>NC_142181.1:16208468-16904718 GCF_026936395.1 Plectropomus leopardus | reverse complement strand
AGGGATTTAAATCGCGTTTCTCCATGCCCACTGTGCAAATAAATAAAAAGATAAAAGAAAGAACAGAAAAAACAAACAACAGATATATACGTGTGTGTGTGTGTGTGTGTGTGTGTGTGTGTGTGTGTGTGTGTGTGTGTGTGTGTGTGTGCGTGCATGTTTGTGTGGCCTTTGTGAAAGCATTTCTATGTGTATTCGCATATGTGGGATCACTAATGTGCAATTCAGATGACTAATTTGCCAGCTGGCTTCTCTCATCCCTCAGCCAATTCACCAATGATGATTGACATTTAACACCACTGTGACTGCATCATTGGTCACTTCACAGCTTGGTGATGTGACCATTGCCCACATAAGACCAGTGTTGACTAGCATTCGTGCACCAACACACACGCACATAGTGGCTGGTTATGATGTTCATTTGCTAGGGCCATAATACCCAATATAAAGGGTAACTTTTATCCACTAAGAAATGTCTTCAAAAATATACATAGTGAAAAAAATGTTAATTTAACACCAGATTCGTATTATTGAGTTTGACTGGATGTATTTTGTTCTACCCTATGTCATTTTCAAATCTCGCTCTCTGCTAAAAGCATCATTGTCCAACTTTATTGCCTCTTAAGGTTACCCATTTATCTTTTTTTTCCTCAAAATAAAGACAACCAGCATCATTTATGGAGACGTTGTGGCTGTGTAGTCACAATTTTTACATGCCGGGGCTGCTTTACTTTTGATTCAGTAATATTATCCATCATTAATTTAGGAGAGGAGGTTTTTGGGTGGACTAATTTCTCTGGGCTCCATCGTGTCCGCGACATTATGTTTAAGGAAGCAAAACAGAGACAAAAATATTAGACATCAAACGTAGACTGTCTTGGTTCAGATTTTATGTAAAAATACTTTATGGAAAATGTCTAAAACAATAATATGGTACCATGTTAGCAAGCTATTGATCTTTAGGATATAGCTGCTATAAACAGAAGGTTGTGCATGTGGATCAATACCATATGGATTGAGGATACAGGTTACCAGCAAATGTGACAAATGTTTAGTGGCAAGTATGGCATTAATAATATATAGCATGCTGCTGTGAGGGGAAGTAGGCTACTGCCATGAGTGTGTGTGTGTGTGTTGATGTTCAGCACACCCTGCAATATTATTGCACATGCTATATTATACCCATGATGCATAAAAAGTTTAATTCAATTAAAAAGGCAAGGTAAGCACTCCACTTATTTTCTAATTAAGACAGTTGGAACGCAACAGAGTAGACAGCCCTGAAGAGAAAGTTGTGGTGGGATTCAATCTTAAGCCAATTAAGGCACACAGGCAGCAGACGTAACCACTTATACTGTTATGTGACACCTAAGAGAGAAATATTTTGTCAGCAGAGCCTCACACCTTAACCTAGGCAGTGTCGATGTCAAGCTCCAAGTGTTGAGAAGGAGCAATGTGTCATGTCAACTTAGCCTCCTGTCTCAGCTGTCACCTCATGGCGTCGTAATGCCGGGTGGAATGCGGCTTATTAATAGTGATTCGTGAAAGTTTCCCCTCTACTCCATCATTAATTACTCCATGTAAGCCACGCCTCTCTGCTACTATCCACTCAAACTGTTTCCCACTTTCTTTACTTATGCTGTACTCCTGTCACAGAATTGAATGGTTCCCAACTTTTAAATGCTATTCAATTCTATAATACTTCAATATTAACTGTCTCTCAGAAATTAAATTTATACTGAATACAACCACTATGCTACAGCAAGTTGTTAGAAAAAGCAAAACATTTGGTGGTTATAAGCATCATAGATATGTGTTAGAAGGGTCCTGGTACACTGACTAGTATGTTCAAAATGCCACTATCATAGCAATAGATGTATGTTGGCATCGAGAGCAGTGTGGTTAGGTTTCACTTTTTCTGTCGTTAGGTTTGGCACAAAGAATCTGCGATTAGGTTCAAAACAATGTCATGTAACATAAGTAACATAGGCCTACATCACAAAGTTTCAATGTTTTTGCTGTAGACCTGAAGTGCCCATGCAACAGTTGGATGTTAGCATTAAGAGTAAGTTAAACAGATACTGCGGTGCCTTTAACCGTGAGGACTCATTCACTGTGAGCAGGTTGCAAACAAACAGCTCTCCCGCTCATATATTTCAAAGATTTTCAAGTTGCACTGGAGTTCTGTGGTTGCAAAATATGACTAAATAGCCACAGACTGAAGTCCTGCAAAAGCCCTGCTTTGTGTGTGTGTGAATGTGTGTGTGTGTCTGTGAAAGGTGGAAGGCCGTAGAAGAGAGTGAGACAATCCATGCGCCAGTGGCTTATAAAAACAGCCTGACAATTTATACTCAATATTTGCAATATTGTCATTTTTTATATCACACATGAAACAAGCCACAATACATCTGAGTATATTCAATTATTGCCCACCCACTCTTTATGATATTTATTTCATCCACGGTAAAAAACTCAACATTGCCTTTAGGTTTCGCAAGGGAAAGTCCTGTATTTGACCCATCCACCACAGTGACCACAGTGTCTACGTGGACCTTCTCACTCTTAATACTAACATTACATCAGCTAGTTTCTTCTGTCGTTACATAACAGTAAACACTACCATTTTATACACTGATGATAACATTCTGATCACACTGCAGGACCCTTCTTACTCATATAATAACCACTAATAATGCCCACCTTATTGAGTAATGCCCACCTTATTGCACTTTTAGTAGAGGCTACATAAGATGCCACATGAATAAAAAAAGCATCAAAATAGAGCTTGCTTATCAAAAAAAAGTGCCAGTGGAGGATTCCCTTATCCCATGAACATCCTAATATCTAAGAAATGTCCAAACAATCCTAGAAATGTCCTAAAATCCTAGAAATGTCCCAAAATCTTAGGAGCATCCTAAAATCCTAGAGACATCCCTAAAACCCTAGAAATTTCCTATAACCCTTGAAGCATGTATGGGGCTGCGACTGAGCCCTGGCCTCCTGCCATTTTGAGTATTCTTGCCTTTACTCCTCTGTAACCTAAACTGGAGCCAATCACTAGTCAGTTTGCACTTTATCAAGATAATTCACTGGACCTGCCGCTTCCAGCTCCTGATGCTGATACCAACATCTGGCCATAACCCTCCCTAACAGAGCACACCAGTATCATATCACCATGTAGAATCAGTGTGCAGTTATAGTGCTGACAGAGCAGGATGAAGTCTACACCAAATCCATTTTTAACAAGCATCATTTTAAATGTGTGACCTCTCTTGATCGTTCGTAACAAGCATGTGTTTCAGATTGCATTCCATCCATTGATTCCTGATTTAATTCCTCAGTCCGTCTCTCTACAGTAGTTTGTTAGCGGTAGCATCTAAGGTATATTGAACACCTGTTGAGACATACAGCACATCTGAGGGGCGTTTCAATTGATTTTCCTCCCTTACCCTGCAGAGAATCTAAATCTGGCAATATCCATCCATGTCTTCCCTCGCTCTCTGTCCCTCTCCCATCTGTGCATGGAGATCTTAATCTGTTTACATCCACCCGTTTTTGTCCAGCCTTCCCTCTCCCTCTGTCTCCATCCCTCCTTCACCCATCCAATCTGTTCTGGGCTTCACATTTGTTAACATTCCTCTGTTGGAAACATACCTAATGTCTTTCCTTTTCTTGATCTTATACCTTTCATATTGGCTCCCAAAACAAAATAAAAGGCCCAGCTGTGGTCATACCTGGTTTATGTGACACACACACACACACACCCTCCCTCACCCTTCCTTTGTCACCCACACACACAAACACAAATGTGTACTCAACATAGCGTGCAGCACATGCACACATACGCATGCAGACAGAACAGCATCAGACTGCTTGTGGACAAGCAGCTGAATGTTCCTGACAGGCCTGTCTCAGAGGGGAATAAAAGAGAGGGTGGGAGCAGAGATGGGAGGGAAGGAAGGAGTGGGGGAGTAGACATGATGGAGCGAAAGATGGCGGAAAGGAGAGAGGCAGTCAGAGTGACAAGGGGAGGCAGAGAGGAATGGAGAAAGAGGCGCAGCGACACATGAGGGAAAGAGAGTTGCAGTTGGCAGACAGCAGCTGGAGGGAATGATCAACTCAGCTGACACATCAGTTCATATCAATGCAGAGTGGTGGGATAGATGGAGGGAGGGTGGGACGGAGGGGAAAAGAAAAGAACATGTGGTTAAGAAACCGATAGATGTGGCGGAAGTGTGAGAGGAACATGAGAAGACAGCAAGGTGGAGAGAGAAGGTGGATGACTTATGGATGCAGGTTAAGAATGGAGAGTAGCATGGTGGGATGACAGAGGCAGAGGAAGAAAAGGTATTTGGTTTGAGAGGAAGATAAGAGCGAAGAGACAGGACAATTAAAGAAGGGTGGACAGGGAAAAGTTAAAAAGAAGGGGTTAGTCAGAATAAGGTAGCAGGAGGGAGACGATTACAAAAAATAGAAAGAGAAAAACGGGATACGGTGGTTGTGTATATGTATGAGACAGCATGTGGCATTGTAAAATCGATTTCATAGAATTCTGACATTTAAAAGGACCATCTTCTCTCATCTCATCTCTTTTGCCTCACATTTCTGCCTCCTTATTCATCATCCCCTTTTTTCCAAGACTGGTACTCAAGTTGAGTCAGTTTTATTTATAGCCCAATATCACGAATCACAAATTTGCCTCAAGGTACTTGATTCCCACACCTATACCCATACTTGAAATTATTAAATGAGTGAGGCTCAATAATGTAAAGACAAAGGGGGAAGTGTATTTATATTTCATTTTCACTGTTTCACAGAAGGCATACCATATGAAAAGTTGAAAATGAGAAACACATTAAAAAATAAAAACTGCATGAAGGGGAAAAATGTGAGTATTTTTAGTCTAATGATCACTTGCATAATTTATTAATAAGATTTAAAAAAGTGCTATGCATAAGATTTATAATTCATCACAAGACATTGAAGTAAAAATTTGTTTATTCATTTAATGAGTTGAGTTGAATGTATTACAACTTTTATTCTTTATCTAATTTCTATGGAAATTCAAGATTTAACAGTTTAATTTGTCACATGATCATACAATATTTGCTGTGAAATGCATACTCTGGGGCTATGCTAAGGAGACTAATGTGCATATACAGGATAATAGAATAAAATTAAAATTTATAAAAAGAAGCCGCAGAAAAACTATGCAGAAAAAATAAGTAAATATAAAACAAATCTGTACTACAAGCATTACAATGCTTAGTATTTATTAGATGTATAGGTAGGCTGTGCAAATGTTCATTAAAAAAATGTAACACCCCCGCCAAAAAAGGTGAACTATTCAATCAAATTTCGCTCAAAGAACGAGTTCAGCCTCCTGATGGTCTAAGGGAAAAAATAGTAAGGAATGCAGTACATTATGAGGCTGACTGCTTGTGTTTCTTGCCTTCTGAAATATTTTCTTTCCTGATTTCACAAATCAACTCAAGTGGGTGCAGTTTTATCATGATCAATAGAAAGGAAGATCCACATTATAATGGACTGAATTTGCCTACTTTTTTTTTCCAAATGTACCAAAAACTGCAGTTTTTGGTACATTTGGAAAAAAAATATCTTGATAAAAATACATACTTTAAAAGCTGCAGTGTTGAATAAGCAGGTGGACGGTTTGAGGCACAATAAAACAGTGCTAGGAAGTGCAGTCCACACACATACACAAAAAATAGATTATGAGTAGTTTGTAGTGTTACTATGACATAAACACGTCATTTAAAATAAATATAATATAAATAATATATAGTAGTAGGTAATACAAAAAGGTACAGTGTGTGCCCTGATTATATTCTGGCTTGCTACAATGGCACTTAGTCATCAAAACTTTGAGAGCCCTGATTTTTATTTCAAAATGATCTAAAATGGTCAGTTGAGCTGTTGAGATTCTAATAATTCCTCTGGAGGGAAATTCCCCATAGACCCACTTCAAAGTTTGGGTCTTAGAAGGTGTTAATTTAAAATGAAAATGATAGTGGTCCCCCCAAAGGCTGAATAGGTGATTACAGCCCGGAGTCAGTGGCAGGAGCCTTAAAATTTGTCCCAAGGCAAAACCAGCCCAAGCACTGCCCAGCCAATATCCAGTATTAATGTTCATTACAATAGCTAAAAGCCAATATTATATTGTACCAAGACACCCCCCCCTCTCTGTCTCCTTGCATTTCACATGAACCTAAAATTGCCTCGGGAGATGGTAACACATTTGGTTAATGTGTT
The DNA here is from genome assembly GCF_026936395.1 of Plectropomus leopardus. Taxonomy (NCBI): domain Eukaryota; kingdom Metazoa; phylum Chordata; class Actinopteri; order Perciformes; family Serranidae; genus Plectropomus; species Plectropomus leopardus. Next base: position 16,898,445 of record NC_142181.1, on the reverse strand, counting down.
GTTGTGGTTAATGTGTTGCTGTGAACCACTGTCCATTTTAAGAAACATGGACAAAATATTACTGAAGAGCCAAACATAACTTTAGCTTGACAGTCCAAACATAACTTTAGATTGTCAGTGTAGCTACAACCGCAATTTGATATAATCGTTGGCTAACTAATACAGGAGAGAGAAAATATATCACAATATTGACTTTGTATTTTGATGAAGTTCAAATTAATGTAAACTCTCAATTCACCCAATTCCTCCAATAACTACCAGAGTTTCTGGACACATTCATAAACTGGCCCTTTTCCTCATTCTCATGTGCTGCTCATCTCTCAGACACTCATCACCTTCCAAGCTCCTGCACCTTCCACCAGATGACTCAAGCCTCCCCACTGAGACAGGTTCACACTCTCCCCTGAAGAATATCTGCTCCTGCTTCAGCTCTGAAGTCTGTGCCAAATCTTCTCAATAAAATCGTTTTGCATCTCAGTCATGGGTGGCCTTAGATTTTGAGCTTCAGTTAAATACTCTCTCAAGGGACAAGTTAGGTTCATTTCCCCAAACACTAACCCTCTTTTCTCAGCCAGAGAACCTTTGCTTTTTATCAGTTTTTCATTAAAAAAAAACAAAAAACAAACATTAGGATTCAGCACTCTCTCACACTTGAGTATTCAAAAAAATCATGTGAAAATAAAAAGAGACAGGAAAAAAAAATTGGATCCTTTTAAATGACTCAGAGAGGCTCAACTGCATCACAGTCTTTAGCTCAGTTGGGAAGTATGAGAAGAGAGGCATGATATGTGTCCTAAAAAAAGACATAGTAGCATATGGCAGGTGTCACTTATGGGCATCAAGACAGGGTTAGCAGAGTCACAGGAAGCGTGATCTCAGCAGCTCTCACTGTGAAAGTTTTTCATGAACACAAATGACTCAAAACAGTGCCCCTTTGGCTAAGTCAGGATATTTATTACCCTTAGCGTCTCAGATTAGGGCAATATAGATGTATATCAAATTTTTATGTTGTTGGTGTTTTTGATGTTGATAGTATATAATGTCTGTTGTTAATGACCACACGACCTAAAGAGGCATCTGGTCAATATGATGAGGCAGGCTGCGGGAGTGAGAGTGTCGCTGCATTTTGTATGAGGTCCCTCTGTGTTTCAATGTGTAAGCAAGGATGTTATATATGAAGATGAATGTGCATGTGTCCATCCTTTTTAGTTCTGCTGTGTTCTAGTTGAATTGTTACATAACTTTGTACTGCAATGATGCTTTGATCAAAGACATGCATGCATGCACACACACACACACACACACACACACACACACACACACACACACACACACACACACACACACACACACACACACATTGTCTCTCTCTCTCTACCCTGACCTCTTTTCTCTCTGTCCTCTCTCACACTCACAAAAACACACCACACACAGACGGTACTTGACAAGTTGATGCAGCATCTGTGCTTGTATACATTCCATGTATTTATTAATGTTTCGTTGACAAAAAAGTAGTTACCTGGAAGTAATTCAAGCCTTCAGACAACTGTTTAAGACAGTTGATTTTCCACCTTCTGGAGTCTGATTACCTTTCTGTTGTATCTGTTCCTGGGTATACAGTATTACAGTGTTTTTGGACCCAGCTGTGTACGCTTATTGATCTGTGTGGTCAGTGCTAAGTGCCATCGAGGAAATAGAAGCCAAATTAATTTAAAGGTTTCATATATGAGATTTTGATCATTAATACTGCAGCTAACATCTATATATGAAGATATAATGGAGCTTTGGTGTCCTGAGCAGATGATTAAATCATGCTCTCTCTGTGTGTGTTGTAATATGAGCTTCTCTGCTTTTTGTTTTGGTAGCTGGGCCAGCTACGCGTGCATATTAGTACATGCGTGTGCATGTGAGTCTCACCCCTCATGTCCTGCTCTGCACTGTGCTCATATGGCAGCTACTTATAAAGTTACTTTTTTGCTTTGCAGCAGTGTGATCGATAAGCCAGGGTTTACAGTGAACCTGGGTACAAATCCAAGTTGTATAAAATAAGTTATTTGTGGTTTCACAATTTTTGAAACATTAACTAAAACTGGACTAAAACATTTTAAAGTCTTTTCTAAGTAAAGCTACAATAAAATTATAAATTATAAAAAAAACACTAGAATGTGAGTAAAACTAATAAGTATTTTCGTCTAAAAACTACAACTAAAACTAAATCTAAATTTGCTGCCAGAGCCATGCTAGCCTGACACTGTCAGAGATGAGAGGCATGTGCAGACAAGCCCAACCCAGACTCTAAATGTGGTATATAGCTCTTTGTGTCTATGTGTATGCACAGCATTTTAATTCAGTATGGTATAAAGCCAAATTCCAGGTCTTTATCTGATTAACTGAAAAACACGCTGGTGATAAGTAAAAAGCTCTCTATTTTAGTGTTGTGAATTATTTAAATAAACAAATGCATTTCTTCCAGTGCATTACGGTATATTATGGCACATATATATGGTGTAATGGGTGATTGTGTTTCTCAATTTGCTTGTGTTTTATTTATTTATGGCATTTTATTTCCTGAATGAGGAAATTCTCAAATGCAACAAAAAAAGACATCCATCAGCAACTTTCAGCGAGTTCAGTCTAATTTAACACCCAAGCCTGAAACTAGCCTTTCTGAGCAAAAGCACAACATAAGCAGACAAGTTGAAAGGGTGAGGCCATTAGTTAATGTTATGAAATTATTTCATCAGACTGAGTTAGTTTGAGTCATGACCAAAAACTTAAATTAAGGGGAACAGCATTTCTTAAACCCAAATGTAGAAACACCATCCCATCGTTGCAGGACTTTGGATGAGAACTAGAGAGACATTATAATATGAGTCAAAAGGGAGTCAAACAGAAATATGCGCCCTGTTCTCTGGATCCAACAGGATGAGCCCAGGTATTGAAAATTAAGGAGATTTTGTTTAATCGTAAAACAATGGAATAATGTCCCCTGTTTTACACTTGGATGGTCCCTATAACCACCAGACTGCCTGGCCACCCTGAGAATAATAACACTGCTCTAATCCAACTCCAGTACACTGTGACGACCTGTAACTTTCTATTAAAATCCCCATATTTCACAGGCATATTGAATTTAATCTATTATTAATTTGCAGGAAAATTTAATTACATTACTTTATTGGTCAAGGCCTGGTCTGAACAGAATAATAAGTCGTGATTAAACATTGATGTTGAAGGCATATGTTGCACAGTAAAGAATAGTTGAACAACAATCTCAAGAGTCGTCAATGAAATGTTACCTTCTTTTTACTCTTTGGGTCAAAGGAATATAATTGTTGCTTGGTATAGTTTCTGAACCTACATTTTGGTACTGTATAAAATATTTTGGTACTGTATAAAATAATGTGAATAACAATCTCTACCAGATTCTTCACAGTCACCTCGCAGTCCTGACCTTTGTTCTTGTGTCTCCTCATGTTTTTGGCTCTTCACTGATGAATATCTGAAACATTCTGGTTGATAAAACACATTTGAAAACAATGCAGAACCTCAACCTTACAGGTTATGAGTTCAAGTTCTGGGAAGCTCCAAGTTAAAGATTAAGTTGTTTCAGCGGAAAAGAGCAGTGGGTGGTGAGCCTTTGCCAACAAATCCTCACACCTCAGTAACTAAATTATTTTTTGTGCCTTCACAACGACCCATACGGCCTGGTATTGTTCAGGTTTGATATGTTTAGACATCTAAAACTACTTGATTGAGGTTTGCAATAGATCACTGACATGAATAAAAGAAACTGTTGGTACCAGACAGAATGAAAACTGCAGTCTCTTCTACCTGCCCCGAGAGGTATTCCAGTCTTTACACCTGTGCTTCTGAGAAAGCCTTGTCACTAATTACACCGTTACAAGTGGTCCTTGTCAGGCAATTGTAAACAAACGTTGTCATAAGTATTTGAGGGAACAACTGGCATTTTTTCTGGTGAGAAGCATCAAAGGAAAGGTGGGGGTTTCAAATTAAGAATAGCTGCCCTCAATCATGGCTACTTCAAGGCAGCAGAAACAAGCGGTGAACACAACACTTATATATCAGCATCTTTTAAGTTCAAATGATTTTTTTTTTGCAAACAGTTGCTTATTTACACATCCAGCAGATATTAAGCAACATTATCATTCATTTGGAGTCATGTTTCTGGCTACTTGGTAAACATAAGTTCAATATACACGCTCCTTTTAGCTCTAGTTTTGGTCTCAACCGACTTGTAAGGGAAATATCTGGCTGAAATCACTGACTGTCTGTAAGCTGTTTGATACTAAACAGGTAGAGTACAGTGGATTTTTTAATGGATTTGGTGGATTTTTTTTTGCCCAAAACAGCTGCCTGCTGTGGCCAAACACAACCCTCTGAGAGTGATGAGAGTGAACCAAAACAGTAAGGCTGCCTAACAGAAGAATGAGCACAGCTCTGTAAAGCTGAGGATATCAGAGGAAGGAGTAAAGATGGTTGTGATTCTGGGATCATGTGCTAAAAGGAGTCTCTAGTGAGTAGTGATAATCTACACGACGATTGACAGCTGGGCTTAGTTACCTGTGGTCTTCATGTAACACAATTTTCTAAGTTGTAGTCAACATTGTTAGGTCCTTATTATTCTAAGCTGACCCTCAAGGCTTGTGGCACACAGGTGTGGGTATGGCAAATTACCAAACACAGAACAAGGGGGAACTAACATTGTTTACTCCAATTTAGAGCCATCTGAGTGTGGCAGGGGAGCGAATGTGATCTGGTGTGCCTGCATGTCTGCAGGAGGTGCTCACAGCTGAACAACAGGGACAAGTGCCTTTGGAAAAAAACAACTAACAAAAGCCTCACATATTACAGTTCAGTCAACAAAGCTTTGAGATATGTAAATACAGAGTTAATTATTGACTACACAGTCATTCTGAGTCCATTTTTAGTTTCTCTCCATCTTCTGTAGAACATAAAGCAACATCATGCTGCAATTTTAATCCAGCTTCACAGGCATCACAGCCCAAAGCATGTCAGCCCTGACCTTTCTGTCTTGGGTGCAAAAGTGCCCTTTTCAAATGTAAATCAAAGCATTTTTCCCCTCTCATGATGCCTGTTTTTATCTCTCTGCTAAAGACAGAGTGACCTAAATGGTACCACTTTAGCCTAAAAAGACAGAGCACCCTTGAGACAGATTTGTAATGTTTATGCCCTTTTTCTTAGTCCCCCCATTAACCCTGGACCTTCTGCCCCCAGCGCCATGTCTATCATAGGACATGGACCTCTTTGCTCCAGGTGGATAAGGTTTTTTTCAGTCCTTATCCCTGAAACTACCTGATTCTAATTTGCTAATGAATAAACAATCAGCTTTTAGTATGCATCTTGCAATGTGAAAAACCTTTTGTGTATGCTGTGTTATACACATGTCCAGGGATTATGAGTACATCGCTGAAGCTTTTTTTCTTGCTTCTTGTCTTTAAATAATGCATCAAAGTTTTAATGTAGTCTTTGTTAAGTTAGATGAAAATTGATCAAAATATTAAAAGAATCATTTGGGATTAGTTCTGATGAATTTACAGCAGGACAAAGAAAGAATGGGCGCTATATTTTTTTAATGCAAACAAGACAGAGTATTAATAAGCAGATTTCACTGAATTAATTTTAGCAAGCAAATAACAGGGAAGGGCTGTCGGGCTTAAAGATTTTCTTTCCCTGTTTCCAGTGTTATTATGTTACTGGACTGCACCTTTATTTGCAACCATACAGACCTCACAATATGGATTTGGCAAGATGTATGCACCATGGTTCAGATATTTTGTGGTAGTTTTACTCAGCTTTTCTTCTCTTAGATTAACTGCAGCAGTTGTGCAAAATAAACAGCACTTTGTTTTTACTGATATTTCCACTGTGCAACATTTGCCTTTTAATAAGAGCTCATGTCTCCAGTCGGACTGTTTTGTGGCAAGATAGAGTACATGGTTTTGTAAATGAGAAGCAGTAAACAAAAGTCTGAACTGTCACTCTGGTCAAATCAATATCCATTACCCTCAATACTGCTAGTTGTAGAAAAACTTGTAATAATTATTTGAGCTGAAGCAAAGCAGTTGAAGCTAGATGCTCAGGCTCCTGTACTGTTTGCTATCAACCGGAGCAGTTATACCGTACAAACTAAAGCTACAAAATCAGTGTGATGGGATTTTGTCCATATGTCCATACTAACTAATTTGCTCAATTTGTGTTTGTTTGTTTTTTTCATTGAAAATTATATTACAGTTGATTTTTAATTCTCATTTTTGTTTTTTATGCGTATTGTCTTTGGACCATCGCTTTAGTTCTCATCAGTCATCTCTACGGAATTGTTTCACCATCTGCCGCTCAAGTTTCACCCACCAGAGTTGGAGCAAAGGACAGGTGGACTGAAGGTCTTGGTTCAGAGGTGCTGCCCTTTTGTTCATTCATTCATCTATTTGCCTTGTTGTTGATGGCAATTCCCTTTGTTTAACTGTTAAGACCCTGATGTTAAGGCCAACGGTCTGGAATTCATGAATGGCAGTTGTCAGCGAGTGTCTGTGGCTTTAGATATTACGGTTTGTCCCTCATCATTGACTCTATGTGACTCTTGTTGCCTGTTTGCTGGTCAATCCTACATGTTGAATCCTTGTCGGAGACAGTGGAGCCAGTCAGTGAAGAAAATTACATAAGAGGTGTCAGATCGAAACAAATGTGTTATATCATGTAAGATGTTATTTACATCTGTCAACATTATTGCGTTAACTGCGATGTGATCATGTTGATTGTATGATTGTGATTTTTTGTTTTTTTTTAATCACATTAATCACCAGCCAACATTCCCGCCTTTAAGAGGCTGTATGGGGCTGAGTTTTAAAGCTGCATATACTGTTGATGACACTGGTATCATGTGAAATATTGAAACATGTGAACCACTGCACCTTGTGTACATCATTTTTTGGTGTCCTTTATATTCTATTTTGTCATTTTATATATCTAAATTGCTTCTATATTTTTTATCATATGCTCTATTCTATATAAATTCACTATTTTATTCTTCCTTTATGTTAATTGTTTTGCACCAAAACACCAAGTCATATTCCTTGTATATGTAAATGTACTTGGCAATAAAACTAGATTCTGATTCTGATTCTGATTCTGATTCTGAACTAGAAGACCTATGGGACCCAGTGGTAGCAACCATGTCATGCTAGCTTGTTAGTAAATTTAGGCAAAATTTTGGCAATGAAAAACCAGCATGGCCAATTAACAGAGGTCCCTTGATTTCAGACCTCAAGATAAAGAATTGAAAATGGGTTCTGTGGGTTCCCAGAGTCTCCCCTTTGCAGGCATGCCTACTTTATGCTAGTCCTCATGCAGTATTAAAAATGTGATTAATCACAATGAACTAAAGAAATTTTGCAATTAATTGCAATTCCAATTTTTTTGATGACCTTAATTTTATTTATTTATTTAGCCATTGAGTCCTTTACAGAAACGGTTATTAATTGTTCATGTTATTGTTCTTGTTGTAGAAAATCTTATACTTTTGGTCAGTCCACACTTTGATTAAGGTTAGGGTAACTCGATGAATAATAACACAAACTCAATGAATCATTAAATAAACTCAGTGAGCCTCACTTGTCCTTACTTGGATATATATTCATACACAAATCTGATCAGTAAAAGTTTTTAGCACAACACGTGCATGGACAGAGACATACCAAAAACTTAAAGTAACAGAAGCATTATTCAGCCTTTACAGCACATTTCACACATCATACAGATGTGTCTATCATTGTAATCAAAACATCTACAAAGTCTTGCAGCATCTTAACATTCAGACACCCAGGAGCCTCCTCACATGCAGACAGTGAAGAACTCTGAGGGCTCTGAAAGTACCTAAACATGACCATGGATGAATCACACAATCATAAAATTACTCATGGTAATTTGATAGCATAAAATGCTAATTTCTATGACATTTCTGTATTGTTCATGTACTGTTATTGTCATACATACATATATACTAGTGGGCGATCAGCTGTAGCTTTGTGTTGTGTTCAAGAGCAATTTTCCGACCGAGACTCAGGGGACATGCAGTAATGTAACAGTTGGCCTTCGTTGCCACAAATTCTTTGATGATGGTTTTGTTTATCTAGGCTTCTAATTTCCAAACCACCAGCGAGTTGGCATTTTTTGACAGCTGCGTGACCAATATGCCCCAAACTTTACAAATGATCACTGAAAAATATCAGGAAAAGGAGGCCATGTAAAGTCACTGGCACACCGCACCTACTTAACTATGTGGAAAACAAGCTACAGACCAACTCTGCATATTCTATGTCTTCACATGCTTTCATTAATATTAATCCTTGTTTGCAAATAAATCACAAAAAAACACAGTTAAGCTGCTTTACTGACAGTGAATTACAATAGTCTGACATTGTGCTCTCTGATTATTAATAATAAGCACTTTAGCGGTTCTGACAAAGAAAACAAAGTGAATTGGTGCTTTTCAGTATTCCTCTCCTTGAATAAAATATTCGTGCAATGAGCCTTCAAATGAATCTCTCCCTTCAATATCAATGTTTAGCTGCACATCTATATTTAATTGCATTATTATTCTCTCATAATATGCTGTCAGCTGGACAAAGAAGCAAAATTTCTAATAGAAATATATTTTCACTGAGGATGAGAATGCAATTTAATTAGTGCCTGAATGATGTTGTTTGTAATGAACGTTAGCGTCACATCACAGTATTTGTCATCCGGACTCACTGATTGTTTCAATAATTATCTGGCTGGCCGACTGATTTATTAATTGGCTGTAACTTTTTAACTTAGGACTGCAGAGTCCAATTGTTAACTGTACATAACAACTATCCTGTTGGTTGACTGACTCACTGTAAAGTGAACTCCCTGGCTTACATACAAGGTGACTGACTGATGGAGAAACTATCTCACTAAATAAGTGATTCACTGCCAAAAGAGGAGTCGCATATTTAGTTTTTTTTTTTTTTTTTTTTGCTTCTCTCTGCCGTCCTTGTGTTGCAATGACCCATCCTCATTTATATTATCTTGTACAATTACCTCTCTGTTGCTAGGAGACATCTAGGATACATTTTCTGCCAGGTTGTTGTGGTCCTCAAGGTCTCCAGTGGGCAGACAGGTCTCTCTTCTGTGTGTGTGTGTGTGTGTGTGTGTGTGTGTGTGTGTGTGTGTGTGTGTGTGTGTGTGTGTGTGTGTGTGTGATTATTGCACTGTGTGCAGTGGCAGTCGTGACTGTGCTATGCCACACAAAGGCAGAATTCAACATGAGCCGATCGTTACTCCCAGAGCACATCTTGACATCTTTCTTTTTCATTTTCTGTATCTCTCTTATCTGGACAGCCCATCCCTCTTTCTCTATCTCTGTTGCCATCCCAGAATGTTTTTCCTCCCTCTTTTCTCAGTTTTTTTTATCCCTTGTTGCATACTTGATTGTCAATTTACCCATACATTCGTCTCCGTCTCCATCGCACCACACCCATCCCACCACCTGTCTTCCTTTCATCACAGGACATGTATTTTAGATCACTCAGCACCAACGACACTCCCTGGTTTTGAGTTGTCTTACACATTCCTTACACATTTTCAACGTCAACCCAAATTGTTGTGATTAAACATGAGTACACTTAAAATCCTGTCCACCTCTTAACTATTTAACTGCTTGTGATGTTGTACCCGGGGGCATTTAAATTTTTAAAGCGCTACGAATTTCACAGACATTTATGAAACTCAATGTGAGCAAGCACTCACAACCCGCCTGTAAGAAGCCTTTACAGTTGGAATGAATAGTGAAATCCTCCCTGAAAGCTTGATAGGGCAAAAGTGCTGTGCTCCATTATACTGTATGTGTTACTCTGCAAAACTGCTTTCTTTCTTTGATCTCTCCACCTGAATTACTCTCTTTCTTCCTCTCTCTCTCTGTCATTTTCTCTTTCATTCTGTTTCGAATATGCAAAGGAAATTCACACCTATTAAGGAAACACCAGGCATCAGTGGAGACATGCATGGCATCCTGTTAAACTAACCATCATATCATTAAAGTATACTGTAATTCCCAAGGTCCCTTTGTTTGTGAAAGATGCAACAAAGACAACATAGCATTGCTACAAAGTCATCAAAGAGGAAATCGTTTCATTTTCCAACCGATGACTGCTGAATACACCCCCCACTGTGAGACGGCATTGACTTTTTAAAATGCAGCGAACACATTTTTGCTTTGCATTGCCCCTATACATTTTATTTCTTCCTTTACTATTTCATCCCATCTTGCCCTCAATCCCTTCATCATTCTGTCTCCATATGCGCTATGCACCACTTCTCTCTTTCCTCTATCCCTCTCTCTCAGTTCCATTTTAAACTTTTCACCCCCCGTTCCCTCCCTCTTCTTCTCTGGTGCACCCTTGTCATTATATTGCGAGTACTTGTTAATTAGGATAATTACAGGCCGTAATGTATTAAGTTGACAGATGCATGCTCATTATTTGTGCTTGTAATGGAGATGTTTTATGAGTGGTGTCAGCAAACATTAATAAAATGGCACAGTTCAGGGTTTTCAGAAGTAATTAGACGTCATACCACTGTTTTACAATATATGTTATGTTGCATTTTACAATGTTGTTATGTCATGTTTGCTACCGCATGTTGCAGGCTGGATGTCATTAAGTCAACGTTTCCTCATATAACGGTTTGTATAATATTTTACAAAATTTTATCATTTCAGGTATGTGGCTATATAACAACTCATTTATCCAACAACTGATATCAATATAAATATATCCATTTTTCCCCACCCTGTAATAATCATCAAGTCTCTTCTGTCGTGGAATTTACATCAAATTATGCATACTCTTGATCTTACATAAAATAAAATTCTGTTCAAGGTATGTAAATATTCATTCATTGTGCAAATAAGAACAAAACTTGAAATCAGGGTTTTTGATTTTTTCACTTTGCCAATTAAAACAAAACAAAACAAAACAAAAAAACCCAAAACAAAACAAAACATAGCGGTTTGTGATATCGGCAGAAATCAGCATGTTGGCCGATTCTGATATTTCATTTCAAAGCCAGTATCTACTGATAACAATGAAGTGCCAATATTAACATGCATCTCTACTAAAGTAACAAAGGTTAGGTGTCAGCCAGTTATGTAGGTTAGATTTAGGAAAAGAAACATAGTGATGCAACACATACTCATCTCGACTCATCACATATTGCCACTTCGTCAGTGCCATTCATGTCTACATATTATGCACAAGGTATCCCCTTGCGCATGTGGTTGACATTCCTCGACATTGTGTCAATTTACGCATGTTAAATGCAGTATGTCTTTTCATAATACATTTATTCACAGGAAATGTACAGTTTCTGCTCGTTAGATGCATACAGGCCTTTTTTAAAATAAACTACATCAGTAAAACTGGTATTTACATTTATTTTCTCGTGCAACACAAGCACATGGTTAGGTTTAGAAAAACACATCATGGTTTGGCTCAACATTCATGGAAGCAAACAGTGGGCTTGTGGGTGAAAGTCCAGAGCTGTTGGACTCATCCACTGTCCCTCGCATACACCCTATGGGAATTTTCCAGCTTCTTTTATAGTAAACGGAAGCATTTCAAACTGATGTTGTCCAGTGGCATATCATACTGCTGCAACAGGTTGCGTCTGGCCGCATTGTAAACTGATGCCACTTGCCGGCGTATCATACCACCACTAAAGGTGCCTTTTGGCATTGGTGTCTGATGCCGCAATCACTGACCTCTGAGCAGTGTAGCCACTGCTGGCAGGTATAGCTTGATAACCATGTCATGAAATACATATTAAGGATTCTACAGTACTCTTTACTAAACAGACAAAATGACGAACAGTTCACCAAGATGGTCTCTTTCAACTTCCATCAGTGTCTGATTCTGCCTTTCTTTGTACGTACTGTGTAACTTAATAATATGTCCCAAGGCAACGGGCTAAATTTCTCAATTAGATTCCAGATCAAAAAGTTGAAGAAGCACTTATTCTTTATTGCCAGCACCATTGATTAAAACATTTAGCTATTGAAATTTACAGCAAATGCCTTGGGTTGGAGGTGGAGGATGTAAAGAGAGAGAGATTTCAAATCAAGAGAATAAGCTCTGCAGTTGAATGCATTAATTTGCTGCTGCCCAACTCAGTGTACTTGTAGCTACATCATTGTTTCCGTCCCCTGCCAATACAACTCAGCTGATCGAGGCAGAGGCTGCGAGCTAAATGGAAACACATTGAAGTGATATTCCACTAAGGTGCAATATTTTAGTGTTACAGCAGACGTGTCTAAATCAGTATGAGCATTCAGCGTTCAACATTAGCTGCCCTGCAGGGATTTCCTGCCACCAACTTGCATCTCAGAGGTGCAGCTTTTTTGCGACTGACTACTGATGTAGTAGTTATTGTGTTGAAAGGAAACACAATAACAGAACAAAGGTGGGAGAGAATACAAAGACAAAACTGTCATCAGCTTGCTGGAAAATTCTGCTTTTATTTTCCTAAGTCTGACTTTAGTAAGTAATAAAAAAACAATGCATGAATATGCAAAATGTGATAGTTAAAAAAAATGAAACCTTTAAAAAATATTATCTAAATAGGTCTGGATCCGAATCGGAATTTCTCTTTTCTTACAGTGCTATAAGAAAGGAAAGCTGTTTTCTTTTTTAAGCAGACCATGATCAATAATCTCACAAATATAATCACGACTTCAGACAGCTTTTCCTCTGCCAGATATTTGTCTGTCTGATTCTGTTTCTCTTTCTGCCTCAGTTTTTTTAATCTATTCCTCCACACTCTCATTTTGTTTGTCTTTGTCTCTTCTTTCTCTCTCTCTCTCTCTCTTTCTCTTTCCCCTGTCTCCTGTCTCCTTCCTTCCCTTTCTGCCCCTCCTGTGGAGAGAGATCCTCTCTGCTTGATTGCTCTCTTCTGATTTCTTCTCCTTGGGTGGTGTTTGTCAGGGATGGGGGCGCTGAGAGTGGGAGTCAAAACAAGCAAAACTCTGTCTTTCAATGATTTTGACACCTCACAAGTCTGCTGATTGTGTTTGTGTTTGTGCTTGCCTGAAGAGTTTCACATGCTGTTTCAACATGTTTTTGAGTCTTAAGTTTCCTACTTGTTGGTGCACTTTATTATGATGTGCGCCTTTCAGAGCAACAGCCTGCCATGCCCAGCTACCCCACCAGACCCCTCTAATATTTGGAATGCACACGCCAAATTACATATCACTTTTATTAGACTTATATGTTAATATTATATTATTATATTATAATATAATAAAATAATAATAGAATATAATATTATTATAATTTTATTCTCATATTATTTAGTAGCGCATCTACCAGTTAACATGCCTATAACTTTTTCAAGTGGTTCTCATATTCCATTTGGCACAGAAGACAGAGCCGATACACAAAGTCAGAAGTCAAAAGTATTTCGATGTAATTTATATATTTCTTATTTTATTTTGATATACAGCAACTACATCCAGCATGCACATCTGACCAGCATGTACTTTGTTTCATCCAGAACCAAACCCGGAAATAAAACAAAGACAAAATACCACCTACAAATCATCTTTTTGTGTGGGTCACCTGCCCCACAGCAGGACTTTACGTGGCAGACATTTGGAGATTGAATCCATCCGCCGGCGGCACTGGGGTAGGCCAAATACCATTCATGTGCCCAGAATGCATACACAACACAAAGCTGGTTGAACGCGTCGGCAACGTTTCCCTTTGAGACCTGCCACTTACCAGTGTAACCAGCATTTCCCCCTCTGCCTTTGCAAACAAAGATAAACCTATTCAACTGACAAGCCAAGGAAAATATTATTATGTGACCATCACTGCAAAACTGACATAGAGATCTTTATACAAACAGAAACTATTTCCATAGCAGCAACAGTTATATACTGTATTGTAGCTCCACTTTCCATATTACACAGGCATGTCAGTATAATACATCAGAGTTGAACATAAGCTTCTGATGTGAAACATATACCAAAGTGTACAACTTTGTAGCTGAGGAAGTCACACAGTGGTTGCCATGACAAAATATAGAGCTAACTATTCATCATTATCAAAACAATTATTGAGCTGGACCAACCTAAACAACACACTTTGTGCAAGCAAGCATGTGCACACAACAGAAGTCAATACCATCATGCTAATTTAGTATAACAGCCTTATCTGTTTTTTATGTGTACATTCATTGGTACATGCTATACACTGATAGCTTTTGTTTTCTGTTGCCATGGATCCGGTATCCTACCTCAAGACTGTCATGTCCTTGATTAATTTTTAGTATGTAACATGTGCTTGTTAATTGCTAAAAAACACTGACACTGGAAATAAATAGCAGCTGTATTTCACACAGGCTCTGCTCTTTAAAGGCTCCTGTCCTTTGAATAAGTACATTTTTAATAAGCTTCGTTGGCTTTTTTTAAAAAAATGATTTAATGTATAATCATTTGAAAACTAAGAGAAGTTGAAAGATGCAACTTTTTTTTTCATAGGAACAAGACATTTTTAAAAAGCTTCAAATGGTGTTAAAAAACCTGCAGGGAATCTGCAGTTGCTTTTAGTCCACTTGAGAAAAATATTTAAAAATGTTAACCCTGCTGGGTTATCATATAAAGTACATTACAATCTTCCTTTCCTCCTTTCTCAGCCCTCTACAGTATTTCATGCCACTCTCCACTGTGCTCTCTCTTACAACAGAAGTTATAAAAGTAATTTTGAAAGAGAGAAATGACACATGTATAGCAATTAGAGGGGACGGGAAAGGTGGTGGGCAGGAAGGAGAGAGAGATGGATGGAGTTGTGGTCTCATTATAAAGTAATCACCAAGAAGAAAGGTCAGGTGGCTGTTACAACAGCTATAAAATACTGAAGAGACCGAGAAAGACAGGAGGGGGGAGAGAGAGAGAAAGACTGAGCGCGAGAGAAGGACGGTGCATGAGAGAGAAAGAGACATATCAGCTATAAAATACTGATGGGAAAGGAGACAGAGTGAGACAGACAGTGAGCCAGACGGAGAGAGGTGTAGGTGAGATCAACTTTCTAATATAGCCATAAAATACTGCCAGAAGGTTACTGTCAGGAACGAGAGATTCTGTGGCAGAGAAGAAGAAGAGGGGTGAGAATGGAATGGCCGTGATGCAGTGGCATTATATCACGGCTCCTTGGTGGCTTACAGGTAAAGCACCAATTCTGGCATTTAATGTCGATTAAGTCCCTTATCAGATGAACGCACTGAAATTCCAACACACCACAGGGAAAGATGAATCTTTCACTGACCTGTCAAAATAATTCATACTACCCCCCTCCCTTTTTTTCTCTTTTGTTTCATTCTTTAGTTGTTATTAATATTGATTTATTTATTCTTATTATCATCATCATCATCATCATCATCATCATCATCATCATTAACAATAACCTGTTAGAGTTGCCAGAGACAATATTGTTTGTCTTAGACATTTGTGTGTCATATATACAATTGTCATGTCTCTTATATACACTAAATCAAAAACATGACAAATAAAGTTATATTAAAAAAAAGAAAAAAGAAGAAGAATTAATACTGTCAGGCTCGTGCAAAGTAACAAAAAGCAAAACATTATGGAGCCATGCAAAACCTAAGATTATTTCTATTTCGCTTAAAGATCAGAGTATTGCTCAGTGGCACCATTTTCGGCTGGATGCTGTATTGCAATAGTGTCCTGCATCAGTATGCATCTGTCTGTCTAATTTGAGGAATGTGCTGCGCATTTCCAAAGCACCGTGCAATTATGCACGCTTCAGTGTGGGTGCCTTAATTAAATCTTCCAGCAGGGCACAAGGCTCAGGCAAAATAAGTACACAATCCTCTGCCTTTTCTTCACACCACAGTGGTAAACTATTTCTGACAGATTTCAGTACATATGATTAGAGAACAGGAGGTGTCCTCAGTGTGTGTCCTGGGCTCCGTGTTTTCACTCTGGTGCCGCAACATACTTTGCTTGTTTGATTCTGCACACCTTTAACAAAGATCAAGAAGAATCAAGAAGAAGTGTTTTTGTTTGCCTTATCCTTTTTACTGAGTTTTAAAATGTGGTGTTGTGTTTGTGTGATTTAATAAGCTCAACCCGAATCTGACATCAAAAGGCTTTTTTAATTGAAGAATCTACCAAATATGTATTATCTTTTTATGATGTTCATGTTTCCTTGCTGTTTTCCAGTTTTCTTTCTGCCAAAATAACATGTGGTCATACTGTTAAGCAGGTGGATCAATCTGAGGTATGAAATACTCTGCACACACGCACGCACACACGCACGCACACACGCACGCACACACACACACACACAGCAGCAGCGAGCGATTCTGAACAAGATAAAGTGTATATAGAGCTTGGCATCAGGATACAATCACACTCAATCTCACTAAACTCCCCTCCAGCCGGGGAAATGTGTGACAAAGGAGGCTCAGGAAAGAAAAATGTATCAGTAAAAGTCTTTCAGTTTCACTAAACTTGAGAGTTATCCATTGAGAATGAATTGAGAAAGTACCCTTTGCTGTATTGGAGGGATGCACAATTAAGATTTATTGAAGGCACTGGAAAGAAATGCACAACTAGCTTGACAGTCACAGAATGAGAGCCGATTGATGAAAATTATAATCATATAACAACCGACAAATGCAATGATTTTGTAGCTTAATCATCAAAGCCAGGTCTGCAGCCTGGCAGTCGATTGCTGACATCAGTGCACGAGTAAAGCCTGGAATCATCTCATCCTATTTACAGTGAGTGAATAGAAATTTGTTGGTGTGCAGGCCGTAAGACACTTGATGCGCTACTGTCCTTAGCAGAAAAAAATGAAATGCATATAACAGCCCTGGCATACAACCTGGGGCAGTCATGCAAATACTGACTGTTTTTACTAAAAAGTAAAGGTGGACGCAGTATAGAGACAGTGTTTTATATACTCGAGACAACAGGTTTGCATCCTGCTTCTATAAACAGTCCACACTGGTTTCCTTTTTCACTAGGGCTGTCCCCTGAAAGCCCAAAATTTGATTAATCAGTCGGAGACCATTCGACTGTGGTCCCTTCAATGGATCAGCTTGTTTTTTTTTTTTGAATATTCAATTTGCCTGGACCCGGTCAGGCTACGAGATAACGTCATCCTCTGCCTTCTTAGTAGAAATACACTATAACTAACTGCTGTAAAATACACCTAAACACTAATGTACAGTTATTGTTAATATACAGTAACACACAGTAAATCTTTTTGCTTTTTAGAGCAAATATTATCACTTTCAAAGTCTGCCAAATTCTAGCAGTAATGTAGAGGGTTTTTTTTTTAAATACTGCAAAACTCTAAATCTTAATAATACCCTGTAAAACCTCCCAGTCTATGCTAAAATACTGTAATGTAAATTATTTACGGTATTGAAACTGTAAAATAATGGTTGGGCGCTGGCAACTACAGGTCATTCAGCAGAAATCTACACAGTAGCAAATGCAGCCAAATTCTCACAATAATGTACAGTTGTGGGTTTTTTTTTCAAAATTCAGTAAAACTTTTGATGCTTTGGGGACTATTACTGTAAACATCATATTCTACTATAAAATACTGTAATAAACTTAAAGGTAATATAATAGTGATGTTATTTGCAGTATTGACACCAGTGGTCTACTGGAAATTTACAGGAACAGGTGTTACAGTGATGAATATACACGCAAAGCAACTAAATACAATACAGTCCCTGGCTTTTATTTTACATCTAGTGTTGGCAAAAAACATTTCCAATATGACTTTAGCATAGTTAGTTTATTTACTACATAAGTAAGTAAGTACAGAAAACTTTATTTATGCAGTATGTATATGTCAATGTCATACTGAACAGTCAAATTCTTGCTCTATATGGACAGATATTTGTATTGAACAGCAGAAACTGATTCAGCTGACATAGTTTGGTCAGTTATAGCCCTATTTATGACCATGAGCTTTGCTTTATTTCACCATTGTCTTGAGGGGAAACAACGAATGCTGCATTTAAACTGCATGGTATGAAAATTCATGACATTACTCAGCTTGAATCACTGTTTTTTTGGTTTTCCATTAGCAGAAGTTGTGGTTCTTGTACCTGATGCTTCTTTGGAAACACCTGGAAACACAGTGCAGATATGCCTCTGTTTAGCTGCCAATGAGTGTGTGTTACATCAAAAATTATGCAGCGGCAGTTTCAAGCAGCATTGCAATAGTCACCTAGGGAATTCGGCCTACACTGAGAGAGTACTAGCTTCCTTGGTAAATGAAATAGACAAAAGTACTGGTACCAAAAGTGAGTTAAGTTGAGCCAAACCACACACGTTATATGAGGAAAAACAGACCATTTGTCATGTCAGTATGGCAACCTGTTGCTTCACATTACTCTCTGCATTTTCGTTGAGATGAAAGAAATAAAAACCTCGGAAAAATAAGCTCAATTAGTAATGAGTTTACATTTTTTGAAAGTAAAACTGAAAGGATTGACTTGGTGCTAAATGTTGCTGTTTTGAATGCTGTTGTGATCAGACCTTCACAGTCATGGCTTCCTGGTACAACAGTGCATTCATGTTGTGGCAAAATGACATGTAAATGTTGTAGGGACATCTTGCAAACAGAGGCAAGTGGAAGTTTCAAATGTTCACTTTAACACATGGGCATATTAAGACAATGTGGGCGTAAGGGCTCAACAAAACCTTCATTCACCTTCAAAGCCTCAGACTGAACAGACACACAATAACATCCACCTGCACATTTGTTTCACAAGGAAGAAATACAGTATGTACTTTACCAACCTATGTTGCCTCTGTTCAATAGTTGAAGGCTCTGCACACACATGACAAACCCACACAGGTGATTTCACTTACAGTGGCTGATTCAACCTCTCCTCAGTACTGTGTGGGCAGTACAGACTGTTTAATCGAGAGAACACAGAGCTAGAGAGTCCAGAATGAAGGAAACTGTCATAGCTTATTTACTGTGCTGCACCAGCCCCTTTTATTTAGCCCTCCTCTGTTGGAGTATTAACTGCTCCACAAAAAGAAGAGTTTGCAGACAGTTGAGCTAGAGGCAATGGTGCAAATACATCTTTTCAATAAACTAAGCTAATTTGCTTGGTACCTAACAGTTTTTTGAACCACAAGCCTCTCAAAGACAAACAGATGAATTGTGCTGTGCCACTCTTCAATGGCTTTCTTAGATAATTTATCCACTTCACTATGTTCTTGTCATGTTTTCATTTAGATATAACCAAACTATTAATGCAGTTTTTGTTACTTGCAGTGCTACAATAGCTGACCATATTAGCTTCATTTGCCACTGAGGAATATGTATGCTTGTCCACAAGTGGACAGTAAGCAGCTCCACAGCCATCAGCTTTAAAAGGCCTCATTTCAATGTGTCATTGATCAAGGGCATAGGTTTGCATATGGACGGTAGGGACATGTCACTACCACTGATTTGTAAGGATGGAATTGTCCCTACTAATATTTGAGCAAACTTGTTCACATCATCCTCAAGACTTCTGTACATGAAAATATGAGACAAATTGTGTCTAGAGTTGATTTGGCAAGGGATAGTGCATTTTGTTTTTTAATATCACACAAACAAATATATTTGATCAGAAGTGTTTTCAGTCAATTTTAGTATTCCACCCACAACTAAGAGCAGTGCACAGCCACTTAAACTTTGCCTCCTCCTGAGAGATTCCCAAACAGGGTTCTGGGTTTGTCAGGCGGTCTGAAGGGGATATTACCCTACCAGCCAAAAAATAATACACAGCATACTGTAGAACTGGTAGATTTTTTTTCTTGAGACATTGTGCAAACGTTATTACTTCATTCTCATTAAATTATGATTTAATTCTTCTTTTTTTCTTTAAAGAATTATAACTTAATTCTCCACTTCTCACTGAATGCAGATGTGTAGATTATATATTTTAAGTTTTGAAGACCAGCAGAAATCTTCCTGAAACTGAAGGTGAACTATTAAAGTCCTGGGATATGTAAATTATTTTAAATTCATTTATGTATTATTGACATGAATAGATGCCACATTCACATATAAAGAGGTTACTTTCCCCAAACAAAACACAAAAATTGTGTGGATGAGTAAATCATGCCTACACGTGTGTTGACTAAGAGATAGCATTTAATGAGAAAAGTTGATCTAGAGGAAATAAATACTTGAAGTAATACAAGATGCCTGAGAATCTTACTGCATTATATTCAATTATATTTTGAATTGTCACTAGCTGCCTGAATTTTGTGTTTTCCTTTACACAAAAACCATAAATTAGTGAATAAACTTTTGAATGCAGAAAGTTAAGTGTTTGACCCTCAACATTTCCTGGGGAAGGACCCACAGGTCCCCCACTTAATATGTGTCCCAGCCAATGTTGAAATTAAACCTACTGCCTTGTATTTTTGTGAAAAAATATATATTTCATGTATCACCTTAAGGATGGTGAAAATACTGTTTCACCACCACCAGTGGAGACACTTAACACCAATAACAACAGATATATTGCACAGGAGGGGGTAAATACATCAGAGAGGATAGTTGGGGAAAATAAAGCTAAAATAATACACTCTGTAGCCTCACTCTAACATTTAACTTATATGGCTTGAAGGCATAAAAGTTATGCCATTTTGTTAAAAATTGTCCACTGATGATGAGAAAATGTACAATGTGCCTCTTCCACATTAAATACTATCTCTCTCTCTCTCTCTCTCTCTCTCTCTCTCTCTGTGTGTGTGTGTGTGCCCTCATTAGAAAGGTTATATGTGTGTACTTCTTAATTACAAAGCACACGAAAATACAAGCTAAATCATTTTTTAGCAACAGATATTTTTCATTTTGCCTGCAGCACTCTAAATCCATCTGCATGCATCTTCCCGCAGAGTTTAAAAAGACAGAGACAAAACTACAAACTAGGATTTGCAGGACCTGCAGGAGTCTTGCACTCACACACTCTGATCTTGTGTTCATGTTCACATTTTCTCTTTGGATATTTGATGTGTGAGTCAGAAACCACCAAACATGCACACTGTTGAATGTGTCTGTCAGATCACAGTGGACTGGCTGTATCGTTATTTATGACTGTCGATGTACACAGTGCAGGACACCAGATAATGTATCGCAAGCGTGCCATTTCAACAAATGAAATATGTTGTCAATGAACATTTTGCTGACATGTTTAATACAACACATTGTAACACATCACTATGACCCTATAGGTACCCCTACAACTGCAGTTTTGGATGGTATAGGAAGGCGTATCAATTTTGGCTCATTACACGTGAGTGTCATGTGTCATTTTAAAATAAAGTTCTGTTTTCTCTGGAATTACAGTTTACACTTTCAATCCATACATGATTTTAGGTTTACCTTCTTAGTTTTAGGCTACAAAATAGTTTGGTTTAGAAAAATATATCATGGTTTGGCTTAAAATACACACATCATGTAAAGCACATGATATACCGTACTAGCATAGTATGCCATACATACCAGCGCACTACATAAACGGTGCTTTGGCACGTTGGTATCCAACTCCAAGTGTCACTAACCAGGCATCGGTAACTGACAACTTTAAATAGCAGCATTTCTTCATTATGTTAATAAAAAGCACTCATTCGGCATTCTGTTTCCGTCAAAAAGGTATTTACTGTTCTAAATTAGTTGCATATAAATGTCATTTTTAGGAGAAAAACTGGAGAAAGTCATCCGACACAATAGATCTTTGTCATAGAAATCAATTTGATCCGCCATTGCTGGAAATGCACAGGTGCAAATAAGACAACTAATGATGGATTCATAATTTCATTTAGCTGCTTTACTTTCCTGGTACTGTGCATGCTGGCTCACTGTCACACTGTCATGGCTTACGGGCACACAAATAGAACAAAGTCATCATTAATGTCACACACACCATCTATTAATGTCATTGCATTATATTAGATTTAATTCTTCTGGCAAACACTTGTCCAAAGTGACTCAAAATAACTACCTTCAACCTCAAAGGGAACAAGAGCTAGATGCCATCAAATGTCTCACACCCTGCATTCTGCACCCTTCATCAACTCTCAAAAACCTCTATCCTTTTTTCTTTCTTTTGTCTTTACTTTCTTTTGTCTCTACCCCTCTCTTTCTTTGTCCTTTTGATCTGTCCAGCGCCTCTGTCTCTCTACCCCTGCTTCTTTTTTTGTCTCTACCTCCCTTCTTCTCTCTCTCTGTCTTTCTCTCCCCCCCCCAACCCCTCTATGGGTAATGAGATATAAATGTTTCAGGACTGTGATCGCCTTCGGCACTAGACCTGTCTGTCTCTTTCACACAAAAACAGACGCGGACACACACATGCACACACACAAACATGCTCAGAATGCAGAGAAAGATGCATGCCAAATAGAACAACACTGACGCTGATGTACATGCAGTGTATTTCTGCAGTAGTGTTCTGCCTAAATCTAGTGGAACTAATTAGTAATTAAAGGACAGTGAGCTGTGGGCAGAATAACAGACGAGTGTGTGTTTGTGTGGGCTATTGTGATCTCGATATATGGGTGAAAAGATGCAGTTATGTTTGTATATGTGTTTGTGTGTGTGTGTGTGTGTGTGTGTGTGTGTGTGTGTGTGTGTGTGTGTGTGTGTGTACGTATGTGTAGGTGGATGCAGGGTGAGTTGGAGGTCACATAGGGGCATAGGGGTTACTTCACCAAATATATATATATATTTGGTGAAGTAACCCCTATACCCCTATGTGACCTCCAACTCATATATATATATATATATATATATAAAATTTCTCAGCTAGGGTCCGCAGTCTCAGCTGGTTTCCACTGCAACATTCACAACAGCTATTAAAATTAAATAAATTAAGGACAGCTGTCCAGTGCTGTCCAGAAAAAAGAAGAAAAAGTGTCACTGACTCAGCCAATTTTATTTCCCCGGGAAGGTCATCCCAGAGCCTCAGGGACCCTAATGGCAAAGGCTCCGCTTTAAGCTTGGACTCTTGAACAGACAAAAAAGACCTTTGCCTGAGGACCTGAAGCTTATATGGAGCAGAAAGGTCAAATATAGCAAAGACCCAAGCCACGAAGGGCCTTAAAGGCAATCAAAACCATGTAAAAATAAATCCTCAAGCACTGGGAGCCAATGTAAAGAGGCTAAAGTAGATGCAATGCCTCCAAGTTTGGGTAAAAAGCCTCACTATTTAGTCTGCTAGTGCAATTTTAATGAGACAAGTGAAATGACATTAAAAATATAAAATACATAAAAGCATGTGTGTGTTTTTTTTGCAATTTTCAAAGAGTATAAAACATATTAGATAAGCTTTGTGACATTGCTATTAAACATACAAAATTTCCTTGCAATGACACTGATATGTTGACAGGAAACCAGTAGACGACTGAATTTGTCTTATGATATGCATGACCAGAATTTCTAAGATGACAGATTTTGTTGCCATTTATTTTTTCCCTGTTTTTATCCTCCAGACAGTTCTGACATCAGCAAAAAAAAGACCCATGAAACAGGAGAATAAAACTGGCACTCAGACTGACCCCTGAGACACGCCATACTAGCCATGAGACACAACTGTAATTGCTAATTTTCCCCTTTGACAGAAATGAGTAGAAAATCACTTAATACTTACTCAATGCTCAAGTCTGTCTAAATGAATTGAATAGTGTCAAAGGCTACAATAGAATTGAGCACATTTCTCCATCAGCATTAAAAGGTTGATAGTGATTTAAGGGTATTCTCAGTCAGTCAGATTGAAACTTTTTTCTGAACAGCTACCATTGTTCACAGCAGCAAGAAGTGCACATAATTTAGAGGCAATTAGCTCATTAGTAATTAGATCGCATACAGAGCAGGTTACTGGTAGCTTCTAATTAGCAATTTAAATGCAGCCCAGTTGTTAGAACAAAATGTTCACATGATACATTTCTGCAAACCACAAACACGATACATTTGCACATTTTATGTGTATCATATTGACATTTCTAAAGTGACAAAATATATAAGCTGACATTTATCACTGGAAGGTGGAGACCCCTGCAGATCACTGTTCAAAAAACGGCAGCACCAGCTGTTTTTGGTTGAGCTTCTGCGGTGTTTCCACCTGTGTTTGGCAAACCAAACCCGGAATATTTTTTAGCAACAAGTTGTGGGATTTCAGTCACTAAACTTGTTGTTTTTCAGTGAAACATTTCAATATTTCCCAGTAGTGTCTGAGCCACTGAACCTTGGTTCTTTAAGCCAAAACATGATCTTCGCGTAAGTGTAACAAAGTGATTTTTTGTGATAAACCGGACCACACTTTCACCACAGAATTGTTGAGAAGTTTCATCATATTCCACTACCAAAAAATGTACAAATGTATGGCATCCTTAGTTTGCAAAAATGTTAACATACAAACATTATTTTTCGACAGGGTTGCTTACAGTAACCCTTCACGGAATTCCTAACAATGTTTGTGACACGAAATCTGCTTTTCACCGACACATCGTTATGTTTCCCAGTTGTGTTTGAGCTACCAAATGTCTGTGTTTTTTGCCAAAACATGATCTTTTCCTTGAGTTTTGAGTCACAGCTGCACCCACTGGATTGGAAGAGCCAGATAGGATGCCGCTCCAATCAAAATCTCCACCCCAAGGAATGCCGACACTTTGGGAGGTGGGGTCCATAAGGTGCAATGGACCACATATCTTACTTTGCATACAGAACGTCTAGGAAGTGTTAGCATGAGGAAAGGGGTTTGGATCTGGCCATGACAATGACTAAAAAATGTTTTTTGTGCGTTAATCTGACCACAGCCGTCCCACGGTGTTGTTGAGAAATCTTAAGTTTCAGCACATCCCCTACAAGTCTGCTAGTTTGTGAGTGACCTAAGTGAAAAATCGCAGACTTAATGAATGAACATGCAGTATAAGATCATACATGACTGAAGCTTAGAAATAACCATCACAAGTACAATTGCACTGCAGCTTATCAATAATTCATAGAATTATATGTTGTTTTAATTTGTAGATCAGTGGAATTATCAGTGAGTGCAAATTATATTTTTCATGGGAATTAATGATTTAACTCAAGTTATTATAATATGCTAATATGTCAAGGAATATTTTTAACACACATTTCTCTAGCTACGTCGCTGTACAGAACAGAACATGCCTTCAGTTCCGCTGCCAGGGTTGGAATCCTACTGGGTGCAACTTGTCTGACAATGTGTTCAAGATAAATTCATTTAGATAGAATATGAATCATGTTAAACGCAAATTATAAACAGCTTGTCTTCTAGGGAAAGGGGGGGGGGGGGTAGTGCTGGAAATGGAACAGAGGCATGCAGCATGAAATCATACAAATTTCCACACAAACGCCCCATCACTGATTTTGTTTATCTTTTTTTTTCCCTATTCGTCTATTTTCCCCTGATCTGCTCTTACAGAAACTGATTAGAGCTGAAAGCCAAGTCCATTCTAACTCAATTTGCAATTGTGCGGGGGCCAATAGCAACTAACAATAGCCTGATAACATTTCTAGTAGGTGTAATCAAATAATTACATCATGGATTAAAATGTTAAGCAGACAAACAATAACTTGGAAACCAATTAAACCACTCCAACCCTGCGCCTCTTGTTCTCTTTCCACATGCTCCTCTCCTTCTCCATCTTTTTCTCTCTTTGTCTACTCTGCCCGCACCTCCACAATCAGTTCACACTTCCCTCCTCTTCCTCCTGTCTTCCCCTCCTCTCTGTCATCTGTTTTTCTCACATCAGCTGAAGGCCACAGAGGCAGAATAGGGACAAAGAAGTCTCTCCAGTGTGGCTGAGCTCTGAGCACATCCATTTAGATTTTTATGTAACTCCTTCTTGTATAGGGCCCTTTTAATAGGAGCCATTTACCTCTTTCATGTTACTTTTCATCCACTTTGTCTTAATGATGTTCAGCATTGTATATGGGATCACAATAGTTAGGTTTTCGACTGTGGCACATTCTCATTAGCAGGCTCTGCTCTGTCTTGTTACCCAAACACATTTGACAAGGATGCTTTCTAGTTGTTCTGATATCGTGACATTAGTGTCTGACGTTCTGATGCAGCTCCTTTCGCCACCCAATGTTCTGTTCTCAGTGAAATGAGCCAACACGCTGCAGCTGTAGCTGCCAGGGTGGGAAAATTGTCTCTGGTCAGATGATGCATTTTATTCCAGCTGTAACTTAGCATAATGCGTGACAGCTACTTAGCATTAGGCTATTCTGGTGTTCATGTTCAATGTCCTGTTATAATCCAGGATGAAGAGGAACATGAAGAAAGTTCGGCTCCTTGGTTTGACCACTGCCCACTGAAAAGTGCATTATAAGTAGGCTTTATAATGTGTTTTGACATGTTTTTTTCCCTGAGGCTCTGTTATGCATGTGCCTACATCAGGCTGTGCTAATACAGTACAATAAGTCTTGTGTGATAGACATTATTATTACTGTTAGATATGTAATTTCCCAAGTGAGTTTTAAACTTTGACTTTCATGTGTTTTTCATGTGTGATGTATTAGTCCAACTTTTCCATTTAAATTCTCCGTCTGAGGCATAGTCGTAATGTGCTTTTATAGCACTGGGCCTATTGTATCTAAGATGTGATCCCATACTTCCATTAGCTCTATTCAATTCTGTGATGTTGCAATAGCGTGTGGCTTGATTTTGTATGCGTAATGCCCGTTACTGTTTGTCCTTTTCTTTCTACTCTCTTATGCACTGCTCATATCAGCCCTGTTCACTTCGTGTGGTGTTTTGTTAGTTCTTGGCACTACTCTTCATGAGTAATATGACATTTGTATTTGGCCTATACTTTCTAATGTGTGATGTTTTCTTAGTGTTTGGCAGATTCTGTATGTGTAATATTTTCTCGACATTTGGCTTAGTACTTTTATGATGAGTGACAGCCCATTAGCAGTTGCCCATTTTCCTCCTAATTAACAGCGGTGTGTTGAGAGATATAGAATCAAATGTTGTTTACTATATACTGTCTGTATGGGCTTGTGTGTGACGTGTCCCGTTGGCTGGGCGATCTGATAATGGCGGCTATAATATTCTGAACTCCAGCACTAAATGGCTGTCAACAGGGCTACACACATCTTCATAATCCTTTTAATGGACTCGGTGGGCTGGACAACATCATTCCACACACACAAACACATCTGAGATGAGGCACCCACTCGCAGAGATGCACAGACAGTGGATAATAGATGGTTTGCACAAAACCCTTTCAGATTTTCGTTTGCTTTCTTGTCTTGTGTCCTTGCCTTGAGGTGTTAAATAAACAATCATCACCTTTCAACTTTACTTAACTGATAGTGAACAGAAACAGAGGAGAAGAATATAGAAGAGCACACTGTTCTCTTGGGCCCCATTCGTACCTGGCATAAAAAAGTAATCTGTATCTGTTTTAGAAGGAGAGGCCAATGTTGATGCCAGGTGGATATAAGCCCTGTGTACACCTGGTCAGTGTTTCCCCTACTATTATATGAAGGTGTGCTCCACAGACTTTCACTTTTAGTCAGTCTTTAGACAGAAATCTAAATAAAACGATGCATTGCTCTGTCTCTCATCCAGCTGCTCTCTGCTGCTTTCAGTGTTATCAGGGGCCACTGTAATGATTTGGGGGCCTAACTGCCTTGCTTTGATTTCACCCATTCTTTAACTGGGAATGATGGTGAGCTGCTGGCAGCTGTAGAAGTTAAGCTGTTCTCTTAAATCCCATGGTTTTAAATTATATTTAAAAACAGGACACACCACAGGACAACAGACTTTGATCAGAAGTTATGAAAACTGGTGATTTTCGCCATTCGCTTGGACATCAATTCAAGATGGTCGCCAAACAAACCCCATGGTCCATGAGCTGACCTTGGCAACAAGGCAAATTCTTTGCTAGAAACCATCAGGGTCCTTAAACAAAAAAATTGACATACAGATAATGCGAACCCATTTCTCCAGCTAGACTGTAACAATTAGCCCTGTAGCTGTCTGTGTGGTAAAGAAGACTCTCACAACTGTCCCCTACATGAAGCTCACACTCCTGCAGCAGTAGTCTCCTGGTGGCGCTTGTTTCATGAAAAACTGAGAGAGCAGGGCAGCTCGGAGCAGGGCAAGGAGGGGCTGCAAATGAATGCAGCCACACAATTAAACAAGATTTTATTCCTTTGAAACAGTAAAGGCTGCGAGGGTATATATAGCACGACAAAACTCCCACGGCTTCAAAACAACATCAATAACAAGTGGTCACATTATACATTGTAATGCCAGGTGTGAACTTACAGTTTAAAACTGTCCACTTGTGATGGGATCACCCAAGACGCATGTTAATACCAGGTGTTAACAGGCTCATAAAAAGCATTATGATCATCATGCTTTTTAGTCAGCCAGGAAGCACCGTGTCTACTGAAAAGTTCGCCAGTGCAGTCCTAATTTTAGTGATAATCAAGTGTCTTCTGTAGTGTAAATAAAATACTAAAACTTTAGGGATGTACGATATTGGATTTTTTTTTGCCAATATCCGGTATGCGGATATATAACAAGTCATTTATCTGACAACTGATATCAATATCAATATATCCATTTTTTGCCCAGCCTGTAATAATCATCAAGTGTCAAAAAATAGAGAAACAATCAGGTAAACAAATGAAAGAAACTGAAGAGCAAAGAAAGAGACATTAAAAGAACAGGGACCTAGATGTAGATATGCAGTTTTTTTTAAGCCTTGCAATTCAATTTTGCCAATAAAAGGATTAAATATCTGTGAAGATTTTCTAAAAAGTAATCTTTTTTTATCATTCAAGAATTTAAGAGAGCAGGAAGAGAGAAAATCAATATGGTAGTAAATAACATTAATGACAAAGGATCCAGGAAATTATTTTACATCTAGTGAGACAAGGAGGTCAAGGTGTAAAGAATTATCTATGCTGTTCTTGAGTTGCTGTAAGTAAGCAATAAGACTGTTGCTGGATATGTAGTTTAGAGATGACTAGAGTAGTTCAATGGGGGGAAAATTGCATGATTTTTAAACGAATTAAAATAATTACAGCCTGCTTTCTGCACATAGCTGACAAGCTCTACAAAGATTAAATGAGTGTTTTAGAAGCTGCTGAGCTTTGTCTGAGTAAGAGGCCACGCTTTTTTTGCTCACCACCATGATTTCAAAGATAGTTTTCAATTCATTTGCATTCCAAATTTGAACATGATCAGAAAAATAGTTAAAGTCTTAGCTCCCTTGACCTGTTCTACAGACTGTGCTTTGAGTCGTGCCTTAAGTTACAAAAATAGAGCAATGAGTCCTGACAGACAGAACAGACACAACTTGACTGGTTGACAACTCCCACACGTCTAATTCAAATGAAGTTAATGCACTGAGTGATTCAGATGCTGAAAACTTGCTCACTTAAAGATAATAACTCAAAAAGTGTGATTTACACATTTCATTATAAATGCATATTCACTGAGAAGCAATTGTTAGCAGTTGTGTCTATATATGTATGTGTCCGTGTGTGTGTGCATGTTTTTGTGTGGTGTATTAGTATAAAACAATGACAAATGGTGTTTCCAAAGTCTTAAAGGGTGGAAAAAAATGAAAGCACTGTACCTGAATAAGTGTATAGTCAGGTAGTCAAGGGAAGATCTGCATCTATGCCAATTGATGTAAGGCCCAATTTAACAAAAAGGAAAGTAAGATAATTTATCATTTAAACCCGCTCTGATGAATAACTTCTGTCTATTATATGAAAGCGTATTTCCCTTCACCTGGAATTAGTTAAGGTAGTCTTATTCAGTGCTGCATGTTGCAGTTCAGTGTGCACAAACAAATACATTGAACTGAAAGTTTTAGCCTAAAATGTCATAAATTCACAATTACTTATTGTAAAACTACAGTCATGTAGAGGAGAAATTTTGCTAGGAAGTTGAGTGGAGGCAGAGGTGGAAAAAGAAGGCTGCTGGAATATTGTGCTCAAGTTTAAGAAATTTTACTCAAGTCGCCCACGGGTAAAAGTACTTTGGTAAAAGAAAAATACATGTGTAAGAAGTAAAACAATAAGAGTAAAAAGTAAAGTTTAAAAGCACTCCACTTAGGCCTTCTCCTTACTGTTCTACAATTTTAAACGGAGGTTTTAAAATCTCATTAAATATCCAATGCTGCAATCCTTACACTAGTAGAATAACAAAAGCAAGGTGTCCACTTATGTCCAAACCAACAGCAAATTTAAATTTTACAGACAGCACTTTTCAGCCTTTACATCTGATAATCCATCAGTAGTCTCACCAGTTACACAGAGCAGAGACAAAACTCAGACAAAAATTACCTACACTAAATAAAAAAGTACACAAACGTAATAACCTTTCAACTATATAACCAACAGCAGAATGAAATCAGCACAGCGGCTGCAGCCACGAACATCACCGACAGCAACGGGGACACTGCACGCATTACACCGACGCGTCCACACTCAGTGCTGCATAGCGAGCAGTGGATGACATTATGATCTGGAGATGTTGTACTCACCCCTGTGAAGGTTAGTCTGTGAGATTTGTGCACCGCGTAGCCCTTCTTTTAATCGGCTCCACGTTCATCCTCTGCGCTTTTTCATTTTCGATGCAAAACGTTAATATAACCAGTCCAGTCGTCCTCTCTGTGCCACTGTAACCAGTCCACTGGGCCTCTCTGTCCCACTGCACTCTTCGAAGTTTTCCAACAGCTGAAAGCCCTTAAATCAATGTCAAAAACTGCAGAAAGTCCTCACACAGCTCATGGAAGGTAAAAAATCCACAGTGACAGTAAAAGCAAAAACTCCGGTGGATCTATGTGGGCACTCTAGCATGTTAGCCCAAGTCAGACTAACACAGTGCGCACCTGCATCACGCAGTGTCCTAGGTGTGTTTGATTTAGTTTGCTGGCGTGCTCAGCGGGTGAAACTTTAAAAAAGGTGCATCTACCTTAATCGATGACTCATTTAGCTATATCCAGGTACAGGAATGCTTGCCATAACAACTATGTTAACTAATTTCATTGCACTTTTGTGCATTTGTAATATTCACCAGATACTTGGCTCGGTGTTTCGGACCCAAGTACTGCCATTCTGCACCCCCTCCCACTCCCTTTCATTGGGCCGGTAAATGTAGGCTGACCCTGGGGCGGCTCTTGATAAAGGCGATATAGGCGGTCGCCTAGAGCGCCACATGCTGGTCGTGCTCAAGGAAAAAAAAAACCGACAGTAATTTGCTGCCCTTTCCTCACGTTCTGCCTCGGGAATGACAAATGAACACACAAAGAAAGAGATAATCATAATCTCAACGCCCCTGTTGTTTCTCATCATTTGACTTGTCCCTGACCAGCCTGCACCGTGAGCACTGACGGCGCTGCGCACTGAAAGTGAAAGTCGGGGATGAATTACAGATGCGCACCTCAGCTCAGAGAGGGAGAGAAGCCTGACTGACACATGTCAACAGGCAAGTTATAAGTTATTTATGTTTACGTTTCTTTTTTCGACTGGGGCACCTAATGGCCAGAGCCAGCCCTGAACATTTACACAGTGGCGGTTCTAGCACATTAAGTGCCCTTAACAAGCCCCAAGAGCCCCCACCCGCCCAAAAAGTAACTTGTTGCAACTCTACAGTCAAAATACAGCACTTTTTTTCTTAATCAAAATAAACAACCTAGCTAACAATTACAAAAAAAGTAATTAGTAATTAGTAATTTTCCTTTCGGTACTAGTAACATGTTGAAGATGTGTTATGAATATCAAATAGGCCTACATAAATAATCAATTAAAAAAATCGAAATATTTTTTTTTCTTAATATTATAACTCTTAAATAATCAGATGTAGGGAGTAAAGAAAGAAGATGTTTATATGATTAAATCTAAAATCTGACTTTCTTACCCTGACGAGACTTTGTTAAGGTTTCTGTAAATTCCCTCAGGTTGAGGAGAAACTTTTTAAATCTTTATTTCTTAAGTTAGCAGACTTTTATCAAATCAGACCTACTTCTGTTGTTAAAGTTTGGGTTGCATTATTGATGCCCATGTGCTCTATGTGATTTATAATGTATGGTAAATAAATTGCAAATTAATGTGAAACAGGATCAGTGTGATACAATATGAGAATATTTTCTTTGTGCAAGCTGGTCCAAATAATACTACAGCCTGAGTGTATTGCTGAAGATTAATGGTCACAGCTTTTTGGGCGGTTTTCATCAGTCAAGTGGATAATAACTAATATTGGTTGACAGATTTACAACCAATTTGATCTTTGCACATAATTATCAAAACATTTCAAAAAGTAGATGGATATATAACCAAAAAAACTCTATTTCCTTTTGTGGGCACATTTATTAATGTAACTGGTACAAAATCCAATTTTCAACAACCACAACCACCACAATAAATACACACACGTTCAATAGATAAACTCACTCCAAAAAAGTTTCACTTGTTTTTGAGTAGAATTAAAAATCTGTGACTGCAGGGCTCCCTTTGTTCAGAGTTTTCACTTCTTTTCCCAGCTATACAGAGAAGTTAATATTCAATTCATTGTTTTCTAAACTTCTAATCGATATCCCTTGATTTAAGAAAAAATATAGTGTTAGCTCTAATTAATAGCCGGAAATGCCAGGATGTATTAAAGGATAAAAATACAGAGTCAGGTTAAAGCCTGACCTGAAAAAAACGGGCTCTTCATTGAGTTGTTTCTTTCTCTCAAAGAGGTTAAAAGGGCCCTAAAGTCTTGGTATATACACTCAGCTTAAACAATAGATTCACTGATGCAAGACCTGCAGTCTCACAGGAACCAGTGCTATCCAACATGACACTAATCAAAACAACAGCTGAGGCGGATAGCCACACACACCTCACTCTAAATTCAGTAGCCAGTGGCTATTAGCTGTATCTGTTTTAAACCTGTAATCTCCATAGACACTGCTTCCTTAGGACCATGTAGGTGTTGTGTCATAAATTTTACATATAGTTGATGTAATTAAGGGAGCACGGATCAATCTGAGTTTGTCAGGATGGTTGGAATTTGAGCTGTAAACTCCATAAAAGACAGTCCTTGGACATCTCATGTTCATCAGTTTTGACCGAGTGTCTCAGTAGGATTTGTTTTCTAAACTGGTTCTGGTGTGTAGAACGGCTTAATCCACAAGTGTGTATCTACACAAATGAGAAATGAAAATGGATGAGGATGCCTTTCCTTCTCATGGTATTGGTACAGCTAAGCTAAACACCAACTCAAACCCCTTCACTATCTTTATCTTAGACAGACATGCCACTGTTTGAAGGTGAATACATGTTCTGCAGATTGATACAGAAAGCACGGGTGACTACTGACAAATAATGTCCTTGTCTAACTTAATACAGTGTCATGTTTTGTCCAGAAATCACCATCACAACATGGAGTCACACCTAACTCCAGCCCCAGGAGTTTTCTGCTGATCAGGATAGAAGACTGAGGTTCAAAGTTCATTCTTGGCCTCAGAAAGACCAATTAGCCTAAAACAATAACTTTCATGTCCATTTATAAAGCTTTCAGTCATCAGACATGACCCTCATCATCAGCTGTCATGGATTTGGGTAGATGTTAAGATTTCCATTTGACTTGTCAAGATGGCATTGTTATGTTGGCATAAAAGGTTCAAGGCAAATCTCTATCTGCTGATATTGACACGGTTAAAAGTTTAAGAACATGTTTCTTTGTCATTACCGTGTGCTTTTTTTCTCAGGAAGAAAGGTGAGGATCTAGCTTGAAGCCTTAAGTGACCACATTCTGCCACACGACTCTGTTTCTCTGCACCATGCACTGGCTCCTGGTGGCTGTTCGAATCCCATTCAAGACACTGGTATTTGTCTATCATACTGTGAATGGCTCAGGCCACTACATGGTCAAACCGTACACCCCAGCTCTGCTAACAACCGGCGTGGTACTCCCTCAATATACAAAGGGGAGGCAGCTACTGCTCTACAAATTCTCGACTGCTTGCTGTCCTGTATCCACGATGGTGAAACAAACTCCCCATTGACATCAGGACAGCAGAAAATCTACAAATCGTCCCTCACAGACTGAAAACTAATTTGTCCTACCTCTTGGGTCATAAAATAAAACAAAAAATAAATCATAACAAAAACCTCTTTTTTTCCAGCTGTATCTAGATGTAGCTCTTGAAATAGATCAGCATATTTGATTATTGGTGTGCTTGCATGATTCTTGCACTTTTGGGGTTGTAGACAAATGGTTTATAGCACTAATTGTGAGTTGCTTTTGGTAAAACCATCAATTACATAATGTAATGTAAAAAAATGTAATGCCATATTTATGTCCACTGATTTTTTACACTTTTTTTTCATTTTTTTCTGCTTTGTTCCAGTGTCTCTGTGACTAATGGGAACAGTAATTTTTGAAATTGGTCCAGCATTGAGCAAGAGGACTACAGCAGCAACAACAGGCTGCAATAAAGCCACTCAGGGCATATGTGCACAGACAATTTTCAGCCACTCAAAGTGCTTATTTTTATTACTGATATGTTTAGATTAGCATTTTGTATTCTAAGTATCTGACAGCATTATAAAACAAATCTCTATAGGATAGACTGTTTTGTTGAAGATCCTTTTTGTTTATCCAGAAATGGCCCCAAAATCAGCATCTCCAAAACCATCATTTTAATAAACAGTGATTTTATAATTACAAAAAGCACTGTAATTAAATTCAAAAGCAACAAAATAAAAATGAAAAAACAGGGTTCAAAACCTGGTTCATCTTTTAATTGTTCAACATTGAACAATTACCAACTGTGGTTTGGTTGAAATTTAACCCTAATTTCACACTAGATGTTAAAATACACTGACTGCATACACGCTAAAATGATTTCTTATTTAAAAGTAGCCTGGTTGGTTTGAAGATAATGATTTAGTGGCTGTTTTTGGTGAAATAAAAAGGATCTTACTCTTTAACATAAAGCTCTATCTCTATAGGGTTCCTTTTAATAATGTTTTCAGATCCTTACAATAATAATTTGAGCCTGTCAGTGGCAAAAACAAGCACTTTTAGTAGATGTAAGATGGTGTGGATATGCCCTGTGTGGTTACATTGCAGCCTGTTTTGCTACTGCCAGCTGCAGCACTCTCACTCAATAACAGACCATTTAAAAAAAAAAAAATGCTGATCCCATCTCTCGGTTAATAATGAACTAATTCAAAAAATTACTGATACTATCAATCACTCAGAGGCTGTTTAGACCTGGTATTAAATAGAATTTTGGGTAATCTGATCACAAATGGACAGCACTAAATACATATTTAAGCAACCACCAAGATGGATTTTGATCCGTTCACTCAAACCATGTGCTGAGGTGGTCTGGGAGGCATTTGACCACAAGCCTTTTGTAGTGGAAGCACCCAATTTATGTGGAGTTGGACGAAGTGTTGCATGGCTATCCCTCATTTTGCACTATGGAAGGAAGGTGTGGACATAATAACTGTGAGTGAGGCAATAACATTATTTTTCTTATTTTTATATTTCACTTATAGCATACATTAACATACTTTGTAGTCCTCCCATGTAGTAACTTAATTTTGTGTTCTTTTCCATTTTATATTGCTTGTTTTGGAGTTGCATGTTTTCATTTTGTATTTTTGTTGTCTGGCTGTTGCTGCCTTTCTTAGTGAGGACTCTCTTGAAAAATACATTTTTAATCTTAAGAGGTTTGTTTTGGTTAAATAAAAATTAAATTAAAACATATAAATAATAAATAAATCATTTAAAAAAAATACAATAAAAAAGCAACAAAATCTGACCACAGGTGATCAGCTTGATAGGCACAGGTGTGACCAGCAATATGTCTTGGTTGTCCACTTGTGTTCGGATCACCAAAATATATATAATATATATAAATATATATGTTAGTGCCAGGTCTTAACACGCTCTTAGACACAAAAAAATGGGAAAATGGGATCCTTAGTTATTCTGTGAAAATATTGAAATACACTACATTTGACAGGAAGTAACACAAAAAGATATGTAATGAAACCCAAAGGACCAAAATGCATTTGATGACACCTGCAGCTACTAGCCTTGAGACATGGCTTTTTCTTTTGGCTGATGCTGTTTACATTTCACTGTAGCTGCCATTCAAAGTAATGACATACTGAAAAGAGAGAGACGACTTTTATCCATTATGGTCCATAGCAACAGGCATTACTGGTGACATAGTCGGCTGCAAACTCGACTATATAACACTCATGTACTCGTTCTTTTTCAGTGCTGTTCCATCCTGCTCTATTCTGTTTTGTTTTTAGAATTTTGCTCCATCCAGTCTTTTACTTTTCTGTCCAGTCACTCAGTCAGTCCTACAGATCAAGGGGTTTTTACGTAATGGAGCAGAATAACAGACAAAAATGCATCCTTGCCATCAGAATGTCTTCTGTCAGTGGGCCGGAAATGGTGGGACAGAGATGGATGGCAAGAGGCATTCAGCTCAGCTGCGTGCAAGCATAACACTCACTCTCAGCACCCTCTTTCCTTCCCTTTCACTCTTCTCTCCTTCATCTAGTTTCTGACTCGCCTTCTCTCACACACACTTTCTATTTTGGCTGCATGATAGCAGTGTCTGACTTAGTGACTGCTGGGACTTGCTCAGTAAATGAGTGCGAGTTGACTGACAGGAAAGTTGAAGGTTGCAATCCTGATAACTGTGCCTCTAAAATAGACAGCACAATTGTGCTTTTTTTGGAATGGACACTTTAAGTGAAGACATTGGTGAAGTGAAGGACTCTAATGATGGGTCCACACATCTCAGTGTTTCAATGAGTCAGTCCTACCAAGAGAGGTTGTTATCTCTAAGGGTGAAATACAGTATGTCTTGCCACAGCCAAATCATTTGATCTCCAAGGTAATAATTATTATAAATGTAGTTTACGCAGACTTTTAGCAGAAAATAATAATCCCAAAAGATAGAAATTTGTGTGTGTGTGTGTGTGTGTGCAGGAGGATATTTCACAGCCATTACAATAAACGTTCAATTTCTTGACGTACAGTTTAATACATAATCTTACTAAACATTTCATTACCTAGTCTTGTAGACATTGCTAACGTGTTTAATAAACATTTCTAATTAATACATTGCTCAGCTCTACGTCCCTTCCCTTTATGAGGAAGTCCAGATCTGTGACCGTATTGTGCACCAATTACAGAATCCTTTCCAAAGCAGGCAGCCTAAGAGACCTGCTGGGCAAAATACATTGCTCTTTTGTAATTTGCTGGGTGTCTTCATTGCTTGGCCTTCACGGTTGTTTTGCTTCATTACAGGAAAGAGTTTGGACTGGGTTTTAACATCAGCATTTATGGGAGACTTTTAAGACTTTTGGCTTTAGTCCATGTTTCCCCACATAGATTCAGGAGCTCTATAGAGGGAACTAAAAGTTGGAAGAAGGTCATTTAAAGGCTAAATGCTATCAAGGCAGGGGTGATCTCTGTCTTCATGAGGTCAGACATGTTTACCTACTGAGTCAAAACCTTGAGCGAATCAACACCAAGGGATCGTGTACCAAATATTGACATGACTACTGTTAATAATGTGTCACCATTGGGGTTGCAACTAATAATATATTCATAACTGAATAATCTATTGATTATTAACACAAATATTTGACTTTTTTGAATCGGTGGCTCTTATTTAGCCATTATCTTCTAAATGCAAATTGAAGTTATTTTATGCATGTGCTGACTAGTAACAACAAAGACAGTTAACATGAATATTTCATTCAAAAGTATTTTGATGAACTTTCCTGCTGATACAACAGAATATTCAACTAAAATCTAGTCCTGTCATGGACCTAACAGGTTGCTATAGCATCCATCCATCCATCCATATAAACATGTCACGGAGGCCATGTGTCATAGTTTATTTATGTATTTTGACCTCAGAAAGGTGGCTCCACGGTCACGCCTTCTGAACACAGGCAACAATTCCACTATGTAGCTGACTTTTAACGGCATATAGCAGTGATCCAGAGCGTTCCAGTCTTCCGATGTCACAGCAACTTATTCACCATAACACACCCTTATTTCCTGCCAGAGTCCTCTGGCAAGCAATAAGGGTGCAACAATTACATTTGTTGGCAACTCATTTTGTCACTGATTTTTGTCAACAATATCAATTACTAGTTGCACTCCTAGCCACAATTCTAAAGTAGTCTGTTTTTTCTGGGAGACTCTCTGGGATTTGATGTACACTTTATTCAGCACCTCTCCGTAGGCTGCTAGGAGAACCACTGCTTCAGGGGCTGCAGCTGGATATTACAGCTGGGGCCAGCATCATCACTGCAGGACAGCTTGGGAAACTGGTTCACCAAAATTACAGGATATAATTCAGTGCCAGAGTTTACACAGAATAAGATGTTAGGTACAGTTTCAGGAACACTCTGAGTTTCCAACGGGGGATGATTGGTGGCTACTGAGGAAGCATCAGGGGTTATATCCTACAAATAGATTCCCAGTGTTCGCTGACTCTACTGGAGCTCTAATGACTTTTGGGGGAAGTTTGGTGAGAAAGGCAATAATGTTGATCTCCGTTAAGAAAACGAGCTGTTCAAGGCATGTGTGAAAGAGATGTGCACAGGTTCAGGGGTGGGGCCAAATGTGGCACAGGCCCATCCCTGAAATCTATTGGCCACGCCTAGTGACAAGAGACCAAAAGTAACCATAAAATGAAGCAAGACTTACACAAGGACACAAAATGACTACAAAGAGATTCAATACTACAAGTGCTACTATAATCTAATTATAGAAAATATAATATTGCAATAAATGTGTATTGAATCCTGAAACTGAACCTCTCTCTCTGCCATTGTAATTACCTATGGTTTGATAACTAGAGAGACAGATAGCGGTGTGCGGTTGCTGTACTCCTTGTTATTTTTATGATATATCCACTCTCATCTTCACTTTCTTTTGCTTTTGCTCAACTCCTTCTTCCCACACATATTAAATTGTTGGTTATATCTCAGTATCACCCGCCTATTTATGTTCTCATGATGAACACACACTCACAAACACACAAGCCCTCCTCCTGCCTTCTGCCAGGCATGATCTCAGCATGAAATAGGAGACAGGAACAAATAGTTTGATTGGCTGATTAGAAACCAAATGAGAACCTGATTGGTTTATTAGCATGTTGATCAGAGCTGAAGAGCTTCTCCTTCTGGGAAAAAGAGCTCCTGATAGGCATTCTGGCTTGGTCTCATCACTACTTTTGGACTTTATAAATATATGGTAAATTTTGGTTTAATGAAAACAGAGTTGTCACACTGATTAATCAGAGATTACCAAGATATTTCTATGAAACCACCATTCTGTCACAAACAATATATAAAAATTAGGGAAGACTTACAACACAACTGTGACCTTGACAAATCTGATGCTGGATTCAATCGAACATCAGTTGTTGTGGTTTATAAAGAATATAAATGCCAGCATCTTTGCTCCTCAACCACCTTTCTTGAACTCTGAAACAACAAGTCAGTGCAGCACTGACATTGAGACTGCAGACCCAATGTACTTCACTGACTGCCAGCTTTGTCAGGACAGCTGCAGTGATGGAAGTGCCTCCAGTACTCTCCAGAGACAGAGCTGTGCGACTCTTTTGCCTACCCCCTTTCTCCTGGTCCTTGACAGTCCTGCCATTGCTTAAAAGTCTCCCTTCCCCTTGGGATGGATTTTGGATGATTCAGCACTTCAAAGTGGTACCAAAGAGGAAACGTATTGTCTTTATCCTTTGGGCAGCTGACAAAGTTCCTCCACTGTTCCTGCTTGATAGGAAACCTTGGTCTGCTGCAGACCAAACACATGAAGCCACACCTTATGATGCCTCACAGTGTAATGTAATCTAGTACAACTTTACAGACAGCAGCTTCAGAAAATACCAAAGAGCTGAGCTAGCATCTCTCTGGCAAAGTGTCAATAGCAATATCACATTATAAGCTCCAAGTCTGCCTTCAAGGCTGTTGTATTGGATTGCATTACATTAGATTTAGACAGGTGTCCATGACATCATGTCCACCTCCTGTACAAAAATGTTGCATGGCTTAAATAATCAATTATGGTTGTTTAAATGAGAGTAATAAAATGATATGGACATAAATAGCAATTCATTAAGCATTAATACTTTGCCAACAGAAAATAGAGAACATTATAACTCAATGTATAAAAAGAGCAAGGGCATGTTTGTGTGCTGTACACATGTGTGTGCATGTATGTCTCTGTATTTAACATTGCACATGCAGCCTTGGCTCCCGATATAAATTGCCTTGTGCTGAATTGAAAAACAAATCAATGCAATGAAATACTGATTTTCATAGTACAGCCTCTCTGGGAGGTCCTTGGTACAGAAGTACCAAGGACCTCCCAGACTTATGTATGACTGTTTTCTGAAAAACGGCAATATGACCACTGTCTGTGTAATGCCAGTACAATGTCATCTGCAGGAAAGACCTTACACCAATATACCCTTTTAGAACTAACAGCACCCATGTTACTAATATAATTATCTCCTCCTGCATCACTGAACATACAGTCCTCCTGAATTCTATCACTTTAATGTGCCCATCTGTGGTTTGGGTTATCTTACTCCACTGCAGATATCCTTCTTTTAAAGCAGATGATAAGAGGGGAAACTGTACATTACTGTACACATGGAAGGTTCTATGGTTCTCTCTCTGCTACACGTAGAGGGCACAGGAAATATCAAAAAGTACAAAGCTGTTCTGAGAGACCTCTGTTCTGTGGCAAAAAAATGTATATTTTGAAAGTTGCAATGTGCTGTCAACCTCATGACAACCTCATCCACAGGCCATTTAATTCTGACAGCATCAGTCTTGCTCCCTCACTCATTTCCATTTCTTTCACTCAACAAAGTGCTTATATCAGACTCTTCTAAAGTCCTAGTTTTCTTTTACATTACGAGGCCTGGTACTCAACTGTATTGAGTGGATAGAAACAACTGAGACCTCCTGCTACTTCTTCCATCCAAAGACTGATCAGCACAGTCATTTTTGGATTTGTACTTCTCCGCCCAAAGCAGAGCAGTCTATTTGCAACTTTATTTAATATCACACTGACAGCTATCCCTGCACATAAGGAACCATAATCCATCATTAGTAATTGAGGCCGTTCATTTTACACATGTTCCTTATTCTTTTCAGTGGATAGCTCTGGTAACTTGAGTTCTGTGATAAGTATCACTTGAGTGAAAGAAGCTGGGAGGGATGGAAGTCGATAGCTGTGATGTGGTTCAAATCAGGGACTACTTACTGTTCAGTAAGTTGGAACATGCTGTTTTTCTCATTTTTAAAACACTGAATATTAATATCACAAGGCCCGTCTTAATGATTTATTTAAGGCCCCAATCATTTTAGTGTGTTTTCACAGAGCGTAGGAATATTTTGGCATCTCATTGAACTTTTTCATGTTATATTTTGAATTGAACACAAACTACAAGGCAGAATGATTGGAATTTATTTTCCAGGTTTTTGGTCTTAAATAAAAGTATTGGACAAATTAAAATTAATGGGCCAAAATTTTGAGAGGAGTCCCAGAGAATCCCTAACAAGGAGTCCTCAAAGCAACTCTGAGCAAGGAAAGGACATAAACTTTTACCTTAGTGAGGGGGTGTGGTTGATCCGATTGCTTGGTAAGACACATTCTTTGAACAGATATGATTGGTTGTCACCATAGACTGTTTATGAAAATGGATGGTATGTCAGCTCCCCAACAGTGAAGCCAAACATCTCAATACCCCCCTGATGGCTGGCTGCAGTACAGGTCATCTACATATTAGTGAATGGGACATGGGCCAAACTAAACACTCAAAATACACATCAAATATTTTTTCTCACAGACACGCATTTTTGTTGGTTTGTAACGTGGACACCAAGTGAAAATGAAATGGCCTTTGTCACAATATGAGACTGTGAAAGCACTGGAATTGTTTGTGTGATCACTATGCTGATAAAAGGTTGATACAGACCCAAGTCATCACTGCTGCACTGTCTACAAATATCTTCATGTTGTGATCACTTTCATTTCTGGCATTATAGCATTATTGCATTGGGCGGTAGATGTGAGCGCATCTCTAATGAGATCGACCACAAACATTATCGCAGCACCATCTTATCTGTAGCGTTCCATTAACTCACTGTCGTTCAGTGTTATTTCTCCGACCTCTTTTTCTTTCTGCCATTTTCTCCTCTGTTTAAAAAAATACTTGACCCTTTTAAAAGTCCTCCTCCCTACTCCTAACAGTTTTTCACCTTAGAAGCTCTCTAAAGGGCTAAGACGCTTTGTGAATAGCTTTTGTCTTTACTGGGATCTAGTCTTAGCTGTACAGGGAAATTTTTGAAAAATGTCATATTTCTGAGAATCCTGTCACTAGGAGAAACTCTTTGTACAGGGAAGCTTTATGAATACATCCCTGATTTTGGCCCTAAATTAAAACTTAAGAAATCACCAAAGTTGTCACAATTCATACTCAGGGGGACATGAAAGTGAAAAACAAATATGTTTGAAATACATCCAATAGTAGTTGAAACATGTCACACAAAACTACAAATGTCAACCTCTTGGATCTCAATGAGAAGACATTTGATCACCTAAATCACATGGATTC
Source organism: Plectropomus leopardus (assembly GCF_026936395.1). Lineage (NCBI taxonomy): Eukaryota > Metazoa > Chordata > Actinopteri > Perciformes > Serranidae > Plectropomus > Plectropomus leopardus. The sequence goes on along the minus strand of NC_142181.1, from coordinate 16,855,637 downwards.
ATCATATGGCCACCATGAATTTGGGTACTCCTTCTGTCTATCTTCATTTGCTTGTTTCAACCTGGTCTCACAAAAATAAGTGACATGACCACAAACTCTTAACAACACATTATGTGGTGGTAGCACATAATGTGGTAAAATTATATAAATTCTGTACACACATGTTCACATGTGTGTACAGAACCATTTTTCTCATAACTTTAGATGACCTTAACTGAACACGGACAAAAGACAGCAGGAGTTATATCTCACACACACGACAAAAACAAAACAAACAAAGTAGATTAAAAAAAACACCAACAAAACAAAGAAACAAGAACAACAACAAAAATAAAACACAAATACCACCACATTGGTATGGTTATTGACCCCATTCATATTGTTAGAATATGCCGTGGTCAGTTCCCATGTAGGTCAAGCCAAGTCCAGTCCAGTGGGGTCCACCATGATCAAAACTGACTCCCATATTTTTTTCCAAGGGAAATAACTGTGTTGATCTTTAAATTTTTTATCAAGCATCACAAGCTGAACAACATGTCCACCTGTCCTGACATATCTCAGTATCTACTAGGTGGATTGGCACAAAATTTGATACAGGCATTCAATGATTCCAGCAATTTGGGGTTTCTCCTTCAATATTACAGAGCTGCACATACAGTTTAATGGTATAAACAAGCCAAATGGATATCACAGAAATATGTGAAATGACAATGACCATGATAATGTGTTGAAAATATGTGCCGGTACCACAGAGGCACTGTAAAGAGGCACCTGGTTAAGGTAGTGAAGTAATAGCAGCTTGGTTAAGCTTAGATAGAGTAAATAATTGGTTCCATTTAGTACATAATGTAAGGACGCCATGTAAAACATCAAAGTAGGTAAGGTAAAAATAACTCAACAGAGACTTCTAAAATGATGTCAGTTTCAAATTTTGACTAAAAAGACTCAAGAGAGGCCACTCTTAACAGAAGTGGAGGTCACTGGAATAAAATTTGGTCCACCCACATGAACAGTGCACACAGTGCTCAGGTGTGTATCATGGTGCGAATGGTGCCATATAAAGCAGTAACTACTTCATCCATGAAGCTCACGGATTTCTGCAAAGGCAATGAAACATTTCTGTGGCAGCTTTTATTCAGTGTACCTGCCACAGGACTATTCATGCAAGAGGATTTTAATAGGAATGCCCCTTCAACCCATTCACATTCTTTGCCTATAACTATATAGTTATGGCTGATGTGCAGCAGGCTGGTGAAGATGGAGATAAATGGGTCTTAAAGAAAGATGGATGGCTTTCACAAAGTGCTGCTGAGTATTCAGATGTTTATGAGGGTAATATCTATCAGGTGGAGGAAGATTGATTAGCTGTGCCTAATGAGAATAAACATGTCTACCAACTTCTCTTTTAATTGCTATCACTTTTTGCTTTGCTCCCATCCCTTTCTGTCTTCCTCTAATTTCCTGTCACCTTTCCCTCTGTCATGTTAATTTCATATTGAGGCCATGAAAGCCCTCCATGAAATTTAGGATCGCATTCTTAATGTATTTTGTAAAGGACAGACAGCTGTGTATCACAGGCTAAAATTATGCCTCTGTCACTGGAAGAATGAATATATTCTCAGTATTCTTGTTCTGCATTCACATGTACATGTTGCTTTATCCATAGTTGAATGGACAAAAGCATTGAGGCTTTTATATACTTGAGTGTGGGCACAATTCTGGGTTTAGATAAGAATACCACAGCATTTATTAATAGCACTTGCCAATGTGGATGCAAATAAGTAATATTTTTACATTCCTCACCCTGCAGCGAGTCTCAGTGGGAGACTGAGAGTGAGTGTTGGACCGCCCACATTGCACTCAGGCTGCCAACAGCGGTGCATAAAGGTATATGTATGCAATGATTTCCATTCTAAATCAACCCATACAGCCATGAGTTAATTTTGAGCACTTCCCAATAATGAACACTTGTCCTGATATTGATCATTCACTCCAACTAATCTGTATGTACGTCTCTGTGAACACATGACCTTTGTGTATCTTGCACCCAGAACTGTTTCTCTAATTAAACCGCATTGCTATTTTTCTGTTGTATGTCAGATTTGGATCTGTGTACTAATTTGCTCTTCACCCAGCAGCTACCAGACTCATGTGCTCCACTGTAACCAAAACTCAGTCTTTAAGTTATGGGTAAAGACCTCAATTCTTTTGCACTTTTCTATCCTCAGGGTAAAATAAATCAAAACTGCAGAAGAGATGGCTTTTGAAAATGTGAAGTATTAAGGAACTGTGATCAAATTATAATTTACTGTGACAATAACATACAGTGCTGGAGCCCAACATTAAACACATAATTATTGATAAAACATTGCAGAAGAAACAGTATTCTAATATTTGTGATATCTATGCAGGAATTAATGTATTCCTGATGGATGAACTAGTGAAGATAGATCACTGCAGTGCACATTTATCTGCCTGGTATCCACAAATCTATGCATATTTATTAAGAAAAGAGTGTTTTATGCACACACATCATGCTGATATGCAGCAAGAGTCAATAAACTGTATAACAGAATGCTTGATTGGTCAAAGACTCACCCCAGTATCCAATGATAACTTCCTGCCATGAGAAAACCAAAGCTGTGAACTCAAATTTCAGTCGGTCATAATCAGGTCTTACTTCACCATGAGTAGCTTTGGTGAGCTGTGCTGTAACTGTTGATGCAGAGCCATGACAGTGCTACATTTGTTGGAATTAGTGAAGTGTAATTGTGGGAGACAATGAGACACATTTCACAGCTCTGCCATGTCGCTTTAAATGGGATCCTTCCCTCAATTCTAACTAGAAAGACACTCAGAGAGTGCAGACTTCTGCCAAGACTAAATGCCGGCAGTGCTTAAATGATGGTTGCAGCTGATAACAGCTTCCCAACCCACAGGGGCAGGACAACATTGTTGCTAAAGCATACCCATGCCCAACCTCCAGTCCCCCTTGAAAAATCTGAGGTGGGAGCCCTTGTGCATTTCTTTGAACTCTGATAAAAGTCGTAAGAAAAAAAAGTATCCTGTGATTGGGATGCTACACACTTTGACCAAGTATCAAGCCAATGCAACAATGTTGTTTGTGAAGTCATGATTTTAATGTCATCCCCTTTTTCTTAGGCCTGAAGTCTCACACTGTGTCTAACATAAGAAAGTTATCAGCAATACCATTGAGTTGTGGCCAATCAGTTTCAATTAATTTTCTACATTTCATGTTATCATGCCTTAATGTGTGCTAAGTACAACACCAAAAACATTGTGTAGCCAGTTTTTTTGCTCAATGTGCGTGCTTGCTCGTTTCACACCTAGAGTTAAATTTTTGATTGAAAGTTTTGAAAGATTTTGTCCCCTGTGCAGATCAAGCCGAGTGTCACTGAGCTGGTAAAGAGGTCATTTTTCAAGGGGGAAAGCAGATTTTGTCCTGCCTGTGCTTGTACTGTAATTTCAATGGCTTTTACATTGATAGCAATGGAAACAGTGGAGAACACTAGAGGGTAGAATCAACAAAAGTTGGGTTGCACAGTTTAATTTTAGTCTACAGAATGTGGTATTGCATCCAGATTCTCTATATTATTATATTCTAATGCACGCTGGGATTTTCCTCTGGCCATTGTTTAGGAGGTTGTCAACAGCTGATCCATTTTTCATTTTCAGAGGCCAGCACCTCTGTAACAGGTAACATCCTCAAAGCTCTAGTATCAGAATGACACTGTCACTGCTGTCTTTGTAGTGCGATTAGTTTAGCATTACAAAGGTCTACTCTGTTAAATTCTAAATGTACTGCAGGTTTATACACGCTATTCCACTTTGTCAGCTTGTTTTCTTAGTTTTAGTGTATCACATGCAGCACTTAGCTTTTATGCTGGCCCTCTGTTATTGATTTGTGTATTCCCTGAAGCTCTAGCTCGGTTGTACAGTGATGCCTACTCAAAAAAGACACATTCCTACTTCGCGGATGTCCATTTTGACTAATTTATCTCTGCACTTTAATAGACTCTTATTAACCAGTGATTAACAGTTGACTTGGGACTATTATTTTGGTGCGCAGGTTTGCACTCGACTAATGTATTCTTTTATTGATTAATACCTTCTGCCACGACTACTGTCACCTGCTGCGATTGCTCGCTCGTTCTGCCACTCTACTTTTTCCTCTTGTGTGCCTTGTGTGTGTGTATGTGTGCTTGTGCAGTGAGTCAGACATTTTTCTTAAAACCCCCTGGGGGTCTGCACTATGCCCTGTCTGTCTGTGGAGCCCACACAGCCTCAGCAGAGCAAAGTGGTGGTGAAAGGGAATGGGTGGCACATCATGAGTATCTTGCAGTACAACCTGGAGGGCAGGGTAGAAAGACGGGCCAGAGTCCAGTAGAGCTTTGGCTGTAGTTCCACTTCACTGTTTTCCTCCGAAGTTTTTATAGTTATGGGTCAGCTTATGACATAGTTTGTTGGAAAGACATCAATAAACAGGGCCTCTCCTCTCCATGATTCCTCCTCCCTTGCTCTGCTGGATATCCCTTCTCTCATTACTCATGTGCTGCAGTAGAGTTGGCCAGGTAAGAGCTCCTTTACCTGAAACTGTGCTTCCCCTGCTCCTGTTTGATTGACCTTGTGTCTTCCCACTGACATCTCAAATACCTCCATCTGCATCAAAAAGGGGGTGGCAAAGATGACTTTGTTGTCGACAAAGTAGATTTGATTACTGCTACAGCCTGTTTGTAGGCCTTTCAAAACAAGCTGCTCAGCAACTTCAGCTTATTCAGAATGCTGCTGCTAGGGTCCCAACAAAAACTAGGAAATATGACCACATTAGTTCAGCTCTAAAATCCTTACACTGGCTGCCTGGCACTTAGAGAATCAATTTCAAAATGTTGCTGCTTGTGTATAAATCACTCTGTGGCTCAGCGCCCAAATATATTTGACACAATTGTGACATGAACCTTCTAGGAAACTCAGGAAATCTGGGGCTGGCCTCCTGACTGTCCTCAGGGTTAGAACAAAACATGGTGACCACTTTTAATTCGAAGCTAAAAAAAATGATTTTTTTACACTGCCTACTCCACCCTGAAATAACTGCAAACTACCTGTCGAACAATGAATTTTTAAAATCCTGACTGATCAATAATCAATCGCATTTAATGACAAATTGAAACCATATATTCTTAATTCCATTATTTTACATTGCAAAGCAGTTATGAGGTCTAGGTTGATTGGGTTGAGCAATTCTTACCAGATTGTCTTTATTAGGAATAAAATAACAGCAAAAAACTGAATGGGACAAACATAAAGTTGGCATTTTTGTTAAATGCACTGAACCCCCCCCCCAAAAAAAAACAATAAAGTGTCATGTACGGACATTAATCGCATCGTGACAGTCATGCAAACAGCTCTACTGCAATACTGCGATAATTGGGTGAGGCTCCATGCTAGGTTAGCTCAGTAGCACAAAATAATTCAATATGAGGTCAGCATATGACTGAAGGTAACACTGAGTGTCCTCTAGAATTCTAAATAAGATGGTTTGCAGAGCTGAACTTTTTAGGAAGTCAGGTGGCAGCATGTTTTATCACTGACACAGTTCAAATAAGTAAGCTATTCCTCAAAAATAAAGTCAATGGTGGAGGAAAAAATCAGATTACTGACCACACCACACATATTTGATGTCCACACAGTAGTGATGCAAAATGTTAACCATGCGTCTTTTATCTTGAGGACAATCCAAAAAGAAACAGCACATAACAAATGAGAAAGAAGCATAAAACATTTAAACGCCCAGCAAAACTCAATGGAAGCTCTGTCTGTTAAATCCCAGAGAATAAATCACATCATTGTTGTTGTTGTTGACTGTTTGTTGGAGGATATCTCAGTGCATTCTTCCTCTGTTCTGTGAACGTGCTGTTTATTTGGACTTCAGTATCATACTGCTGAGTCTCTTTTGCATGACAAATGAGCTGTATGAAAAGCCAGTATGTGATTATTCACTGTGTTTTTGAGGCTGGGACAGGGCAGTCTGTGTACACCCCAGCTATATGCCATGATGATTAATTTGCTGTGGGGCTCTTGTATACATTTGTTTTTGTTGTGGCCATTTGAGTGTGTGTGTGTGTGTGTGTGTGTGTGTGTGTGTGTGTGTGTGTGTGTGTGTGTGTGTGTGTGTGTGTGTGTGTGTGGCAGCAAGTTACAGTAAGTTTACCTGTTTAAATATGTACAAAAGGCTTTTAACGACCTTATTCTTTGTGTATGGGAAATATACCAGACTGTGCATATTGTGTATCATAGAGTACATATATATGATAAAGTATGTGACATGGCAAGTTGGTAGAGATTAATCAATTTTCTCTGTGTATGGTAATGAAAAAGAGGAAGTCAGCATAGCACATGGCAATATAGCACCTGATATAGCACCTCCCATGAGAGAGAAAATTGTAATAGATGACAATGCCGTAGAAGTGTTTCTCTTCTTGCTCCCTTTACTGCGTCTTTATCTCATGCTCTCTCTCGCTTCCTGAGACACACACGGTTTAATGCTTGAGGCAGAAAACTTCATGTGTCATTCAATGTCATGTGTCAAATCTATTATGCATGAAACAACACTACACATTTATAGCTTGTCTTAAAAGCTCTCCTTGGCATCAAAAGCCACATGTAACTGTTCTAATCAGACCCTGAAGCTTTCTGAACACAAGGACACTTTTGTCATTTATCGTGCTATTTGCATAAATATTAATATTTTCACATGCAAATATTAACACATACTGTGTACACACAAGATTGTTATTTGTGAAGTCTGATGCCTGCATTTCTGCAAATGTGTCTGCATGACATGTTTATTCACAGTGGGAAACCCTGTGTCCTTAGGTTTTTAATTTATTAATACAACACTGATAACTTCTCAAAACACCACTAAGTCTGCCTCCGGCTGGAAATAATAGCAGAACACCCCCAGTGCTGGCGAGAAAACGGTTTGAAAGACACACGCGGGCATACCCGACATGCAATATTTAAATGAATTTTGTCAAAAGAAATTAGAAGAAGAGCAAGAGAAGAAATATTGTAGAATGACGAAATGGCAAAAATATTTGAGTTATTCAGCAACATAATCTTTAATAACTATTACCTCAGACAAATAGTTGAATTTGCTTTACTTTGATGTAGTTTATATGCTGTAGAGTGTATCAAGCAAATTGAACGGAATGAGGTCCTAAGTGTTTTCCTCAAACTGAAAGCAATTTAGGACGAACCCTGCAGCACAAAGTGTTTGCTTCCCTTATGCATAATATCGCTTTATGTGACATTTCCCAGCAATCGATGTGTGCTTTGCAGCTTTATGTCTTTGCCTAAATGCAGTGAGGAATTAAGTATGGCTTTTGCAGGCTAGCGAACAGCCCTCAGCTTAAATTTAGACATGAGAAACGAGGCCAAGACAAATGGACTCAGTACCACAAAGTCTGTCTGTCTGCCGTTATACCTGTCCTTCCATCTGTCTGTACATCTGGCCATATGTTCACTGTCTACAATTTATTTCAGATTTATCAGTCTATCCGATTACGAATCACATTATGGGTTAGAAAAAAAATGGTAAGATACATTTCAAAGTTAGCATTAATTGGCAACAACGCAATGTGCTCTTTTTGTCTGTTTTTGTGAACACATTTTTAACTGCAGGGTTACAAGACTTCTGATGCCATCTCTAAAATGTGTTTTCCAATTCTGGTCATGATATGATATGAATATAAATAAATCATTTGGATTAAAATGTGTGTGTGCTCAAAACTGTAATGTTTAACAAATGAAAAGTTCAGTTCATACAGTGAATGTCTTTGTGTATGGGAGTTCAGTAATGAATACAAGGTACAGGGCTGTCCTTGCTATCTGTCTATCTGCCTGTCTGTCTATCTGTCTGTCTGTCTGTCTGTCTGTCTACGTGGTCATGACCACAATGTTAGTCAAAAAGCATTGCACCTTTACCCTCCCCCTAACATTCTTTAATTTCTGCCTCTTCAATCTTATTTGCGCGACACTTGCAGCTCTGTGAACAATTAATCAGGCAATTAGAATTACGAAAAGCTGGGATCGATATTTGTATACAAACAATGGATCATGACTACTTGTATTTGTGAAGGGTTGCTTCTAATGACAACAAGTATTTCCACTCATTGCTGCAGTTCCTCTCAGTTCTACAGAGGTTTATAGCTGCTTTTCGCTCATTCTTTTAGTTTTCCAACTTGCAGCTTTACTGCTTTGCTTTACTTTCACTGCAATAAAGTCTATGTTTGAAAAACAAGGAAAAAACAACACAGGAGACAGATAAAGTTATAAACTAGCTGGAGAATCACATGTTGCAGCTTTGTCAATGGACATCTACGTCTATATATTATAAGTTAGGTATCTTTCTGTGATATCAACAAATGCACATGGTGGGTTGATGTGGCACCTGGTTACATTTAGGCAACAACAGCACATGCAACAGCAGCACAGATGGTTAAGATTAGGTGACAAAGTCATGGATGGTTAGGTGTAGGACAAGGGGGCACATAGCTAGGGGTAGAAAAAAAAACATCACATTCTCATGGGAAGCAAACACCAGATTACTGCACCTACATCTAGGTTTTTGGGAACCATCCACCTCCTTCTCCTTGTGTCCACCTGAAGTATAGAAGTCTAGAAGTCTAGCTGTCCGCCGGCATACAAAAACACCGCAACCAGTTCTGTCCTGCCTCGTTCTCAGCTGATGCAATCCAACAACGTTTCATGTGCAAACGAAAGGAGCTTTTTGCAGTAGCTCACTTATGTCCGAAAGCATCGACAAAGCAAAGCTGTTTTACAACTTCAGGATGAGAACGGACTGTGGGTTTGGATGTACCTGGGGAGCAAAAACAAGACGAAATGTGTGAATGTTTCTCTGTGGATGCTGGATGTATGTATGGGCAATGTTTGCTAGAAAGTCCACCGTATCAACATAAAAGATGATTAATTGAAAGGTTTACATCTTGTTTTTGCTGCACTCAGGTAGCCAAAAATCAGTTATGGCACATGCAGTCTTCAAAGGTCATTATAAACATGGAAACAGCATTTGACAAACCAAACTCTCTTTACTTTAAGGTGCTTTTTCATAGTTGTTCTTGAGCTTGCAACAAAATCCTCATCAGCAACCTTAAACTTACTTTGATATGATTATGTCTGCGTTTAACCTATTTGCAAGAAATTATGTGGAAAATCCATTGATAATTCATTTATTAACAAGCTTGATAACATGGCTAGCTTTTATCTGTCTGTTGTTGTTATCTGTAAAAAAACAGCCATCTAACACCATGCTCAGATGTGAGAAATGGGCATTTTGCTTTTCTTTACTGTTCTGAGCATAGATGTAAGGAAATACTTCTTTTCCCTTTTTTCACATTCTAACTAGTCCTTTGAACTCCCTTTATCTCTGCAGTTTTTGAGGATTATTCTACTCTGGATGAAAAAGAAACTCATTTTTGTCCTCTCTCCCCTCCCTTATGGCTCTCTTTTCCCTCCTCCGTTTCCAACCCTTCTCTAATCCCATCGTCTCTCCCTCTCCTCTCCTCTGAATTTTCCTCTTTCCCCTTTCTTCTCTTCTCCATTACAGTTCCATCTCATCCTCTATTTTCTTCAATCCTCACCTCCCTCCTCATCCCCTTTTGTCCTTGACACCCCTCCCCCTCTCCCAATGTCCTCCTCCCTCATCTCGTCCTCTCCCATCTTTGCTTTGATCCTTTTGCACTTTTATTTCCTCTCCAGTCTTCTCTCACTCATCTCCCTAACTCATCCTTCACTCTCCTTGTACCTCCTCTCCTGTTCCATCCGCTACTCCTGCATGGCTGTTAATATTTTCCATTTTTCCTCTCCTCTCCTTGCACCTCATCTCCCCTCTCGACCTTTTACTTATCAACTTCTCTCATCTGACTTAGTCTCCTGTCCCAAAGAGACATGTCTCCAAGCAAAGAAGTGCAGAAACAAAATCTTGACAAAGCCCAAGGATCTGCCCTGCCAGTCCCTTCCATCTGCTCATCTATTCATTTGTTTGTGTTCCCCCATCCCTCCCTCCATCCCTCCCTCCGACTCTGGTGTGTGTCTAACTGCCCCCCCTCTCCCTGCTTGCTCACACACTTACACACACACATGCATGCACACACAGGCTCTGATTGCGACCTGACGGAGCGTTAAATTACAGCCTCACCAACACTGTTGTGAGGGAATTGCTGTGTGCTCTGCTTGCTGTCTCTTATCCTCTCCTCTTCTCACCCTCCCTGCTCTTCCTCCCTTCTTCTCTTCTATCTTCCCAGATCTTCCTCTGCTCTCTGAGTCCTGTTCCTCTCTCACCTGTTGTTCCACCTTTATCATTGCATGTCTTGTCTCCTCTACTTTCACCTGTTGTCCCTCATCTGATCTGCTCATCTGATCCTCTTGGGTCACTTGGCTCATCCCACCTATTATCATTTTTGTCTCCTTGCATAATTATTTTGTCTTTCCCTCTTCTGGTCCCCCTCGCTGGCATCTTATTTTGTTAATCTTATAAACAGCGTTGCCATCCCCTGCAGTTCACACCAGCTCGTCTCATTTCCCCTTCCACTTTCTGTCTTTTTTCCCCCTAAAGCTAGCACATGCTCTGTAGCTGCTTTCGTCTTTTCTTTCCCAAAGTCCATCCCCTTTATTTCCCTAATTCCCCTATCACTGTCTCTCTCTTGCGTTTCCCATCATCATTTTCCTCTCTAACTCCCTCCTTTCCTCCCTCCCATCCTCCCTTCTCCCTCCCAGCACTCATTACCATGTGTGTGTCTGCGTCTGTGTCAGGTTTAATCCTGTCAGTGAAAGGTCAGCAGCAGGGATTTCCCTGGGCATCACAGCTAGCAGCTTTAGCACTCTGCATCACCAGCCTTATGCTCTATATTAATAATAGTGCCGGCAGCCGTACCCCTTAATGCCACCAGCCTGCATGTTAAACAGCTAACACCTAGCCCCAAGCTCAAGTAACAAAAACCTCTACAGTGTAGGGTATTTAAAAGACCAGCGGCTTTAGCACTTATTGTCAACAGCTAACGGCTATAGCATAGCTTTCCAGCAGCAGCCTTTTGCTGCATGGTTAAAAGGCTAGCAGCTGTGGCAAGGGGGTTAAACATTGAGCCACCGTCGATTTGCTTAGGAGGCTCAGTGTTTGTCAGAGAGCGTGAGGGTTAGCTACTGTTATGTCATAGATATGAGATCTAACATATCAACAAATGTTATATGCATATATATATATATATATATATATATATACATTTAACATATCATCTCTATATAAACATACATCTGCAGTATACAGCATAATATACTTAATACCACTTGTCATGATTCATCATCCTTCATGTTTCCACATACAATATTAAGTATTCAGTTAAAATTTAATTTAAAAAATGAACAAAAAGAAAGGAAAAAAAGCTTTAATTACAATTCTTTTTGAAGAAAATAATGCACTGTAATCATGCTGTTTTTAATAGATGCTAATATATTTAAGCAATATCCCATGAGATGGACGGCTGTGATTATCTTTGGCACTCAGCCTGCGGCCGCATGCCTCTGACTGAATCACAGCCGTAATGATATTCAGTACAACAGCGTGACAAGCTCTACAAGCACCATTTATTAGTTAACAGTAATAATCGTCAATAGATTATGATTTGTTTGTTTTTCTTATTTAATCATTTATTCGGCTCAGCCAACACAAAAATTTACTCAACTGATGGGACTGAACTGTTACCTAGCAACATGTAAATATTACTGGTAGCACTAGCTAGTATACTTTATGTAAGTTAGGTCTCTCTGACAAATGAAGCCAAAACATCTTGATTGCCCCTTGGTGGCTGGCTGCATAAATCCCACCCCCTCCACGCGAATGGATCGGTCATGGGCCAAACTAAAACTCAAAGAAAACGTTTTTTTTTTTTTGTTTTCAAAGATGGTTTCTGCCTTTAAGATAGTACTTATCACACTGATGCTTGTAAATTTTTCTGATAAGTTTTAATTAGTTTTTTGATGCCATCAAAGGTGGATTGCGGTTTTAGAATTTTTGACATCTCATGTTACACTGTATAAGCATAATTTTTTTGACTTCTCACTACTATCTGCCTGTCTTGTTTTGTTTCTTTGAAGAGTTAAACTACACAAAATAAAAAAAACAGAACCAACATGTGGTTTTGAAAGGTGAAAACAGACCCAGTCAGTCAGACATCTGTCAAGGTAAGTGCACCAGAGCAAAGGTTTAAGTGTTGGTGTTCAGTAAATGTCAGCGTGCAATGGTGGCTAAATTCTAATAGTAAGAGTAGCAAACTTGCAAATGGGAGTGTGCTGGCTCAGCTCCCTGGACTAATTGGAGATACTCAGGTGTGAAAGAGAAGGAGAAAGTATCTCTCTTGCTCTGAGCAACAAGTGTAAAACTACCTTTGACAAAAACCTCAAATGCTCAGTGACCATTATAAAAAAAATAAATATTAGAAAGTAAATGGACCACAGTTCCTGAGGGTGGTTGTAAAGGAGGAAAGATTAGTTTTTTAATCAAATGTTACAAAAGAATGGCCTTATGGTCTAATAATAATGAAAAAGCCCTATCAAGAACCAATAATACAAATGAGAAAATACAACACAAAATGAAGCGAAACTTGATAATGATTTCCAATTTCCCTTTCACAGCTGCAGTTAATACAATTTAAGAACATCAGCATGTGTCATTTAGTTTAAGCTAATATTGAGTTTAGCCTAGACACTGCCTCAGCGACCCAAATGACAGATCTCTCGAGATGCAATCAGTTTCCTGAGAGAGCATAAGAGCACAGGGTTAGACGGGAGGGCTTTGGCCACCAAGGGAAAATTCATTACTTTGATCTTCTCTTCACTACATTGGTTTGGGATAAGAAGTTGATGTGTCCCTGAATGCCCTCTGTCTTGTTAGCTGAGATTTGATTTAGTGCTCCCTACCAGAGAGCCTCACACAGACAGGCGCTGCAGTAGAGACATTACTGGGCAAATCAAAACAGGATTATGCCACGCAAAGCAAAAGCTATCTTTGGAAATGGGAAATAACTATTTGCAATTTGTAACAGCAGTGTTATTACATTATGTAATATGAGACGAGTGAGGATACAGCTGCTGGTGAAAAATGATAACTAGCCAAACAGGCTGTTCTCACAAACTGTTCCTAAGTTTTACCACGGAAAGTAATGAACCCTAAATATGCCACATATTTTGAATATCATACATATATCCAATTATATGACTAATGCATTGATGGGAGCAAACAAGGAGGTAGACCTGAGTGGTCCTGTAAGGAGGCAGGTTAGGGCAATGGATGTATCACAAAAATCCAGACTTTCCCCCAGGGCTTTCCCCTGAGGGTGCGTGTTAGGAACCTTGTGAACTGTGTCATTTCAACACGTTCTCATCCCAAGTTGTCGCAATTGCCACCTGTCAGTGGACTTACACATCTACATTTTAGGCTCTAAGTATCCTATTTACGTTCCAGGATGCTGCTACTGTGATGTCAACAAATGCACATGGTGGGATTGATGGTTAGGTTCAGGCAACAAAGTCACAGATGGTTAAAGTTAAGAAGAAGGAAGCACGAGATTAAGTGTAGAAAAAAAACATCACAATCAGACAGGGGGCGAACACGGGACTTCCGCAAAGTCCGGTATTGTTCGTCCCATCCACCTCCCACCTGCCCTATAGGTGCCCTTGTGTACTTTATATTATGTTGTTACCAGCCGTGTTTCAACCTGATGCTGTCCTGCTGCCTTCCAAGTGCATGTGACAGCTTCTGTCCATCTGGGTTCTTAACTGATGCTGCCCGTGCGCGTAATGGATGGACGTGGCAGCAAGGTAAAGTAAGAAGGCAGGTTGGGGAGGTGGATGTGTTAGGTCACATCCTCACCTTGTTTCTTTTCCTCAACCTAACCACAGTGATGTCACTTGCCTAAACCTAAACACACCCAACCATGTGTCTTTTTCCAAACTGAACCATAATAACGTTTACTGACTAAACCTAACCTCCATAACTGTATGTTAAATGCATAACTGTACATTAATGATATCACTGTTGTGCATGCATTTTCATAGGATATCATCTGAACTATGAGAATACGTTGACCCAGAGCTTTTATGTTATTGTCTCTTATAATATTGTCAGAAATGTCATATCGCTATTTCACCTGTTGGAATGACCTCAACTAAATCTGGCATCTGCATGACTTGTTCAAGCTCAGATGTTAAAGCCTTTCATCCACCGAAGCCAGAATGTTATTAAAACCGTGGGATGAGGTTTTATGTGTCTTATATTTCAAGATTTATTGAGCAGTACTGCACAATTCAATGAACTAGTCTGTTTATTCTGATATCTAAATTAATGTTATTTATGTGCGAGGTCAGGCAAAGTTCAAAATGCCTTCATTCAAATTAGGATACTGCGTGGTTTGAGAGGGTGTTGCATATTCCTTTGCTACAAGGGCTTGTCAGCCTCAACTAACTCTGTGCTTGTCATCACACTATTCATACATTGTTGTGTCTGAGGCTCTGCATTTGCATGTTTCACCCCAGCAACACGCTTAATATATTAAAAGGTGATGGGCTGTGTGGATACATTGTTGTTGCTATAAGATAGGCGAGACAAATAAAGCTACCCCTGCAAGATGAACATGAGCACACATTAGCATCACTCAAAGATACTTAAATGCCCATTAGCAATTCAAAAATGGATACATAAGCATGAGGGCTCTAGCAGACGAGCACATACCTTGATTATTTCACTCTCTCATATAAAGGCAGAAAAATAAAGACAGCAAGCAACTAACAAGCACTGGAAAGAGGCTTCTGCGTGCTTGGAAAATGCCTTTTCTACCCTTTATAATTACTTAGGGAATTATGAATCTGACCTGAGATCAGCCTCCTGGCATGTTTGCCTCATTCGGCATCAAAATAAAAGGGCATACAATTCAAAGACAGAACTATTAATTACAGAATCAAAAGCTGTGGAAAGGATAAAAAGTAAAGGAGGTAGAGAGCTAAATGCAGAAAAAGGGGAAGTGTGTGAAGGAGAATGACATCCCTTTTATTAGGTTAGTTATGTAATGGCTGCACCATCCCCTGAAGAAACTATTTGTGCCCCATTATTGAATCTGAACAAATCAACCCAGTGGCATAAGGTGCCTGCGCCTGCTACTTGAATTTTATCTTAAAATTGCCTGTCAAAGGGTGGTGAAGTGTTTTTCAGTTTCTTTGTTTAAATCACAATCTTGTCAATAGATTTTGGGGGAAATCTTGTGGGAAACAAAACAAACTACCTACCTCCATCTTGAAAGTTGCAAACTACCCAAAAGCAAAACTGGTTTGCTTATGCATGGTGCTACGTTTTAATGATGAAATGGTTTTTAGCCCAGAAGCTTTGGATTGGAATATGGGTCCAAATCTTAAGAAATAACCTGTATTTGTGTATGAGTGCAGGCAAAATCCACTTTAAATGTAATACCTAATGACATTAAGCCAATAATTTAGTATTGGGAAGCACTTGTTAACACACACATCTGGATTAAAGTGATGCAAAGCAGAGGAATTGCATACATACCAGCCTTAATAGTGTGAATTTTCCCTTTATATTAGATTAAATTGTCCACTTACATGTCATACTTTGATTAACCCAGATAACATGTTTGTTTTGCCAGCAGCTGCTTTGCTGCAGCTACTGGGTGTTACTGCTGATTAGCATATTGCCTGTTTGTTTTCACCTCTTTCATTTAGTTTTTCTAACAAGGATAACAGCCTCCTATTATCGGAGTCCACGTTCATAAACAAACACATACAGACACATTGGAAAGCCCACACATACTGCATGGTATGCACACAGACACGCGCGCATGTATGCACACACGCAGCACAGAGACAGCACATGCAGAGTGTGTAACACACACACACCTCTGCAGAACTACCTTATCATTTTCATTATTTCTAATTTGATCTGGATTACAGCAAGGCTTGTCTAAGAAAAGTTAATTATTTACTTCATGATAATAACACGATTAGTGTGATTAACCCATCTATTCATCATGTATGTTTGTGCTCGGGTGGGGATGTTATTTTAAGAGTGTGTGGGCAGTGCGAAGGTGTGTGTGAGCGGATGGATGTCTGAGCATGCAAAAGAGGTCTGTGAATGCCTTGGTGACTTGTGTGTGTCTGTATGTGTGTGTGTGTGTGTGTGTGTGTGTGTGTGTGTGTGTGTGTACCTAAATGTATGTGTGTTTAGGCCTGTCTGTATGTGCTTCGGCTGCAGTGTAGTTATGCTCGCTGTCCTTGAAGCAGGGCTCTGGTAGCTGGGGAGCTGCTATTCACTGTTTACAAGGCAGACATTAAAAGCAACTATTTATTGATGGAGGAGGACTGAGGATTCTCTCCTCCGTGTGAAGAAATCTGAACCCTGAAAAATAGAGACCCTTGAGTGTTTAAAATCTGAGAGTAAACTAAATATAAACTTACATATTTGATTTCAGACATTGTAAGCCTGTGTGTTTTGGGCAGTGTCTGCACCTGTGTGTGTGTCGTGGTTCACCTTTCCACCTCTTCCCTGTGGAAAGCTGTTGCAGGTGGGGAGAGGCCAGCTGTATCTGTTATGGATGGGTGAGGGTGCACAAGGTATTTATGTAAAAATGATTCTCTACCAGCAAAGTACCTTATATATAAATGCTCAGTTTAAAGGTGAACAGTTTGGGAAATTGATGCAGAAATTAGAGTCACTTTTTGAAGCTGGGAGTGGAGTTGAGGGCACAGAGGAACTTTTATAATGGTGAGATGTGATATTAATGTCAGTGCATGTGTTTCATTTGTTTCAGCATGAGTAGAAAACATGATAAATTACTTTGTAGAGCCAAAATCATGCAGCTCTTTTATTCGCAGATGAAACATGCCATCTTTTTATGAGATAAAAGTACAAAATGCAACTGTTTGGGCTAGAGTTTTGAATAATAAATGCATGGGAACTTGAGCGACTGATGAATAAGTAGGAATGTAAGCACTTGGATGAATTATTCAAAATGTCACATAATTGTTAGAAGTAGCTTTCTTCACTTGACAAAATTGTCACATATATGGCTTTACTGAAGCTGATGGACAAAAGTACCAAAAAATTGTTTTTTTTTCTGTTGAAGGGATCAAACCTATCATTTTCCAAACAGACTTTCTTTTACCATACAGGAATCAAGCAAAAAATAAATCTCTTGGGGATAATGGCTGAAACTGTACATGCAGCTGTACCCTGTCACCATAGTTACATCATAGTTTGATTCTGATAGGGGATGATTTTTACACGTCATCACTTTCTCTATTCTTTATCTTTTTTTTTTTTTTTACAGTTAGCTGTACCACACAGGCAGTTCACAGTGTGCATATAAATAATAAAGTTGGAAACTGACACAAACATGCTGTGTTTATGGATGAAGATATGACTTCATGAGTTACAGCACAGTTCCTGTCACTCCTAGTTATGCGATAAGTCTGAGCATATATAGTCTGAGCTACTGAGCATATCCATGAAATGCCTTTTTGTAAATTGACTTAAAACATTTGCAGCATTGAATGAAAACATGGCTAGTTGTGCATGTGTAGATATGCACCAGATAACCAGTGGCCTGTTTGATATGTAATGTTTGTTGGGTTGTCTCTCAGAATGCATTGCAGGTGTGCAGCAAGGTGTTCAAGCTAAGCTATTGTAGAATGACTATGGTTTCACAACTTATACGCAGGAAATGCTAACTGATTGATTGGGTTTTCTCACAATTCAGAACTAATCACACAATATTCAATTTATCTATTCGCCACAACTATGATGATTCACCCACCTTAGAGCAATATTTGTAGAACAACTATGGTTTCACAACTTATACGCACACAACAGTTGTTTTTGCAAATGTGTTAGGAAACAGTTTCCTATTTACAGCGAGGAGAAAAGAAGCAGTATTAACATTCATTTGGAGTTGTCTTTCTGGGCACTAGACAAATCTAAGTCCAGCATTCACTCTCCTTCTGGCACTTAGCTGGTCTCCACCAACTCCTGAGAGACATATGTGGCTCTTAAGTTGCCAAATGCCCCTCTGTGTTCTCCAGCTAGTCTCTGTCTGTCTCTCTGTTTGTAGCATTCAGCTGGTTTATGAGAGTTTTTCCTTTTTACTGGACTCACCTGCCTGATTTAGTTTCGAACATGGCAGCAGGCCGGAAAACCAAAACCATCAGCTTGAAGATGCTAAAATGCTGTGTAGAGCTGAAGGGAGCTGCAAAATCAGATGAAATGACCCATTGTTATTGTGAAGTTAATGCTTAGCAGGCTCACAAAAAATCTGCCCCTATTGGATTGCTGGTTGAAAAAACACATTATTTTTCTTATATTGTCTGCCTGAGTAAACCTGTATTCATCCTCTGTCTGAAATGCTTAGTTTTAGTGGCTGTCTCTTTAAGCACTCCTCCTAGAAAAGCCCAGTCTGCTCTGATTGGTCATTGTTTCCACATTTGCGCTCTTGGCGTCCCTGCCAAGCCCAAGCCCCCTTGGAAGTGCACCAGGCTCTAATGCACATTTTACATAGTGGCCAAAAGTGGAATTACCTCCTGCCTGGGTCAGTCATGTGATGCCCACAGGCCCAGAAAGACTTTTCCCTATTGACTTACATCGGTAAAGAGACATCTGTAAATCAGTGGATAATTTTTTGTGAGCGGCAAAACCCCCATGAAATGACTCATTTCACTATCTAGATTTAAGCCATCCAGTGTGATAACATTTTGAAAGTATTAAAGAGTTGCAAGATTAAAATTTTAGACTGCCATTCAAGCTAGCAAAGCACTAAACAGGAAGTCAGTCGCTTCACTGGCAGAAGTTACCGATCAGGCACACTCAACCTGACTTGGCCCGCTCGGCTGCTGTAAGTCTCTAGCACGCTTGCCTCACGAGTCCGCAGATCTGGGTACTCTATACCTGGAAAAAGAGTTTTCATAGGAATGAGTGGGATCCTGCCTCCATTGCTGTATCCAGACTTCTTTAATACATCCATGGTCTCTGACTTGTCTTTGCAGCCGGGGTAATGACTCTAATGGCGATGTAGCAGCACCTTCTAGTATATGCAGGTCCTGACAGCTCTTTAAAAGCATTGTTTCTGAAAAGGGACTGTGAGCATTTCTCTGTGGATTGAGCATTTTGATACTTTCACAATACTTATATAGCACCCTTACTTGCTTTGGAAAAAAAAAAAAAAATATATATATATATATATATATATATATATATATATATATATATATATATATATGGTAATCTGACTTTTTACAACATGGGACCTTCATATGAATATCATGTGTCACATTACTAGCAAAGAACACATGTTGGAAATTTTCATTTTGAGCAACTGCTGTAATTTCTAAGGTCTTATTTGTGCCAGAATTCTTTATGTCTGCCTATGTGTTGTCCTGTCTCTCCCTTTCTCCCTCTCTGTCTTTGTCGTTTCATCTCTATTTGTCTTTCAGTTGCTGTGTTGTTCTCAAATATGTCAGGGAGAAACTTGCACAGGGCTTTATAAATATCCTGTCAGGCAGGCTCAGATAGCTATTTGGAAAGCCCATAAAAAGAGACCCAGGGGCAGGAGTCAACGGACCCTCATATGGCGGTGACTGCACTGCTACTCGGCCTTCTCGAGGTAGAACATCAATAAATTAAGATAACAAAAAACGATTTTTCTTTAATTTTACATTTGAACAGCCAACAGTTCCGATCAATATCCTTTTCTCAAAAGTGGAAATTTTTCAGCTTAAGACTTAAGTGTGACTGTTATGAGGTTTCAACAGCCACCCATAAGACTCTTACTCTGTTTCTCTCCTCTTGGATAGCGGTTATTTACTGGTCTAAAGTAGGAGTAAAACCCCTCGGGAACAACATTACAGCATGTCATGGAGCTCATGTGAGAGACAGGAGACACGAGAGCATCAGTGGATCAGATGACTGTGTGTGAGCGCAAAAGGAGCCAGAGGGAAAGAGAGGATCTATAGCTGAACTAAAGTTGCTGGAAAAATCAGTGTTCTGAAATTTAAACAGCAACAGATGGTTGACAGTCAGATGTCAGAGATGTGAAATGTGGAAATTGTCCCCAGTCTCATTTCTCCAAAACACATAGTTACAGTTTCATCAAGCAAAAAACCACAGCAGATTGGAGTGGATGCTCTGAGCAGTGAACTGTTCTCTAAATTCTCTCTCCATCTGATTTTTTTTCTTTCTCATTTCTTCAAAAAAACATTTTGTGTCTTTAAACTATAGGCTTCTTTACTTTCTTTTCTCTCTGTCTTGTTTCCTTCTTCTTCCTCTCACTTATCAGCCTTCTCTGAGTCTCTCATTTCATCATTTTATCTTGATACTTCATATTCCCCCTCTACCTATCTCTCTCTCTCTCCCAAAAACACACATGCACACGCACGCACAAACATACACACACGGATACACACACATACACACACGCATACACACACAGGGCAGTGAAGCAGATGCAGTTGACGTTCTGCACCAGCGAAGCATAACAGTGTAGTTAGTCTGCTTGGCATGAAACAGAACACCTCAGCACGGAACAGAACAGAGCACCGCAGGACTGAGAGCTCTGCCGAGCAGCAGGGGCATCTCACATACTTGTCACGAAAGTTTAAGTCCAGAGTCTCACCTGTTGCTGCACATTGTTACCCCATATTCTCTCTCTGTCTGTCTCTCTCTCTCTCTCTCTCGCACACACACACACACACACACACACACACACACACACACACACACACAAACCAGTTTTGTTTTCAGTCTGAGAGCTATCCTAAACAGCAATGACGGAAAGTATATAAAGAAACACCAACAACATCTACTAAGGTTACTGATAAATATCTCAACAACCACTGGGTAGATTGCCACATTCATGGTCCTAAAAAGACGCCAAAATTTTTTGGTGTTACTCTGACTTCTCCCATAGTGCCACCAGCATTGACAGTTTTCAATTATCGAGTGAAATATTTCAACATATACCTAATTTATGGTTAGGCACAAAGTTTTGGAAGACATGTATGGTCACCAGACAATGACTTTTTATCACTTTGGTCCTCTAGTGCCACCATAAGGTTTACATTTTACTGCCAGTACAATGTCTCAATAAATATTGGATGGATTTACATGAAATTTGGTCTGTATATTCACTGCTCTTGTGATGATATGTATTACTTTCCATAGCGCTGCACTTTGACTTTAGTGTTAATTAGCCAGTCATAGTACGCTAACATGCTAAACTGAGGCCCTGTCTACATGCATACAGCTTCTTTTATGGTTTAAAGTCCTCCAGAAACATTTAGATCATCAGACCAGATCAAATCAGCAGATGGTGGGACACTTTCCAGAGTGGGATTGTTGCCAATGAGGAACTGAAGGAAGATATTTGCATGTCTCCAGCAACACTCGCATCTTTGACTGAGCTCCTTTGTCCTTCTATTGAGGGGAATCAACTGTGATGAGATTTTCATGAGGTTTTTTTGTTGTTGTTGTTTTGTTTTGTTTTTTTCAAAAAAAGGTTATGATAGTCTGGACACTTTATCTACACTGGTGATTGTTTGGGCTCGTATTTGCATTCTAGCGTGGATGGAGTTATTTTGTTCAACAAAGGGACAAATTCATTCTAAAACGGAAACATCTAATGAAATATTACATATTTATTTATTTTATTTATTACATAAACAACGCATTCATTTTCAAAATTATTTGTATAAATTTAGATAGGGCCTAAGATGGTGAGCATAGGTTTAGGGTTAAAAATTATACCTGCTAAACAAGAGCTTGTGAGGATTGTTAGCATACAGAAAGAGCATTAAGTTCAAAGCAGTGCACCCTTACACAGCAGTTAAAGTGTCTGTAGACTCTTAGTCTGTTTTTACTGCTCATTGGCCTCGACAATGACTATTTAAATGGGCGTTAATAATTCATGCATTTTCTGCTCATCTTCTAACAAGATGAGCAGAATTTATCTCTACTCTAGGGTAATGGGGAGACTGGAGACTATCCCAACATGAACTGGGCGAGAGGCGTGATATATCCTGAACAGTCTGGATGTGCCAGACTGTCACATACATGACACCATTACACTCACATTTACATACCAGGCAAGTGAGAAATTTTTTCTTACCTCCATCTCTCATTAGTCTGACCCATGTGAATCTGATATAAGCAGTTCGATGCCTTGCCATGTTGTGCCCAGCTGCAATCGTATCAGCAAAACAGAATGGCCCATTGATCTGTGCTAAATCGCGTTCTGAGTTAATCTAAAGTCAAGCAGGCCTCCGTCCTATGCTGTGCCTTGTTGTGCTTTACTGTGGTATGGTCTGTCATGCTGTGCTGTACAGTACCATCATATCATGCTGAGCTGGAAAGTGATTTTCCATAGCGCTGCGCCATATCTTTGCTGTGCTGTCCCATGCCGTTCGCTACTCGAAAACTGAGGACGCAGGCATTGCAGCAGTGCTCAGTTCCACACGCTTCGGTGATCGCAACTATAAACTTCTTTGATGAGCAGTTTGGAGCCACGCCATCACCATTTGAGAGTCCTGGAAACTGTTTAACAGCAACTCTGACTCAGTGAACCATCCACAGCATTGGAAATACACAGGCAGTGGCAAAGTGTTGAGAATATATTTTTTTAATTGTGTGTACAAGGAAAGTATTGTTATACTAATGCTGTTTGGCTGTTTGTTTCACAGCAGTGCAACTAATTGAGCATCGAAGCTTTGAGTGACAGCTGCTGGCTTGACATTGTTTACTGAGAAACCGGCATGGCTAAAGTGTTCCTCTAATTTGTCCATCTCCTACATACCATTCATCTATCTTTATATAATTGTTTAAACGTAAAGGATGCATTTGAGCACATCTGCATTATTTAGTCAGGGCATGTTTCAATAAATCAAACGATTTCTTTTGTCTTTCTTTGTCCTCCTAATGGATTTGAGGAGGACAGTAGAGTGCTGGTATGCTTTCACTGAATCATCACTTTCTAATTTGGGAAGCAACACATCTGCTACTAATTAACGAGACTGATTGGATCAAGGCTTTCACGGGCACACACATGGGTGCAGAGACAGACGCACAAATTCAAACACACTCACATGGGATAATTTCAGAGAGCAAGAAGCCCCTCGAGTTTGTTTGGGTTTTTTTGATTGTTTTTCTTCCAGTGTCTGTGCCTTTGATGGTGAATGTATCAGTGACATGGATGCGGTGTGTTTTTACTCCCATCGCTGGCTGAATGGCCCTTTCTAGAGCCAGTGTTTGGTTTGTTCTTTTTGGGCTACTATAGAAACAACATGGCAGACTCCACAGAGGAGGATCTGCTTATTCTAAGGTAACAAAAACATAACACTTCTTAGTTTCGGGAGATTATAAACTATGAAAACATAATATTAGCATCATATTTCATACAAACTGCACCTTTAACACGACAGCGTATGGTCAGCATGGAAGGACAATAATGTATGCTGCAATAACAATCAAGATTGGGAATGAGAAGGTTTTATTATGTATTTATTAGATGTCTGAACCTAATTATTAGCAGTATTGCTCATTTCCATGACCTCAAAATCTTCTAAAAGCCAATATCTTGCAAAGCTAAACTGCTTTACAGGGAATCAGAAGTCTTAGTGGCATAACAGAGAGAAGTTATTGGATTAATCATCAATTATGGATGACCTTCACATATTTTACTCAGACAGCTGGATTATTTTTGCTACATTTTGACTAGATTAACTTGTTTCAAGTGAAAATATTGATAATACTTTTTCTCTGATTCACTGTGGTTTTGATATTTGTCCCCTTACCCCCTTGAACTCACTACTGACATCATTAAGTGTGTTTTACAGGAGACCATCTTGCAATTGGATCAATCCAGCCTCAATACAGTGATCAGCGACTCTGGTGGCAGTTTAAAGTTTTATAGCAAGACTCAGGTTGACATTTGAATATGGATTTTCAAGGTGGTCAGAAAATAGATAGAGAAAAGAAGTTTAGTTACCAATACTTGTACAGGCAGTCATGCATCATCCTTAATTCTCCCCCTCAGTTTTTACTCTTAGGAGATATCTTTTCATAAACAAGCAGTAATTGGTCTGTTCCTCCGGACCTTTGTCTGGACTATCTGTGTGTACTGTCCATGTTCAGTGCGAACCGAGAGTTGAAGGCTGGAACCCACTGGCTCTCAGTGACATGTTTTTGTGACATGGCCTTATTCTTTCACACAAAAACAGCTCCTTTGGCTGCTTGAGTTGGTAAGGGCAAAAAGGTCAACAATTGCCAATACAGCCACTTAAAGCAAGTGTCAGCCAGGGCCGTAAAGCAGAGGGCCAGTGGCCCCTTCCTTACTTCCTACACTCCTTTTGGTTTCCTTGCTCTGAACCACACCCATCTTTAAACTCAGCCTTCATTGTGATTTCATCTAATACGTCTGTGACTCTATCGCATCGACAAGAATCTGTCCAGACAGACATATAATCACGTGTCAAAATATCAAAACAGCTTCTGTGGTGATCTCCCTACAATAGATGTCTCTAGGACCACTTTTTGCCATGATAACAGACAGACAGACACACACACACACACACACACACACACACACACACACACACACACACACACACACACACACACACACACACACACACACACACACAAACGATACCAGCTGGTAATTAACACAAACTTGCCATCTCATGCATATGGACTCGGTTTTATTGCTGTCTTACCTCTGTCTGGTGTTTGCTCATGTCCATTTTGATTATTTTCTTATCTGGCACACATTCACACTCACATACAGATTGTTTTCTTGACACATACACAAACACTCTGGGAAAACATCTTTATACACACCTTGTTATCAGACTGAGTGCTTTAAAAGCTTTACCTGATGCACAATGTCTCTCACATTGCAAATATATAACTATTACCTAAATGCACACACACACAGGTTATCTGATGACTACACCAATATACAAGGAACATTTTCAAGAAACATACATACATTTGGTATTATTCTATCAGGGTAGCTCCACAAGCTAAAAGTGTTTATTTCACAGTTTCCAGTTTTCTGTCTCTCAAATTTTTGTTCTTCATATTTACTCTTTACTTTTTTTTCCAGGGCGCTCACTCTTCTCTCCTTGTTTTGTCTTTTGTTTTCCTCCTCGTATTTTCATTATTGTATCCTCAGTAGCTCTACATGTGTTGTGCATATCTAATTCCCCAACACAGCAAACAAGCAGTAATGATGACAGAATAAAAAAAAATATCTTAAAAAAATCAATCAAAGTAAACCAGTCCCATATCTGTTAAGCACTTTTCAAACCCCATGTTTGATTGAACTTTGAGTGGAAGCTTTGGGGTAAAATGTCAAACTTTAATTAAAGTAAACTGTATGTGATTCGGTTTGTTATTGAGCACACTGTGACCTGACACATTTACTGTTTTTCATGTTTAATTTGAATCTTATCTCTCCACAGTTTTGGTGTCACATATTTAATGAAATTTTCATGACATCTATTTACTGTGTGAATATGCAAGGTTAAAGCATTCTCCTGCATGTTTACTATCTGCCAACTGATTTATATAGAATACCTTCTTGGCAAAACTACTTTTGGGCATACAACAAAAGTGCATTTTATTTCAAGATTAGCATCATGTCAAAAGTAAAAAAAAGTAAAAATATCTCCTTTTTTTCTATTTCTAAAAACTGGTAAAAAAAAACAAAACACATTTGTTAAATGCGGAGTGTGTAGGATTTTGTGGCATCTAGCTATGATGGTTGCAACCAGCTGAAACTTCTCCTATGTGCCATGTGAACTCCAGGTTAGGATTCCTTAAGTGTTCATTGCTCAGGAGGTTTTTAACAGGAACTGATTTGTCCATTCTGGGCTACTGTAGAAACATGCTGTGCAACATGGCTGACTCTGTGGATGAGGACATGCTCCCTATGTAGATATATGTAAATAGCACATTCTAAACTAAACTAATTCTTGAAATTAGTCTTATTTTCAGGTGATTGTGGACCAAAGAAAACTTATTACATTATAGTCCATTTCCACCAGTATATCCTCCTGGGGCTGTATTCATAAAACTAACATAAAGACTGGCTCCTAGTGACAAAAATCTAAGTACATTTGTGGAATTGTGTAGTCTTCTAAGAATTTCTTCAAAGCATCTTTCCCTTTAAGAGAGTAAAGAGAGTGAAGGAGAAAATGACAGAATGTCAAAGAGGTTGGAGAAATATTCCCACTAGATGACAATGAGTTAATGCAATGCTACAAATTACATTGTGGAGGCATAATGTTTGTGGTTGATCTCAATAAAGATGTGCTCACATCTCCCAAAGCAACGATGTAATGCCAAAAATAAACTGATCACAATGCTAACATATTTGCCAGCATTGTGATCACACAAAAAGCGCTCTTGCAGCCCCATATTGTTACACAATTCATTTTATTTGCACTGGGTTTCAACACTTTCAGATTCACAAAAAGGCATGTTTGTGACAAACAATCACATCTGTTAAAATAATGTTTCATAACTCAAAACAGGATCCCCTCCTTGCTCGGAGTAGCTCTGAGGACTCCTTGCTAGAAATTTTTAGGCTACATTAGGAGCTCTCTGAGAGCGAAACCTACACACTGGATCTTAAAGTTAAAATAAAGGTCACTAAAAACACTGCTGTTAATCTTATACTAAATGTGTGTTCAAAGAAAATGTGTTTGTAATTTAGAACGTCACACATATCTCAATTCATGCATATAGGCACACATGATCAGTTTACTTTGTTCTGAGAAAAATAATTTGAGCCACAAACTGACTAGAGTCACTCACTGACAATGAATACAGAGAAACTTACTCAAGCTTAATGACTTTTTCTTTCCAAATACAATAACATGTTACCGGTAACCTACACTGGATTGTGAGCACACTGTCATATGCTGGACAACGTCCAGAATTCAGAATAAAAAGAAGAAAGAAGTATTCTCTCTCTCTCTCTCTCTCCTCCTCCTCCTCCTCTCTCTGATGGTCTTTCTCCAGCTGTCACTCAGTCATGCTCTCTCTATTGACTTTTCCTCTCCTCTTTGTCTTCTTCCCATCACTCTTTCCCCGCCTGAGCCCCAGGAGAAATAGACATTCACAAACTCCATCTCCTCTCTCCAACTCTCCTGTCCTCAATTTACTGATCTCTCAGTCTATCTCTATATCTAACTCCCACACGTCACCCTCACAACATCTCTCCCCCTCCCCTTCATCAGATTCAAAATCAATGCTGCTTAAGAACAGCAATGCCAAAGTGTTATGCACAAGATTTAAAGCTGTAAGTATAATAATTCAGAAGATATTACTGTAGACTTCCATATGTTATATAAATCTCACTCTCTCTTTCTCTGCCTGTCTCTGCTCCACCCCTCTCTCTACTTTCAGGAGTAATGAATGATCATGTTGTGGTATTGTCAGGGTCTCTACTGCTCTCTCCGCCACCGCACTCCCCCGTCCGTCTCCCTGTCTACATCAACGTGGTGATAGAGAGCCATGATTTAGCAGCCTTTCTCTCTCTTTTTCTCTGTCAGTCTATGTTGCTCCGTCTTGCTCTGTCCTTCTCTCTCTCTCTCTGTCTGTCCCACCACTAATAGATGGCCATGGTGGGACGGATGTGTCAGGAGAGGCATTCGTGTTGGCTCCATTAAACTGTAACCTTGATACTTTGAAGGACGATGCTATAACATCTCTGTCCCTCACTCAGATTCTCTCACAGAAATAAACAGGTAGCCTGGGAGCTTGTTTCACTTTGTTGTTACATCATAGATTTCCTAAAAACTTGTCTTTCGACTATAAAAATGTAAACACTAATTTATAAGAAATTAGGGGAAAGCAGGGATGGTTGTAACATGGGATAGTTGTATCACTTTCAATTTCTCCAAACAGAGAAAGCTTTGAATCAACTGATTCACTCTGCACATGCTTTTCTTAGTCCTTATTCTTTTTGTGAGGAATTGGCATCCTATGGTAGACTCAGCAAAGTTTATTAAAAAAAAAAATAACATAAGAACATTTTTGTTAAATTCATTTTGTAATAGCATACCCTGCTTTGTAGCTGGTAGCTATTAGGTAGGCTAGTTCGAAGTTAGATGTAAAATGTCAAAACCTAACCCAAGCAATATTTAAATACAGGCTTGTCTCACCCACACCCACAAACACACACAAACACACACATACAAGAGCAAGCGCAAACACACACAATTAACGTGTTAAAAAGTGTTGAATAAAACATTTTCAATGTCTGAAGTTTTTGTCAATTTGTCAAGACAGAGTTAACAGCTACACCGTTTAAAAGCAAACACATGTAACTATGTATCACAGTTTGAACGCACTGGCATGAAAGAGCTCTAAGATACACACAAAAATGTCCCAATCATGACCAGTCTACCATAAATTACTTTACTAATAACTATAGTAGAAGTAATGTGTTACAGTACTTGATACACTACTTTTCTCCTTCACTCACTCCAATTTGGTCAATGGCACCATCCATTTGAACCCAAAGTTGCCACCACTGATCACCATCAATAGTAAACTAATCATCTAGCTTACACATAGTGAAGCAGCTGGCTAATCCAGCAAAGCAGACACAACATGTAGATCCTCCAAAAAAAAAACTGAGACGGTATGGTGGCTGTGCTTGTGGTGCTGTCATTGGGCCACTGTATTGGTTTTTTTTCCCAATTTAATCTCACTTTAATTTAGTGCTGTGACACTGCTGGAAAGATGTTTGGGTGAAGTGGTGGGTCAGTGCGATGTCTTTTTATTTCTTCATAAACCAACATGGTGCTTCAAACGTGGAAGCTGATGGCTCTTGTCTAGATCATTGGTTAGCTGCGTGTGTTTTCTATTTCACTTGTATGGGACACAGGCAAGTGTGTTGGGCAATATGGAGGGAGTGAGGAGCTGTCAAAAAAAACAATCAGACTGTACCATCCAGCAGCACTCTTTCAAAATAGAAAGTACCAGTGAAATATTCTTTGAAACAGATTGAAGTGAAAAGATACTGGTTTTGATCATTGCATTGGTTCAAGTTTTATTCTGCTATGTAAGAAATATGAAAAAAAAAAAAAAAAAAAACTGAATTCTTGTCATACATAATTTCTCTCCCAGACTAGGTTGAGTGTTGCCAAGGCTGACTGATTGATGGTGGTAGTCTAACAATTTTAAGGAAATAAACTGTTTTATGGGCACTAAGATTTAAAATGTTGACCTTTTGTGCTTTGAAATGCAATGGTCTGAAGGCCTCGTCTAGTCCTATATTCTATATCCACTGGATGATTTGTCTGTATTAACACGAGTCCCCTCTGTTTCAACTCCAGTCTGCATTTGCAAATGAGAGTGTGTTGTGACATGAATAGGCTTAATATATCTCCATAGAAGATAATAAAGATGAGTGTGCGCTTCACCAGTAAAGTCGATGAACTGGCTTCTCTCCTGATATTCACCTCTAATCCTCTCTGTGAAACAAGCTTGTAGGCATCTTGATGAAACACTTACCTGGGGCATTAACTAATCAATGCCAATCAATGACTTGATTGGGCGATGGATCAAATGTCACCCCGAGACACTGATCTCATGATCGGCCTATTGATTGATTGGTTCATTGACTGGTTGGTTAATTTTAAACTGACAAGGGCAGAGAGGCTGTAGGGAGTACATAGGGTGTTGATGTGTGATTGTCACATGAAGAAAATGTGTGTGTGCTTAGCAGACATACACACATGCACTAAAATTATATAGGATGTTTATAATATGATTATTAGAGAAAAAAATCTGCCAATCCTCACATCAACTGTTTCCAAAAGCTGAATATGACAACAACAGGTACTACATGGAAACTCCCTGAGATAGCAATAACAACTATAAAAACAAAAGCGTGCAGTGCCCAACTTATCAAATATTGCTTTTGATACCATTAATAATGTACAGCAAGATTCACAGCACTGATCATACATGACGGTGAGAGACAAAAAATAGGGGGGGAAATGAGGAAGCTTACATGATAATAAAAAACAAGTTGTCACACAATGCATTTCCATGACTTTTCCAAAGCTTTAAATAACTTTTACTATTTCCTTGACTTTTCCAGGCCTGGAAAAATTGACTGTGAAATTCCATGACGTGTTCTCTACACGGACTGCTTGCATGCAGCTTAAATGTGTTTGATAAATACTACTCAGACTCAAATGGAAACCAGCAGGTTTCTGATACCAAAATGTTATCCTGCTGCCTACAGTTTCTAATCAAAAATACCTATATGTTGTTACAGATTAGGTCCATTAGAACAGCAGGGATCGACTGTAAAAGACTTCTCCAGCAGGGACCCACCAACAACATGTCAAGAAAGGCTGTGGGACTCAATTTGTCAAACATGGCAATTGTACATGAATTTTAGATTTGTTGATTAAAATTACCTATGTTACTGCTGCATAGTGCTTCGAATATACTGGTTAAGTCATATGTGTTGATGATATTTCTGTTCATTTGTATACTCAGTTTTTAAGACAATTCCTCTAGCAGTAATAATGTGTGGCCCATCTTCCTGTCTTTCTCTTGTCATCTTCTGAATACGCTTCTTTTCTTTGTTAATCTCATGATCTTGATTTTTACAACTCATTTTTCCTGTTTTCCTCTAATCACTATCCATCCCTAGTACTCCTCTCTCCAAGGACCAAAAACACTTGTCCAGTTTAGAAATCACTCAACCAGTTTAGTGAACAGTGTCCTTTTGAACTCTTCCTTTACTCATGCCTCCTCTCCAAAATTGGTAACTTGTGGAGAAAAAAAGAAAAGAGAAAGACAAACTCAACAACAAAAACAGCTTAAAAAGCAGAGTGACAGGCCTGCACACAGATGCATGCTCGACTTATTGTCAACTATTTTGTGATGTTGATCCACAAAGAGCGCAGTCACGCAGAGAAATGATAAGAAACAAACTGTTGAAGGTTCAGGAGGGGAGAGACAGTGATGAGGGAGATGGTGATGAGTGTGTGTGTGTGTGTGTGTGTGTGTGTGTGTGTGTGTGTGTGTGTGTGTGTGTCAGAAAAAGAGAGGGAATAACATGGATGTGAGATAAGTGTGTTTACGTGTGTGTGTGCGTGTGTGTGTGTGTGTGTAAGAGAGCAAGAGAGTTAGAGTGAGAGAGATCAGGGCATGTTGAGAAGAGCTTTTGGCTTTTCTCTCAGAGGATAAAGCTTGTTCCGGCCTTGTGCTGCTGAGTCCCGCTGAAGCTCTGTCCATGGTGCTGAATCGGCTGGAGGGTCTTCCGCCTCTCTTTATCTCCCTCCCTCTCTTCCTCTCTAACACTTTCTCTCCTCCTCTTGTCTTTATCTTTTGTGTCCTCTGATTGTCTTCTCTATCTCTCCCCTTCAACTTCACAGACGCTTTATTGTTATGAAACACAGCGTGTTGCCACGGCAGTGTCAACTCATTCAGGATTGAAATGGCAGTAGTCAAACACCATAGAGCAGCAACTAATACACAATGAAATACAAAAATGAGATAAAAAATACAAAACAGCTATAAATAGGCAATTGTTTTTTAAAAAATACTTTTTTTTGTTTGTTTTTATGCATGGTATCCATTGAAATTGTATTCTTCTGTAGGGCTTTAGCTAAAGAAGTCTAAAGACAAAAACTGCCCTCAGCAGAAAAATGACAGCACTGGTAATTTATTCAAATGTCTAAGCCACAATATATTTACATTTACCTCACAAGGCTTTTGTTTTTACTTACAAGGACCTCTTGTGAACTCTTCAGTTGTTTCAAGGAAGCAAAGGCTGAAGTAGCTATTACACCACCACATACCCTCTTAAAGAGGCCCCAGGGTGGATGGTTGGGTCACACATCACTATGACATGGGAGACCAGTGTTTATCTTTTTCCGACTAAAGTCAGTAGACTAGGAAGAAAGACACTATATAAATATAGGAATTTTAACTTAACTTTTCTTAACCATATCCAAGAATACTCCCTAATCTTAAGTAAGTATCTGTTCTACCTTAACTTTATCAACAGTCACAGTGACTAACTAGAAATGGTTCACATGGATTGTTCTGACAGGCAGGGGCAAAAAAACTGTTATGTTGTTCAACTTGAAAGAGACAGAAAACTACATTTTATAATAACAGTGTTGTCTAAAAAAATATATCAGATAATCAGAAAAAAATGCCCATCAGCATTTCCCAAATAAGCCCCAGGTGGTCTCAAAATTGCTGGTTTTGTCCACCCAACAGTCCAACACCTAAATATGCTTAATTTACAATGATACCAAACAGAAACAAACAAGCACATCCTCTCATTTAAAACATGGTGTTTGATTTTTTTGTTTGACAAATGTCTTTAGATTCCTCAACTAATCGCTCATACTAATTGCCTAATCAACTAATTATGTGCTAAAGACTTGACTGGAACATATATTTCTATGGGTTTTGGGGGGAAAAAGTACATGTTTGCTTGAATCAGGAAACGTTAACATCTTTGACTCCTTCAAAAGGAAGCCCCCTCACCTTTTCCTCTGAGCAGTGTGATCACAGCCTGTCTTCCAGTTCTGTATTCACTGACTGTATGTCCCTTCAGGGTTTATTAGTCACACTGGTCTGGTAGTCAGCCATGAGAAGCAGGCCTACTGTCTATTTTGGGATGAATGTGTCTCCAGTTTGCATCAGGATGGTGTTATTCTCTTAATGTTTGTCTTTTTCTTTGTTAAAATTTGCTTTTGGACAGATGCTGTAAAGGGCAGGCTTGGCTGAATGAAGCTGTAGGACCAGCTGGCTGATGAAGCCTTTGCTTTGGCCCTGTACAGCGTCGAGAAGCAAAGGTGCTGTTTGCTAAATGATGGTGAAATGAGATAAATCATGTTTGAATTTTATTAGAGGACGTTGACCAAATTATGCCCTGCTGCAGAGTCTTGAGGGCAGTAAAGATTTGCAAATTTTTACAAGCAACACTTCTCTCTTTGTATCTCCTTCACCCACTACTTTTTTTCTCTTATAAACTCAAATGGCTTAATTTGTATGTATTTGTATTTATATGGACCAATATTCATGCTGCTCTGATAAGACATCTCAGTGGGATTCTTAAATTCAGCAATGATTTTTTATTTGAGGTTCCCAAAATGAGCGAATTTTGTTTCTCCCTGGGGACACCCAGTCTAATTAAAACATTGCTACTCTATCAGAACCATCAGAAACAAGACCCATTTTCTTGTTCTGGCCAATAGTTAAAGATATGCTGCTGCAGGCTTATTTAAATCTCATCACAATTTGCCTTCAAATACCACCAGAAGTGACTTTAATGCATGTTGTTTCCCAAAATAAATCTCTAAACCCTCCACACCTCACATTTGTTCACCCCCACCCAACACACTCATGCACACATTTATTTTCTTTTATTAGACTGACCTTTAGCCCATATCGCCCAGAGGTGTTTCTACTTAGATTGAGGTTATAGAACACAAAGAAAAAATATCAGAGTTTTTATTTCCCTGGCCCCTGATCTCGGGCCATTCTCTTAATCTGTTTGTGTGGTTATTTCTGCCTTCCTCTGTCATTCTCTTTATCTCTTTATTACCCCCTGCCCTTCCAGCCCAACCACCACCAACAAGCCCAACCCTGAACTATATTGTGTTCTGCCAGCTGTGCACCATATAATTTGTCCCATCTCTTGCTAATCAGATAATTGTAGAACACTCACACTTTATAATCCATGAAATCCTGCAGAATCTGTAAAGTGAGCATATTAATCTGCTTCCCCTGAACTGCGGTATCGGATGCTCCGGTTATCTGTGTCAAAGAGGAAACCACATACCTCTGCATCAAAGGCAATGACCCCTAAACAGAGAGGTCTATGTCACATGTATTACTCATTTCATTCTGCTTACTGTTTAGCTGTCCATTGGGAGAAATCCTCCTCTCATCTACAGCCTCATATAGTGGTTATTACAAGGGTAAGTATGAATTTCTTTCCAGGGACAAATAACACCGCATCACAAATTAAACGTGTCAAAACAGGAACACATAGTTGCAAACTGATAATATGCAACCAGTCCATAATAAAAAAGTGAAAATCATCTGCAGCATATGCCACAAATACAGTTACCTAATACACACACCTTGGCTGTTAGAGAGCAAACAATTGTCTATCTACTGCCAGGAGCCGGTTAGCTTCACTTAGCATTAAGACAGGAATAAAGGGAGAAACAGCCAGCCTTAATCTTTCCAAAGGTAACAAAATCCACCTACACCTCTGAAAATGTCTGTCTGTAGCTTTACAGTATATCTACCATACAGACATGAGAGTGGTATCAATCTTCTCTGCCTCTCTGTAAGAAAGCAAATAAGCGTATTTTGCAAAAAATCAAATTATTGGTTTAAAATTAGAATATTGCTGCCCATTTTGCCCCTATTGGCAAACAGGAGTCCACCTAAGATAAGTTGCAGTTCAATCTATACATTATCATCCCAACTTGTCAAATATTGTCACTTTCACCTTTACATTTGATGCACTGGGTAGCCTATCCTCCTGCATCTGTTGTTGACATTCAGGGATGCTGTGTCCATTTATGCTTGTTATATGCATTGTGTTTGTCAACTACACATTTCTGTTTTTACGGGAAATGTACAGTTTCTGTTTTTTAGATGCATACAGTCTTTTTCAAATGCACATACAAAACTGGTAAGACATCTTGTACATACATATACTTCCTTGTGCAACACAAATCTGGGGTTTGTTGGACCCATCCACTTCCATTCCGTCCCACCCTGCCCCACTGCGTATCAAACCGCTGCAAAAGATGCTGTCAGTTGATGTTAGAAACTGACACTGCCAAGTGGCATATCATTATGAAAAATTGCCTTTTTGGTGTTTGATATCCAAATCACTGGCCAAGTGGCGGTATTTGAATGGGCTGGGAATGTTAATGGGCTGGTTTAATATCAAATTTTGAACAATAAACAGTGTGTGTTTGGGATATTACGAGGATTTTCATGGATATTTTTATACTTTTACCAGTAAAAACTTTCTGTGTGTTTTATCCCAATAGGGCTGGGGGATAAAACCAAATAGCATTAGCCTATTTTTTTTTTTTTAAATCAAATACCTCAATATTGATATGGCGATGTTACAGAGATGACCATAGGTGCTTTTACAAAATGTTTGCAGGATGAGTTTTTTCATAAATAATCATCATGTGGATGTAATTACTAAGTGGATAAAGGCAAATAATAAGGGGTACTGCGGGTAATAGAACAGCTGTAAGTCTGTTCCGAAAATTATATCACTTTACTGTAATGCAGCCTCTAAAACCAGGAAAAGACAACACAAAGACAGTATCCAAAATCTAAGATGATATCTAGTTTCATATCACAGTAGTGATATAATATCAATATATTTTCCAGCCCCAGATCCCAGGACATGCAGAGACGGCGTATATAAAAAAGAAATGAGCACTTTTGTGTTACCTGAAGAATAATAAGTGATCCCTAAAATCATAAAAAAGGAATTTGTGTACTTTTACCTAAGAACACGCATTCATTCCAACTGACCCCTTTAGGTCCCCGTCCCTCACTTTGAGAACCCCTGGCCGTGTCGATGTGTATTGCGTCTATTGATGGACCTAAACTCTACCGGCTACTTCTCCCAGGCTATGGCATCACGCACAGTCATCATAACGTTTCCGTCCGTTATTGCCAGCTTGTAATCCCGGAGCAGCGACTTGTCAATAGACAGATCAGGACACGGATACGGAGGGAAGGAGACAGACAGGAGAGGAGCGGGTAGGCGGATCGCCTCCCGGGACAAACCGCCGCACAGTGAGAAAGTAGCCGAACTGCAGGAGGGGACGGAGAGACTCACCGTGGCGGATCAGAGCGCTTTTTAACGGCAGGAGGGAAAAATACATGATTTTAGGCTGTTTTTCTACCGGAGTTTATGTTTTTTCTGACCTAAAACGCCTTTATCTATAGGCTGCCAACCTCCGGACAGCACGCGTTGTCCTGTGCTCTCTGTTTTTAGAGACCGACGCCGAGAGAAGAGAGAGGTCAAGACAAAGTCACTTCTGTGGCTGAAAAAAGGGGCAGACGACCATTTACCAAGCTCCTCTGATCCTGCAGTTTCTGTTCTTCACATATACACTCTTCATTTTCTTACATCGAGGCGGATAATCACCTAGAGGATTATTATTCTATAACCAAGAGAAGATCAGATGCAAAGTGCTGTGAATGAGTGAGATGTGTTGGTGCAGGAGTGACAGCTGCTGAATGGAGGAGCAAAGAGCATCTACAGGGGAGATTAGACCGGCTGAGTAGCCCAAAAACGACGACCGTGCCTGGTTTCAACGAGCACAGACACGCTTCCTCACCCTCCCTCTACTCTCTGGACACCGGATCCAAGCGATATTAACCCTTACCGGTTGGGTGTTTTCCTTTAAATAACCGATTAACGGAGTCTTAACGGAAACGCGGGGAGCTCATGTGGAGACCAAATGAGTGCGCAACGCGGCGGTGCGCCGGTTTAACGGCGCTTTGTCCACGCTCACAGCTCTGTCCTAGTGGATCAACGGCGGACACCGGATTGCTGTAGGTTATCGGCTGCCACCGGTAGTGTACCAGCACCACGCTTTTAATGCAAACTCAACGGGAGCTAAATTGAAACGCCTCTCTTGCCCCGCCACCTCTCCAACAAGAGCCCCGCAGCGCGACCAGCGTTGCGCGGTGCAAGAACCCCCCTACCAAAAAGA
Source organism: Plectropomus leopardus (assembly GCF_026936395.1). Taxonomy (NCBI): domain Eukaryota; kingdom Metazoa; phylum Chordata; class Actinopteri; order Perciformes; family Serranidae; genus Plectropomus; species Plectropomus leopardus. The sequence goes on along the minus strand of NC_142181.1, from coordinate 16,818,731 downwards.
AGTGGATATGATTTCTTATGTGGTTCGAAGATTTATCTAACCAAGAGGAGGAATATTTAACCAATATTTGCTAAGTGGAGTTCTTCACCTGGTTTGACAAAGAGAGGGGGAGATAACCGGAGGAGAAACAGCCCAACCGGAGAGGAAGCGAGGGAGGCGCGCAGGTATGACTGCCTCTTTATCTACTTTTCTCGTCTGTCCGATAATCTCACTGTTTCCTCTCTCCTCTGCCGTCTCCATCAACCCGCTGCTTTCTGCGTCTTCACACTTATGTGTGCTACAACGTTTTTAAGAGGTTGATTTGTAATTTTAGGAGAACTGAATAGAGTACACACAGTGATGGATAAAGAGGACAAGAGGCAGATGGGGAGATAATGGCGCTGGTGTTTTCTCTCTCATACGATTTAGAGATGGTGATATCCTCTCTGTAGATTAAAGACGGGAGCGAGGGGGGTTGCTGAGAGGCTTGTAAGGCATGAGGAGTGCAAAGAAATAGGTCTGGAGTAGATGAGGAGATACAGTATGAGCAGAGGTAGCATGGGAAGATGAGGGGAGTCTGAGAGTTTAGAGGAGAAAGGGCGACGAGGGAAGGATGGATGGATATGGAAGAAAAACTGAAGGGAGGAGAAGGTCGCAGTTGATTAAATTCGGGGGGCGCCAGAGCTGGGGGAGCACAGACAGGGGGAGAAGTGAGACAGGAGGGACTTAAAGGGAGTTGTTAGGGGAAAGAGAGCAGAGGAGAGGGTGCTGTGATGGAATACAGAGAAGGAGCAGAGAGGAGATGGGCTGGCTGATAGGAGAGAGGTGTTCAGGGGGGAAAGGGAGAGGAGAGGACATAATGGCAGGTGAGAAGGAGGACTGCTGGAGAGGTGAATAGAGAAAATAGGAGAGGACAGGGGAAGGTAATGGAATGAAATAGATAGTGGAGCAGTCAGGTGGAAAACGACTAAGAAGATATAGGAGAGGGATGAGAAAAGATAGAAAGAGCAGGTGTTGCAGCTGGCATTAAAATGATCCCATAAGAAAGCTCTAACAGCAGCATGCTAGAGGCCAAGTGGAGAATACTCTAACAGTACTATGCTGTAGCTACTGTGTGGTATTATCCTCCTGCACCATGGAGACAGAAGGAGAGACACCGAGAGAGAGAGAGAGAGAGAGGAGGGGATGCCACAAAAAGCTGCACACAGCCAACAATTTAGTTTGCCGTGTCAGCTCATCAGCTCCTCTTTACCTGGTAAATTTTCTGGTCCCTAACTGCCCCATTTGCATTTTGATGGGCTTTTGCAATGGCTCTAAGCCACCGTAAAACACATGTAAACACACATGCAAGATTAAATGAGGTTGGGGGGGAGAGGGGGGTCGCTCACTGGTTTTCCCTGCCTCTGTTTCCAAATGTGTATACCTGTGGCTTAGCTGTAGCCTCAATTTCAATCTGTTTTGCCTACAGTGCATTTTGTCAGTCTCTTCTGCTTGTGTTGACACATCTTGTTTGAAAGTGGCTTGGAACGCTGGCAGAAAGAGTTTTTAATGCATTTCAGATCCCAATCTTAATGCATCAAATCATCTTGTACAGTTAATTATCTCAATATGCTGCACTGCTATGGGAAATGCTGGAGGTAAATGGAATCATAAAGAGCACTTTCTTTCAGCACGTATCTTTGATCATGACCCCATCTGCACCACGACATTCACAGTAAAACTCAAATACTGACAGATTTTTATTAAGATTCAGCTTAGAGCCTCAAACTTGGCAAATATGCCCAAAGAAGATTGCAGGCTGACTTTCCCTCCAAACCAACACGAAAATAAATTTCAATCGTGCTTGTGTGTAATTAGTAGTTGATGTAGTCCTAGAGTGGGCTGTAATGAGCTGGGCCTCGATTCTCTAAATCATCATGGTAACTGACATTTCTGTCACAGTGTGCGTGCCAACATGCACACAGGATTCTGGGTTATGGCTCATATTCTGGTCAAGCTCTTATGCGAGATGCACTGCTCATGCATCTTCATATCCCTCTCATGAATACCACTATACGTGAATAAACGGAATATTCTCACACTGCCATGGAAACAAAGTTTGCCCAGGCGGTCAAAAAATAGAAATAAAATGTATAAAGTGCCTCAGGGAGACAGTTTGAGGTCCCGCTATTTTAAATTTCTCATGCCATAACATGTTTTATTTTATTTTTTTATGTGCATATGAGACATTTACACAAAGCAACTCAAAAACACAACACTTGAGAATCCTACAAATGACTGTAAATATACGTATGTGCATGCAAAAACACTAATGAACAATAGTTATGTTTTCAAAAGCATTTTTCGTTTTGTTTTTTTGTTTGTGAATTCACACAATCCATGACAACATTTTACATGTTATATTTATTCATGTGAGAAAAGCTGTTTGCGTTCTCTTTTTGGAAAATCACATTAATTGTTTTGTTTCTTGAAAACGCCTCTACTCATGCGAGTCCTTTTCAATGAGTGTATGTTAACACCCTCATTTGGTAACTCAGAGGACATTATAGCACACAGGCTGAAAACATTTTGCTAAAGTAAATGTATTCAAAGTTGTTGGTCGTTATTGCGTTGCATTGCAGTGCTTCCACTTGATAAGCATATCAGTCTCATAGTGGGCAAGCAGTTAAAGGAAGGAATACACATTTATGTTCTTGCTGAGAATGCGCTTAGCAACACTACTTTGCGCTTTCTTTTCTGCAGACTAAATATGAAGTTATTGTCAGCTGCAGGTTATCTTAGCTTAGCATAAAGACTGGGGACAGTTGGAAACAGCCAGCTTTGTCCGAAGTAGTTAAGGACAATGTATCTATATTATAGTGATATCATGATAAGAGATGAAATATCGTTTTTGACTTTGGATATCGTAATATTATGGGTGTTGTCTTAAATACGGCATAGTGTTAATATTTTGTGAAAGCACAAACAGTCAGCTCTATAATATCTTTGCAATATTGTTATTGAGGCATTTGGTCAAAAATATTTTGATATTTGATTTTCCCCATATTGCTCAGCTCGAGTCCAGAGATAATAAAATTTCACCTACTAACACGTCTAATGTTCACGCATCAACAGCTTATATCTTGTGTGTTTCATACATACAAAAACCAAAAAGTATAAAAGTGACACGTTGTGATTCGGGCTATGTGCAGGATAATTTTTTGGCCGGGCACAGTACCTTCCTGGCATCTCAGCTGGTTGCCTGCAAACCTCACAGTGATGACAAGACTGCATGAAGTTACTGCGCCAAGGAAGAAAAGTCAGACACCAAAAACCTCTTGTAAAATTACAATGTGTTAATTTTGCACTTCAATTTTTGCATGAATTAATTCTTATTTTGCTGAGTTTAGAGGCGGTATGTGGACTGTCAGTGTTGTGCATGCTATAAGAGCACTGTTCATTTAACATGCTCATATTTTGGGTGGACACTGAAGTGAACACATCAGATTTGCACTGTCACTCTTGCAACCATTAATGCTGCTCATTTCAAAGCACTTGAGGATTTACGGCAGAATAGACTGACCACAAACATTGGGTGCAGCAATTCACCCTTTTTGATTTCTTTCCACCCCTACTTGCGCAATTAAAAAACAACAAAAACGCGCACACACAAACACAAAAACACAACACTTAAAAGACAACACAGCGCAGCTTACCACTGGCATTCGATTTTGGAGTGGAAGATACACAGTCCTGATAGTTTATTTGCCAATACCTGGCAACAAGCCAAAAAGTCTATCGTTTGTAGTTTTACCCTCAAACAACTTAATCCTCCACTCTGTAAATCCACCACTAAACCACGCAGCTCCCTGGCCATCCATATCCAGAGACAACTGCAGCACACTGGCCTGATTATGGAGGAAATTGTCTTGTCTTGAGCATCACTTAGCACTGGTATTCTTAAGAATTGCTTTCTTGTGTGCTCTGCAGAGCTGAAATCATAACACAACTTTTAGCTATAACAGCTGTAGTGAAGTCACTGGTGGAGCCCCTACCAGCTTGCTTGCAACCATGTATTTTGTTTTTTAACTGCTGCATAATTTGCTTCATGCAGGCTAAATTACATTTCCATTGCATATACAGTATACCTTTACTGCACCTCTTTTTTCACTCTGCATACACTCACATTGGTTTTTCTTAGCTTTTAAGAGTAATGGTTGTCTCTGCATCTATCGTACTATACAGTAATTTATTTAATTTGGGAAGTGGGCAGTGACAGTGACATTGATATGCAGGAGAATGCCTTCAAAAGAATAGCTCCTAGCATCTCATAAAAAAAAAGACATTGATGTAAACTTTTTTTTGGACTGTTAACTTGAGATAGCTGTTGTGAAATATGAACTTGCATAACACGCATTACACTAGACTTTGTTATATTTGTTTCCCTATCTCCATTCCACTAAAACAAGCTAAGCTAAGTGGCTGCTGGCCCAGTTACATATTTACCAGTGAGAGACTTGTATCTTTCATTTAATCTAACTCTTGACAATAAAAGCCAAAAAGCATATTTTTTTAAAACGTGTAAGTATTCCTTTAAGCCTCAGATGTCAAAATGGATTAAGTTAGGACAGACAGGATTGGCAGACTCACATAACACTGCACAACCAGTTCAAAGGTGAGTGCAGGAAAGGCGGAAATTTCCTGCAGCGTGGAAGGCCAGAGACTCATTTGACCCCGATTTCCAGTATGAAAACAGGCCGTGAAAGTGGCGCTTCATGATCCCTCTGGCTTACTGGGGTTTAGGCTTGAGGTTACCAAAAACCTACCAGTGTAATAAATGGGGCCAACGAGTGTGAGAAAACTGCTGTCAGACCTTCTGATCATTTTGTCATACATATACTGCTGTACTATCACTCAGATGCCTATAACTCTGATGAGCAAATGGCTGGTTTCTTCACTCACTTATAATTGACTGCAGCAGTGATAGGAGACTGATGGAAGATGGCATTTGACAATTGAAAAATGATAGTCCCTTAACACTTTCCCCACTTCTGCAAGAGTATGGATGGTACTTCATGTTTTCAGTTTTTGTATTAATCATGTTGAGTCAGAGAAGGGCTTGATTCATGGAATAACATCATACCCATTTTACTTTGATTATTATTCCAACATAATCTTGGACTGTCTCTATTACTACAATGGCATGAAGGATTATGCAATTATAAGTCCTGAGTGTCATAAGTCTGTGCTAATATTGTGGTTCTGACCCATGAATGGCCACAATTCCTTGTAATGTCTGACTAGCTAGAGAAGACATCCAAGCACCCTTTGAACGAACTTTGGACAATGAAACCTTTTTTTTTTTGGCGCGATGTAAAATACCTTTCAGTCTGTCAACATCAGATTGAATAATGAAGCTCAAGAGAAGTGTAAATTCTGAAGGAGTGTAAGTCTAATTGATTGATGTGTCTGTATGAGCGAGAGAGACGGAGCAGAAAAGAAAGGGAACTCACACGGAGAAGCTCAATGAGTTTCAGAGAGAGACGGAAAATACAGTTTCATCTCTGTGGGAAGATGATGTTAAGAGGTCTGCAGGTACAAGAGGCTCACACAGTTCCTATTTCTGACTTAGTCTGCATGTATATTTGCACAGACTGGCATATGGATATTCAGCCTGTTCTCATACCAAAGTTGTCAAATACTGCCATTTTGTTGGTGATTTCCGCTATCGAGCAAAAAGCCACTTTTCGCAATGGTATATACCGCCGGGCGGCGCCAGTTTGCAACACCTGACAGAACCTTTCATGGTGTTATGATACGCTGTGTCGCACCTTGCAAGACAGTATGATACATGAACAGGCAGCATCAGTAAATAACGCGGCCAGACAGAACCTGTCGCCACCATATTATACGCCATTGGATGGCATCAGGTTAAAATGTTGTTGTAATATATGGAGCCGGAGGGTTGGTGGTTGGGGTGGTGGATGCATCCAACAAACCCCAGACTCTCATGGGAGCCTGGTATTGCAGTATAGAGCAAAACCATGATGTTTTTTTTTTTTATATAAACCTAATCACATGCTTGTGTTCCCTGAACCTAACCATGTGCTTTTGTTGACATCCCAGGGTTGGTTGCCATGTGCTTTTGACATCCTGGCACCGTGGAACTTCAACAGCAGATGCAAGATATATACATTGATCGTAATATGAAGACATGAAGTCCACTGACAAAGCGTCAATATATAACAACTTGGGATGAGAATGTGTTGTGATATTTTAACATGTCTTTTTATTTTAACAAAATTTAAGATGCTCAGGGATGGCATGATCAGCTGCAGTAGGTGCTATTCATTGCAAAAGTAAAAAAAAATGGAGTGATGTTGCACTGATAAAATACATGCAAGAAAGGACTGGCTGAAGAAATGGACAGATGAAAGAGGTGGAGGTTTGAAACGAGAAAGGCTGGAGGTTGTAGGAAGAAAAATAGAACACTGGAGGCTTTTGAGGGGGGATTGACCTTTATTCAACAAGACGGGTCAATTAAGAACAAATTCTGCATTTAGGTAAAGCAGAGAGAAGAGAAGGAAAAGAAAAGGAAATATAAAGGGCAATGAAGAGAGGGGAGAGAGTAGGAGAAGGAGGGGGGAAATAAAAGGAAGGGACACTTTATGAGGGAGATGATGAGGATAAGAGGAAGACAGATTTAGATTTGAGAGAAAAAAGAAGAGCATAAGGTGAAAATATTTCAGCGCAAAGCTCAAGGTGTGAAGAGTGTGATATGGCGACACACTGTTTTATAGTTTTAATGTCCAAAATATGTCATCATGATGTTCTCAACACTGCGACATGCTGTCCACTACAGTAGGGGTTTAAATGTCTACACGGCTAGTGTATGTGTACTTGTGTGTGTGCATGTGCTTGGCAACAGATGCTGGTTCAGTGGCGCAATCCCACCTCACCAGGGAAGAGCGGGTGAGAGATGCTGCTGAAAGAGAGACAGAGAGAGAGAGAGAGAGAGAGGTGAAGAGAAGGAGGGAGGGAGGGATGGTGCCAGGAGAAAGAGAGGGGCGAGCAGTGAGCTGAATGCCAAGCAGCATGGTATTAGAATAGTGCTGTGTTGAGCAGACAGGCAGAGGGATATAACAGTGCTCAGCTAAATCACAGTATCCTTTAAGTTTCCAAACTTTGTCTCTGGGAATGACAGTTTTATTATCTTATTTTTTTCCATTATCTTCTTTAACCAGTAACAAGTTTTGCTAATTTTAGACTATGCTTCTTTAACAAGGATGTCTTTATTTGTTTTTTCACAGCCCAAAACAGATTGTACTGAACAGATACCGCTTTCCCAGCAAAATTAGTGCGTGCACCCAGGTTTTTCAGACAAATGTTGTAAACACCACGAGTCTGCCTTTCTGTCAGCTGTTGTTTGTGTGGGGGTAGTTTGTTGGTGTGTCTGTGCGATGTCACAGACAGGCAGGAGAACAGCTAAAAAGTAGACAGAGGTTTCTTTTATTCTCAGTTATTATTCAGTCTCTATTTCGAACTGCAGACTATTTTGGATCGGTGTTTTAGTGCTGCTTTTGGAGAAAGCGGACGGTAATACGCGACGGCGCTTCATTGCATCTCGCCGATTAATGAGCCGAAATTACATGTCTACTACAAAGTCATTTGACCTGTGTGTGAATGCAGATTGTATAATTTTTGTTTAAAATAATTAATAGAATATTTTTCATCCATATTTTTTTCTGTAATCTCATTTTGCATTAAAAAAAAATCGTGAGAAAATCATATCGTGAAATTTTACATAGTGGCCATACGTGGAATTACACCGTCTGGGTCTGTCGCATAATGCAATGGGGTCTTTTTCCCATTGACTTACATTGAGAAAGAGACATTTGAAAATCAATGAATAAATTTTTGTGAGCAACCAAAACCTCGACAAAATGACTAATTTATCTACTATCAAGATTGAATCCACTCAGTCTAAAAGAGACACAAAATTAAATTATTTGGTCATTCAAGCAAGCGAAGCCCTCAAATGGAAGTCAGTCACTCGACTGGCGGAAGTCTGCAGTACGCAAGCTCTTTTGGCCCTATAATGCAGAAGATCTGTATACTTTCATACCACAGAAATAGTGTATTTTTCAATTGGAATGAATGAGCCTGCATCCACCACCCTTCCCACCCACCCTATAGGCATCCTCTTGCTCCTTATGTTACATTGTTACCAGCAGTGTTTCGACTTGGCGCTGTCCTGCTGGGTTTCATGCGCAGTTATCAGATTTTGTCTGGCTGCGTTCTCAAGTGACGCCGCCATTACATGTATCATGTGAATAAAACGTGACCTTCTGGTCATCTGCTGACATATAATACCACCGCGACAGTCTCTGCCCGGCTGCGTTCTCTGGTCACATCGTTCAGTCACGTGTCATGTGCAAACAAAAGATGCCTTTTAGCATTGCGCACTTATGCCAAAAGCACTGTTAGGGGGTCGCCTGGTGGCAGTTGGTAGACTCTGGCTTTGGCCCTTTGCTGCATGTCATCCCCCCTCTCTCCCCTCTTTCACACTACGGCTGTCCTGTCAAATAAAGGCAACAAAAAGGTCCCACAAAATCTGTCAGGGCAGCGCTATATCGCGATTTAGGGATGAGAACACCGTGATTTTTCTGTTGATTCAGCTTAGGCGCTGTGAAAAATACTAATTTTTCTCAGTCATTCCAGTTGAGGATATCCTGTGTTTTACAGTTGATTAAATTTTTATGATCGAATCCCGTCTTTGTTTTCTGTTTTCTGTTTGCAAGAGCAAACGTAGGGCCATATGTCCTTGCAGCTCAGCGGCTGGTTCATAGTTAATCAGGAACCACTCATGCAGAAAGTTATTATTATTCCAATTCACGAACTATTAACCACTCATTCAGTACTTATTGCTTAATTATTAGGTACTCTTTCTGTGCACCTCTGAGTAGAGTGATACTCAGTATATGATTTGAACTTTACTGGTGCTTTTCCTCTTCAGTGAAACAGCTGGTCTTTGTTGGAGTGTGTCTGTCTCTGTTTGTATCCCTGTGTTCGTGTCTAACTGTACCTCTCTCCTCTGTAATTGTCTTGGTCTGGGGTGACAGAGCAGGCCTGACAAGCGAACCCAGATAGTGAGTGGAGATAGATTGAAGAGGAGTGTCTGCTCTCTCCTCTATCTCTCCTCATCTATTACTCGTGTCTGACAGAAGCAGCGCTGCATGATGGATGGATGCCTCTCTCTATCTCTATCAACTTCTCACTCCGCTCACTCACTTTCCATCTCACTCGCTCATTTTTCTCCACGCCGTTTCTGTTCATCTTCCTGTCATTTGCTTCCTCCATATTTTTGTAATTTGTCTCTACGTTCTCTCTGTGACTATCTTTCATTCTTTCTCATTTTTTCATTTTTTTCTCTCGTCCTCTATAAGGTACTCTCTTTACTTCCTTTAAAAGCATGCATGGTTAAGTGTGTTTAAATGATGTTGTAGAGATCTGCACAAATCCAAAGTTTCAAATAACTGGGAGTCATCTATCACTCTATGTATGTTGCCATTTATCAGTCTGCTGTGTCTTACAGGTGTGGAGTGTCTGCTATCTGTGCTCTCATTCAATTATCTACACTTAGTGCTGCGGGCACAGTAGTTTGACTTTTCAGTTGTAAATGAACACAAAAAAGTGCACTTGGCCCCAAAGAAACCTAAATCAAAAATAGTAAAACTGATGCAATTTGGAAGATATGTCAGAGTAGTTTGGGGCTAAAATACAGCCAGCAAAGCAATAAAGCTTTCCACAATGGTTTCTTTAAATATTTAGTTTTGTGTCCTATATTGTGGTTAATGAGTCAAATAGACAATACACATTAATCAAAAGAGAACAAAATGTAAAATAGGCCAGAGCAAACCAAAGGGATCATTTTCATGTAGTGTCCCCAGCCAGATGTTAATACGCATAATATCCGAGGACAGTGGAGTGCCAGTCTGTAATTGTTATGGCAGGAGCCAACAGAGCTTGGATGGGATTTGGACAGCCTGTCTTTATTCCCAGCTTTAGTAAAATACAGACATTCATGCTGTCTCCACCTAATAACAGTACCTTATACTTGTGAAAGTCTCTGAAATGTTACCCAAGACATTTTTATCTCAATTCTGCTAGGGTTGGGTACCAAGACCAGTACCTATATGACCAGTATCTACCAGACAGAATCACAAGAAAGTTTTTTTGCCTTTTTTTGGTTCCAGATTGTGTACGTAGCACGTGCTCGCCCGCAAGAGAGAGAGAGAGAGAGAGAGAGAGAGAGAGAGAGAGAGAGAGAGTGTGTGTAATGGTGACACATGACTGTGAGGCTTTAGTGACTGGTGACTGGAGAATGAATTCAAATCCAATTCAAACCTAGCAGTGCAATTTAAGTACAGTTCAGGTTTTTTGTGAATGAATAAATGCTACAAATACTTAAGGTGGACTGTTAAAATGGACCAGCTATTCTCATTGTGGTGATAATCTCAGCTGTTCCGAAACAGATAATGGAGAAATGTCTGGCTGCTGAGTCTCTCTGGAGTTAGGGCAACTATTATCAATCCTGACTCTGTTTGGGGTTTTTTTTTTTTGGCTGTCTTAAGTTAGGTTTTATTTATTATGTGGTTTTCTTTAAGTGATTTTTTTCTTTAAGTGACATTTATTGGGTATGCCCCCAGAAAGTTGGAGATTTGAATCACTAGTCGGAGACCCCTCAGTCGACTGAGATTGCTTCAAATCGAGCAGTCATTTTTGCTTTGTTTTTTTTGTTTTGCAAGTCAATGTTCATGATGTTGCTTATTGATGGTCTGTTGTTTGCGCCGTTAGCTTGTTCTACATCACATGAATGCCACTGTCACACTGAACATCCTGCTGAATCCTGTTCAAACTTTAAAACTTTATATGGAAAAAAATAAGAATTTTCAAGGCCGAGCTGGGTTTATTCAAATATACTTTAAACTGTTATGGGTAAATACTTTGTTTAATTTCACATTCAAATTTGCCCATGCAATAAAAAAGTAGTTGTTTAATCTCACTGACCATCAAAGATTTCATTGTCCAGTACACTATTTTTTAACAATGACTGAAAATGGGTCGGGATGTAAAACCTGTTGATACTGATCCACAAACAATTCCCGTCATCGGCCTCAGTGCCAACTCTGCAGATTGACCCTGGACATCCATAGTTGTTGCACACATTGCAACGCTAACATAGACACATGGCCTTGAAACCTTTTTAATGGTTGATGTTTACAAGATAAGTACAAGATAAAGCCCCCAGAATCACTGACATTCCTGTGTTAGGTGGAAAAAAAATAAATGTTGCTGAATGAAGCAAAAAAAAAGGAAAAGAAAATGTACCAATGGTCAAAATTGGCACATTTCATTGTAACTTGACTTCTTAATCTGCTCATCAAAAGAAAAGAGTCTGAAGGGAAATTCATTAACCTTTGATTCTGAAGCTTGATCACATACCAATTATTCACCAGTTATATGATGTGCTTGTACGTGTTTCTGTGTGTCTATCTCAAGTCCATTATCTCTGTAACATGCTCTTCATGTTCTGTTGTCCATAAGTGCACTGATATTTACAGCTGTGTGTGAAGGTTTCATCAGGCAATTTAGTCCACTGTAAATGTCAAATTTAAAAATTAATTTTCATTGTGACAGAAACCAAAACTGGCAGGCTCTTTGCCCAGGGCTGACCAGGCCTTTTATGTAGCATGGCACACATTGTTTTGCAGGATGTCAAGAAATGTGAGACCTAATTACTGAATTCTCAGAGACACTACACTGTTATGATCACATTAGGACCGAGCAAAACATGATGAGTCCATTTTATACAACATAAATAAAACAATTATGTGGAGCATGAGCTAGACATTGCGATTGCTACTAATAGAAATGTGCTCGTCTTTGTTGTTGCAAATCAGTGACAAAGGCTAAAGTACACAATATTTTGAAGCAATACAGTTGACAATTTGTCATATGTTGAATATTTTTTTGTTTTACATTACATACAACCAGCTACACAGAGTCACTGATTTTGATTTTACTGCATTCGTCCTCTCTCTATTTCATGTGCTTTCTATAAACTACACTAGTAAATTATAATTTGACAAAGTAATTTTAACTCAACAAGCTTTTTTCCAGAGCTTTCAGCAACTCCTCACAGTCTTTATTATAGTCTGTACCAATCCTGCTGCTGAAAAAAGATATGGAGATATGTTAGAAAGCTACAGTAAGTGGACCTTGAGTTAAGAATATTTTTGCAAGGCAACGGAGAAGAAAGAAGAAGGGCTTCGGCATTCTTTAGGCAGGTGAAGCAACAAAGCAGTAAGAGGGTGCTCTTTGGTTAAAAAATGATGATAAAAAGCTTTATTATAAAGGCTAATTCATGGTGGAACAGATACAATGAAGCCAACATGTTTTGACCTTCAGGGCCTGATGAGGGCCAGAAGAAGAGTGCTTTGGTTTAGCCCCCCCCCCTTTTTTTTTTAGAATATCTTTGTTTGTGTTTTTAGGGTCAAGGATGAATTTTGATGTTTTCTAGATTTCTATAATATGTCCATTCATTCCATCCATCAAAACTCTGTAACTGTGTATCTTACTCAGAGTCACCGGGGACTGAGGCCTACTCCAAATATACAGCCGTTCACACATTCACATCTACAAGCAATTTATGGTCTACAATTAGACCTGCACGTCTTTGGACTGCTGGAGGAACCTGGAGAAAAAATACACTGAGACATGGAGAACATGCAAACTCCACACAGAAGGACCCCAGCTGGCCAATATGTAAACTAAGTAAAATGAAGTTGTCTTGTAAAACTCAACAATTTAATACACTCAGTTACTGTCAGCCAACAGCTGAGGGAAACGTTTGGGTAACACTTTATTTGGATTGCCTTCCAACAGATAGATTATAAAGTATTTGCAACATTTAAACAGCTTATTAGTTTAAATTCAACAGTTCAATACAGATTATATTATATAACAATCCATAAACATATCTTCATATTTTCAGAGTGATTATGTCGAACTTGAACTTTTCACTCAAAGAAAAAAGTTGAATATTTGACTTTCAACTAATAAGCTGTAATAAGCTGTGCTAATAAGCTATATGTCAGTGGAATATCCAAATAAAGTGATACAGATGTTATATATTTATGCACTGCGGCATATACCGTCCAATGTCCTGGTGTGTGAATACATAGCCCTTCTATCCTACTGCTTGATATACAAATGTACACAGGGCTCTTGGGGCTCTAAATTGCTTTAACAGTGTAGACTTGATTCCCCTAATCAGTGCACACTGCAAACAGTATTACAAGTGAGCACACAAATTAAAGAATGCACAGAGACAAGCTCTTATACAAGACTTCCTAAGCACTTAAAAACCTCCCCATGCCCCTTGATCCTAATGTCACGAAACATTTACCATACATAGCTTGTGATGCACGCTCCTTAAAACACTGTCAGAGGACAATAGGTGAGGATATTTCTCCCTGAACTAATTTGTAGCTACACCTACTTCACAGAATTACAAGCAATAAATTCCAACCTTGTCATCGGTTTTGAAAACAGCTGCTGAAGGGACAGCCAACCCCTCAGACTTGATGCAGCCCCCTCAGCAGTTCGCAAATGAATGTTTATTAACTCAGGCTAAAAGGACAGACCCTGCTGGGTTGAAATGGTCCACTTGACACACTATGAGCCTGATAGTCTGCAAGATAGTCTGTAGAAATAATTAGACTTGAGAGGGCAATCTACTGTAGATAATGGCGCTCTTCAGGACCTAGTAGGTAGGTTCTTTAAACTCAGCAATAGTTGTAGTTTGTGCAGCAGATGGTGGGCAACCAAGAAAATAATAAAAAAAAGTTGTTTATCAGTGTTTGTAGCTCAGCTTTGACTCTAATCTGGACCACCATATTACATGGCTTTAATCTACTTATATGATTCATACAGCTTTGTTTTTAGTTTTGAATTGTGTACACAACACAGAAGCTCTGTAACTGGACATTGTGGCATTGACTTTGCTGTCATTGTATCTTGTGCTTAGCTAGTTACAATTCCCACATGAGACACTGGGGAAATTACCTCACTGCAGATTTCTGGAAAGCTTGTCAGTGGTTTAATATCAGAGTTTAACATCAGAAATTGCACTTTTGGCTTGCTTTCCATGGCATAGCACTCTGTAAGTGTTCAGTGGAATTGTAATATGTGACCATTATCTTTTATTTTTTCATCCAATTATGCTTTAACTAACAGTCTCAAGAATTTCTGAAATAAGTAAAAGAGAAAACAACCTGTTTTATTACAGATTTCCTGTGTGCATATGATGGTGTTTTGGGATAAACTACAGTTTAAAATCAACACTTGGACGATAGTTACGGAGTTCCAGTGTTAGAACAATTTTGTGAGGAAATCTGGGAGGAAAATTTGTAATGTCTTCCCAAACAACTTTTACTTCAGTTTTTGAAGAAAGAAGAAAAATGCTATGGTACAGTCATCCTTCAGTCAGTCTGGGGAGGGGTGGGGGGCTTTTACAAAAGTAGAATATGGGTTAGATTTGCTTTGAATATAGATGTGGAAATGGTGGAGGCTCACTCTGCAGATGCTGTTCAGCACAAAGATCATAGGATGTGCATGAAGATATACATCACACACACACACACACACACACACAAAGGTACGTACTGTTATTCTCTCCTGAGCAGTTCCAGCACACATGCACGTTTGAACCCATACTCAATGTGCAAGCTCTCTGTCACACATACACACTAATTTTTTTCTACTTTACAGGCGCCTGTGAGGCTTCTGATGCATATTTCATAATGATTTGATTGACAGTGGAGAGAGTTGTGTCTGTATGTGAGTAAGACAAAGCAGCAACTCATATGGAGCAGTGTATCTTAAGGTGAAGTACCACTGAGGGCAGCTAGATTCTGACAACCTATGGCTCCATTAGAAAAAAAGACTCAGTTCTCCCCCTAAAAAAATAAAACATTCTGCACTTGCCATTATGATCTCACACCCATTTCATGTTTCCATATTAAGGCTGGGGTATATTTACTGATATGTGGGTCTTGATTTACTGGTTAGTTGCTGACTGGTAGAGGGGACTTGATTTCCATTCCTGCCATTTGAAAAAAGCTAAAACTAATGGGGTATGTTATAAATTTGGCTTTAGCTTGAATAAACCCACAATAACAGCAGAAGTGAAGTGGAATTTTATCATTTATGTACACAAAGTTCTTACAGTATATAGTATCAGCTGTGCAACATAAAATAATGCATTTTTTATAATATAGCCTGTTATGCTGTGTGTAGTAAAATGAAGCTCCCTGCAGCTCCCCTCAGCTTTACAGAGCTTCATAGTGAGTTTCAGCTCATTGTTTAGCTTCCAGCCTGCTGTTGTGATTCACTCTCATTGCTGTTTTTAATATCATTTACTGCTGGAGCAGGCCGTTGTTTTCAGAAAAAAAGGTCTAAATACCCACTGTGCACTACTTGCTTAGCACCAGAAAGCAGACAAACACAGTTAGCCACTACCTGGGGAAAATAGTATTTAGCAGCTAAAGAGACAGATATTTCCCTCAGAAGTTGGTAGAGACCAAAAACAGAGCTAAAAGAGAATGAATATTGGTGTTACATTCGCCAGGTGGACACAAACACAACTCCAAATTATCCTATGGTTTCTCTGTAAATTGCTATTAAAAAAAAAAAAACAAAACTCACAGCCAGTTGTGCAATTTGTGTGACTCACCCTTTTATTTTACAAGCAAGTAGAATATATATGGTGATATTGTACAAATATTGTACAAAATATTTTATATAATTCACTACACTATACTTATATCTTATGATACTATAACGCCATTTCACATAAAAGAAAAAGCCCAAAGCAAATATTGAATGGCAGGGCAAATTCAGTTGCAGGAGGTTCAAAAACACAAGCAGTGTTAACAAGAAATACTGCCACGCAGCTGTATGCCTCCATGTATGCCTCTATTCCTAATTTATGATTTTAATAATGGCCGGAAAAGTGTTTTCGCTGAATATTATGATGTAACAGTGAAGATGACCTTTGACCTTTTGGATGTAAAATGTTAACACTTCATCATTTAGGTTTTTTTTCAGACATTTGTGTGTAATATTGTTATAATTAGCAAATTAATTTTTGAGTTATGGCCAATAATGTAATTTGTGCCAGATTTGACAAAATTTCATTCCTCGGATATCTGGTTCACGAGAATGGGACAGACGGAAGGACAAACAAAAACAAAATGCCTCCAGCCACAGCTATCACTGACATGGAGACATAAAGGTGATTTTATTGTACTTTCTGATGTTATATACTCCTTGAAGCTTGTTGGTTTAGATCAGACTAACAGATAAGGGAAATATGTATTTTCATTCCGCACTACTGTTTCAAATGTTTATACTGTTTAGCCCAAACTGGCCATCAGAGTAAAAAAGTCAGCGCAACTGTCTGCATGAAATTGATCCTGGCTCTGATAAATGACTTCCAGGATCATCAACTGATTCACTGGACCAGTTGAGGCCAGATGAGGTCAGGCATCTGGCCCGGGCCTCCCACTCAGACTGCTCTTTTTTAGATAGAGCCATGAAGATGCCCCCCCACCTCTGGAACTGGGAGCCATTTGCCGCTGATGTGCCAAGCACTCAATAAATCAGGTTATAGTGAAGCGCAAATTACTCAGCAACAGCCATAGGGAAGGATTCTGAAAGCCAAGATGGCTGCCATTAAAAGCTTCAGTGTCCAAACAAACCCTGATTGGTCTGATTTGTGTAGATTTCCTCACTTTAGTGTTCAGGTTCAGTGGGGGTTTAAAGGTGTTCTCAGTATTATCGGCGCCCACAGGACATTTATGGCTGCAGTTTGATGGCGTCCAGCATTTACTGGCTGACACTGTGTGTGTGTGTGTGTGTGTGTGTGTGTGTGTGTGTGTGTGTATCTATGTGTGTGTGTGTGTGTGTGTGTGTGTGTGTGTGTGTGTGTGTGTGTGTGGCAGCTGTAGAGGTCCAGCTGTTGTACTTTGCTGCCAACTCATTGAGCTGGCAGCTGTTACGATAAAGTTGTAGTGTGTCATCTCCATGCCATCCTATAATAATCCTGTGAAAATTTGAAGCCGTTTGGATCACTCATACTCCAGATTCATTGCTGACATTTATTATTGCTGCTGGGTGTACACCTTGACAGTCCTTTTCGGTGGTTGTCGTGGGGACTGCAGTGATGATGAGTCTTTGTAATGATAATTGTTGTCTCACAAATAATGATTTAATTGGCTTTCACCCCCAAGGAGAATGAGTAATGAACTGAGCCCATTATATAACAAATAAATAGGTCACAATGTTAGAAACGAAGTGCTGTTTGGAGAAGTCACATCAGGCTTCGCAGCTAGACTCATGTTACTCACTGAGTTACATTTGCTAATTTGGACAAACATAAAATAAGAGTTGTATGCACAAAGGCATAGACACTGAGAGATACGTGAGATGCCAAAAGTGTGAGAAATAAAGATGAGCTTTTACCTGCAAAATTATGTCACTTTCTCTTATATTTGTTTTTTTACTATTCCCTCTTGAAATTCAGTTTTGTGGAACGCACAAACTTGCAGGATCGTCCAGAAAACAAACAGTTCGGCAGGATTTCTCTAAGGTGGTTTTGCAGCATGATGTCTTCAATAATAGGCTTTTTTTTACCAAGTGCTGATAAACATCTACATTTCTACCACATATGGCCCTCATATCATATTGAGACCTGATCTATGTATCAAACAAGCTAATGTGAAGATATATGAGGACTTAGGTGTGACATTATTCTCTGGTATTTTACATCCAGTTTCATCAGCCTCTGTCCTTTGAAGAGCTAAAATTCCATTTGACATTTCCCTGTGTAGAGATTTGGACAGTGTGATCTGAATCAGTAAGTAACAGCTAGGTGGACAGGATACAAATTCTGACCAATTTACATTTTTTTTCTAAAGAATGTTTATCCAGAAATAATTGGCCCCTCAATAGTCACTGTACAGGTGTTGGCATAGCAATAGTTTACTGTTTGTAGTGTGCAATGCAAATTCCCAAATCCTGCATCACTTATCTATTCAACCTCCAGTGTAAATTTCAAGCAAAACATGAAAAGTTGACTTTTTGCATATAAAAGCTGATCTTCTGACAGCATAATGTGGAAATTGCACGCAACACAGCTTTGGGCACATTCTGCCAGGTGTCTGAACTTAACTTTAGCTGCCAAAGAGCTGTCAAGCAACGGTTGCTATTTGTAAAATGCTGCTATCTGTGCACAACCTGTTGAGGATGATTTTAGTGTGTTGGCCTTGAATAAGCACCTCTATGATGTCATATAGAGTTTTATTATTTATTGAGCCAGTCATTTACAGTCTACAGCAATCAAAGGTTTGCCTTTGGTGCTGTGGCCACATCAAAACATCAAAGACTGAAGTAATTCAAATCACTGTCAGCCTTTGATAATAAAACTATATCGACCCCGGTGATAAACAGTCCAAAACATTTGAAAAAATGTCTGGTCTATTGCAGAGAAACGTATTCGTTTTTCTGCATGTTTTTTCAGTAAACGGTACTGAGAGAAGCTACAGTAATGAATAGACATACAAGTCATGTAGGACATTGAGAGACTGTTATGTGGGCAGCGAGCTTTAGATTTACATTACAGGTTTGTCAGATTCACATGGGATTTAGATTTCTTCTATGAATACAAATTGCATGATATCCCCCGGTAATACTTGTCCTTTTATGTAAAAGGGGCTTTTGTTATGTAAATACACCCTCCTTTTGCCTTCAAGTTTTAATCCTTCAGATTTCAGTCCTGGTCGATTTTTGCAAGCTGAGTTTTAATAATACAGGTCCCTGATTCCTGTGAGAAATCCCACACACATTGGCCACTGGGAGCTGTCTTGAGCAGCTAGTACCTTAATTATGCAATAAAAAATGTATACATGGCAAAAGGGGTAAATGGTTGCCTGGCCGAAGAGAGAGCAGTGAGCAGACGGTTTGCAGTTAAGATGTTTTTTTTAGATGTGTCACTGACAAGAAGATAACTGAAGCATTCTTTAACTCCCTTAATGTTCTCAAAACTGGTATCCACAACATGTAGGCGAAAACTGAAACAGCCCAGTATCCCTGTAGTTGGGGCTGGCACCACAAATGCGCACTATTGCAGTAACGTGGTAACGTGGTGTAGACAAGCCAACATTGCGGATGGCAAGCAAACAATGTTTGGAAGGGGTCAGCCTTCTCTTCATCCAGATCAAGTATGGTTATGTTATTCTACCTTGTACCAACATTTTTACCTTTGTGGATATTCTGTATAGCAACCATTTATACCGTATATATCTTAGCTGAAAAATACTGTGCCCTTCATTGCCCCTTGTTGCCCTCTTGTGTTTTGCATTTAACAATATCCAATCATTTATTTTTATTTATAAATCATATTATATATTATTATTATATATATTTAAAAAGCAACAATATACCTTTATAACAGTCTAACAGTAAAGCTTATTTACAAAGCACTTAAAGGACAAGTGAAGAAATTTGCAAAAGCAACAAAAAAATGACAGAAATACCACATATTGCGCTGTTGAGTCACCCTTAATCACTGCAGGGGTTATTCCATTACCAAGAGAGCCCTATCCATAGCTGCCCTGACATTACATTTTTAGCTATAGCTACTGCCTCTGTCTGGCATCTGCCCTTTGGCAGGATTATATTAAGACACACCGACCCTCTTGAGAATGGCAACCAATCAGAATTGACAAATGATAACTTGTGACCATGACAAAGGTCAGCCAGACAAACCATGGGCAGAGTGGATTAATCCCATTAAGTTACTTTACTGGAAGACGAAAGAAGACAATCCACAAAGTTGTCCGATACGGTAATAATGAAGTGCACACATGCGATCGCATTTGTTTTCACATCATGCAGTTGGAGAGGTAATTAGAATGCAAATCTATTGGAGGGCTAATGCTGACAATGGCAGTGATGAATGGTAACAAAAATGGGGTTTGATGTGCTTAAAATCAAAAGGATTATAACTTTATGTAGCTTAATCTTCAAACATACAGTGAACAATAATTTAATAACTGCTGAGAAGTTTGATGAGGGGACCAGTGACAAAGCAAACAGTTTTGTCAAATGGGAAGTTTGACTCTAGAGTGAGTTTTGCTGAGCACTGGACAGCTGTAAAGACTTAATGGATTTGTTCTTAATACTGCCATGTCTTAGTTCAGATTTACATTTTCATAATAAAGGAAATGTCCCTGACAGTCTGCACTAGCTGGTGTGTGTTGGAGCTTTAAGGAATAGTGTTCACGGACATAAACTGCGCTCCTCAAGATCATAGAAATGGTGTGTACGAAAATCTGCTTTACGGTGGCTTTTCTCTGATGCCAGTCCCCAGGGTTTGAAATTATCACAGGGACGCATTGTAACTTTGAACCAAAGTTTGCATCTTTCATTCTTCTCCTCTTTAATTCCTTTTCATATACATGGAAACTGGGCAAAGAGGCACTGGTACGCATCAGAATCTCTTTTCCCCCCTTACTTCATGCCTCTTTTAGTTAACATTTAATTCAACTGGAGATACATAATGGATTGAGTAAAATACAATGTTCTCCCAGCTGAAAGTGAGTGTCAAAGTTTTTTTTTTTCTTTTATAGGAGTGTGATTTTCTTTTTAGGGAAGGGAGATAAATTTTGTATCTCCCATCTGTTCTCTAAAGCAGGACGTTCTGAGGCAGTTTTTGCTTTCACAGGAATTCACAATCTTTTTGAACTGGTGGGTTTTGTGCAAAGGTTCCTTACATATTAATATCAAACTATTCACAAGTTGGATCATTTGTCAGTATAAGTAAAGCAGTATTTTTTAAACCTTACTGTAAACTCTTGGGACCAACATTTTCATGCGACCAAAGTTGTTTTTTTACTTACTGATCTTTAGACTAATATCTTACCGTAGCATGGTTTTATGATTTTTGCATGTTATTCGTCTAATGTAATATTTTTCTCTCAAATTTGCCTCAATTTAACATGCAAGTACAATTGTTTGGGATAGAGTTTCGGACCTCTCACTATCTCTTTCTTGTCTCTGTGTGTTTTTGTTTTCAAATCGAAGTAAGCTCTAAAGCTCTGCTTCAGGTAAGACACAGGGAGGATAAACAGACCCAATGTTGAATTGAGGGAAGGCAAGCGGTTTATCTTCAACGCCAGGTGATGATTATTCTATTGCGGGAGAGTGATGAAGTGATATTCAGTAGACTGTCAATGAGGTATGTGTGTTTTTGTGCACAGGCACAACACACACAAATGGTGGATGGGTCTACTGCTGCAACTGCTGGCACAGAGCAAATGATTTCTATTCCCTATCGTTATCATCACATATACTGTATTATTAATTAGACAACTTGTAATCTTCTAAGTACGTTGATAGTTGTTTTACAATGATAATTTAATAGTGACCTGGAGTCTAGACAGTTAAGATAATGCTTTGTTTAATTGTTCATTATTTATGAAAGGAGTAGTAATCTGTCATGCATTAGCTAATCAGTGTTTATCGGGAGAAGATAATTAAATGTTTAACCTGCTAAAGCGTCAACAGACACCACTCACTAGTAAAAAGAACAATAAATAAATTGTTATTGGATTGTTTAATTTTTTCGCTCTGTACCTTGCTCTCTTTTCAAGACACCACTGATCACAACTCTAATACGACTAATACTCACTTACATTTCTGTCCACATGCTATATGTCCATAGCCTATTGGTACTCATACATAACTTAAAATGTTAGCAGAAATAGAATATTATATTAAAAAAGTATGTTTTCTTTAGTGCATAAAAACCTAGAAATAAGAACAATTTTGTTTTTGTTACATTAGAATGAGATGTGTAGATCTACATAGTGTTTCTACAGTGGCCCAGAACAGACAAAACCAAA
The DNA here is from genome assembly GCF_026936395.1 of Plectropomus leopardus. Taxonomy (NCBI): domain Eukaryota; kingdom Metazoa; phylum Chordata; class Actinopteri; order Perciformes; family Serranidae; genus Plectropomus; species Plectropomus leopardus. Next base: position 16,796,742 of record NC_142181.1, on the reverse strand, counting down.
CTTCGTCTCTAGGTAGGGCCATTTGCATTTTTGTGGTGGCCATTGTAGTTAGAAGCACTGCCAAGGTAAAGAGCATTGTAAAACACAGACTTTTTTAAACATTAAACTGCTGTATTCAGTGTTTTTACCAGCTGAAATTACTGGGTCTGATTAGTTTTGAGAGGAAAAGACTGATGCAGGAAATCTGGCTCCCCCGGTTAACCCCAGTTCTATTTGGGTGAAGTTTCGGTTGGTTTCAATCTGTCCTCACTGCTAGATCTTACAAACTGGACTTTTAATAACAGGGGTATTCTCTTCCTCTTTCAAATAAACTGGTGCAATTAGTCATTTCCTAGTCTATCCATCTATCTGGCTTCACACATCACTCATTAGTCATTGTCATAAAATGTACCAAATTAAGAAAAGCACAGAAAGTTGAGTACACAGAACAGCCCTGAAATGGATGAGAAATGCCACAGGAACCCTTTCATAAATTAAATCAAGCCCAAGCTAAATGAGTGTGTTGATGAATAACAGGGGAAATGTAGAAAACCTATTTCCAATTCAGGTATTGCATTTCAGCACGAAAAGGTCTGGTTGCCTTCTAATTTAGTGTTGCTGACAGTGCAATACAGAGACTAATTTGTCACTAAAATTTGTGTGTGTGTGTGCACGCTCATGCAAGTTACTATAAAGGACTGTGCATCTAGATTCCCATACGTGTGTGTGTGTGTGTGTGTGTGTGTGTGTGTGTGTGTGTGTGTGTGTGTACTACATCAGATCTCCAGTGTGCACACATACAATTGGTGTGGCCTCCTTCTTTTCAGCTGTGTGAAAGAGCAGCCACTTTATAGATTGATAATCAGTGCAGCATGTAATTTACCAATTGATCCCCATCAACTCTCATTATTCTACTGGAACAGCCTACACTGTCTGCTTCTCTATATGTATTCACACTGTCTGTCAGTCTCTCCCTCTCTTTCACTCACAGATGCTCAGCTCCACTCGCTGTCTGAGTCTCTCTCTCTGTATTTGTCTCTTGAACACATGGACATTCACACTCGCTCTTCTTGTGAAACAGAGGTTACATCAATACTGGGGTTTTAAACCTTTTTTACACCTTAAAGGAAAATCAATTACAGCCAGTGACTGGCATGTCAATGTCTGCGGCTGTGAGACGTTTTTCAGTTGTCTAAAGCTGTGTGAGTGTGTCCGTCTCCTTGTCTGCTCGGGTGTCTTAAATGTCTGCCTGATATGAGGAAAAAAAATCCTCTTTCAAGTTCAGGTCAGTGGCTATTTGATATGATACCAGTCAAACACCTGCGACTGTGTGATCACATTATAAATGACTGAAATCTTTGATATGAGTTTGACCACTTCCAAGAAGAAATTGCCTGCAGAACTTCTGTCGCTAACAAATTAAATAACTAATATAAAAGAGGGTCTACAGCCATACTTGCCTATGAGGCTATGTTTAGCTTCGCTTTGAGCTAAAGGCAATGCAATTAATGCTCTGGAGGCATTTTTGATGCTAGAATGGATGGTCTGAAGGGAGAGAGGACACGTTATTATGGCTCCCACTGTGATTGGCAAGAGCATGAAACGTTACTTGTCCAATCATGGCAATGAAACATGCGGAGAGCAGGGGTATAACATCACTGCAAAAACTGAAAAACTCCACAGCTCCAGGTCAGTGGGGCTTGCTGGAGGCTGCACAAGGGCTGTGAAATAGAGCCAGGAGGCTGACACTGGGTTCACACTATAAACGGAAGCTCCCTGATATATTAATTGTCATGCAGCCACACATCAGCAGTCACCTGACTGTTCACACCAGGAGCGCGTTTTTCCACGCTGGTCAGCAACAATTCTTCTCCGCTCCCTTCTAAACACACGAAGACCTCTGTCCCTGCTTGCCTGTGTGTCTCTGGCTGTGTGTATGTGTGACTGTGAGTGTGTGTGGGCGTGGCTCCTTGCCTGCCTGTCTGTGTGTGTCTGCCTGTCTCTCTCCCCCTCTTTTGACACAACTGACAAGCATTGTGGATGCACTGTATGCATACTTGATCAAATGATCATATCATTCATATATCTAATAAACTATTTCTATCAATCATAATAGAGTATTTAGAGTGTTTTCCTGGCAGATTCGCTCGTGGCTCACAGAAAAAATACTACAGACGCTGAAACTATCACTGAAGATCGTCAGCCTGGCATGAAGCTCGGGGCCATGGCACATCCAGTGTGAATGCTCTTACTGCTCAATACAGGCGCCAAAAAGCAAGCGGCTGGCGGTCCATGGCAAATCAAGGCTTTTCTGCGTCTGGTGTGAACCCAGTGTGAGAGTCAAACCAGGGCCTACAGAGTATATTAAAGAACAAGAGGGAGGGCAGGAGGTCTGCTTCGTCCATGCCCACGGCTGGGGGCCCTATGTTGGCTGTCCTCTCGTGTCCACAGACCCCTGAATGTGGAGCCTCTAACATGCTCTGCAGGCAATGACTCTTCTTCAACCTGGTCTGACTGCCTCTGCAACCCCGTTAAACCCTCAAGGTTTTTACAAACAAAACATATATGAAGAGTTTAAAAAATATAATGTTTTGTGCTACTACTCAGATGATGGCAGAAAAAGCTTTGTAACTGTGGTCAGCATCAACACTCTTGCATTACCTCGAGCAAGCATGGATAACTGATGACAGAAACACACCAAATTTGAAGTTGATTGGATTAATCCTGTAGGACAAGTTCGCAAAAGTATGAGGCCCAAAATCGCCAAAAATGATTACAAAATTCAAAATAGCCAACATCCTGTTGGATTTGGGGGCGGGTCCAAGAGGCTTTTTTGTGCGTCTGGGCATGGTACATAAGTGTACCAAATTTCATAATTGTAGGTGAAAGTGGCCATTGGGGCCACACGTTAGGGGGTGCTGTGGAGCCATTTTGCCACGACTGTTTCTGAAACCAACAAAATATGAAATTTTTTGCCAGGCTGGATGTGCATACCAATTTTCATGAGTTTTTGAGCATGTTTAGACCTTCAAAAATCTGATTCATTGGAGAGAAAAAATAATAATTCCTTGCATTCCAAGAGGGTCCTTCTTATGATATCCAAAATATATGTATCTTGTCAAATAATCACAATATCAATATAACATGGATATATTGCCCAGTCTTAGTCTGTACACAATTTCACAGCAATCTATCCAATAGTTGAAATGTTTCAGTTTCAGTCTGCACCAAAGTGGTGGGCTGACAGAGAGCATACCCCTTAAATGGCTTAAAAAACAGAAAAAAAACCCAAAACAAGCTACATGAGCCAGTTAAATACAATGTAAAAGTAAGCAATACAACATTGTTCTATTTTTGTACTGCTGGTATCAGAGTGGCTTTGCACCCCTGAGAGGCTGACATCCCATTGAATCTCAGGGATTCTAGCAGGATGGCAGCAAACTGTCCTACACTGTGTTGTCAGGATCAGGTTGGCATGAGAAAACCAAACCTCAGATTGGACAGGGTAGTGGGGGAATTTTGATGTTACATCTATACCGTCACCCAAACATCTCATTACTGTTATATTGTGGCCATTTCAGCACAGGCTTAAGAGGTATAATAATTTGCTCAAAGAAAATTCAGGAAGTCACCTCAGAGAGCCTTTGTGTTCTGCTGTGAAACGATAATGGCTATTGTTCTTAATTTTGGCATCATGATGCTAGAAGGGCTCTTATCTCTGACTGTTGCCAATAAGACTCAAATCCTGCATTATTTTTAGTGTTGCTCGAAATTGTTTTGAATGTCCTTACTCAACAGAAGCTTTTGTGCTGGCACCAAACCCCCAAGCTAATTTGCTTAAAAGGAACAAATTACTCAGAGCAAATTTTTCCCTGTCACACTAAGTTTTAGTTTATTTTGAATTGCCGGAGGTATACTATAAACATGTCTCAAATTACAACTATTAGAGGAGTAGGACGACCTGTTCAATATAATGCTTTTATGAAGTGTCACTCTTTAACACATGAGCTGTATCATATTGAAAGGTGTTAATTAAATTATTATTGATGGAAGAGCAGAACACTGAACCATAATCAAAAAATGTTCATTTATTTAATTAGTTACTTCATTTGTTGGCAGCTAATCATAGTGGCTAAAGAATTGATTAAGTGTCTGGAGTTCTTTGACCAATAGGCTTGTAAGTGAGTGAAACTACATATTCGCATGCAGTCAGATACAAAAATACAAGAACATTATGCTTATGCTAAACTAAAACTACAACCCATCTTGCTGGTAGTAAATGTACTGAATGCCCATAACACACTGTGCCTCCATCAATGCAAGCATTTATAACATCTCTGTGCTGCCTCTCAGACTATTTACACCTGAAAAGTGAGTCATTAGAGCTGTATACACTAACAGGACATAATGATAAATGCAGACAGAAAACAGCTCGCCATAATAAAAGAAAATGGAACACTTTGTAAAAATTCAGGACACATGCAAGGTATGTTAATAAAAATTTGCCCATAATAAAATTTTAATCATGTGAAATGCTAGACTGAGTAAGTAATGCTGTGACTATTTCTTGGACAGATTGAATAGGAAGAAAAAACAATCTTGTTTACAAGCCCATTTGGCCTTTTGTGATGCATGCGTCCAACAAACCCTGGACTTTCACCAACAAGCCCCTTGTAGGCTTTACATATGAATGTCTCACCAAACCATGACGTTTGCCCAACCTAAATACGTGCTTTTGTTGCTGAAACCTAACCACGTGCTTGTGTTGGCTGCTTCTAACCATGTGCTTTTGTTGACTTGGTAGTTGCGGCATCCTGGAATGTCAACAGAGGACACAGGAAGATACCTAGAGCGTAATACGTAGATGCGAAAATTCGCTGACAAAGCTGCGATACGTGATGACTTGGAATGAGAACATGTTGCACTTCCATAGCTCCTAGCAGCAGCTGCCAGGACAGGAAGATGATTCGGATTGAGAGACTGAAAAGTAAATTTGTGATGGCTTACTTGCTTGTGTTTATATGATTGTGGCATTTAATATACTTTTCTAAACATGTATTTATTATACTGAAAGAGCTAAGGGAGCTTGTGGGACAAAGCAAACTGCCACTTAAACACAGGATGGTGAACAAAACGACAGTGATGCTCTGCAATCTAATGTTAGTTTTTGTATACTGGGAGGGGTAATGTTAAGTGGCAGAGCATCAGTGAGTCATGATTTCAGGCCCATTCAAAAAATTCGCAGACCTTCTCTACCTGGACTTTCAATCAGGGTGACAAGAAAAGGGACTGAAAAATTAAAGGAATAGAAATGAGTGAAAATATTTAGTGTTATTATCCAAGAGATGAGTGATGACTCAAGTTAAAGGATGCAGAAACAGTCAAAAAGAAGACGTGAAAAACATAGTTTCCTTTCTCTTTTAAGAAGGCACTTTGCCTTTTGTAACTTGCTCACAGAACAGCTGAACAGAACACAATAGCCTACACACTGAGGGAGTTCTTATTTCATTTCTCTGCACACTCCTCTCCTGTCTTGCCTTTATTTGTCTCTGCCCTCCTTTTCCCTTCCTCTCATCCTGCCATCTCTTCTTCTTCCTAAGCTCCTCTCCCCTCTGCTCTCCTCCTTGGTTTCAGGTCGCCATGGTGACTCAGCTTTTCCCCAGCCAGCGACCAGAATCCCAATCAGACTCGCTGCCCTCACAAGCACACACACACATGCACGCACAGCGCCATCGTGGCGGTGCCAGAGGCCTGATGAGAGTAATGACAGATTAACGAGTGTCTATCGGCTACAGCTGACCTCTCCTTGGGCAGCTCATAAACAACTCATCTCTCTCCTCCTTCTGTCTTCTCCTCTCTGTCTTTCTTATCCTGAGCTTTTGTCTCATTCTTTGTCTTCTTTATCTTCCTTTTTCTTCCCTTGTCATCATTTTTTTGCCCTCCCTAGTCGGTAGTAATTGGGTCTGTGCAATAGTTTTGAGTGGTGCTGCTAGAAGTGATATTTTATTGGTCTGAGTCTAGCCCACCTTAGGCTAACCATCTACACTCTTACGATGCTATGAGGCACTTAAGATAAAAAATGGCTAGCAGATGCTTTGCCCTGGCTGCCAGATAGTGAAAGATTATGCTACATTGGAAAACGGTGGGGTCTTTGTACGCTGCAGTGGCACGAAAAATTTGCACCATAGTCAAACTGTCTGTGCTGATGCATTGGTACGTTTTTTCTAGGACATCTAAACCAGTAAATTACACACTTTTTATGCAAAGGTGCACTAATTACTATCAAGAGCACCAACCCACCAAGTGCAGCTATCAGGAGTTTAACATCTGATTCATTAAGTCCACTTATGCAAATTGGGTCTGTAACAATCGGTTTTCAGTTAGAATACCAGGGGCACAGCCGTAACCTCATATGGTGAAACACTGCTAATAATGCAACAGACCGGACAGCAGCCTGTGATCTCCTGCTGCAGTGATGAATGGCTGGTATAATATTGGCAGGCTGAGTGTGATGTGGCACCTCTTGGTCTAAGGTTCATTTAGACTAAGACAAACAAACTTAGAATAATTAATAATAAAAATAAATTAGCATTTCAAAGTTCATGTTAATTGATTCCACTGACATTTGAATACTCTTTCATTTATTTCTTATTACAAGACTCACTGCCTGGTGTGTGAGTGAATAAATAAAAACCACATCGTCAAACTAACAGCCGTTAACATGGCAGCCAGCAAGTCAGCGATGAACCCACACACCAAAGTCCATGTCCCAGTTACAGACTGTTGAGTACACTCAAAAGCATCAAACAAGAATTTTTAAATATGCAGCGACATGACCGTAATTAAGTCACAAAATGTACGGACACACATTGCTCTCACACAGTAAATAAGATTTCTGCTTGTCAGTCTTTTTCATACTTCAGATCAAATGATGCACATTGTTTGCCCCACACAAACCCAATATGGCACTGAGTTGTCAGTGCTTTTGCTCTCCTCATTGTCCAACAAGCTAGATTTGTGATTCAAAATGTGGATTAAGCAACTATTTGAGAAAATGCTTTTATTGATTACATCACCCACAAATGAACCATTTGTATATCAGTTACTCACCATGTGTTACCTTGAATTTGTGAAGAATTGCTTTTCTCGCATTTTTTCAAGGTGACTGGAGAGCCCAAAAGGGCTTAAACGACAAATGGCAAAACTATAGTAAAACATCAGTTTACAAACTCTCACACAACTCGTGCAGTTTAAAACAAAGGCTCAGTCATATGCTAAGTATGCTGCTTTTCAAACATATGCATTTACGCTGAAGCATTTAAAACAAGTCTCATGCATGGCATGGTACAACTGGTGAGTAAGTGCAGCTCATATGGATGCCCATGCAAGCTACCCATAGGTACAAGTGTTTTATTTTGTAACATTTTAGGGAAATGCAAGTGTTTGGGAAGCACTGAGGATATGACTATATAAGTGAGACTTGGATTATACTGCACAAGTTGTGTATGTGAGGTTTGATATAGTATTTCTGTTTTTATAAGCAGTCCCTGTTTACTCTTTCACTGCTAAGGCAAGGCAAGGCAAGAAAAGCATTTTCCACAAACAAACAGTGAGTAATTGATATACAAATGGTCTTTTGTGGGTAAGTATTCTTTGAGAACTTCAAGATCAGGGTCTGCCAGCCCTAAGCCTGAGAACTACATAAATCTCCAGGCTCATGTTTTTTTTGGCTCTGGCAGGAGTGTCTGGTACCCCTCCAGTTCAAACTGGTTTCTAGCCATCCTGGCCTGTGTTGGGCCAATCACAACTGATCTAATATGGCGTGTTTCAATCAATGACTGAGAACTTGTGGAGCCTTTGCACTTTATGAAGAATATTTAATGACATTGTTTTTGGCCAGTGCACCTTATGCCACAGACACTTCAGTGAGCAAAACCTAGCATAGTAAAAAGTGTCACTGAGGAATTTTTGAAGACAACCAAGATGGCTGCAGCTGATGTGGAACTTTCTGTCGAAGTACTATTTTCAAACTTTGATGGCAAAAACAGCAACACTTGTTCACAGACATATTGATGCTACACCATCAAAGTTCCTCTCTGCATGCTGTCGTCTATTTCCATGTCTGTGCTCAGTGCTTTCTCACATTTGGCTGCTCTGATTCGTTGTAGGTCAAACCAATTATGTAATGAGGCATATTAGTCTATTGTTGATGAAACACACTTGGAGATTGAAATGAAATAAGAGGTTCCAGACTAATACAAATTTGCGAGTTGGTCAGGCGATGATAGGATATATCATCCCCCCAATGCCCTCCTTATAATTACACTATCAACGACAAGAGCAGCTCACTAGAACAGTAACACACCTGAGAGGGACTATAACATATGAAAAATAATCACCACAATGACAAATCATGTGTTCGACAAGCTCTCACAGGAATTATCTTACTGATGGAATAGAAACTGTATGTCTTAATTTTAACACAGATCTGAAAAATGACCTTGTCTGTTTTTGTGATCGCCTTAAGTAAAAAAACACATGTCTGCAAGTTGGTCAAATGAAACCAGTAACTGCTACAAATTGTGGTAAGTCAGTAAGTGACCACACAGTGGACCCCAGTGTTGTGTCTTATCACCACTTTCTACTTTGAATACCTGGTGGGTGGCTTAATATGTGACTGAGTGACTGAGCGAAAGTCTGACAGACAAGAAAGAAGTCTCTCACCAGCTTCTTATTTACCTCCACTGGGCTATTAATGACTGGATCAGTTAGTTCTGATATAGACATCGGCTCAGCATGTCTCTGTAGTCTGTTTTTTTAGCACTCATCATGCACCTTGTTGATAATTACATAATCAAATAACACACAGTGAAAGAACCCCCAGAAGCAGTGGGTATAACACAAAAAAATTCCCATTAAAAAGCTGAATATATCTGCTTGGAAATCCGAGTGATAGACATTTTTAAAAGCTTGGTCATGGATGGATTCTAAAGCCAGTATTAAAATGCTCAATAATCCTGCTCTCAAAGCTGAAGAATTTATTGTATATCTCTTTTAAAGCTTTCAGTTGAGGAAAGGATGCATCTGGTGTCTTGCCAATGGACTTTAGTAAAAGCTTAATCTATTGACTGGTTCCTTTGCATGGGCAAAGAGAAATATGGGAAACCTGAAAAAAATGCACAGCATGTGTACTGCAATTTATATGCCAGTTCATATTTCAGATTAATAATAGATACATTTTAATGTAATGTCATTGTGGAGAAAAAAATACACTGGTGAATTGGAGTGCATTATATTAGATGATAAGACATTGATGGCCTGCATTCAAAAACTCGAAGCTAGTCATACTTAAAGTCGTATTTTCATGATTCTGATCATCTGTTAGCCACGTATCTTTTCTCGTTGGAAATGAACATTCATGATTTTATGTGTTTGCAAGCAGCATGTCCTTAGAGGTATTAAATATGCATATCTCTGCATGTAGCACTCACGTCATCAAAATACATTACGTAGTATTGCCAGTGAGAGTATTGAATATTGTATTTTAAACTTCAAGACTGAAGTATGACTCTCTTGCTGTTGGGGGTTTGCGACCCAGATACTGCTCACACATCTTCTTCCATATTGACACAAGCCAAAGTGAGTACATTAATATGTTTCTACTGATGTTAAAAACACCAACGTTTTCCCAGAGATAGTTTTGGCTTCTTTTGGGGGGAACAAGAATGAATCCTGATGGAATAAATGATAGTGCTTGGAGTGGGTGGGATCAAGCAAGGCTGGCTTTTTACATTTTCTGCAGGTATTACTGTGTCTTCTGGGATTTTAATTAGAAAAACCCTTCAAACACACAGGGTGTGCTGCAGTTTAACGTGTATAACATATTGCAGCAGTGTTCATTATTTAACCACACCCATCCCTAGGGATTAGCAAGAATTGGTAAATCATTTTACCCTGTATTAAATTATGTTGGGATCATGAGGATAAAAAAAGTCATCTCCATAGCAACTAAAGTCCATTTTTCATATAAAAGTCAATTCATTTAAAAAAGTCAAAATGAGTTACAAATCAGGACTTTATTTTCATGTGTTGTTAGAAATCAGTATTTTGACTTTAGCTGAAGTGTTTAACGAAGTGATTCATGCTAACTACTGTTAGAAAATCACCAGGGTAAATCCTGTTACATGGATGTGCAGTGCAGCAGCCTTGAATCGGTTTATGCTTGTTAGCAGACCAGAATAATACCAATTGAGGGACTTTGCTTTGCCCACACAATGGAAACCACAATGCCTGAAGATATTGCACATGGCAAAACATTATAGGGGATCGACTATGTAGTGCATTAAAAGGGCTTTTATGCATTAAGTGCAGTTACAGATAAGGCATAGTTAACTTGAATTGCCTGGGGCAACATCCTAAGGTATCTCACATTAAAAGCACACGGCACATTGTCTGGAAGAGACAGTAAAAACCAATTAAAAGCAAAGCTGCATTCAAATTTTCATATCAGAGCAGGATGTTTATGTCTATTCTAAGCCTTAGGGTACTGCCCTAATGCTCATAACTTAACTATAGTTAGACTGTGTGCTGCATAATTTAAACAAAATGCACATGGAGTTAATAATTGGTATAATTCTCAAAAGAAAAGGTGTTGGTGATGCTGACATGTTTCACAGCAGGGCTTATCAGTCACACATTTTGCCTCACTGTCTTCCACTTTTCACCATTGTTTTGGTCCCTGTGACGCAGACACGGCTCACCGCTGGCTGTTCCTGAAGCAGCATTTGCACACCCAAATACCCCTGAACATCACTGAGAAAGCCATTTTGGAATAAAATGGGAACTTAGGCATGCACCCACGGGTTGCATGATGACATGGCTTTCATTTATTCATTGATATGTTTAGATGGAGCATTTAATTTTTGAAATAACAAAATGCAGCATTATGGAAGTGATAGCTGGCATCCACAAGCAAAGTCTGCCCATTGCCTCTCACCAAGTTTTATAGGCAATGGATTACTGTTTCCAAGAACTTGTGTTTGAAGGGGGAAGTTTGGAAAATAAATATCTTTCACACAGGGCATCCTTTACCATCTGCCAATCTCTGTGAAAAGGAATAGTTTCCCTGAGAAATAATATTCTCTTGTGTGGAAATATTTTGCTTTTTTCATTGGGCACTATCTGTAAGATGAATCAATAGTCCAAAAGAAATAATGTTAGAGTTTGTGTAGTCTTGTAATGGTGTAGCTAAAAGTGCAACACATTGGATTGAGCAGTGCACACTTGGGTCAGCTTCAGGAGCATTTAAAAAAAAAGATTTAACCTAATTTCATTCATTAAAAACATATCTAAGCTTTAATAATGCATAGAAATGCAAACAGGAGGGAGTGAAACAGGCAATACAACAAAGTATTATTGGCCTTAATGTGTTTTGTTAATGGATTTCAAATGAGTCATTGCATGGCTAGAATCTTTTAACACAAAATAAAAAAGGCTGCTTTATTGAATATTACCTTAATTCTTCTAAGCACTTTTTGCACCCTGAAATGGGGGCTATGAACAAAATAGCCCATTTAATTTAAATTCATAATCTGACAATGCGTGGTTCAAACTCCATGTAACATCTGAATGAACACGACACACAATATTGTGCTCATTAAGGGAACATAACTTTTATTTGTACATATTACATTTTCAGAAATTTGGCTTCATCACAGAACAGGTAATACATGTGTGACTGTGACAAAAATCCATTTGCTGTAAAGCCAGTCAGTCCAGAGGTTTCAAACTGAGCACTTTCAACCAGAGCGTCAATATTGGACACACGTCATAGTCACTGACATCAATGCCACTGGCTGTGAGACACTGCTCTTATTGCTCCTTTCTCCTGTCTTTCACCGTTTTTTCTTTACACTTCTTTCTTTCTTAGAGACAGCTATAAATAGCTGCTCTGTGTCACCATCTGGATCCACAAAGAATGCTCACCTCTGTTTGTGTTAGTCAGTGTGACTGCTGTGAACTATGTCAGCCTATTGGCTCAGACACAGTATTACTGTGGCCTCTGTAAAGTAGCAATAGTGTTAAGCCAGTTGGCTGGTGGCACCAATATTAGATTCAGGATAACCTGCCTCCACTGCACTGCTAGCAGTACTAAAAAAACTCCACCACAGCTCTTTTGTCTGAATGTTGCCTTGGTGCCCTGCATGAACCTTGAATTGTTCATTGTCCATTTTTATAACACGGAAAACAGGTGCTGTACAATGAAGTTGCTTTTACCAGAGCTGGAGCCTGAAGCTACAGGCTTTGACTATAGAGTGCCCCAGGGATGATGTTTTTCTGTTGACCAACGCAATTAATGTTGCCCTTGTTCCCTCTCCAAAAGTCTATGGGATTTTCCCATTGAATTTGGATTTCTGCTGAAAATATGCTCTGTGGCAAACAAACATTTACTTACATGTACAGTACTTACATGTTTGGTTTGGCAAGATAATCTTCACAGTTTAACACCACTTATATAATTTTATTTTATAATTTTTTTAACCTAAATGCAATCACCAGAAGTAAAAAGTTAACATTAGGCTATAAGTGAACTACACTGTGGTTGCGAGATTTTTTAATTTAAGGGGTTTGATGTCATGACTGACAGCTGTGTGCCAATTGGTGTGCTCACAATCAATGCTGTGCTCACGATTGGTCAGACAGGTGTATAGGCGGGAACTCGATACCTTGGAGATTGCTACCTTGTGGACTCCAAATGAAAGATGGAGTGGCCGTATCCATGATAAATTTGCTTCAATTTTTTACAGTGGAGAGAAGTGGAGACACATCGTCCATTTTTATGTTCAGTCTCTGGTTTTGACATTAGTGATGTCTGCAGCTGTAAATATAGTGTCTGGAAAACACCTTTGGGAATGGAAAATGGAAAACGAGCTATTATATTATTACCATGAAGTACAGCCAACTGTCTCAATAAACCCCAATGTATTCTTCTCATGCAAATCAGCAACTGAAAAAGTGAGTTGTAATAAGTCCCATGCTTCCCTGTGTTCCAAAAATAACATATGAGGAAGTAAAATTGGGCAAACCTTTATCCAAACACTACATTTATGTGCAAAAGCGATATGATCTGTAGTAGAATCACAGAGAGGCTTCATTTGGATTAGGCCTCGCTACACGAGAACTAAGGTTAGTGTGTCAGAGAATGTGATGAACACAGGATTAATGCATGCGCACACACACACACACACACACACACACACACACACACACACACACACACACACACACACACACACACACACACACACACACACACACACACACACACACACACACACAAAGCAGCCACGACAGGTGGACCGGATGGAGGGATGAACTGGGCATGGGGGTAGAAGGAGAGACTGTGCGTTTGGGATTAAAGCAGGCACAGTCTGGACCTTTTCGCTCTCCATTGATCCATCTATTCAACCATCCATCCATTAATTCAGCAGCTCATCCAACCATGCTGCCATTCCCCTAACATTTTTTTTTACATGCTGGTCAGGTGTGCCGTGCAATTTCCATGACACTAGAGTCAATGAAACTCGCTGAGAATTCATGAATAGTCATTTTTAACGCTCAATTCCTATTCCTTTTTTTCTTTTGATTGCGGTCGTACAGAAATGATCTGCATCATAAGTATGCATTTAAAATGGCAAATACAAGATGAAAAGCACAAAGTAGGGTTATAGATTTCTCTTGCTGGCCCTCCTTCACACCACCAACTGTGTTAAAGAAACTGAAAGAGACACAGAGAGGCTGTGGGCAGGAGGACATGGAGAGAGGCAGACAGCAAGACAGCCTGAGAGAAAGAAAAGGAAGGCAGGGAGACGGAGAGAGAGGGCGGCAGGGAGGGAGACGAGACGAGAAAAAAAGGTGGTTGGTAGCCAGCTGTTACTCCGTGATGATCTCCTGTCTCGCCATACTGTCACAGATACTCACAAACAGCATTAACTGCTGCTGGATTACATGTCAAGTTGCAATATACCTGTGAGGAAAGTTGCACAGATATCATTTAGCTGACCAGAAAATGCCAGTCAAGATGACATTTTTACACCCTGTGTGAAATAGAAAAACACAGAAACTCCCTTGTTATGGGATACAACTGTCTGTGCGAGTCTTCGCTGCTTTTCACTCTCCCTGCATGTGTCGCTTTGTGTCTTTCTGTCTGTCTGTCACCCTCTCATTTGCTTTGTATTGCTCTCTATACTCCGCTAGATGTGTGCTCTCAAGGAAGGAGCCAGTTATGGGGGAGCCTGGAGAAAGATCTAATTTTACTGGTTCTGCTCTATTTCTCAGTATCTCTGTGGTGCTTTATGTTGTCCTGAGAGCCCTGCAGGAACGAGAGAACAGTAACAACCTGAATTTCCACCGCACACACAGACAGTGGATTTTTACCACTTTAGGTCGAGACCCAAATTAGGCCACGGATCTGTCCCTTGTTGTTCACCACATGACAAGAGAGGCAATATGCCTTAATAAACCTTGTTTTCAAGGTAAGCAACGAAACTTCCTAATTGGATTCTTTGCTGAAAAACTTCTTGGATGCCTTAGTGGGGAAGAAATTGTCCAAAACACAATTAATTCAGCTCTGCAAAGCAAGGAAATCTGAGAGAAACAGGAGCTTTTCAGTTCCTAATATGTTGTCAGAGGAGGTTCCACAAAAATTCAAAATCATCCATGGCAGCAGGCTGAGAGTTGTTTAGAGAGTAGTGTGTGTGTGTTTTATCTATTCAGTACCCATTTCTGTAGCTCCAGGTACATAGTACCAAGTACGACCCCTTTGTACCTACTAAACAACCTGAGCCGTGGATTCAACAAGGTGCCAGAGATATTTCAAAAGTATCTTTTTTACCCTCAGACTCAATAGTGTCAGGCTGTTCTTTAAGGATTTTTGACAGCACAATGATGCTGTGGATATGCTACTTCACTTCATCCCAGTGGTGTTCCATTGCCCTGAGATCTGGTGAATAGGAATGTCACAATACATCGCTGCAAATCATATCCTCCAACACAAATTCTCAGTGTTCTCTGAATTCATGCATGTGGTGAATTGAATAGCAAACCGCATGTTAAAACCCATTGAGCAATATAATGCGGTGGGTGCTCAAATTTTTTATTTGTGTCACCACCGGTTTTGTGTTCTATGGTGAAATTATAATGAAAAAATGTAATTAAATGATTGGGGGAAAAAAGGAATAAAAGGGCTTCCACAAAGGGCGTGAGAGCTAGCTGAATGTTTTGATGAGTGTGATGATGGCAATATGAATCATATTCTATGGCCTTTGCACCTATGGAAGATTTTAAAGGGACAGCGCCATCACACAAAACACAAAATTGGGACCAGTATCAAAGATCTAGTGGCAAAGAAGGCTGACTGTTGTGTAGCCTCATGTTTCCTGTGTCTTGGCCAAAAAGTTGCAAATGAACACACCATAAAGACTATATCCAATGGCCTGTTTGCACATACATTCTGTCCCTATGTGAGAGAAAATATTTGTCCATACCAGCAGGCGTCACAAGTCTGTATTTGTCATTCAAAAAGGAAAAATGGAAGACCAACAGGACAGATTCAACATACTAGTCAGACAGTTAGCACATTAATAAATGGACCTCCAATTAGTATTTGACGTGCTCCACCTCGTGAGCCACAGCTGCCCCGACAACGGCACCCAATGTCAAAAGGATAAATGATACACCGTGCCCTTGCGAACAATGACACAGAAAATTACAAACTTGCATTCCTCACTTCTGTTTGTCATCTTGTGCACTGAGCTAAACGCGCCAATCAGAGTAATTTCATTCACCAACAGACTAAGCCTGATCCAATGCCAATTCAACACAGTGAATCGGCCAAAAAACAGAAAGCGAGAGCTGACGTGCCAACAGCGCAGGACATACCACAGAAATGGAGGCGACAGACACTCACTGACGGTCCCACATTGACCAACAGCTGACCACTGGCTTGGTGTGTCAGGGCCTTTACCAAAACACTTCAAGATGACTTATTTTACCTTTAATTTGTCAACATTGCATTTGAGGCTACAATTATTGTTCTGAACTCTCAACATCATTCAACATTTAGAAAAAAATTTATTTTACATACACACATAAACCCATTCTGAAACATCCTGTTTTTTGTTTGATTGGCATGTTGCCGATTTACCATCAACATGCACTGAATAAAAGAGTTTGACGATAGCTCATTGTTACACCTCCTGTGTTTCTGTGGGTCATTCCCTAGAATCATCCTAAGACATGTGCGGGATAATCAAGGTCAAAACGATTCAAGGGCATACTGCTGCAATCAAACAACTATTGTGGGAAAATATTTCCCTCCAGCTTGAGCTGCAAATCAAAGGGTGGATCCATGAATCAGTAGTGTTCACAGTAATCCAAACCCTAAAGTCAGATGTTGCAACAGAAATTGGGAATCCTCAGACATTGTTTCTGCTGCCGTATGTCATCAGCTTGGAGCATTGACGAGTTGTGCTTTTTGCGATGGCTGTTATGTATTGAGCTTTCATCCCCACGCTGCTGGTCAGAGTGCTTTCTTGAACTGCAGTTGAACTTGCTTACTTAAACATGAATATGCCATTTTTATGGAACTCTACACACTGCAGTGCATGCAAATCCCAGAGGGGCAGCATTGGTCTGGCACCAACAACCACACATACCCACTGTACTATTCAGCTGAACAGCGACTGAACTTTGTGACCCTGTCCGCATGCTTTATACTTATGTTTTATTTATGTATATGCGAGTCATTGTCTGGAGAAGCCAGGCACTTGCATAAATGGAGAGTTGTACTTGATAAAGTATATACAGGACTGAGTATCTGTGTGAGTATGTGTGTGTGTTTGAGGAAGTGCAGCTGAAGAAGCGTTTGGACTGAAAATCATCACCTTACACCTTGCCTAAAAAAAGACTGTGACAATATAAACTGTAAGAATAAACTCCTTAAGGGCAGGATTTATTTAAACACTGTGGAGTCAACTCTGAGTAGGGAGCAGGAACTTCACCACTGGTGCTGCATAATTTATGGTTATTTTAGTCAATGTTTGGTACTGAATAGACTACTGGAGACAGGCAGAGGTAAATCTCCAGTGTCCTTCTTACCCAAAGACTCAAATTTGTCACAGTTTTGACAGATTTTGTTAGGCTCAGTTGCCAGTTTCAGAAAATATTTGGTTGTGAATCTATTTGAATGTACAAAGCATTTTAGACATGCTTTTTTACAGCTTAACATCAGGGTATTTTACACAAACTGAGTCCATGCGTTACACAAGGGGCATTTATTTTCATAAAAGTGGGTGTATGCACAAACAGAAGCTGAAACTTGGCACACATGTACTGTATGTGACGAGTTTTTGCAATTTTGGCACAGCCAGGCACAATGTGGTACAAAGGCTGAATACATTATTAGTTTCATACATTCACACTGACACACATATGCACACATGCACACACACACACACACACACACACACACACACCATTCCATTACAAAGCCATACCATGCAGTAGCTATCACCAATATTTGTCCTGGCATGATTGTAGTTGATGAAAAAAGTTGGCTGGCTGTGCGCATGTACAAGCACACACACATGTACACGCAAACACACATATACACACACACACACACACACACGAATCTGTTAGAGGAGCATTCACAGGCTTGTGTCCAGCTCATCACATTGGTTTGGCCATGCATTTGATTCAAGGGGAAGTGTGAAATTTGGCAAATAAAAAAAAAAAAAGTCATGTTGCCACAGCCCCACGGGCTACCACGTGGTTGTTAGGAAGGGGTGACATTTCCGGCTCCTCTGAGCAGTCTGTTTTAGAGATAGAGAGATAGACAGATAGAGAGAGAGAAAGAGAGAGAGAGAGAGAGAAAGAGAGAGAGTTGTCACGTGTCTTTACTCAATGTGACGGCTGGCAGTACTTATTCAAATATCACACCACACCAAAATCCCCTGGTGTGTGATGACAGGCTGCAACTGTCAGCACGTCCCACTGCAACTCTGTTTCTCACTCACTACCCCTCATTCTCTCCTCACACCGTCCCCTGCTCTCTGTCTCTCTCTCTCTCCCTTTTCACTTCCAGCCCCCTCTCTCTCTCTACTTTTCCTTTCCACTTCTCCCCCTCCTATAGGTTTCTTTCTTCCTGCAGCAGTGAGTGGCTGACTTCTCTCATCCCCTCCATCCTGTCCCGTCCTTTCCCTCTGAAAGCCTCTCCTGTAGCATTATCATGCTTTTGAAAGGTTCTGGAACGACAGTTGTTGCAATGAGCCTGTTATGAATATGTCTTTATGTCTGCAGGGAAACGGGTCATTTTTACCAGCCCTGGCTGTGTTAACAGCTGTACTGTAAAAGCCCTTGTAGAGCCTTCTCATTTCTATCACAGACCTAAGTAGGCAGAGAAAGAGTGAGACAGCAAGTCTGCCTAGACTTGTAGTCATTATGAATGAGCCTGAAGCTGCTTGTCTGCATGTTGTTTTGAGAATCAAGAGATGTTCTGCACCAGAGAAATGTGTGGTTTGGCAGTCTCTGTCACTGTTCAGTGTTAAGTTAAAACACACACTATGCCCCACAGGGAGCCTGCCATAGTCCCCTTAGATGAGCAGCAATACACATCAATTTGGGTAAAGTTCTTTCTGAGATTGTGCCACATTAATATGAAAACAGACATAGTGTGTATTATACCCTGGCTGTTCTACAGCTGAAAGGCTCAGAGCTGCAATGATTCAACCCATTTAACACCCAACAATTCATATCAATGAATGAAAGCAAACAATCTCCATCAGAGTAATTTGTCAGACTTACTTTAATAACTCTTACTCTGAGTGCTTTAGTATAAGTAAATGTTACTATGGTACATTTTTAAAAGGGGGATAAATGATTATGATAATGTGAAATGACAGAACTATTAAATTCAAGAAAAAAACTGCAAAAATCCTTCTCTTTAGACAGACAATCAAGTCGATGCCCTACAAATATCATTCATAAAATACAGTGCCTTCCTCAGTGTGGCCTTAATAGAATTAACCAGAAAAGAAGGAAAAACTAATTCAAACAACAAATAATGAAAATAAATTTTAAAAAAGGGCCATTAAGAAAGTGCCATTATTAAGTTACATAAATGAAATAGCAGGCAATACAGAGATGTATAAACAATACAAATTCTACAGCGTTTGCAGGCCACAGACACTCACATTAAAGCAAAAAGCTGTGCAGTTTCCACACACAGTGTGGTGCATAAATACACAAAGTGCTGCACTGCTTGGCAATGTTGTGGTTGTTGATGTTCTCCTCTGAAGATATATTTAAATCCATCAGTGAATTTTTTGTTGCACTCTTCCATCTGCAATGCTTATGGCAAAACACACTTTGTCACACAGTGCTTAAATGAGTTTTTAACTGTTTACTGCTGTAATGTTTCCATGTTGATTGTTGACTGTTAATTTAGTACCATGTAAAAGATGAGGGGGCAGGAGAAGGTGGGAGCCTTTGATTAGTGTCTGACTTAAGAGTGTGAGGATGTGGCTATTTCCAGGAGGCAGAATGTACCACTGTACCAGACAGGAATCAAAATAAAAAAGTTTGTTACTTTTTTGCAGACACTCGATTGGTTAAGGTTCATTACTTGTTGAGTTTTCACATTTAGCTTCTTTATGAGGGGACTTGCTGGTTTGAGGGCTTGCCACCCTGATTACGCACCTATTTCTTTATGTGATCGAACTGATGGCCTCTGAGATCAGTTCTCCAACCTGTTTGACTTACTAAGTCAAGCCATGGAGTTGTGATTCTTTTCAAAGGCTTTAAGACAGTGGGTTCATCACATTAACTATAGGAGTTTCTTGCAGGCTGTGAGCTCTGTCCTCATCTCACTGCCTGTTTTAAAACCGGTTGAATGCTTGGCTTCCAACTTACTGCCCCCTTGAGAACTGCTCATCCAAAAAACTTCACTCTTGACACTGCACTTCATTAGGTCCTCAGCAGAACACCTTTTTGTTGAGTATATCCATCATGTGTAAAAACAGCAAGCTATCTGGGGACAGGTTGTTTCCAGGAATAAAAACATTCATTCCAAAAGTTACATTGCTAATGCCTTGAATGTTAAGTTTGCTATAACATCTCAGATCTGTCCTGTCTTTGCTCATCTGCTGTTGAATGTAGTGTAGCGAGTGACAGAGCCAGCTGTACCCAGCATACCTTTCAGCGGTATAACAGTTAATAACTCTCTTTATCTTAAATATCACACGTTTTACCGCAATGGCCTATACACTGAGATTTCATCCAGTGTGTGCTCCCCCCTGCTCTCTGCCCATCTCTTTCTCTCTAAGCATTTATATCGTGACACAGAGTGATTTATCCAAAAGTGTCAGCTCTCAATACTCTCAGGCTTAGCAAGACTTAGTGGATAGCCTATTACACACACACACACACACACACACACACACACGTATGTGCACACAAATACACGCTTACACAAACACACACAAATGCACTCGCGTTTTTAACATCCAGTCTTATGCTGCTGTGTAAATATGTGTAAAGTGGTTTTCATAAGTGATGAAGACAGTTGAAAACATGCACAAAACATGGGCACTGATGATCTCTCCCTCTCTCTCCTTCTCCCTTCCATTAGTATAATGCTGTTGAATGTTTAAAAACAAAATAATCAAATGTGACACAATAATTGTCATAATGTAGCAATCGTGGTATGTAGCACTAAGGCACTATCGTACAAGACACACACACACACGCACGCACGCACACACACACACACACACACACACACACACACACACACACACAGAGAGAGAGAGAGACAGAGAGAGAATGCAGTTTATTGCATTTGATAAACACAGCTGCTTTATTTGTTATACTGCAATGAATTTTCACCCCTGCTTTTTGGAGCATCATCCAAATTAATTACAATAATTATTATAAAACTTGGATCTTAAAAAGCCATAAGGTGTAAGTTGTAGAAAGCGTTGTATTGCACAAAAAAAAAAAAAGAAACATCCTGACCAAAGTTTGGAAGGAGTTGTGAAAATATTAAATTTTAAAACACCAGAAATATTTCTGTTTTGACAGTCTCTCTATTTTAAAAATATCTTTCAAAAGTAAAATTTGTATGTGTCTCTTAGAGACATTTCAAACTTTTGAGAACATACACAAATAGTTGTTGTAATGAGTTATCTTTTTAACTAAACCAATGTTGTTAGACGGCAGCATGTTGTTATCCAACTTGTTCTCATCCCAAGTTGCCAAGTCTCACCGCTTTGTCAGTGGACTTCTTTGTGTACATTTTACAATCTAAATATCTTTCTGCATCTGATGTTTACATTCTGGATGGCTACTGTCAATGTCACAAAGTACATGGTTATGCATAGGTAAAAAAAGCACACAGGAACCATCAACGGGACATCAACAAAAGTGGGTGTTTAGGATAAGGCTGATAAGGCATGGGCTTAGGCAATAGAAGAGCTGATGAAGAGCATGTGGCTTGAAATTCACCTCAGTGGTAATTACATTTAATATTCACGGGAGCATAATTCAGTGTGCGGACTCTGTTTTTTTCTTCTCTTGAATTATCTTTTGCCCAGCACCCAGCCTCTTATCTTCTGGATGTCCAATATTTGTGAACTTTTTGTTTACTCTACATTCATATGGAAAGCTAACACTGGCCTCCCAGGTGACAGTCCGGGGTTTGTTGGACCCATCCAGCACCCCTCCTGCCCACTCTATAGGCAACCTCATGCTCCTTATATTACATTGTTATTGGCAGTGTTTCAACCCGATGCTACCCAGCAGCATGTAATACGGTCATCTCCAGCCATGTTATCAACTGTTGCCACCAATCCGCACATCATACTGCCACGCCAGATGCCAAATGACCAACTGGTGTGAGATCATAACACCGCAAAAGGTTCGGTCTGGCCACGATACAAACTAAAGCTTTCGGTGGTGTATCACACTGACTGGATCATGGCTTTTAGTGTTGGTATCTTGTGCCAAAATTGCTGACAAGGTGGTGGTATATGATGACTGGGATGAGTTATAATGAGGGTTATGCACAGGAGTATTGCCCGGCCAGGAGTACTGAGTTACTGTGCAGAGCGCCTCAAAAACATAAATATTTAGTTTTTCACAGTAATAAGTGAGCATTCAATTTAATTATTTATTCATTTATTGACCAGTTTGTATGTAGGTAGACTTATAAAGAAACCCTTTCTGTATCTAACTTTAAAAATGGTATAACAGACTGCATGGCCAGCAGGGGTGTGCCATATCATAACTTTCATGACAATACTGATATAAATTTTAACATGTTTAGGAAAAAAAATATCTTGATAATGCAATATTTTAGCTTGTTGAAATAATGACTTCCCACCAAATATGCACAGTAACAACAAGCATGGCTGATGGCAAAATTGCTTCTTCAAAAGGTGCATTTTAGGTAAATCTGAAGGTACCGAACAAGTGTTTAGATGTGTAATTTGTGGTTGATTTTATTTTGTTGCACTATTTGTATTTTATGCAGAAATGTAATATTGTTTTTGTTTAGTTTTCTCTGAATGTTTGTAGGCAAACTATTACATTGTGTAGACATATCAATCTTCATCACTTGTTTTGATGCTGTTGTTTTAAAAAATATATATATCAAAACATTTTTTTCAGTATTCTGTCATATCATCAGGAATATTGTTGTCGCAAAAATACCCAGAGATATTCTGATATTATTTTTGGACAATATCGCCCAGCCCTAATGGCCAGTTTAAGCAGCTGACTGATGTGGCTTCACCTTGGCATTTCCAGCTTCTCCCTGCTGAGGAAATTTTGCCTACTTCATGTACAGTTAGGTATAAGTATGTACTTAACAGATTTTGGACAGATGAAGGGTAAAACAGGCTGCTTGATTGAACGGCCCATTAGTTCCAGTGTGACCTTGTGCAGTGGGAGCTTAGTCAAGCAGTGAGGGAGATGGAGCTCTCAGCTTATGTAAGTGGTGTCACAGTCTAACTTTGCTCCAATACTAACTGGACTGGCATGGTCTGGTCCCCTCTGATAGATAAGCCTGTAGCCCCGTCTGTGTGTGTGGGTGCCTGTCTGCCTGTGTTTTGTGTGTGTGACAGTAAAATAGTGAGTTGTTTAACTGCGTAGGTTTGTGTGAGTAATTTTGTGTGTGTAGGAAAAAGAGACAAGAAAGGTACGTGTGTGTTTGCGTGGTTCATTAATAGCTTTGCCAGAGATACATGTGTCTCAGAGATGCCCGCAGACATCAAAAGACGGAAAAAGATGTTAAGGGAGGGAGGGGGAGAGAAAAAGACAGATAGAAGGAGGGTGACAGTGGGTGGAGAGAGATCAGACATCCAGTGTGATTTATTTGTGGTTATGAAATCTGTTCCATACACCAACGTTTTTTTCATCTATGTGTCCCTGCTGATTTTGGGGTCTCGAATGGATTTTGGCTGCAGAGTGATGTCAACCCCTGTCTCCTTGACATCACGCATTAATGTTACTAAAATGTATTCATAATTAGGCTGTGGTGTTAATCACCTCCTGGATTATGTTCATAGATTATGCTTCTTTGAGTTAATAAAACGCTACATTTTTGCACTGCTCTGGATTCACAAGGGAGATGGTCTGGTGCATCGGTTTTCCATCCAGATTCTTGTCTGTGGCTTAACCAATAAAAGCACTTTGATAAACATAAGGGGAAGGTGGTTAATGGTTAACAATACAGGTAATAATTAAAAATAATAATGCTGTTGCCACTACAAGTGAACAGTGTGTTGCAAGATTGCCTAATTTGGCAGAAAACAAATAACATAAGTTGTTAGTTAACATTTTGCTGATATGTTCACTGGTAACATTTTGCGACTTGCCAGGTATGTTATTTAGCATCATTTCCAAATCTTGTTAATAGGCAAAGTAATCAGCTGGGCATTGCGTTTCCTTGAAAAATGTATTTCCTGTTTCAAAATACAACCCTGATTCTAAAACAGTTGAATGCTTTGTAAATAGTACATTTAAAAGAATGCAATGATTTGCAAATCCTTTTCGACATGCAGTTGGGAAAATAAGTATTTAACATTTTTTAATTTTTAATACATTTTATGCCAGTATAGTGCAGCTCCCCCTTAAATCTGTTGAAAACAAATTAAAAGAAGTGTGATGGCACACATTAGTAAACATGCCCCTTTCAGAACTTTTTTGGAATATTTTGCTGGCATTAAAGCCATAATGTGTGTAGGGTTTCCCACACATTCATCTGTATGTGGTGGCCGGTCTGTTATAATTTTGGAGTTGGACCATCTATTAGGATTGCTTCTAGAATATATACCTTTTGGTTACCATAGCACCAAAATACCGGAGCGCAGAGTGAATTCTGGACACAGATGGAGCAGCAGAGCATTAGGTGCAATGAAAGAGAAACACAACTATTCATTCATGCGCTGGGCCCACTGTCTGCATTGATGGATCAATTATCCACCCTTCACCAACTGCTGCTAAAGAATAGGAACTCAAAGAGATTGGCCTACCCTGCGTTTACATGCCCACAAAAACATCAGAATTCAAAGACGTGCGATAGAATGACCTTAACACATAGATGCAAATACAAATCATTGCATTCTGTTTTTCTTTATGGTTTATACAGCATTCAAACTTTTTTTGGAATCGGCATTGTAGTGGTATATAAACATAACTTAACAATTCAAACTTTGATAGTTTTAGTCTGTAAAGGAAAATAAAACCAATAGCTCTGGTGTAAATTATTATGGCTGCAGGGAATCTTGGAGATCTCCATTTGAATTCAAACACACATGCAGACACAGAGATTTTCTGATTACTGGGCAATCATTAAATGATACCATTACATAATTTTTGCTTTTGCATATTTGGTGGACATCAGTCAAATGAAAGTATACATATATGTGTGTGTGTGTGTGTGTGTGTGTGTGTGTGTGTGTGTGTAGTATATACTGCATAAAGTATATAAAATTATCCACTGTTGTTATACATATCTTGTTCTATAGGCGCTCAGCAGCAAACAAAAGCCTCATCACATGGCGTGTGTAGGATGAAAAGAAAAAGCATATAATCACTTAAGAATGTAAGAAAACACCAGTTGGAATTACTTCTGTCTATATTTCCAATTGCAGTTGTGCAAAGAAATATGGTTCACTCTCATTCCTTCTCAAAGGATCGCTCTATCCCATCAGCGGTATTACGCTAAGCCTGTATTTTACATGTACTTACCTGAGATTTATGCAGTGTTTGATCATTTCTGATGGAGATGATCAAACATCAAACAGGTAACATCCAAGTGGCCAGAAAGATACGACTGTCACAATATGTTAGAGAGACAGGATCTTCAATAGAGTTTTGATCAAACACAGAGGTATCAGGCACAAATGCCTAGTTAGGGCAGGATATCATAGAGGACAGGATGGGATTTTATTTAGTTTATTCCCATTTTTACCCAAGTAGAGTCAAACACAAATCTGCCCAATAATGTGTATGACCTCAGTGAAAGAAAGTGAGACGAATGTAGAGGGTAGTTGCTTGTGACTGTAGCAAGTTCATTTTTGGACTTTTCATTGGAAAATAGGGGGCCATATCATCCTAATCTGTTTAGCAATGCAAATAAAAAAAAAAAAAGTATTCCAACGTCAAGGACACAAGACCTGCAGCAACAGCAAAATT
The DNA here is from genome assembly GCF_026936395.1 of Plectropomus leopardus. Taxonomy (NCBI): domain Eukaryota; kingdom Metazoa; phylum Chordata; class Actinopteri; order Perciformes; family Serranidae; genus Plectropomus; species Plectropomus leopardus. Next base: position 16,771,005 of record NC_142181.1, on the reverse strand, counting down.
GGAGACTGAGCTACTGATAAGAAAATACAGGAGTTATTGTGTTTACAATACTGTATCTAAAGGCCAGCTTAAGCATGATGCAGCAAAATGAAGAAACCTATTTAAATGAGTCGATCTGTTGTGAGTTCCCTATAGACCCCTGTATGGACAGGCACATTTGGAGGACTTAATATGCACTGAATTACACCGTTGACTGCTGCATTAGTGCTTACCTACTGCATACATTTGTGACTGGCAGATACTGTGCAATTTTGCATATGTGTGATACAAACTGTGTGTCTATGTTTGTGTTATTTTGATCTGTGCCTTTATTTAAGTGACCTAGAAATGCATCTGTTGCTGCACAGGGCTTTATTTAACAAGGAAGCGCCAATGCTAAGGGTTGCCGTTAGGAGGAAGTGTGCTGGGGGTGGGAATGTAGGAGGTCTGTGGTGAGGAATAATTATTTCCAATATTCCCCAGAGTCAATGTGTTTATAGCGAGTTTAGCAATTCACTTTTTCTTATGTGAAGAGCAGGAAAATAATAGTGCACATATGTATTTTTGTCCTTTAAAACAATCAGGCTAGTGTATTGCAGCTCTTTCTTCCTAATTTGATTTTTTTTTCATGAAACTTTCTGGGATCTCATCTAAATTAGCTGCATGATTTTAATTGATATGATTCAGTACTGCAAAGGACATCCTCAATTTCTCTTGGCAACACTTGCTGTCATTTATTAAATGAAAAAAAAAAAAAAAAAAACATTAATTTGAACTCCCATGCCATCTCAACTAAAGAAACTATTTTCTTTCTTAGCTCTCTGTCTTTCAAAAACATGGACGTGGTGAATTACATTTTAATGATTTAATGGATTCTATAATAAAAAGCTGCTCATGTCTCCAGCGATATCTCCAAATGTGTTTAATATGCATGTGGCATAGACTGTTATTTCCAATTATCCCTCATACACTGACTGTATTTTAGACACACACGCACACACATCAACACACACAGCTCCACATATAACTTAAATGGTAATGAGAATATTGCTTTTATGGCATGGATCATGTATTATGTTAATTACATTTAAGTTCATATGCAGTCACAAATGTGACTAATGGATGTGTGCAGACTATTGATTCTGTTGCCACTAATACCAGTTAGGATTGTACCCTACTAATGACATCGACAGCTTAACACATATGCAAAAAAATCACACTGTGCTTAAAGAAGTATTTCCCCATTTGAAAATAGTATTTTCATAAAACTAGGCTATCTATGTAGTAGAGAGGTGCAAGTACTTTAAAAACTGGTGCTACATGACAAGAGAAAACACAGAAAAGGGGCTGTGGTATCCGATTTTGCTCAAGAGGTGGAAGACCTACAACTACAAGAATGCATTGCACAAAACCGGACCAATAGTTGCTCCTGCTGGTGGGTGATGAAATGCAATCTTGCTATTGGACACAATGGCCACTGGCTGGCCCTATTACAGTTAAACTGTACGCTAAATCATGTGTCTGAAAACATTTGAGGTGAGAAATATGCATTGCAGTAACACTCCTTTTAGAAGAATCCTTCTTAAGTTTTTATTTGATCAGCACTGCTTAGTTTTACTGTTTAATCTTAGCTTTTTCTCAGCCTCTGTTTACACAGTGCAGGAAACAGTACGGCGCCCTCTTCCTGTTCACAAACTCTCGCTATTACAGCTAAACAGGGAACTAAAATATATTTCTGAGAACTGGAAAAAAAGGCAATACAGTGGCAGAATCTTGGTTTATATTTGATCCTGTGGTGGCAGCATAGGTGGCATGCAACAGAAAAATTCAGAAATACCTATACTAGCCTGTAGTTCAAACAACAGCTCTGAGAGCCAGCAAAATTCACACGACACATTATGGGTTTTTCTGAAAGGGGAGCGGGGAAACTGAGGCATTGGTTGGATGAAGGAAAGTTTGCCACAGTTCATTCACACATACTACCCACATTGTGATGACACAAAGCTGGCTGAATATCTGCTAAGTATCCCTTTCAGACATGAGATGGACTGTTTGATTGAACATAGAAAGCCAACACTTATACAGATCTTTCCGTCCTCCACCTTTTAGGTATTTGAAGCTCTCGAAATTTGCCATCCCAGGACTCAGTTTCAAGTTTTGATTTCCATATCCACAGTGTGAACAGAATTTCATCAGGCTGTGACCTGCAATTATGTGTTTTAAAATCAGTAGCGAAGCAGATAGGATAAGGGTAATGTCTCTAGCTCTGGTATCTCTATCTCTAGCTGGTATCTCTAGCTTCTTGGTAAGAAATGAGTTGCTTCTCTGAGAGAGGATGGCATGTACAGTGGGACAGAAGCTGGATCAGTGCATCAGCTGCTCTTATGTGGGAGCTGTACTATACTGCCATGATGAAGATGGAGCTGAGGTTGTGGGTGAGACTCTCAAGTTCCCAATCAATCCATACAATCCAATCCACTCTCACAGTGATGAGCTTTGAGTGGTGACTGGAAGGATGAAATCACAAGTGAAGTGGCTGAAATAACCTTGCTTTCTCTGGTATCTTGGAGACAAAGTGATGGTCTTGTATCCAACCCTTTGTCTCTTCCCATCAGGGGTATTCCCTGCACATCTGGGCAGAGGGGAAAAAACTGATTGAAAGACTAAACATTCTAACTAGCCTGGGGACACTTTGCAATAAAGATGGAAGATGTGGCTGGAGGATTTCCAGACTCTGTTTCTTGGTCAACTGAGCAGGAAGCAAAAATATATGAATGAATAGTTAGATTTAATGATATCTGACTGTGTATCCCTCTGCTGATGTTACATGTAATGCATCACTGAAACACCTTCAAGTCCTGAGATAGAATGATTTACATGCACCAACTATTTTTTTCCCCCGAGTCACGGGCGCAAATGGACAAACCAATCTCCAAAGTAACAAAAGATAGTGCCTCTTTTATGGCTATTTTTTTTCACTTAAAGCAAGCAGTGCAAGTCTCACCAGTCGGGTATGTGTTTCCTAGCTGAGAACCGAAGCCTACTGAAGCCTCACTATGGCTTATGTAGGTCTCAGAGCAATTTATGAAGCTCTGCTATTGTAACATCAGGCCTGATCTTGGATCAGTGTTTAGAGCACTCCGTCTAGCTGATCTCTTTCATCATTCAGAGTACAAACTGATCCTTTTTCAGCAGCCTGCGAGGCTTAGTGCCAGCTTCAGGCATAGCTAGGCAGCAGTGGACCCAGGTGCAAGGATGTTTCGTGTGCCCACCCCGCCACCTCCCCCACCCCATTCCCCTGCCCACTTCGCACAGGGAGGCAGACTGCCTTTTCTTTTAGATGAACTTCCCCCAGGGATCTCACAGGACCATGTGAACAGAAACAGTTGAACTGCCCTGCCGCATTTCCATGATATCTCAATCGCTGGTGGAAGGTGAGAGAAAATAAGGTGCAAATCACACAGATAGTAAGGCAAAGGTAATTCAGAGATTAGAGGGCCAGACTTGTGAACTGCAAGGTGACTGCTTCAAATCCCCAGACCAGCCAGGAAAATCATGTTGAGGAGGTTGCACCAATCAGCCTGCTGAGTGACTGCATTGAGTAGCTCATTCCTGTTGTGGGCCTTGATGTAAAAAGCCTTAAACTGTAGAGGCTGTACAATTGTACCGGCAACCTCTGGGGCTGAAAAATGCGGCCAAGTGCCAAAAACTGCATTTATTTAAATGCCTACTTGAGGTTGGCTCCACAGGCACACCAAAGATTTCCATTGTAAAATTCCCAACTTTACGCCAGAAATAGACACGTTTACAGCCTGTTATAAAAAAAAAGGGGGTGTGGTCTCTGTTTGGGCTCTGTAACTAATTTCTCCCATTCATGACAACTGTACAGGTTTACATTGTTTAAGGCTTAAAAGTTACACATAATTAACCCTCTGAAACCTGGAGCAACAACAAACATTGTGCTGCCTTCAGATGCCTTTCACAAGTAAACCCTTGAACCCTGAGCAAATTGGTGAGTTTTTTTTTTTAAATATGCTAAAATGTGGCAATGAGCTCAGTAAGAAATATTCTACAAACTGAAAGAAATTAATACATTTAGAAAATCATTTTTAAAAAAGCTAGGGGAAAACAACTAGGTAAAAAATGCCAAACTGTGGACTTCAAAACAGGAGTTCATAAACCAGTGGGTGACATCACCGAAGCTAAATCCATTAATTTTATAGTCTGTGAATTGTACCTGTCCTGCACTGGAGTCTTGTACTCTGCACTCCTGTTTGCAGTTAACAGACCAAAAGAAACGACTTACACCCGGGTGCCTCACTCTCTCTTTGCTCTCTCAAGCTGCCTCGTTCATGCTCTTTCATCGGTATCTCCTCCCCCATCACACAGTCACTTGGATCAGCTTGAAAACACTTCCCTCCTACCATCTCCCTTCAAACACAAACTGCTTCTTCCTTTTCTTGCAGTATGTAGGGAGAAGATCTGCATAAACGTTTAAACATAAGTTCACAAAGTCATTTTATTCCAATATGCTGTATCATGGTGCATCTGTGTCAAGTGTCATTTAAAAGGTGCTTGTGCTCTGTATGTGAGCAAGGTGCTGACGGAGATCAAAGAGCTCCACATGTGTGCACGCCCACATACAGAGGTGGCAACAGCTTGTCTTATAAGACCTGAATTATTTTCTGGATCGCCAGAATGACAGATACTGTTAAACTGTCATACATGCACACACAGAGAGACGTACGCACACATGCACGCACACACACACACACACATGCACACATACACACACACACACACACACACACACACACACACACAAAACCAGGTTTCATTCACTTAACACTGACAGGTGTTCATCCTCACATCCACACAAACACACACCTGGGAGAACACGAGTTTCATCAGACTGACAACGACTGATCCTGTCTGACCAGCAGGGGTCCTTGTCCTCCCCTCCATCTTTTACTCTCTCCTCTCAGCGTCTTCGTTCCTGCTTTTTCATCTTCATTTTTCCCCCTCTCTATCTCCTCTATCCTCACAAGTTCTCTTCTTTTCATCTTCCTCCCCTCTCTTCTCCCACCAACTGATTTTCTGCTGCTCATACGTTCCCCACACCTCCTTCCTTCCCTCTCTTCTCCATACCTATATTTGCCAGAAATTACTTTCTCAACCATGGTGGTTTTTACACTACAGTGTCTGCCAATGTAATAAACTGCTAGCTGATAGCCCGATCAAGTTAGTGGTCAATGCACTTTCTGTCATATTTTAATAGCAGTGCAACAGGTGAACATGTATGTTTAAGAATGCTGTTTATGGCTGTAAATTGAGTCATTATCCCTGTGCATGGATTCACGTGTGTAGGTAGAGCAATCTAAAACACTGAAACAAAGTTCAGTTGAGTTAAGAAACATCGTCAGAACTCTTGGAGACAAGCAGAGACATGTGAAGGCAAAGAGAGAGACAGAAGCAGCGAAGGGGAACATAGATGGGACGGACGGATAAAAGCAGCACTCTGGGGATGAAGCTCCCTGTGATGGACGGGAAAGTCAACGTGCTCAACTGAGAAATGGAAAACAGAACGACGGGTAGAAATGGAAATTAGACCAACAAAAGGGAGGTTCCCCTTTGAGAAAAAAGGAAACTCGGAGCGAGAAGGGAAATGAAGGTAGAGAAAAAAAATATGCATAGTCATGTATGAGACACTTCACATTTGGAGTGAATAGTGCTACAGATTAAAAACTCTGTCTGTGAACACCTAATAGTGCAGCAGCACTCCAGTTTCTTATGTGACTTCTGTTGTAACAGAACTTCCTTACACAGGCCTCGTGAACTCTGCTTCGCCTTAGCAGTGCATGCCATAAATCCCTTAAAGCTTGAGAGTGGGACTTTTACTGTGAGAGTAATTACATAAACACTGTTGATGTGTGCTTAGAACGTATGCCTGCAGGTGAGCTTGCCGCATCTCTCCCGCCCCCAGGAGCGCTCTCTTCAAGTCTTTGTTGGACTGTAATCCTTCCTCTGAATGCTGAGTTTCTTTTTTATCTGGAGCATCCACTCCAAAAACTTTTCTTGGACGCTTCTCAGGATTTTCTCCCAAGCTTCCACCATAACTCTTAGCTGCTACTTCATCGCTATGGTTTCATCCCTTTTTTAAATCTGTATTTCAAACTGTCAATAGTATCAGAAGAAAACATCAAAATCACACATTGGGCATTGAGAAAACAAACAAAAAGCAGTGCAAAAAGGAAAAGAAGAACAAAAACGACACAAATCTAACATCAGACTTGCTCTGGTTAGTTAACAAAAACGAATCACTCACTTTGCCTGCGTTGGAAAGTTACCACAGTAACCTAACTTCAAAATTCTGGCATACTGAGAGCTAGAATTACCGCCTTACGTTTGTATGCCTCCACGCACCAGTCAAGTTGCACTTACGGTTTATGTCAATGTCTGTGAAAACATAGATGCTTCATACACACCTTCCGCTCAGCAGCACAGAGGATCTATACAACCTTAGTGTCACCAATTCAGTATCTGACCAAATGTCGCCCCTTCTGCTTCTTGATTTATGACGGCAATGAATTGCCAAAAAAATGTTTTTACAGAACATTATGACGTGACCATGAAGGTGACCTTTGACTCCAAGAATATAAAATGTCCTCAAATCATAATTTTATCACATTAGACATTTGTGTGAAATGTTGTCACAATAAGCATGTTTCATTGAGTTATGGCCCAAAACATGTTTTGTCAGGTTACCTCCATGTTTTTTATTCCCGAGTTGACTATTCAGTTGTGATCTTAACTTTTATCTATTAGTTTATAGAGTCACAGTGACCTTGATCTTTTACCAACATTATCTAATTTAGTCCAAGCTGATGTTTGTGTTACTGAGAAAAAGAAAAACCTCAAGGTGCTCTTGAGATATCACATTCATGGGAATGTGACAGACAGGGTCACAGAGACCTTTGATCACCAAAATCAAAAGTTCATCCTTGAGTCCAAGTGGATGTTTGTGCCAAATTTGTGGAAATTCCTTCATGGTGTTCATGTGATATCACTTACATAAGAATGAGACAGACTTGCGGATGGATGCATTTGTGTATGGACAACCCGAAATGGCAATGCCTAGGCCACGGCTTTTGCTGGCGTGGAGGCATAAAAACAAAGTGCTTTCCCTGGCAGTGACGCACTTTATCAGCATTGTGTGAACTCGTTTGGCAAAGGCTTGAATGTAATGGATCTTTATTTATATATAAAATTCCTGTGCTGTAGCTTTAACAGTCACACTGCAAAAAGCAATAAACATGAGTGCGCAAATAAATGAGAAAACAGAGATCGGCTCTTAGTGCTCCTCCTGAGCACCTAATAATGATAATACTGATTAGTAGGTAATAAAATATATACAACACAAGGCCCTTACTGGACAGAGGAGAGAGATTGGAGATCACTTCCTGTCTAATGCAAAGTATGGAGGGATTATAGCCCCTGGTTATTTTTTCATGAGCAACATAAAGAAGTCTGCTCAGAAATCTAAACCAGCTGAGAGGGAAATAAACACAGAAAACGGATGGCACTGAGAGGAGCTAGAAACACAGAGTGATTCCAGAGAGCATGTGATGAGTGTTGTGCAGTTATAGCAGTAATCGATATCCAGCGGAAACTGATCAGCAGGACCAAGAGATGAGGAATATAAATGAGGAGGTGGAAGGACAGAGGGCGGGAGGAGGAAGTGATGCAGAGCTGGATGCTTCAGTGTAGATTTTTCCTTCTCTTTGTCATTGTTATTCCACTTAATTTAGTTCTAGCTCACTTTATTTTATCCTTTTTCTACCCTCCATTTTGCCAGATCCTTCCTAAAGCCTGTGATTTCCTCCCTCCCTCCATTCACTGAGTGGTGTGATAGCATTCATTTTGCTAACAATGAGGAGCTATATTGCATTGGTGGGTGAATGGGCGCCCTCCAGCACCGAGTTGTACAACAAAGAGGTTGCAAATGGTAGACGTTGAAGCTCAGTGTGATTTTGTCCCGAGGCTGCTCTCACACACTGCTCTAACTACTGCCACTAAAACTGAGAGGCATATAGATACTGCAGTGAAACACACAAGCAGACACAGAACTGAGCACAAACATGCAATGCATCATAAACCCTTGCAAAAATATTGGGGAGATGCAAAAATGTGTTTATAAAGTTATTTAAAAAGGTACCTGTCGTGATAATGTGGCATTTTGAGCTTTGAGAGACACTTTGCACAGTTTTTCTCATAAAAAAAAGTATCCCTGTGTCCTTAATGGATGCTTTTAAACAGCTTGTGTCAAAGTGTACGTGCAGTAGTAGCCATTAAGTCCCCAGTCCACCTCTTTCAGCTACCCTCCATTAGTACTGCACTGGCAAAGCAGCTTCTTCTTCTCCAAATATTACAGACCAAACTCAAAAGAGAAAATTGGAGCACAACCTTTTATCTTTCAAAGGCTATATCATTATAATGAGGCATTGAAAGCACACTGTCTGAGAGAGCTGGGTGCAAACACAGCATTGAATATTGGGCAATCTGTTAAAACACTCAATATGAAAATTCTAATCTCTCTCATTCTGATGGTCCAACATTAACCCCATAGCAAACCCTTTGTAGCATGATGTGTCATTTAGATTATAAGATAATAATCATAAATCACAAGATCAAGCTACGGTTGCATTAAAAACATTATGTTGTACATGATTTAGTAGGGACAAAGAAACGCTTACATCATGGAGAAATAAACACAAACACACACACACACACACACACACACACACAAGCACACACACACACAGGATTTATAATTAAAGCCGTGTCCTTTCGTCAACCAAGGAAGTTACTCATGTTGCATGCTGAGTAGGGTCATGAAAGAGTTTGAGTGCAAGTGTGAGAAATGTGTGAGAGGTGCTGGTTATGGGCTCTCTCTCTCTCTCTCTCTCTCTCTCTCTCTCTCTCTCTGTGTGTGTGTGTGTGTGTGTGTGTGTGTGTGTGTGTGTGTGTGTGTGTGTGTGTGTGCGTGCGTGTGCGTGTGCGTGTGCGTGTGTGTGTGTGTGCATGCACTTAGCAGCACGATGGCCAAAGGCAGCATGTCATGAGGTATTTCTGGGTCTTACAACCAAAAGATGACTTTGCTTCTTGCACAGTCCCGGATGAAAAGAACTGTGTGAACATCTGAATACAAAAAAAAATTATCAAATAATCATTTTGAAGCCATTTTCATTCATGCCATTGCCTCTTGTCTCTTTGTTCCCGTGGCTTGGTAAAAACCAAGATTACAGCAGTGTTTCTAATAACCTATTTAACACTCATTCATTACAATATCACAGCTTCTGCCTCAGAGTACACTGCTAATTAGCAAATGTTTATACATTAAAGTCTTTCAAAAACTGCCAAAAGGAACCTTAATTGTGCCTAATAGGTATGCTAGTTTTTAATGACCGATTGGAAATAAATGGCTTAATTTTTAATTTATCAATATTCATTTTAAATTCACATGAGGTTTAACTTAGCCCTGATATACCACAGAGTGAGAGAGCTATATTGTTTTTTTGTGTGGTTCTTGTGAGAATCTATTGATTTTTGGTCTTTTATTTTTAATTAGACTTCAGCTTTTTGATTAATAACGGTGCACTTTGGTAACGTATGAATCGTTGTGTTTCTGTCACCCTAGAAAGAGCCACTCAGTATATCTGCATAGGGAGCAGGTCTTCGTCTACAGAGATCACCGTGTTGCATTGCCATGTTTCTACAGTTGCCCAGAAATGACAAACCAAACACTGGCTCTAACTGGGGTCATTCTCGTTTTTGCGTCAACACTAGATGCCACTAAATCCCACACACTGCTCCTTTAAGACAGCCTTGAAATTTGTGTTTCTTTCCTTTAATACCTATTATTTTAGACCACTTAGGTTAATGTTACAAATTAATGAGAAGGACTGCTTTTAGGAAATATTCGAGACAAATTAAGAGTTTTGTATGATTTTTGCATGATGATGTCCTACTTTTGCTGGTTATTTTGTCCATTAAGAAGTTCTCATTTGATTTTCCAACCACAACTCTCTATACAATGCACACATTGATATGATAAAAGATGTCATTTATATCACCCATCTGCAATACTCATGGGATGTCACTCACTGCCGTCTTTTTTTTGGCCGTTATTCTTTTAACTTTTAGCATTATTGGAATTATTTCCAATATTTTCTTGCCTTGGCTCATTAGCACCAGTCAGCACATCAGCAACACCACCTTTGTTTCTGCTGTCTCTGCAGTTGCAATATTTGCCACACTGGAATCTGTTGAGTTTGGGGGGGCACTGACAATATTGCTTGCAGCAAACACTTCCAGCAGCAGATTCTTTGATGGGATATGTTGTCAAAAAGTGTTTACCTATTCTCCTGTTTATAGCATATGTGTGTTCAGCGCTCAGATAGCTTTGCTTGCATATTTTTACTTCATCCACAGTAGGTGTAGTGGCAGGGAAAAGGAGCTTAGACTCAGGTGGCACATTGGCAATATTGCAGTGGAAGTCATGAAGGATAACTCCAGCCTGACAGAGCAGCAGGAGTGGCCATGACTCAAGATTGAAATAATCTTATTGTAACAAGAGAAGAAGTGTTTGTCAATAAGCAATTTACTTTTCAATCTATGAAGATTAAACTCATATTACTTGATGTTCTTCACACTGAATAGATGGGATGGCCTGAGTACGAGAGAGAGAGAGAGAGAGAGAGGCAGGCAGAGGATGGACGAAAGAGAACAACGAGGATGCGAGGGGGCAGAAAACAAGGGAGGGAGACATCTTAGTATTCACACACTGTTTACTCTGTGAGTCACTTTAAACTAGAGATACTTAGTGTGTTAGCATAATCCCACAGGATATGTCAAAGCACAATGGCGAACCTTTTGCTAGATTCTTTTTGGCAGCAAATCAATTGCTTGGTGAATAATATTTAAATAGTGCAATTCGTGGAAAGGAACGCTTATAGCTCCTGACCAGCGGAGCCTGTTTTATGGAGGCGGAGATGAGCCAAAGATGAAAATATGTGTATGTTAGGATTCAAATGAGTGCCATTAGGAGATAGCGAGACTTTTTTTCTTCTTTCTCCTGCAAAGCAGTTGGATACACAGAGAGCGTATGAACTGTATATACAGTACATATTAGACATATTACATGCATGACAGGCTGTGTGCATCACCTTGTCAAGATGTGTGTGTGGAGGCTGTTTTTTGAATATATCATGCAATGCTCATCTATTATTTAAGCAGGGTAGAGACAGTGTGTGTTTTCCGAGCAGAGTGGAAGATGAAGCTACTCTAGTAGGGCTGCTTCATCTCACACATGCAGCTGTGCTCACTTTCTAAAAACACACATATGCACACACACACAGACGTAGCTGGGGAGACTCAGCAGGAGTGCTGTCAGCCCAACTGTCTGATTAATGATTTTTCTCCCTCTTCCTACTCAAACCTCCTCTGTGTTTCTCTCAGCCAGGTGTGGCCTGCACTGACAATAATGCTGCTCAGGGTAAATCAGCTGTTTGCCATTCTCAGGTTAAAGCTGATCCTGTTAAGCTGTTTACATGCACCTTTAAAACCTGACAACTGGGCATTGTGGCGACTAAGCCTGTGAACATCTGTGAATATCTGTGCACCTGTGGTGAGCCATCTACAGTCCACTGGAATGAAATAATACTGTAACCGTTTAAATGACTTAAGCTATAATACAAGGAAAATTAATTGTTATCCACACAGTGATATCAATAGGAAGTACCTTAGTACAGAAACTAGGCCCCTGATACAACATCAACAAAACAGCCATTAAGTTTAAAATTCATTCTTTATGAAATGTGATTTGAGAGTTACAAAATATGTTGTATATTAAATTATGAGCTGTTGTGCGGTTGCTTATATTTACCAGAAGGGAGAAAGACTATGAACTGTTTTCATTATTTCTTTTTCTTTTTTTTCAAGCATTCCCTAGACTTTTTCAACGTTATGTTAAGTATGCATAATAGGCCTGCTGGCAGCTGAAGTACCACTAATGCTGGCTGTTGCCATGTAATCGCATGTTCAGTTATGTGTAATGTACCCATAGGGACACTCACATATATATTACTCACTCATAAGCCTCTTGGCGTTAGCCTTCCTGAATCATGGGTTTCTTGTGATTATGGGGATTCTTGAAATTGAAGCTGATACTGCCATAGCAGTCACATTGTAGCAATGCGAAAAAGCCACTGTCAGCTAAATCCCTCATATGTGCCTGTCGTGTTGTAAATGTACTCTGCACTCTATAGTGGAACCTGATGTGACAATGTAATGGCACACTGTCAAAAGCAAAGAGAAGAAAGACATTTAAGTTGTCTGTCACAAAAAATATGTACGCACCAGTTGGCAGGTCTCACAAGGCTTATGTCAAAGGACCTAACTCACAATATTTGAGAGAGATTCATTTTCTGTGGATGTTTAACTTAGCTGCCTTTTATGTGGCAAGAAAGCCATCTATGAGCCAGAGCATGGCTGACTCAATTTTCTGTGCTAACAGCACCCTCGCGGAGCAACATCATGTAACCCCCAATTATAGCGACCTGTTATGATAAGTCTAAAGAAGTCCAATCACCTGTAAAGCAGAGGTGCTTTACGCTAAATGCTGAGCCTTGCATGGCAACATGCTCACAAGCTAATGTTCAGCAAGTATTAATATTTCCTCTCTCCTAGAAGTTAAGCACTCCATTAAGGTTCTGGCTATTTTTGGGGAAGTGGAAAGTTACATCTAGTCTTGATATGGTACTGGTATAAACAAGTGATAAACAATGTATTCTTTAGTATTATTTAACAATGCATTTTTTGCAACAGATGTAGTATGTCACATGACTAGGCATCATGGGTGTTTAAGATGGCAACTTTTTGTTATTTATCATAAGTCTGAGGAACAGCTGCTGTCTCAAAATGCTATACAGCACTTAATCCCTTTAATGGGAGCTTCTAGGTGTGAATCTATTTGTTTCTACTGTACCAACTGTCTTGGCAGTCCATTTACACACTGTCAACACAGTGGTAACCTTCCGTCTGGTGGCACTAGAGGGAGGAAGGGATTGCTTAGGTCTTTAGAATTCATAAACTAAGACAGATATATGTACCAAATTTAATGGAAATATATCCAATAGTTGGTGAGACACAGTATTCAAGCCAAGTGGTGGATTGACTGGCCAACATTGCAACACTAACATGGCTAAAAACTGTTGGGGAGAGGAAAAAAACATATAATTTGGCATAATTGGAATCTGTTTCCAATAATGCAATTGACAAAACTGATCTGAGTGGGGGATTAGATTTAGGGTCGGATTAACTATTTGCTGATCTCATTAGTGCATTGATGTTGCAGAGATCTTGTTAGTGTTGTTAATATAATTACGTTTTAATGTAAGATAACCTGCTGTTTCCAAAAAAAAAAAATCCTGTAGTCAAAGTTGTCATAGGGGGTCATGAGTCATTGTGTTGTGACACTTTCTCGACGCACAGATGTCTCTCAGGGTGATGAGACTTAAAGTAAAATCAAGTGAGGATGGATATAAAGGACATTAGCAGTGAGAGTGCTAATCAGGGGTTTGATTATTTAATTACTGTCACACATCAGTGAATTACACAGAAATGTGATTATCAGAACATTTAAATAGATGTTACAAACATGTTTGAACTTTGGTGTGCTAGTATAACCCACTGTTCCAATGTGGCTTTATTACAAACGGCCTCTATGGGCCAATTTTGACAGCACAGAACTTTTTTTTTTCTTTTTTAAAGTCTAGGTCAGGTTTCAAAGATCTTAATGTTCCCCCAAAATACCCTGGAGAACTTGGTGGCTTTGAATGCAACCAGTTGTTACATATTTTAAAGCCTTGCCAGTTTCTCACCGTGTATCGGCTGATATCGTCTTTTATAAGTATGAAAACAAGGCAGTCTTTGTTGAATGAACCCCCAGAGAAGTCTGTGGCATTCGCCTGGGCTTTTGTTTTGTTGGTACCATCTTAATTTCTTTTTTAAATCATTCTCATGATATTTTCTATAATGGATTTATATGTTTTGTTGGTCCCTGTGTACTTGCTGTTTTAAAACAGCTTTCAGACTGGTTGGAGGGGTGCATAGGATCACTTCATTAGGACAGCTTGCTGCACCACAGGCCAACTGGCATCTATTCAACACACGCATGCACGCACACACACTCGCACGCAAACACACAAACAGTTTCTATCTCTATCATACATACTTTTAAGGCTGCCAATACTGTATAGCCACTGGCTGCAGGATTAAATTGTCACAATGACAGAGTGGAAAGTGGAGGAAAAATAAGATGAAAGAGAAAATGACAGTTTGTTAAAAAAAAAAAAAAAGCAAGATGAATGGCAAGGATAGAGGAAACAGGAAGTGGTAACAGTGAGAGGGAATAAGGTTAATGAGGAAGAAGCTGGGAAGTTGACAGCAAAGTGTTAAAAGGGGAAGATGATGAAATACAGAAAGGGCACAGTTGTTCTGTGTACTTCTGTGTGTGTTTCCCCTCGGGGAGGCCTGAGGATGACACCAGAGTGCCTCAGCAGCCCTGTCTCTTGTTTTTCTTTTATCTGTCCTTATTTGTATGTCTGTCTTTCCCTCCCTCTATTCTACAATACCTTAATACAGACTCTATTTTGTCATCACTCCCTGTCCTTTCTTTCTAAACCAACAGTTTTGGTTTTCCTCTTTGCCTTAGAAACCTGTCAGGGAATGCTGCTTTGTGTTTCTACCTTGTGAAGTTGGCCCTGGCACCACTTAGCACCAAAGTTAAAAGGTGACCAGCAGTGCTACAGAAAGCCTGTTACCCAGTGCTGCAGCTTAACGGACTAGTTAAATATCCATCCATCCACCAACCACTCCACTTGCAATCACTCATACTTGAACTGTTCCTGCTGAAAGTGGTCACTCGACTGTCTGTGGCTGGCTGCTTGTAGAGTTGACTCAGTGCACACTCACACTCATGACTGTTAATAGACAAAAACAGTGGTAAAGGAGAGCCATGATGGGTACTCAGCATAGAATTACAGAATTTGTAATTACAGTCATGGAAAGTAAAACAGTTTGATTTATCTATGATAATTTAATTTCACACATGTGAAACAGGAGGCGGAGCCCAGTGGAATTAAAAGGCAGTGGTTTAACATCTCAACAATACAATGTGGAGTATAAGAGGTGCAGGAAGCGGTTGCTTTTCAAATGAAGTGCTTTTTTTTTAATTGATCCTTTCTCTTAATGTAATTAAAAGTGAGTCATGTACCTAAACTAACCTCAAACTGAACAATGAGATACTACTTGACCAAAAAGCAATAAAACCAAACAACCAATATAGTCAGATCTTTTGCAGACCTTATTTGTCTCATTTGAGGTAATAATAGGTGAGTGCAGGGACACATACCTGGAGACCTTGAGGGCGGGCAGGGCAGGTGCTCTTGTTTCTACTTTCACCAAGACAACATTTGTATGTAGGGTCCATGTGGGTAGTAAATGGGCTTAAAAATGGGACCTTTATTGGACAGTTCCATAAGGGGCACATGCCAATTGCTCACATGGGTGGTTTTTACCCTAGTGGGCCCCAGATAAGATGCCCATTTTGGGCCCGCACTAGGGCTAGCTCAAATCAATATCATGATTAATTGAACATTTTACCTCGATTATGATTAATGAAAAATTATTTTGTCTTTTTATTTTTTATTTTTTGGTTTGGTTTTTGCCCTCATAGTTCACTGACACAGTTTCATTTAACCATGGTGTGTTGGAGTGTTATAAACACATGACGCATTATCATTTATTAAATTATCCAGCTTTATATAAGAATCAAAAGCTCCATCTTAAACAAACTTCAGGTAAATTTAAGTATGTTGTGTTGATTACAGGCCAACCTCTCCTGACTGCAGTACTCTGACTTGAACCTTTGCTGTGTGCTATTAATAGTTTGGAAAAAAAAGTTTTGAGTAGGCCTACATCTTCTATAGCTGCCAACAGCCTGCTAACATTTCCAGTGAGCGGGAGGTTGATAATAAGGCAATGTTCCTGTGGCCCCACAGGCCAAGTCATTACATCTGCCCTGGTAATAATAACGAGAGCTCAGTGCGAGCAGCTAGATGAGACATGGAGCGATGCGTCCTGGTGTTTCTAAATAATTCCAGCCAAAGTCTGACTAAACCTGAAACTAAAAAAAAGTAGTCTGTGGAAGTCTAAAGAACTAACTTTCCACTGAATGTTTGGCTGTTTGTTAATTCCGACACTTTGGTGCTGTGAGGTTAAGTTCTGCTCTGTTTGTCTGTCTCCGCGATAATGAAACGCCATGGAGGCACATACAACTCGGTTGTCAAATACTCAGCTGTATTCTAGACTCAAAGTCATTCATTTAATTACACGAATGTTCAACACTTCTGCTGTCACAGTGTTCTGGCATTAGATTTTCCTCTGTGTCGTGAGAGCGCAAGACAGAGGCCACAAGTGCAAGACTCACGCCAGATGCATGGGAGTTATAAAAAAAAAAAAAAAACAACCCAAAAAACGAAATAACCAGCAAGATTACGTCGGTTCAAGGGTGGGGAAAGGATTAACTGAATTTTTTTTAAGTAAGAAAAAAAAAAGAATAATTCTGAATGACGCTTTCAATTACTTTTGTGATTAATTGCCCAGCTCTAGCCCATACTCACGTGGTACCCAGGTAGCCTTGGCATAACCCATGTGGGGCCCACTTTGGCAAACCCATCCATGTGGGCAGTTGGCATGGGCCCATTATTGAAGCTGTAAATAATCCCATATAGGGCCCAGTTTTAAGCCCATTTACTACGTGGGCCCTACAAACAAGTGTTGGCTGGGCAAGGGCGCAAATACAGGTTGTCACTGATGTTCCTAACTAACCCAAAATAGCAGTGTATCATAGCCGACTTACCAGAATTTCCCATACAGGGGCTAATTCTTTTTTAGGCATTGTTTTTGAAGCGTGTATCAGACTTAAAATGTTGTCTGTTGGATGGATGTAAAGCAGTGGGTAGTCCTGCACTAAAAATGATCAGCTTCTCCTTCATTTTTACCTCAGACTGATTCTTACAGGAGAAATTAAAGATGTCTGCCAATGGTAATTAGTTGTTCCTCATCACATACTATACAGCGCACAGCTGCATTCCAAAAGTTTCACTTCATTTATCTCAGGTGCGACAGCAGCGCCCTGAAAAATCGGCACTGGCTCCCTTTGACAGCATTGTTCTAACTTTTGCGTGCATCTTCTGTGCCTCTACATTGACAACAAATTTGAGGGTGCAAAAAAGCTGCATTTATAGGTGCCCTAGTTATGATGGAAATGCATTTGTACATTATATACTACATAACAAAGAGAGCAGGGCATCAAGAGTCCAAAAATAAAAATTAAATGAGTTTTAAAAATGTCCTTGATTTGAGAAAATATTTGCTAAACTGAAGATATGACACACAAATAGTGTAGCATGGAAAAACGTAAACTTTTAATATTTAAGCTATCTCACACTAATTAATAATAGTGTGATTACAATTTAGGTGAAACAGCTCTTGTTCAAACAGACTTTGTATTCTTCTTATTCACATTATCAGTCATGCAGTTAACTAATATAGCAGCAACCATACAAATAAAAACGGTAGGACTCTCAATCTGAAGATAACAGCTGTGCCTCACAAAAATGTGCGCAGGTAGCTCATACACATATGCAGAAGCACAAATAATCACAGGTGTTTCTTGCGCGAGTGAAGCCAAATCTGGAGAAAATCCCTTTTCTCAGTGATCTTTAATATGTAATTTTGTCTCCATGTCCTTGTGATTAACCTTTTCTTTGAGACACCAGAGCTCAGAAAGAAGCAGCGTGAGACGCAGAGTAAAAAAAAAAAAAAACAGCAGCAGAGACACATACCACGACATACAGAGTGAAATGTGATTAGTTTAGCATGCTGCTGTAAGCCAGAAATCTGAGAAGGAATCTATAAATATATTATGGATCATTTTACTGTGAGGTATACTGCCAGATTCTCTGCACACCGAAGACATTATGGCAGAAGTGAATTACATCCACTATAACTTGGCCCAAGGTCAGCAAAAGTGCAACACCGCTGAAGCTGGCAGGATTGACATGAAATACAAATAATGCAAAACTGCTCTATTAGATGCACTGCCCTTGTTCCTGTTGATAAAAATGCCAATCTCCAAACCACCCTTACTAAATAAAAAAAAGATATGAAACTTTACTTGAAAAAGTAGAACCACAGCAACATACATCATAACCACCCCAGACTAAATTGAAATCAATACTGGAAAAAGAAACCGCAGTTCTAATTGAAAACAGACTGACCTGCTGGTAAAAATGAAATAAAAGAGCTGCTGAAAGCTGCAGTACACAAAATATGAGAAGAGCAAGAAAGACAGCCAATAATTCATGAAGGGCAACCACTTATCACTTGCTGTTAAAAATACAAAAGAACACCCTCACATTGTTGTCAGAGCAGTCACTCACAAAACAAGAAGACATCTGTGGTCTAAATCTGGACACAGAAACAAATCTTCACACGCAGCGGTGGCTACTAGGAAATCCAGTTTGTGTTCACTCTGTGAGATAGGACACTGAGCTGCAAACTCATTTTGGTGAGGGGGATACACGAATATATAGATATGATAATAGCCTCAGACTGCCACACATTAAAGAGACACTTCTCATACTTTTTTCACCCTCGTCTCCATAAATCAGTTCCCACTTATGCTCGCTACAGGGGGATTTCTGTCTGCGCAGTCTGTGTCTCAAAGGCGGACTGTGGATAGATGTTAAAGCAATTCAAACTTCTCTTCCTGGATTCTCGACTGAGCCTCCAGGGGCCGCGAACACAGCGCAGTGGGTGGCAGTGCAACATCGACCAGGAAGAGCTTTTATACAGTCACTTCACATGCTTTCATTTAAATTGTGAAAATTTTAAAAGAGGAAAAAAAAGTAAAATAAGGGGTGAGGCTGAAGTGCTGTGAGCGATTGATGCTATACTATGGTATGTATGAGCCGGGGTGAACTTGAGGAAACTTTTAGGCAATTAAGTGGCCCTGCAACACTCGCAGCAACTCTTTCATTATTTCATTTAAAAAAAAATTTCACTTCCAAAAAAGATCCAAATATGACAGCTTTTTAAATCAGGATCCGCTCTTCCAATTTTACACAGCTATCCAGTTAAAGTAAAAGTTGCTTGTTATGAAAGGTTCGCAAGGAGTTTGTGCAACCGACCAACTGTGTGTGCATTCATCCACTAGTGTACAGCAGGTACATAGTGATATATTGTACACTTTACATTGTTATAGGATGCCAATAGACCATATCAACATATAAACACTGTAATTAAATCACTTCCCATTTTTCATTCTCCCTGAAATGTCAGCTTTTTAACTAAGTGAACAATTTGACTCTGAAGGTGATTTCAGGAAAATAATTAGGGTTATGCTGCATTCACATAGAATCAGGGAGACCGTAGACCTGATATTATTGTAATGGAAAAGAGGAGGATGATTAAATTAGAAGAGGTTGGCAAAACGGTAAATGGCATTGCTGTTCAGAGTTATATATTTTAACTCTTTGCCATCCCCCTTGACAGAATTACATAGCTCCTTTACACAAGGAGAAAAACACGAGCCTGGACCTTACTAGAACAATTATATGAAAAAATAAAAACATAATAATTGTATGTAATGTATTTCATTCCATTCTTTGTAAACAATACAGTATCACCATTGTAATATATTGTCATGCAAGTTTTGTTTTACTGTCCTGCCATTTAGGCAACATTTGTGGTTGTTTGTTTGTACGGCTGTCCAAAAGGTGTTTTCCATCTACCGTTTGCCCAATTCCATGGAAAAGCATAATGCATCCTCACAGAACTGTTTGTGTAATATTCCTCAAAAATGCACACACAATAGTTTGTATAATATCCTACAAATTAGGGCCCCACAAATGATGTTACATCCTCTCCATACAGTTAAGTAATAAACAGAGTTAAAGAGATTAGGTTTAGGTTTAAGTTACAGTGGTTAGGATTAACGAAAAATGTTGAAGATGTACCTTAAAATGACTCAAAGTTTACACAGTTCAACACAGTTGGGATGAATGAATTTGGGTGCATTACTTTTCATTTACTTTTCCAATGTACAGACAGTGTGTGTGAACAACCTGGAACACAACATTAGTCTGATTGCAGGCTTATATCAAGTAAATGTTTAGTTTCATAATACATACATCAGATCCTAAATGTAGGTTGTGACGACTGTAAAGAAATTACTGACTACAACATGACTGTAAACAGTAAACATATTCTCAACTAATATTGGGATCCAAATTAAAATTAATTGCTTTGAGACAATATGAAAATTATTAAAAATAAAATACCTCCCCAGTGTTATAAAGTTTTTGGATTTTCTCTTTGACTTATTCCCCCAATATCTAAAATAATATCCCGGCCACTCTCTAGCTTTCATTAAAGTGCTGCTAAAAAACAAACAAAAAACAAGCGATAAGAACAGCAACCCAATGAGTAAACTGGGCATAAGCGGCAGCGCTGTGGATGCTGAGGGACTTGGGCACCATATTATTTTCTCTCCTGCCAAATACTAAAAATAGATGAATTTGATCTTATGATGCTAAAAGCCTTATGTGCTTTAGCCTTCAATGTTTTCCTAACAATTTGAGACCACCTTCCCTTGAGCCAAAGGGAAAAAAATACATAACCCCTTTCCTTTCCCAACCACCCCTTCCTACTACCAATTTCTGTACAGTCCCTGTGTGCCATAATATCCACACAAAGAAAGCATACTGTGACTTAAATGAATGAAGCATATTGTTTGGCTTCAATTCAGAGTTCATCCACAGAAGTGGAGAGCCTGTGGTTTTTAGCCAGGATGAAAACTTCATGAGAGGATGTTTTCCCTATGCGCCTTAAAGCTTTGAGTCATGGCGTTGCATCTGAGAATATTTAAATCAGGCCATCCTTATATATGTCTAGTTGCCAAGCGTCTGATTTTACTAACTTTATGTTTACTGGCAGTCTCAGACGTTGTTTTTTATGAAGAAACTGAGATATAAAGAGATGCTTCAAATAGACCTGAAAGCAGTGCAGTATGGAATGGCTTCATCATCAGTGTGTTCTTCATTAGCCTAACAATACACTGGTACATTTTTTTTTTTTTTTAAGTGGATGACATTATCAACTGCTCTAATTTGAAAATGGCTTGGGGCTTAAGACGCTGCCTGTGCTGAATGCAATATCAGTAGGGATAAATTGAATCAATTTGTTGTCTTTATAGTGGGTATTCAATAGGAGTCTAATCAAAAATGCACAGTGGCCACCGTCCTGAAGCCATTTCTGTCTCTGAAGCAGACATGATGTAGTAAATACTGGATATTTTTCAGTAAATGTCTCTTTTGAGAAACTCCACCCAGCACATGTAGCGGCTTCCGAGATGTCTCACAAGCGCTTATGTCTGAATGCTAACGCCCACAATTTTGCAGATAAATCCCCATTATGTGGGCTTATCGCTACCCTGAATGTGAGCCTTAGTGAATACACTTCATTTTCTACTTTGGCAAAAATACAGGGATCTACATGTCATGCCAGAAAGCATTCAGTAAATTAATTAAAAGTTGAAAGGGCCATAGAGAAAGAGAGTGACAGAGAAATAGAGATAGAGACAGGCTGTTATAAAAGTAGATATAGAAGAGGGTTTGACAGAGGATTACATTTGTCTGATGAAAAAGGTTTGCAAGCAGGTAGCATATGCCAGACATATTGTTTGTGTCCAATAGAATGAAATGTTGCAGGTTTACATTAATCACATTTTATTACTAATCACTTTTTCACAATAACTTGTCAGCAGTCAACAAACCTAAGAACAATTTCTCTAAAAAAACTCAGATTTTATTGTCACCTATTGCAGTATTTTTATTAGTTCTAATAGGCTTTGACAACAGTTCTAGTCGGTGTCTTTAAATGAAAAAAATACAGACGGCAGAGACAGAAAAGGGAGAGAGACAAAAAAGTTGACAAGGATAAAAAAGAAAGGGTGTAAAGAGAGGGAGGCTGAAAAAGCGACCGGATGCGAGATGAAACACCGAAAGACCAAATTCGCCTGTTAAATTGCACAGTAATGAGGTCCAGGGGAAGCCAAGTGTTAAGGAATGGACCACAGGATATATGATGTGTCATAGTGACCATGGCTCGCTGCAGCAATGTGTGTGTGCGTGTGTGTGTGTGTGTAGATGGAAGTTTTCTTATTAGTGAGGGTTGATTGGGTCATATTGCAAAGTTTAGATCAGCCAGCCCCCTCATTATCACTGCACTGACACACACACACACACACACACACACACACACACACACACACACACACACACACACACACACACACACACACACACACACACACACACACCGGCGTGCAAGGGATGGATAAACAGATAAATGAATGATCACTGCACAGTGAAGGAAGGCAATGAGGAGCAGGTGGGAGGGGGACTAAGGGGAGGCAAGCAGGGGTGGGAGGAAGTTACAGTTGTGACATGGATGGAGGAAGGACTGAAAAACTAAAAATAAAAAGAGAAGGCAATGAAGAAATGGAGACATGGGGGAGGGGGGCGAGTTTCAAGTTTCAGCTGAAATTTTGAAATGAATTCAGATGGATAAGTAAGTTTGAATGCACAAATGAGGAGGTAGGCTAATGGGTAGAGAAGAAAGCGGAGGAATGGAGGGCAGGCAATTTAAGGGGGCAGCGATCAAACGAGAGGAACAGAATGAGAGGGTGACAAATGTAGAGGAGGGGAAACAGATGGAGGGAGAGATGACCAAATGGAGAGAGTGCTAGGATATTAAAAAGAGGGGTTGACAGGATGGAAGGAGGGGCGAGTGACAGAGCGATGGGAGGCATAGAACGGAGAATGCAGACTTAATATCTCAAGGTCAAACAGCTGTTTTTTTAAACTGAGGAATAAAAGCACTCTGCCATGTGCAATTAGGCTATGTGCTGTCCTGGATATAAAATGGTAAGAAATGTGGTGAAATGTTTAGTTGACAGTAAGAATATCAACAATTAGCTGTTTATTGGCCCAGATGTTAATTTTTCTACTCTTCAGTTTACTGCTCTGTGCACCACCTACATCTGGTGCAAGCTAGCTGCAGCACTGCTTATTTGGTAACTACCACAGGTAACTTCATCCTGACTTGACAACGTTGCTGAGGAAACATTGTGTCCACCCTTAGGTCTCCCTCCAAGTTGCCCTGGATTGTAAGTGGCTCAAATTTGAACCACAAGCCCCCTTTAGCATTGTTAACTAACTGTCATCACTGTTAGCCTGTTAGCAATGTTAGCAGTGTCAGCATGGTTAGTGGTGCTAACATAGTTAACAATGCTAAAAGAGTTTTATGGCTCAGAATGAAGCCGTTTACTCAAGAGGGGCTTCCTGGAGGAAAACAGGAGGGTTTCCACGGCAGTGCCTTCATGCCACCGGGACAGCTTTGCCAGCAGTTATCCCTGAATGAGTTGTGCCACAAGCTAGCTCCCTCCTAACCTAGGCAGTGCGCAATGCAGTGCAAACCAAAGCTAACCACTGGAGTCCGGAGGGTGAGCAGTGGTGACTACATTTCCACACATTAACATGGCTATCCAAAGCCAACCAAAAATACAATAAAAAGCATGACATTAACATTAAAATGTTGCCACCTCTAACTGGATGCAGCATTAAAGCTCACCAAGAGAGCACTGGAGTAAAACAAAAGTATTTTACTTTAGTTTGCATTTTTTCTAAAAATCAACTAGTCAGAATTTGAATGTGTTCAAAAACACGGGGCCGAATTTGCACAATGCAATGATGTGTTTCTTCACACAAACCAATTGAAATACAAACTAAAAGGATGTAGAATACACAGGCCTCAACAGACTGGAAACTTTCAACTAGAAAGTTCTATTTACACAGTTGTGCTACAATTCACCAGGTATTCATGGCACAATCTGACATGCCTCCAAATTGATACTGCACAGTTACAGAGACACAGATCGTGACCAAGATTTTATTAGACCCATCTCGCACAGGGCAACACGCAGTGAACCTGCAAGATCGCTGTTATCGCACTGTGTGTTGGGGGCTTTAGGTGAGAAAAAGGAGATGGAGGGAGGGACGAAAGGGACAATGGAGACGGAGCAAAAGAGGTTAGGAGAGAGTGTGGGGCTGGGGGTATAATAACAACTTGCTTATCTGGAGAACACTCCGGAAAATTGGGAAAGAAAAAGAAGGACCAGGGACGGTGGATGGTGGACGGGGGGGGTGCAGGGGACAAAAAGAAAGAGTTTGATACATCACATTGGTAGATGATAGACAGTGAAGGAGGCATATACAGAGACACAGTGAGAGAGGGGCTGCAACATGTTCTCATTCCAGCTTGTCACATGGGGACGATCTGACAGTGACCTTATGTGTCTACTCACGACGTTTTAGGTATCTTTCTGCATCAGCTGTTAACACTCCGGGATGCCGTTACAGTGATGTCAACAAATGCACATGTGGTGGGATGAAGCAGCATGATCTAAATGTTTACACAACAGCGCGGACTGTCACAGTGGTTAGAATTAGGCAACGTAGTCACGGATGGTTAGGTTTAGGCAAAAGAGGCACATGGGAAGGTGTAGCAAAAAAAAAAATAACACAAACATTCACACGGGAAGTGAACTCCAGAATCCTGCACAAAAGTCGGTTGTTTGTGGGACCCATTCAGCTCCCAAACCGCCCGCCCTCCAGCTGTCTGCCAGCATATCATAACAACGCCAACGGTTCTGTCCGACCGCATTCTCATCTGACGCTGTCCAACCCCGTTCCGGTTGGATGCAGAGGGTGGCTTTTAGCAATATGCTCCTACGTTGAAAACATTGACAGAGCGGCACTATTTGACGAGTTTGAAGTAAGGGACACAGTAAGAGAGAGGCATAGTTAGACAGAGAGAGAGAGAGACACAGTGAGCGAAAGACAGGTAGTGGTGTTGTGTGGGAGGTGGGAAGAAAGCAAAGGAGAGGTCAGTGTTAACTGCTGTGGTCTGGCTTTCTCCCTGAGACCTATCACAACCTATCAACTCACTCTGGTGGAACGCTCTCTCTCTCTCTCTTTCTGTCTCTGTGATGTGGACAGGCTAAATAGAGAGAAATAGTGGTGCCGTAAGTGGTTGGGAGATGGGGGGGGGGGTGAAGAAATTGTTTCAGATGAGAGAAGCTGGTGCAAGAGATCATACTTGTGTGTGAGTGTGTGTATAATTTTGCACATCGGTGCTTTTGTGTGAGTTGGAGGGGAGATGGAATCCATTTGACCAACAAGAAAAAGGGTAGAAGGTAGAAGGTAGATTGTAAGTCATTTTTTATACAAAGTTTAAAAAAAAAATCAAGATTCATATCACAGAAAAGAAAAGTCGCAAAGGGGGGCCATGGAGTCAAAAAAATAGAAAAATATAGCAAAAAGGAAGCAAGGATTTGAGGAGGTACTGGCTGCTGTATCTAAATGGGCTGCCATTGTCAATGCATACTATTTGGTGTATAATGTACAAACTGTCTGTGATTAGCTTGTGTTGCTGGTTGGTCAAGGTCATGGACCGGCTACCAATAAGCCATTCTGACAAATATAATTGAACTAATCTTTAAAGATCTCTGTGTGCACAGTTAAGCTCACCTTCATCACCATTAGTTATAGTAACAGCTAGGTTTAGCCATCACATAACTTTTTAGAAAGTGAACTGATTTTACTTTTTCAACCTGGGATCCAAGATAAAGGTCTTTTTCTCAGTGTTAAGGAAGTTATGTTTATGTCTGGCAAATGTTTCACCACTACAGCTGTATTTTTGGTGTCCTGTGAATGCATGAACTGGACACTTCAATGTGCATGACTTCATAAGCTGGGCTAAAGGTGCTCCTTTGATTTGATATTGCATTCCAATAATGTTGGGATTGTCAACACTGATGCAGCAGCGTGGAAAATATCCTGACCTTTTAAGTTCTTCACATGGGTTAGCTCCAAAATCCTTTGATCCTACAGTTCCCATAATGCAACTCAAGCACTCCCTAGTTAATATAATCTGTTAACAAAGCTGTGGACCATGGAGTCAACACTGTACCTACCCACAGCAATTGAGCAACAGCTTCTGCAGTGGTATGGCACACCACAAGGACAATCACACAATTACCAGTAATACTAATAATGTTGAAACTGAAAATGTAAAGCAAACCCATGATGATTTCAACAGGGCTTTTTTTTTGTTACATCTGGCATCCAGCCATGTAGGTAATATAAGCTTCAATTGTCACAGAGTAATATTTTTTATGACTATCAGATGATTTGTAAAGTATATTTTAGTATTTTCTCTTCTCGCTACATATGTTTCCAGATTCATTAGGAAATCGACTAAAATATGACTTTAAGAGGAGGAAAGGGAGGCAGACAAGGACGATAGAGGAAGATAAAGGGGAAAAAGCAATAGAGGAGAGAGGACACCACAGGCAGCTGTCGGTCATCATCAGCCATGTGACAAAGCTGGCCTGGAGGAGAGACAGAGCGATTATACTCCAGACATCACCAGTCACCTGCACACACACACACAGTGTCACCACTGGGCACTTTAACCAAACCTATGTTTGACAATTGCTTGCAGATTGAGGGTAAGTGGTGTTAAAGATGTACCCTGGATAACTTAAATGTCTTGTGCGCTGTGCTGCTCAAGTGCCCAGTGTTTACTTGTAATAAGTTCATGTCAAAAGTAGTTTTAGGGATCGCTTCATTTGGATTAAGAGTATAAGTTTGGCTTCTCTCCAACAGACTGACTCACAGGCAGTCATACTGATTGACACCGAACCCCCAGAAGACCCTATAGACTGACACAAATGGTGAGATACAGCTTATATGCAGTAAACTCTCTCTTGTGTTCAGCTCCCTCCGTCCTTCTCTCTACCCTCCATTTATCACTTTCGCTCTATTTCTTTTTTGTCTTCCTCTCTACCAGTCATCTCTTTGAACTAAATTAAAATTTCTGTTCTCTGTATTGCACAGTTCAACCTGTTTTTGCAGCAGACACTGCACGATGGCTGACGGCCAGGTTTCATTACATGAATGAGTCATTCCCTTTTATTCATTATTAAAATAAAAAGGTTTTAGTACAGCTTCCCACCCTAATGCAAAATCATCCTGCAATAAAAACACAAATATTACTCTTATCAATGGTTTTTATTCAGATTTCCTAACAAACATGATGACCAAAACTTGTACTGTCCACCAGAAATATTCAACATTTAATTTAATTCAACATTTCATTTGCTTTACTGGACTTAAATCTACAGGATATCCATGCTGCTATCTCAGATGAAAAAATGGAGTTGTTTAAAAACAAACAGATCACTAAATCCAACCGCTTTGCATAGTGGCTCTACTTAGACTATGGCACAAAAAGGAAAGCAGGAGAACAAATGAAATGTCTGATAAATAATAGAGGGCGGCAACAAAGAGGTCTGATTGGAGGTACTGTATCTGCAAAACAGAGGTGACATTATCAGCAGACGCAATGTTTGGACTTGCAGTTGTTTATAGAAGATGTGAGGGGCTTATTTGCCAGTGTGAGGCAGATTCATAGCGGGAGCATGAGTGTGAACAAAGAAAAAAATGTACATTGTCTAACTTATCTCTGCTGATATGTAGGATAAATGTTTGGATATGTATCTGTGTGGTAATGTTACGGACTGTTGTGTTTAGATAGATTCATCCTCTTCCTCTCTTCTAATCTCTAATCCCTTGCACAGCTGGGACACTGTGTGTGTGTGTGTGTGTGTGTGCGTGTGTGTGAGAGAGAGAGCTGCATTCGCATGTCTGTCTGTGACCCTTTGTACGTCTGTGTGCTGCGTGTGCAACCAGGAAAGTGTATTCAAATGGGTTTATGCAGCCAACTGTGACTTTTGAAAAGTATTTTGTAAAATGTGTTGTGTTATTCAGTGTAAAGATAACATTATTTCAAACACAACGGGGGTGATATTTTATTAAATGACTGCACTACATCACTGTCCCATATCCTATTTTTTATTAATGTATTCCACTTTGGCTAAATCTAATTCAGAACAATGACCACAGCTTGCCAAGGCAACTCCATCATATGAGGTTTGTCAGTCCTCCAGGCCTCTGTACACCACAGAGAGGAACATTTTGGCGATGCACGTTTTCACGGACATACTGGCCTTAATTAGCAGTTTAGCATGTGAGAACAAAATACGGAAACATAACACAAACACACTGTTTTTGTCTGCGAGAGGAGTTCACACAGAGCTTGAAAGAGCCGCTCCTATTTATGATACAGTTGCCAAACTGTTTGTTTGTTTAGAAAATAGATAATGAACACAACAAACATTCTCTTTTGATGCCATGCATTGTGTATTTGTTGTGATAGCAGGGATTCTGTAAAGATGGATAAATAACTGGATGGTTAGCATGCTGATGTGGGTCTCCAAAGCAAAATCTCTCCTACAGTGTTATTATGGTGACCATGGTGCACATGTGTTATATTATGGCAGCAGTTGGAGAACACAGTAATAAATTGTGTGTTAAGTGGAGTGAGACTCAGACAGACTCAGTCATTTCAAATGATGAATCTTTCCTGGTGAGTGATGAGTTCATTTTTGCAACACGTAGCTGAACATTAGCTTTAGATTTAATGCTGCGTTACTTTGTGCAGTGGTGTTTGGAGAATCATGCAACGTAATCTAATGTTATGGTAATCTTAGCATATGGCTAGATAGCTTGTGTGTAATGGCAAAAAAGTTTCACCCTTCTTGCTTTAATGCTTCATCATATTATTCCTCACCTTTCTAAAACTCAGCAGATTTATTTGTTTATTATTTTTTAAATCACCTGTTTTCAAAAAATGTTATCAATAAGACCGTTCTCTTTCCTTTTTGTTATTATTGTGATTTTATTCTTATTTACGACATCTATTGCACATCCGTCCATCCTGGAAAAGGGATCCCTCCTCAGTCGCTCTTCCTGAGGTTTTCACCATTTTTTTCCATCATTACAGGGTTTTTTGGGGGGAGTTTATCCTTAGATGATGTGAGCGTCTAAGGACATAGGGATGTCGTATGCTGTAAAGCCCTCTGAGGCAAACTGTGTTTCATGTTAATGGGCTTTATAAATAAAACTGATTTGACTTGACTTAACTTAAAGTACTTTTAAATACTTAGTGGAGATTTTCAACATGCTGATAAATGCTTGGCCTCATAATACTGCAGCTATAGCTGTGATCCTCCTTTAATTGAGCGTATCTGTATGCATGAGAGTGCCAGAGACAGCTTCCATATGTAGGACACTGTGTGTACAGTCTGTGCATGTGTGTTCCTGTACTTAAAAGCGTTAGTGTTCTAAAGTGCACAGGGCACAGGGCACATATGTGTGAGCATGGCCAATGACACTACATCTGAGCTGGATATCAAATACGACACTGTGTCCACATCACGGCTTGATGTGTGACCACACTTATACACACATACACATATATGCTACCACAAACATACTGTAGGCACTTACGCTCTGCCACTGTGAGTTTGTGTGTTTAGTGCTAAAAGGCTTGGCTGTCAGCCGGGAGCTTTTAGAGGTCATTACATCAACATTTAACCACGGGAAATGCTTTTTGATAGACATTTTTGCATTTCTCTAATATAGGCTGTAATTTCCAGTTTATTAGATTCATTAATGTTTTTTTGCATTTGGCAGATACCTTGCTCACACTCTGCTATGTGTTTGACAAATGGACTGAGATTCATGCATTATTTCTGCTGCTTTAACGCTCAAGGAATGTGTTATGTGACTGTCATCCCTCTGCTGCATATTGCATTGCACCTTTTATATTCATGTGTGGCTGCTTGTATTTAAATTCATATGGTGCTGTCCTATATCCTGTGTTTTCCTCACTCTACCTGCTCTCTTTTTTTTGCTTAAAAAAGAACTTAATAAGCCTGTGTACCCTCCTAAAACTTAAATGATCTCATCAAGGGGATTAAAATTTCTAATCAAATCTTGCCTTGATAAACACTACGGTAGGTGTAATAAGGTCATTTTGAATGTTGACATTCATTTCTCCAGAGAAAAAAAGAAGCTTTGATGATTTGTTGATTAAATGGACTCTATGATTAGCAAACTAGTGGTAGCCATGGTAACAGTTTCTCTTCATTGTGTCCTGCATCTGTCCCTTAAGTGGAGGTCTCACATGAATCCTCTGCCATTAACTTACCTCCCTCTCTATGAGAACTGCAGTCATCACTAAAAATGACCTTTACTCAGCCAGACAAGAAGGACAAGAGCACAAATTTGACCAAACACCAGGAAATGTAGCTTACACGCACACACACTTTACCTCCTAGATGCCCCTCTATAATATCACTGCCTTCATTTTATGATGTGTCAGTAGCAAAACAGGAACAGATGGGTCTTTAGGATGTCTTGGTTTTATTTCATGGTTGTTGTTTTCTCATTCTAATTGTCCTCGAGTGTCCAGGGACAAATCTACAACTATTGTCCTGCTAATTACGTCTCCTCCTACTATCATCTACAAGCGTTTCTCAAATGCTTAAATGAGATGCACATTGGCACATTGCTAAAACTGAATGCCAATGGATAGAACAACTGTATAAAATGTAACTGCATTCAAAACATCATTGAAAACATGTAATTTTGCCTCGGTGGCATCAAGACCCAAGGAAAAGAGGGTGCTCGACAGTTTTTCATTCCTCGATGGATCTCAGTAGATTAGTCCAACATCTTTACCTCACTCTCAACATAATTACCTCACACCAGTTACCCTGATGTGTTCAGTCTCTCAAGTGGTTCCAGCGCTGAGACAGTACGGAGACACAGAGAGAAAGAAATAGAGAGTGTGTGTGTGTGTGTGTGTGTGTGTGTGTGCGCTTCAGTATCTGTATGGCTGTGTGTTTATGTCATGTTGGTTGAATTGCAAAGCAGAGCCGAGCAGATGGGTTTATAATGAGGAAACAGAATGATTCTGATAATGATGACCAGATAATTATAATGCATCTGAAGGAGGGAGGATGGTGCAGGGAGAGCAGGAGTGGTGTGGTGGATTCAAAGAGAAATGATGGAAATGTATGAGAGGAAACAGAGTGCATGTTCACAAAGAGGGGTTGGGAAGAGCTGGATTCAGTGTGTCATGAGAAACCAGAGGAGGACGAGGAGCAAAGAAGATGGGATGAGAAAAGAGTGGGTTACCCAAAGGCCTTTAAAAAAATCTTTAGATATCTTTTATTGAAATATCTAAACTGTAGGGTGAAGGCCTGAAACGATCTTACTTGAAGCTAACTAACCATTAAAGCACCTCTCATTTTCATGTTGACCTGTTCTGTTCTGGTAATTGACTTAAAGAGCACCTACACTGGGCATGTTTTGGTTTTTGATGTCTCTTTTCTTTATGCTGTTGTCTACACAGAGTTCACACAGACCAATGACTGTCC
Organism: Plectropomus leopardus; assembly: GCF_026936395.1. NCBI lineage: Eukaryota > Metazoa > Chordata > Actinopteri > Perciformes > Serranidae > Plectropomus > Plectropomus leopardus. The sequence continues at coordinate 16,739,426 of NC_142181.1, read as the reverse complement.
TACTTCATATATGCACTCGGGTGGGGTCCCTGACGTGAAATTCCCCTAATGTCTTGGCATACCTGAGCAACAGTTAAGTCAGGTCTAAGTCTTCAGCCTACTGGTAGATGTATATTTCACTTCAAAAATTACAATATCATAAAACAGAGTTGGAATACAAAAGGTTTAAAGGCACTGACCAAGAAGCACCACAACCAAGAAGGTACATTATGTGATAGTGAAGCTGAGGTTAAATACAATTTGAGAAAATTCAGTAATGGCCAGAGCCTCACAGCAGGAAGATAGCACTAATGTGAAATAACACAGAAAACTGATAACCCTCGTCCCACAGAGCTCATTTCAACCATAATAAGGTGACACTCCGTCTCAACTAATTTTTGGGGCTTAATATTATCAAAGAGAGAAAAATTATGTTTATAGACTCCTTAATATATCTTTATATTTCCTACTTACTATCATTCTCATGCAGGAAAAGGCTAATCTGGCAATTAAAAAAAACATACATGAGCATGTTTGTGATGTACAAAAAACAAAAACAGATTGTTCAGAAGATTAACTTTTTTTGTCCAAAGAACAGATTTTTTTATTATCGGTAACTCAACATACCAGTGATTGCTTTTTTTTAGTTGTTATTATTTTTAAGTTCATTTTTAAATACACTTGGAATTCTCTATAGTCTAACCTGATGCTGCTCCTAATCAGCAAGCTTTTCGTGTAATATCTGAATATATATTTCTATGCTCAATATGTTTTGTGTGATTTTCTATCACATATTGCATCTACAATATTGACACTGTAGAACATAGTGGACTGAGTTGGTCAGGACTATACACATTCTAAAAAAATAACTGATTTAATGGACCTCAGTCTCTGTATTGAGTAATATATGTTTAGGTAAAATTTGTACTGGCTTGTGTTGTTATGAAATAGCCTCTCTTGCAATACTTTATGGTGGCATTTACTTCAAGCTTGATTGAGAGTATATGGGCGCCGGTGCATCGTTCAGCAGATGGTTTGAGTCAATGTAAATGAAAAATTCAACACTATTTTTTCATTGCGAATCTGTCCCCACTGATATGCTGCTGATGTGACATGCTTGGTTTAGCCTGTGGGTGAGATTTTATACAGGTGTTGGAAAGTCTAACAATTTCTGCCGACACCTTCAGAAACCTGCAGGCACAATGAAACGTTAGCGGGTACATGAACTGTGCCATACGCATTAAGGAGAGAGATAGACAGCATAGAAACCAGTGGAGACAGAAAATAACAAATATATTGCAAACCTATTTATTTTTCATGTTGTAAAATATAGTTAGGACAGCATATGGACATACTTTATGTATTAAATAATTTTCAATCACCAGACCCAAGGAGAGAATGCAAAACTGTAGGTAACACATGGTATTTTGTTTTTTATGTAATATTTTATTTTATTTTTCTGATGTTAATTTCCTTTTTCAAAAAAGAAAACCTTTTTGGCTTCATTTTTTCTTTTGTGTTGTCTTCATTACTGTTTACATTGTCTGTTTTGGTGAGACATCTTTATGTTTTTTTTTTTGTTTGTTTGTTTGTTTTTTTATCTCACCTACATAATCTTTTTACCAATAGGCAGTAACAAAAAATTTCTTTTAGTACAGCACTTTGTAGCCTTAATTTTGAAAAGTGCTGTATAAATAAGTTTTACTGACTTACTCACTTAAAATCTGTTCTAATGTGTTGTACTTTTGTTGTGGTTTTATTGTGCAAAAATAAACAAACAAATAAACAAACACTTTGCCCACTCTGGTGAGTCCAGGAGAGCACCGTCATACCTTTGCAGTTCACCCACTGTGCAGCTAATGAATGAAAAGATGATGCCAAGAAGGGTGACTGAGGAAAGTAAGAAAGGATGGAAAAAATAGGGGAAAGAAAGGGAGGAATTCCCTACCTTCTTCACAAAAAACTAAGAACAACAGGTCAAAAAAGCAACCGCAGTGGCAGGTGCTTGGGGTAGGGTGTGTGCTTTCCTGTGGGTGTTTCTGCCCCTTTTATTTCAATCCTTCAGACCGCTGGTGTTGTTTTTTTTCCACATTACTTTTTGTTTCTTCTTTTACTTTAATGTTCAAAGCTAAAGTGTCAAGGGGATTGTCGGTAAAAGCCATCACATACACACCTCACAGACGGACTTTTTTTTTTTTTTTTGCTTTATACTCATACACACACTTTCTCTTTTCACACTCTGTCTCTCTTATTTATGCACAAGCACATATACGTGCACACAAAGCTCACTGACAGGTCATTTCACCGCAATCTAAAATAGCTGAGTGGAAAGAACAGATGCTAAATATAGAGGCCAACTGAGCGGAATACCAACGACTTTCAAGATCATATGATACAGACAAGCAGTGTGATGGTTCACACAAGGCGATAAGGCAGTGCTTTAAAAATACAAGTTCAAGACCTGAAGGTGGTTAATGGGACGCTTAAAATAGGTCTCGAAGAATAGCTCTTTGAAGAAGCTTCATTTAATTGGGCTTTCGCTTTAGCGAAGTCCTGGGAAAGTTTTGCAATTTAATAGATGTGAAATGATGTTAATGGATGTTACAACTAGATTAAATCTATAATTAAATAAAATATGAGGACCTCTTCATGTGAACAAAGATTTAAAAAAGCATTCAACAAGTCCACCATAAGGCATCTCCTGATGGCAGATATCAGTACTGCTAATGAGTTTTGTGTGCAAAGTGAATAAATTGTAATCTAGCGTTAAGATAGTTGTATAATAAGCAGAGTTGGCTGTGCTAGGGTTAACAGTGTATATGTTCAAATACCCAGACTAACATACCATTAAGTATGCAAGAAAAAAAGATTAGAAAGTCCAAATATGTAGATTCCAGTATGCACCCTGTTGCATTTTGTAGTAGGCAAGCCAGCATGCTTTTCTGGCTATTCTGACCCACAATCCTCTGCGCAGGGGAAGATATGTCACATCGACTGACCCGCAAACAGATGGTTCATTGACAGCTTGTTGACAGAAGCCACAATGACAGATGACAGCGCATTCAAGTGACTGATGACGAGTCATATAGATACTAACAATAGGGATAGAAATTGTGTACGTGAACAAAATAATCATACAGATAAACAACAACACAAGGACACTCCAAATAGAACAATGACGGAGATATAAATATGCAATTTTCCTGTTTTGGACTACATACTTCAACGTCCTGCGCAAACCACACTAAGTGTGATCTGATCAGCTGTGAACGGATCAACAGATCAGTTATCTACAAGAGTCAAACTGCTGCTGAGGAAAAAGAGAAGCTAGAGAGCTCCTCCTGCACTGCGTTTGCAGACCCATAAAAACCTTCCATCGTCAGCTACTGCCACACTCTCCTTCTGTGGGATACACTGCAGGTGTTTCACAGTAAAAACAACAACAATATCAAGACAGCTTTTAAGATACTACAGATGTGATCCAGTAATTTCAAATTCACCTTTGAGATTTTGAAAATGAATATGAGATGTGAGATAGGCCCCTGATCAAAAGAGAAAGAAGGAGTCAAGTTAAATAACTGAAGAGCAAACAGTAATTTAGCAATTCACTGAGCACAAAAAAAAATCCTGTCATTAATTAAGTTAAGGAGGTAAATTAAGTAATTCCAGGTTCAACATTTTAAATATAAAGTAACAAATTATTACAAATTACTTTTCCTCCCTGAGGACTGATTGACTGTTCAAATAGATCGGATTTTTCTCTTTTTGCCTATTAAAAATTAAATTAGCATATATTTTAAAATGGAACCCTGGTGGTTTATAAAGGCCACTCTACAGAGGTTTGCCATGATTTTAAGTATCTCATTGAAGCCAGCAGCACCTGCCACAAGGGACTTAAACATAGCTGCAGCATCAGCGTATCATACCACAGAGTATCCTCTTGTGTATTATTGTTTTGATAGCAGGCTACAGAATAAAGCATGGAGCTAAAAAGCTCTCATAAAGTGAAGGCAAACAATTAAAGTAAAAATATCATTAACATGGCGCTGTCACTGCAGGAAAGGATTTGTGTGTGTGTGTGCATGTGTGTGTTTTACATGTTTTTGACTCTTGAAGGGAGAATGGGGATGCCTCTGGTGAAGATAATTAAGACTTTTGGTGTCAAAACCAGCCTGTGTGTGTGCCAGGAGAACTAAAGCACTAACAATCGCCAACCTGAACAGGCTTGCACAAAGATCTAAGTTACGAGTGCTACTGTCACTTCTCATTAAGAGGAGCTGTCAGGACATGTGTGAGGAAAAACATGTAGTATTGTCTCTAGTGTTGTCATTAATAGATTTTGGTAATCTGTGTGCATTTGCTTAGAATGCCATGTAGAGCGTCTACACAACGATCAGCTGTCCCACTATTGTGTCACATTGCTCTTTCATGTCTTAGTGATGAATGAAACGTCTTTGGGCCTCTGATGTGAGTAATGATTTTCTAATAACCTGCAGCTTGTTAGCTCAGCTGGCTGAAACACTGACTGCTAAAGTGTCTGCATCCTGTTTGGTGTGTGTGTGTGTGTGTGTGTGTGTGTTGTGAGGGGGAGAAAGAGAGAGAGCTCTTTACTAAAACACTAAAGTACAGACTGCCAGCTTCAATTTGATAGCCCTTTGATCCATATTGAGATGAAATGTAAAAAACAACAACCCAAAAAACTGACATAACTTTTGCATCAGCGCCCAAATGTAAAGGTGCCGAAAGTGTTTTCAATTTAGGAATTTAAAATTAGAATTTTTACTTCTAGGTTTCTGCCTGCCATGAATATAACTAGGGTCTTGATGTCTTATTTTAAATAACTCAGATATAGATTTCCTTTACAGTATCTTAGAAGAGATATCATATTGTGTTAAGACACTGTGTGGAGAATTGTGGAAGTACTGGAGGCCCCCAATTGGAGGAAAGTAGGTTTAGCTGTTGCGCATCAGGCTATTCCACATTAGTACAGATAAGTGACTTAACCTTCTTTTTGTATTTTGTACACCTTGAGAGAGTAGAGTCTTACTTAAAGGTATACTATGCAGGAACCTTTGATCACTGTCTGTAATCAGTATCACCAGTGAAAGTGAGAGCCAATCCCAGTTTTGTCGTGTTTAGCAACCCTCTGCTATATTTGCTTTTTTTCACAGCGTTGTGTCTGCGACTTTCATCGCTTCCTCTTGGATGTGGGCTGCTTATGATCTGGCAACTGGTTGTTCTTTTTCATAAAGTCCTGACCACACCAGCATTCTGTGCCCAGGGCATTTCAAACGCAGCAAAAAATTAAGAAAATAAAGGCAGAGGACAGGGTCTCTGCAGATAAATTCATTGCCACACATCATAAGAGATGACTGAGAGGGATTACTTTTGTTTGTAAATCCTGCATAGTATATATTCTTCTAAGGGGGCAGGAAGGCTTGGGCATTAATAGGGCAGCCTCCTTTTTTTTATTACAAAGCCATAAAACTACAAATGCTAAAAGTCAACTGCAGTTTGAGCTGTAGTGCACCAAACAAATGTTCCTGAGAAAGAAACATATCATGTACTTTTGGTCGATTCCAATGGTATTATCAGTTAGTCGTTTATGGGTGGTTTGCCACTTAAATAACTCTATAACTATTGTCAAGCTGAATTACAATCTGTAAGTAATCTACCAAATTTTGTATTGCTGCTAAAGTAAGATGGTTGACAAGGTAAATAAACCTTTTCCTAAAAAACAATATATAGACTGAAGTAGCAGTCCTTCCCTATCATCACTGATGACCCTCTAGAAGTTTATGAAGGTATATTTATCTGCAGAGACTCTTCCCTCTGCCTGTATTTTCTGTTTTTGTCCTTATTCTCTGTGCATGGGACATTATGGGCATGTACCCCCACAGTGTTCAGGTGAGGTCGGGGCTTCATAAAAAGGCGGTGACTAGGTACCAGACCATAACCAGCAGGTGTCAAAGATACACAGTGTGGGGGGAAAAAAAGCAAATATAGCGAGGGTGAAACACCAAATGAGAGTGAATCTAGGGTCAGCTTTTATTTTCACTTTCTCTGGTGAGCGCGGTTTCATACAGTAACCAACAATCCTGCATAGTATGCCTTTACCTAGCTGATGTTAGCATTTATTAGCAAAAGTACAACCTTGCAGAGCAGCCAGAGTGGCTGTACTCTTGTTAACTCAGAGTGTTCCCTTTTGCACAGTCAGTAAAGATAGCATAACTAGTACTGTTGACAGCTATTTATTCATGACGACAGCGCCTGAGTGTAGTGGGTTACAGGCAATGTAAGAATAAGATGTGCAGGCTTTAAATAGTCAGTATTTTCAGAGATATCCATTTAGACAATCACGCACTAACCCCGGTCTTGCTTCTCTTTCCTTAGGCCTTTGGATCCATCTCTCCAGGCCATCTTTTCTTTTCCAGCCCATCTCCAGTCACCACAATGTATCTTCAAGTTGAGTCTTAACAAATCACAGCACACCACATAGAGGTAAGGCAAGGATTCCTAGACACGCACAGCTTTTACACTGTTATTTTTGATTCCATAGGAATTGAAGTGCTCATTGAAGGATGCAAAATGGACACTGCTGGGAACTGTGACAGTGAGCCTGCTTAGTTTCCTTTTAATGACACCTGAAACATACATAACAGTTATTGCGAATCTAGTTTAATAACATTTTAATGACCCCCTTTAGGAAAGTATAGGGTATTACATAATGTTCAGATTTATGTCATTAAAGTACACTCAAACTATGCTTTCCTTATACTAACCAACTATAAGTATGTGTTAAATTACAGGGGATAATGTTTTTCTTAGCATTTAGTTGTGCATGTGTGTTACATAAATGGCATTAAGTTTTAGTAATTTAAAAGGTGCAGGTAAAACACACTGTGTATGCCTGCACCTGTGTATGTGTCAGAGGGTAAAATGAATTCATGTGCCAGCCCCATACCTGTATGACTTATTCACATGTGGAGGTAAATGTGTCCTTGCTGAGTGCGTGTGTGTGTGCTGTCTCACCGTGGCTGTGTGTGTATGTCTGTTGAGCAAAATTGCTGCAGTCCAATGTGCTCTGCCTCTGTTACAGACGTATTAGCAGGGCTGTGAGAGCACAGAGGCCAGGCGGGTTTGCAGGCAGCGCGGCAGGGCAGAGATAGTGCTATTGATGCTGGATAGATGGAGGGTAGATGGATGTAAATCAAAAAGGGATACACAGTGAGAGCACTCACAAATCATCAGGGTTTTCCTGGCTCAGAATGAGGTGGAGTTTGTGCCATCCTGATCATGTGCAGATGTGTGGATGTGCACTGTGCCCTCAAGTGTCTAATTACTAGGAACTATATGATTTGGAAAAAAATACAATTATTAACATGTTGTGGCCATATTGCTGAAGGGATAGTCCATCGTATCTATTATGTTATTAGTGATCCCAGTACTATTTGTTCTTAAAGTGTTGAAGAGTAGCAGATTAAATGATCTGACAATTTCAAAAATAATTTACAGCAAACACTTCTGAAAGACAACCTATCCTTTTTTAATTTTATTTTGATTATTTTACATCATATTCTAAATTGTTTGCTTCTATCAGTATATGCAGCAGTCTTGTACTCATTTATTGTAATGAACAGTTACCATGTCTTACAGGCGTTTGTTTGAACTCTTGTACTGGTAAGATGGGTAAAGTACGAGACATTGTTCAGACACACAAACAGAGGTGCTGCTGCCGCTTGCGACTCAATTTTTGAACTCTAACTGGCAATATCCAATTACCATTAAATGGCAGGAAAAATGTTTTTGTTCTGATTTCTTTAGTGATTTTTTGTTATGGTGGCAAAGACGTTACCAATTGAAACACTGTTTGGCAGTGCCTTTCCTGGTGCACTGTGCTAATTACGATACAGCGCAACCACATGGACGCAATGCCACAATTGCAATCACAATTGTTGAATTGTTATTTCTCAGTAGGAAAAACGGTGATTATCACTTGCCACACTTGCCTGCTGTTGTCTAAAACTTTATAATAGAGCCTCTTGGTAGGGTATTCATTCTTGCTGTAAAAATGAGACCTCAGCATTACCTATAGCACTATTACTCCATCAAGCCTTCCTTTAGTAGGGTGGATATCGGGATGCAAAGAAACAAACTCAGAAAATCCTCTCACTTGTAATTCAGTTTGATCCACCACACTGCGATTTGCCATTTGAAATTATACCAAAGAGGACAGAACATTTTTACTGTCTTACAATTCTAGACATCTCTATGTGTATAGTGATGTTCAAGGCTGAGATTTGGCTCCCCAGCTGTCACCTGGTACAAAACTGTTATAAGCTATTTTGGAGTGAAATTTGATGTCAGAAGTATTTGACCAGGTCAGGCCGAATTTAAACCTCTATAAACCCGCTGGGTTTGTAACTGAACAGACTGTGGACAGTAGAGATTTTGGCAGTGAGCCTGTCTGAGCACAGTGTGGCTTAACCTCGAAGACCAGTGGGAACAAAGGTCAAAAACAACAAAACATTCCAGATACTGAGACCAGCGTGAGCTATCAATCAGCAGGAAAATGTGTTAAGGAAAACTATAGACCTGGAGCGGTACATTGTAGATTTATTCATCAAGATATAAATCAAGAGGACTTCCACAACTGTCCAGTTAGTGCTTTGTTAGTGCTGCATGGTAAATGTGTATGTTTGTTCCTAAAAAAAAATGGAAATCATCCACCCCAGATGCTCTGTTACCTCTTTGGTTTCCGCTTTTGATCTTTTCCAGGAGCACAAAAGAGCTCAGAACTTTTTTTCTCTTTTAGAGGTGTCATCAATTTGTGACTACTGGCAGTAACCCAAAAAGCAGTCCTGAGCACAAGTCAGGCAATCAGTTAAAGCCATAACACTTCTCCAGATATTCTCGGGCAGTGTAGGTGAGCATTTCTAACCAACAGTATTTCCTGTTATATCGCCCTTTTTTAATGGCCGCATGCATTGCATTTGGACAATTTGTGGTCACGTTTTCTCTATCTTGGTCCTCAAAAACACATTTGTGCATCCGCTGTATGTGTTGAATACAGTGTTTTTAAAATATAAGTAATTACGTTATAACATGAAAAGTTTTATTATAACTATAAATATTTTCACATAATACCAAGATAAATAGTATGCTGTTATAACAACAAATGTTTCATGTTATAATGGGAAACTATCTTGTTAAAACATGAAATGATCTTCTAAAACATGAAAAAACATAATCTTGTTATAACAATAAACTTTTCACAGTATTATGTGATACTGATCTGTTTTTATGCCTATGTGCTGGAGATAGCCATTACTGGAGAGATTATGTTTTGGGGTTTTTCAGTCTGTCTATCTATTCCATTCTCGTGAAAGTTATATCTCAAGAACACTTCGGGGGAATTTCCTCATATTTGGCAAATACATCCACTTGGACTCAATGATAAACTAATTACCTTGAAGTGGTAATACATCATGGTCACTGTAAACTCGTCTGTCTCATTCTAGTGAATTTTGGTTCCTGAAGTCCACCATGAGGGAATTTCTTCAAATTTGGCACAAACGTCCAATTGGACCCCACGATGAACTGATTAGATTTTGGTGGTAAAAGGTCAATGTGACCCTGCGTTTGTCCCATTCTCATGAGAGCAATATCTAAAGAACACCATGAGGGAATTTCCTTTAAATTTGGCACAAACTTCCATGTGGACTCAAGAAGGAACACATTAGAATTTTGGTGGTCAAGGTCACTGCCACAAAACATGTTTTTGGCCATAACTCAGAAGGCCATGCACTAATTATAACTAGATTTAAAACAAATTTCTGATAGAATAAAATTATGAAGTGTTGATATTTTGTATCCAAAAGGTCAACTTCACTTCACTGTGATATCATAATGTTCTGGTCATTGCTCAATGTCAGAATCAGAGGAGACCTTTAGTCAGATACTGATTTGTTGACTTAATCCTGGGATACCACCTTTAAACTGTGCAGATTGTATAGATCTCTTGTGATGCCAGTAGGGAGATGTGTGTGAAGCATCCATGTTTGAACTGACATGGATATAAAATGTGCAACTTGACTGGTTAACAGAGGCTTACAACAGCAAGGCAGTAATTCTAGTTCCTGTCTTGTGTAGCAGCAGAACACCGCTGTAACAAATCACTTCAAACCTTAAAGAAAAAGGATAAAGCTATTCCAAGACCATCTCTTATCTGAGCCTTTACTTTAACAAATTGCACTTTACATTATTTTCAGTTTTACATGGTCAGCTAACTGGGATTTTGTACCATGAATAACAGTTATTTATTCACTAGAAGCGTCAGCAATTTCCTTGTTAATAGAATTTTATGTGAATGCAGCACTCTCATAAGGGTCCTTTGGGTTATAACTCTTACATTGTTTAACATGAAAGCCAGTAAAGACCAACAATGTAAAGATTAAAGTTTCTTACAATATTACTCCAAATTTGTGTGACTGTACAAAAAAATACCACAAACTATCTTTTCAAATGTGAATGTATTTGGCTGTTTGTAGCTATGCTGAGGTCGAGCCGCACGCATGCTGAACAACAGTAGAGTCAGAAGACGTCCTATGCAGAGTAATTCTGCTACAGAAGCTTTCTCCAGCCAGCCTATTACAGCATATTAACTGGCTTACACACCGTTTTAGAAATGGTTTGAAAAATGATTTCATTTCAGAGGTTACAGAGCAATTTGTACCACTATCCTGTTTTCCTCTTCCTCGCAGCCTTCCCTGCCTTCCTCACACTGCTTTATTTTCTGCCAGCACCCAGGAGAAACATATGCCATGAGCAGTTTATTAAAGGGAACTAAATGGAAAAAACATTCAAGATATTTTATATTTCAGTACGTTTGTTTTTCCCTGGCTGAGAAACCAAAATAGCAACTCATCCAACTCTGACAGACGCAACTTCAGATGAGGCATTTCTGACATTCAAATAACTTTTTAAAGAGTTTACAATGAGACACAGAGTCAGACAACTAACTTCTTATCTGCCAAATAATTTTCAAGATTACTAGATATTTCTCCTTTGAACTATCTGGTATCTGTCACAATGCCGTCTATTTCTATTCCTTTATCCCCTTGTGAAATCTTCATAGATTACACATCTGAATTGAATAAAGTATGCAGCGTGGTATCGGAGACATTTCAGCTTATCTAAGATTAGTTATCTCAGTAATTGAAGGGGACAGATGTGAGAGAATCGGATATTTGAAGTCTACATCTCTAGAACTAAAGATGCACAGGTTCACAAAGCCTAGAAAGACTGGAGTAGGTCACAATGATTCCTTTGAATATGTGTGTGTGTGAGATTATTTCTGTAATTGCATTGTGATTCTATGTGCAGTTTAGGTGTTGTCCCATTAGTGAATACGTACAGTATTACCTATTGGTTTGTGGTTCCTCAATTATCTGTTGTCCAGCTGCAATGATTGGATTTGTATGTGTCAGAAGATCCTCATTCCTATATCTTTACCATCAGTATTGCACCATCGCCTAATTAAGGGTTAGAAAAGTGAAGTGCTCAAGTCAACATATTAAGTCAAGTGTTGCTGATTTAACGTAATAAGTTGACATTTCCCTGTGAGAAACATATTCACTTGTTCTGATTCACTGCCATCTAATTTGGGATCCTGCACACCTGCCTCTAATTAACAAGGAGGTGTGTGGGTGCTGCAGTCTGTTGTGTTTTTTTTTTCTAGCTTTTGTTCACACATACACAGACACGCACACTCTGTATTTATCTGACAATTCTCAGTCATCCAGGTAATTGCTAGCATAACGTGGTCAACTTAACCCTTTCATGCATGAATTATCAAATGTATTGAGATTTTTTCAGATTTTCAACCAATATGACACTTTTTGTCAAACCCACCTGTCACAGCAAATGCCAGTTAAATTTACATGTGATGCATTGGAACACATTAATTGTTAACTAAATATAAAAAAGTGGTAACAGGAAAATGGAGAATTATGTGAATTACTCGAGGCCTCTTCCTTTAATGTCATTGCATAAGCTTTAGCAACACATTTCAAAGCACTATCCATTTAGAGGTGGTAAAATGTTGTTGTTGTTGTTTCTGTGATGAAAATGTCTGGACTTTTTCGTTTTTTTTTGTTGCTATTGCTGACAGACAGACAGCTAACATGGTGCTCACTGCCCATCATCTGGTCTCCAGCTAACAGTGATAACACAGTTAATTATCCTACAAGAGGTTTGCGGCTCATAATTAAGATGTTTACTCACTGGGACAACCAGGGGGACACCGGAGGGTGGGTACAATATTTCCACAGCAACACTTTTGGGTCAGAACAGCATTACTAGCTTTAATTGCCAAATGAGCGGTGCTGCTAGCTAACTTCCAGCGGACGTGGTTGGTGCGCAGTGCAGTGAACCATGAGAAGCAAAATAAACCTATAGACCTATGTGCCTAACTCGTTAAAATATTCTTGGCAGTTAACCAATTAATGGTTGACCACTAACATTTCAAACCCAAACATAAAGGAGCACAATATAATGCATAACACGTCCAAATTGCAACTGACCACAATAATTGCAGCTTAGGTCTGTTTATGTAATGTCCCCCTACATTTCAGAAGAAGAAAACTTAGAGTTTGACCAGTTGTAGGTGTATGGAGGAGCAGCGAACAAGGCATTTGAGCATTTCTGCAAGTCTGCTTCTGCCTGTGCGCTTTGGTAACGGGCCAAATGTGGTGCCTTTTTTTTGCCATTCACAAAACTGTAATTGTGTTTGTGAAAACATGCCGGATTCAATTTTGTTTAGAGCACGCAGCTGGTCTTACAGTGCTGTTCATTCACGTGTCTCTTACACTATCAGTGTGTGACGTCAATTACCCAAACAGGTCAAATGTTAAAAACACTGCATCAATCATTAGAACTGGTGAAGCCTCTTGTATCTCTGCACATCTTAATGAGTACAAGATAGTTACGTCGAAGTTTAATGATGACCTTTCTGCTCTATTTTCGATGCACCAAGTATGTGGGGCCTTGTTTTAAAAAGGATAAAAATAAAGATAGGGTTGAAATGTCAGCATAATTTCTGTTCAATTCCCTGCCTGTCCAGCCTTAGACATAAACCAAAAATAAGGAGAGTCTTCCAGCTCTGGCTTCTAACACACTGAGACACTGTATGCATCAGTAGATATTGCTCATTTATCATTGTTACAGTTACTTTTAGAGCAAACTATTTTAAAATGTTTAGTCTGTCAGCATTGCTTAATTAATATTATGATGCATTAAGGGGGTGCAGTTTATTTTTTATAATTTTGTTTTATTTAAAAGCAATTTTCAATATTTGCAAATGTCAGAATAAGTCAAGATTAATGACCACACTATAGAATTCCTTGTAAAAATAGTTTTCACAACATAATCATGATATAATTATGCTGTTTGCCCCACTATAATTGAAAACCATGCTTGTCAGTGAAAAATTAGTTTGTGTAGGAAGAAACACATGCATCTCTACTTACTGCTTATGGCATTTTGAGGACATTGCCTGTCTCACTTTGTTATTCACGAAGCTCAAAAACTGTCTAAGTATGTTATCTAAACTCTTGATCTAGAAGTTGTCAAAGACATAAACATTCTAGCAACTTAAGTTGTTTTACTCTGCGACGCAGAAAGCACAACAAACTGACTGTAGTTCCTAAATGCATCTTCCCTTTGCTGTCTCAACCTATATCATACGATTGAATCTTAATGATCTCTTGGTAAATACAAAGGTGTTCACTTGTAGGTTTCAGGGGGTGCACATAGTAATATATTTGCAACTGTGGGTATGTTTTTCATTGCAATTTGTACATTCATAAATGGGAAATGTTTTGTTATATTATATAAAGTAAAATTCTTTCAAAAAATTCTGCTGGTCTGAAAACCCAAGTTGCAAACTTGTAATTTAGACAGTTCTAGAAAAAAACAGCTCAGAACAGAGCTGTCAAACCATATCGATCTTGAGTGAGTGTCTGTGTATGCTATAAATATTTGTTTACCTCCTCTTTTAATAATATTGGGTTCTACTGTCATTAGACTTGTCATTAGAGTTTCAGGCATGAGGTATACAGTGGCTGCATTATATCACCTATACATGAAAACTGTTGTTGCCATTCGCTAGACAATACAGAGCATTTGCCAAAAGAAGTTTATAGTAATAACTGTTACTTTATTCACGCTAATCACTAAAGCCATAAAGGGATACATAAGAATTAGCTGTACATGATAAGCTTAACCTTTTTTTTTTGTTGTTGTTGTTGTTGTCATACATATTTTTCAACACTGACCGTAATCTAGTTGCCAAACGCAGATGTCATAAAAGTGAGAGTTTTAAAAAAAGTTTTAATGGAACATAATTCAAGGTTGAAAAAAAAGATGCTAGTAATGGGAGAAAAAAACATTTAAAAAATCATGATTGTAATTAAAAATGAAAGATAGGAAATGGCATATGTGAAAGTTCCAAAATGGCAAGAACAAAAAGGTGGGACATAATTAGATAGCACAGAAAAAACGAGCATGTTCAGTGAACACGAATGTCCTAATATTCTCTGATTCCAATTGTACTGTTGTCTCTATGTTTGACAGTGATTTTATTAGACCACACATTTCCCTTGGGCAGATTGCATCTGCAGCTGGATGCTCTTGATCTCAGCTGGTTCAAGGGGAAACATCTTGAGGAAGGGATATCATCCTTGGGACATTTGTGAAGCATTTTTCATCCTTCATTAAATTGAAGGAGAAGTTGCACTGGTGTAATATCACTTAAGCAGACCCAAGTGCAGTGAACACCACATGCATAATTTCTGAATTCAAAACACATTACATTTCCTGTCTTTGTTTGGGTTGATCCAAAGCCCTCTCCCAGAGTAGGCAGATTAACATTAACTGAAATAGCCACAGACTAAATGACTAGATAACTCTGTCAATGTGCAGTATAAACTGTAGTAGAGGGAGCTTGGCGTTGGCTGAGCAGGTGAGCCACATTATAATGTTTATCAGTCAAAGTAAACTATTGATAGTCCACAAAAGAGGTATTTCTGCGCACCAGCACAAATGTTGTTGAACGCCCAGGGCAGCCCAAGATTCAGCACCCTGGACAGCGTTCGTGACAAGTGGAGCTCTAGAATGGAGGATATGGAAACTAGTGGACAAAACTATGCCAACTGAGATCTTTTTTTATTTTTTTAAGGTTAGTTTTTGGGCTTTTTGGGCCTTTATTATAGTGCAGTTACAGAATGACAGGAAAGGGGAAGAGAGAATGGGGATGACATGCAGCAAAGGACCGCAAGCCGGATTCAAATCCGAGCGGCTGCAAAGGACTCAGCCTACATGGGGTGCACGCTCTACTCACTGAGCTAGAGGCCGCCAAAACTAAAATCAGTTTGATTTTTTTTTAAAAACTGATGAGTGACTAGGCTTGGTAAAGATGCTTGCAATTATATGAGAATATACTCAACCTTATGGTTAGATAATTTGCTCTAACATTATCAGTCACATTGAATATAAAACCCATTTTTGACTGTGAGAAAGAACAGGACAGTCTTAGCTTTCTAATGATATCCACGTTGTATTTGTACGCCAAATATTAATTGAAATACTTCAATTTGTAAAATGACTGTTACCAAGCCATGGTTTTCAGAAAAAAGTCTGCAGTATGGTGGCCACAAAAATACATGACAGGGCCCTTTTAAATTGGGAGTGCATGCTGTACTTCAGGGGCTGTCCTGAGGTGAAAACCATCAAAAAATATTTTGGACACTTTTACTTTGTAGTCAGCAAGGTAACAAAAAAAACAATCCCTAAAACACTGTGAAGGAAGATGAGAAACTATTGTTTATATTGAAAGTACTGCATTGCATTTGACAAATAAAGTTAACGTACACAATTACCAATGGACTTCACATGACAACATTCACAACTGGATTAATTTTTATAGAAAATCCCTTTCATAATTTTGATAATTGGACCCTTTTGAACTAAACTATTATAAATACTCAAGATATCGACACATATTTGGATTTTATAAGTGCTTCAAAAGAAGAGAGTAGGCTTCTTTTTTTTCATCTCTCTTGATTACCATGCTGACCAATCTGAATGAATTACACCTTGGGCCTCAAAACTGAATTGTAGAGAATCTAACCAAACTAGTAGCATGTCCATAATTACAAAAGATATAAAAATCGAATGACATATTTTGATGCCCGATGCTAAGCTGCTCAAGCAGGTCATCAGTGTCACCCGGTGGATTTTAAGCGGTTTTACTGTTCTGAAAGCCAAGATTTTGTTTATTTGAGCTGACACAAAAACCTTATCCTGACCCTTCCTTGTTATCAAACGTTACACTCACAATTTCAGGAGACATAGGGAGAGAAGCGCTAAGTAGGACCAGAGTGAGGTTAACAAGTTTTTGTTGCTAGCTTGTTATCATGCTTTTATAAAGCTCCAAAACTGTATTCACCGCCTGAATTTGGCAATAGGAGTTTCATATTCTAAAAGCCAAGACATCTTTTTCTAAATCAAACAAAACCACAAAATGATCAATGATCGCAATGTCGATAAAAATCCATGTTTATCTCACAATGCACAGTTAACTGACTTTGATAGAACATGCCACAAATAGCAGATAAAGGGATGAGACCCATCTGAAAAGGTCTGAGCAGAAAATGGATTGACCATGTTTGGTTATAAGTTGTAAAGCTTTAATTTTGGAAACCTGGGTCTGCGTTGCAGTTTTACTATATATACACCGACCTATCCTGCACGCCAACAAGAGTGTCTGAGTTTCTGTTCTTCTCTCATCCTGCTGTGCGTTTATTCTGCTCTATCCAGCCACAGTCTGTCTAACACAAACCCATCTATCCAGATGTGTGCCAGTCTACCCCACTGAGCTGTGACCTTCACTCAATGCCATCTTCAGGCATGTCCTGCCTTCCACCCTTGTACATTCCCATAGGTGTGAATAAACAACATGCCAGTACATATCATGGCAAAGGTAAATAACTTAATAGATTTCCCACCCGAGGATCCTAGATAAATAGAGAATCTAAATATTCTATTGAAGCAGAGAACCATGACAGCCATGTAATTCCCTAAGCTGCCTCTGAAAGCCATAATATTCATATTCCTTCATAGCAATAAAACCGTATTACCATATGAAGGCCATAGGATAATATTATTATCAGCCAGCTCACTGTGTGTGCCTCTCCAGTGGCAGGGATCAGTTCAAAGCACAGCCCAAAGCACGAGTGCATGTGTGTGTGTGAGCGAGAAAGATATTGTGTGCATGTGTCTATATGCGTGTGTGTGTGTGTATGTGTGTTGACTGAGTGTGTGTGATCAGTTCCCTGAAGCGACAGCTGCACGCCGAGTTCCTGAATGGAGAAAGCTTCTCTGTGATGACTACCAAGTGGCGCACACGTCTCTGCAATCTCTTTTCTCCTCTCATTTCTCCTTCTTTTACCTCCCTGTCCTTTATTTCCCTCTTGTGATCAGCTTCTTATTTCCCCTTATTCCTGTTGGCCTCTCCTCTCCTACCCTCTCTCACCTTATCTGCACCTTCTCAGGCTTTCTTCTCCCATCTACTTTTCTGTTTTTCTGTAATATTATTACTCCCCAATCACCATAATCACCAAATCAGAACTACTTGTTTCTGCTCTCTGCAAAATGAAATGCTTCTGTCATTACTAAATCCTGTAGAAAACCTTGAATGAGGGCATAAGAAAGGGGAGAAGGAGGGAAAGAAAGAAGGAGGAAAGGATGGAAAAAGCCTGAAAGCAATCAAGGAAGGGTAAAAAACATAAAAAAAGAGAAGTGAAAGATGGAAGGAAGAATGAAAGGGGATTAATGAAGAAACAATTAAGGAGAAGGAAAGGAAGTAAGGATGTAGGGAAACCTGATGAAAAGAAAGGCTCTATATTTAGTAGTATTTCAGATTGGGAAGCGTTTGATGTCAGAGCCCCATTAGCTACAGTAGTGAGTATTTGGAGAGATGTTGCTGTATAGACAAAATGTGTGTGTGTGTGTGTGTGTGTGTGTGTGTGTGTGTGTGTGTGTGTGTGTGTGTGTGTAAGCGAGACAGAGATAGATGGAGGGGAGCAGGAGAGAAATCCATGTATCGCATGCTTCATGCTTCTTTGCCTTGTGAGCCTCAAGGCCACAGCATCGGAAACCTGCTTATGGCCGGTTCAGACCTGACGAAAGCTCACATATAAAGGTGAAAACACATTTTCACACAGCTTGGAAGACTGCTGCATTTGCTGTCTTTTTCATTTTCCATGCCTTTATTATAATCAACATGCTAACGTCAGCTCTTCAAAGTTTATCATTTATCAAGGTCAACTTGGCTGTGCTTCTTCCAGCATATCAAACAGCTGATGATCAAACAGCTCTTAGGTCTTCATATTCCCTTGACTGCCTTGGTTGATCTTACAGTGCAGTCATGTCGATACTCTTGCTGTCCTTCTCCATATAGTTTGCTGTTGTTTCTGCATGCTATGATTACTTCTCTGGTACTTGTCCTAACATTAAATTCTGGAAACAGAATCTTGACAGTGCAATAGCACAGAGAGAGAGACCTTAGAGGGAAAGCTGCTAGAACTGCTGGAAATTTGAACACTGAAGGCATTGATAGCCTATTACTCATTCGAATGCGTTCTCATCTGACGCCGTCCAGCCCTGTTTTGTTTGGGCGTGGAAGGTGGCTTTTGGCATCACACTCGTACGCCAAAAGCACTGACAGAGTGGATGTATTTGATGAGTCCGGAGTGAGAACAGGCTGGAGATTCTGAATTTTATTACAACTTCAGTAATATCTTCTGTCTTACATTCGACACACAGCACCAAGTCAGCTCACTTACTGGTGCAGCAGCTCCAGTTTCCTTCTTTGCTATGTACGAAACAGCAGCCTGTAGCGATGATAGGCTATTACTCGTCATGTGTAACCATTCAGATAGTGCTGTGGGCGGGACATCGTGCTGTGGGTGGGACATTGAGGGAGGCTTTAAAGTGGTGACTGCAGACAGGTTATATCAGAGCCAAAGTAACATTTTTCAAAGAATTTATTATATTGGTTTGGGAAAAAAAGTGATGACAATGATAAAGTCATTTCCATGTTAGTACCTCATCACAATATAGGTGTAAACGATTAGCGTTTGAGCCCTAGCTGACTCTACCCCTCCCTTAGCTTATTGGCATAAACACAAATGCACGCCTTCACACACACACGCACGCACACTCAAGGGACCTCCATGCCAAATTCCAGCCTTCTAAGGCAAACATTATGGCCACCAACAGATGGAAACTCTTTTTTGGGACCAACCACCTTGTCACAGCTAAAAATGCATATCATCTTGGGTAGCAAATTGGCAGCAAATAAATGCTAACTTTACCAACATTTCATTACCTATAATAAGCTAATTTTAGAATATCAAAGCAGAATTAGAAAAGTAAGCTAAAAGTAAAAGAGAAAAAAAAATAGGTAGACAAAAACAGACAGAGTGTTGGAACTAGACACAACAACAGGCAGAGCTGTATGCTACACAGCTATAAAAATAGAATTATTGATGTTTGGAGCTGACAATTATATCATACAGAACTGTAGAGAATGAGATGGAGGCTGTCAGTTGTTAGTTCTGTTTGAGGGACTGAAGACGGGTGACATGAAGCTACTGTATCCCTTCATCAGAGCAGAAAAACTGAGAAGATGTAACAGCAATGGCCCCAATTAGACAGAGGAATGATGAGAGAGATGCACAGTTTGTGAATGCAGCATGTAAGAGAAGAGACAAGGCAGCAGGGACACGTATGTCAATGTGTGTGGTTAGCAATACAGTCAACCAGAGGCCGTGGTTAGTATTACAATGGAGTGCAGCGCGACAAGCATTGATGCACTGTGCCTGCAGCCGCAATCACCTCATTATCTACTGTACTGACAGGGAGAGGGCAGAGTGTTTGAAAGAAGATACAGAGAGGGACAGAGCGACAGAACACAAACAGAAAAAGAGAGGATGACAATGACAGAAAAGGAGAGCGAGATTAATAGAACGAAAGAAACAGAATTGGAGACAGAGTGTGAAACAGCAAGAAAGAGAAGAAAATAGAGATAGGAGAGGAGAGCGAAGGAGTCATGTAACAAAAGAGCCATTAGCAAATGTCTTTTTCGCTCCTCTGCTCAGATCTCTGAAAGGCAGCGTGTCTCTCTCTGTGCGTGTGTGTGTGTGTGTGTGTGTGTGTGTGTGTGTGTGTGTGTGTGTGTGGCTCAGATCCCAGTGGTGTATCAGTTCCACATTGCAGATGAGGGTTTGTCTGGGCAACTGTGTGTATCAGCACCTGTGTACCTATGTGGACATGTGTATTTGTCGTGCCGCTTTGTGCGTATTTGCAGCAGAGCCAACTTTGGTCGCTGAGCTGGAAAGAGATTTTGATGACCGTGTATGCGGAGAGATGGACTAAAACTGTGACCTTCTAATCGACAACATAATAACATTGACTTTGACATGACTATGCGCCCCTTAAAATTGCCAACACAACCACCAACAGCATCACACAGTGGCAAATACAAATGCAATACCACTAATATTTTTGACAAAACACAATCTCATCCCAAGTTGTCACATTTTGCCACTTTCTCAGTGGACTTCTATGTCTACATATTATGCTGTAGGTATCCTGCAGCAAAAAAAAACCATCTATGTAAACAAAAGCACATGCTTATGTTTAGGTAACATCCACATGTGGCTATGATTAGGCAACAAAAACATGTAGTTAGGTTTAGGAAAAAACATCATGGTTTGGCTTGACATTTATATGTAAAGCGAACATCAGGCTCCTGGGTCAAAGTCCAGGGTTTGTTGGACCCATCCAGCACCTCTGTTGCCGCCCTGTAAGGATCCCCGCACTCCTTATATTACATTGTTACTGGCAGCGTTTCTACCTGATGCTGTCCAGAAGCATTTCATACAGTCGCAACAGGCTCTGTTTGACTGCATCATTACCTTACACCGCCAGTCTATGTATAATGTGGTTGTGCCAGATGGTGTCCAGCAGACCAGCGGCAAATCATTTTGCCGTGAAAGTTGGCTTTTGGCATGTATCTTACATTGAAATCACTGACAAAGTAGCGTTATATGATGACTTCAGAATGACAACGGGCTGGAGGAACCTAACAGTCTGATTTTATTTTCTGACTGTACAGCTGTCCCAAGGGTTGCCTTGAATTTCCATTTTTCAGTGTAAATCACTGGCCATTTCAATTTTTTGAAAGCTAAGTCCTTGTTATGAAAAACTACATAATCTATTCTGTTTACTTACATTGCTTGCCAGCAAAGCCTGGTATTTTGGGCTGACAGTATAACACACTCTTCCCTCAAATTTGACTGGAAGAGACTGCCAACAAGGGCTGCATATGGCTGAGAAATGATCAACTTTTCTAAGCCAGTTTTCTTATGTCTGCATCACTTTACATGTTCAGTTCTTCAGGAGCTCCTCTTGAGCTCCTTCATCACGTTCTCCTCAAGGCTCATAATAATTGGCTTGCTCTGACATGTGCGCCATGTGCCCAGAAATGTTTAACTTTATAGAATTTATTTATTTGGGTGCGCTTTGAAAAGCTAATGCAACTTCTTGCATTGTGCAGTTGTGTTAAAGCATCCCTGCAATTGAGGAGAGCAGAAGGTTTGGTTTAATGGGCTAGGGCCCAGTGCCAATTCAAACTCTCCCAAAAAAAAAAAAAAAAACATGGAAATTTATATTCAACCTTTCATACCAATGCAGAGCAGTGACAGAGCAGTGTTAAATCCATGCTGAAAGCAATGTTGCATTTCTAGGTTGGATAAAGCCTGTGCACCCATTCATATTAATGTGAAACATGGATTTCTTTATGGGTCACTGTGTCTGCCTACATGGGAGATATGTCTATTCACAGGTGTACACAATGAAACAAAGTCAATGAGGTTATGGCAGAGTGTGGAGGTTAAACACAAAGGGCAGGTTCAGATCATAGAAAGTAGTTCAAAGGAGAGGGGGCCAATTAGTTGCTTATCCTCACTTTCAAAATAAAACCTCACATTTACATACAGCCTTTGCAAGATATTGGAATCCGTTTAACTGCCATAATGCTCAACTTGTGTAACACATTTAAGATTTATTTTTCAAGTTATCAATATGGAAAGACTAAAAATTGGACTGAAGAGGTGAGGAGAGATTATACAACACTGTTTCTGAGGTTATAGCTAAGGCAGCTGCTGCCCTGGCAAGAACAAGAACAAGCACATACCTTTCCCATTGATTTCCAAAGGTGAACAGTACACCTCATAGGCTATAAAAATACTGATCCCCACAGAGATAGTGTCTGCTCTCTCTCCGTCCTCCACGGGAAGGTCAGGGTCAGCTACAGAATAGCATCACTGGAGCCAAGAGGGATTCAGTTTCTTGTTTTAGGACACTTTGGCAGGGCAGATCCTTGCTGGCACAGGGGCTTGTAGCCCTGCCCTTGTGTGTGCGTCTGATTGTGGAACAGACTGTCCATCGGAAAGATCAAATAGGGGCTTACCAAAGATTTATGGTGGGTTTCTCCAGGAGCACGGTGAAATTTAGTTTGATTTGCCTCAACGTCTAGACTCCTCCCACTACAGAATCACACAAAAGCACTCAGTGCACTTCAAAGGCAAACAGAAGTCTCTTAATTTCATGGATAAAAATTATTCATCAAGCTTTGTCTGAATTGCCTGCGTAACTGTCTGCTTAAATAGATCAAGAACGACAGGTAGCTTATTTAAAACACAATTTTAGTGGTTCATTACAAGCATTTGGTGCAAGCCAAAGGTGAGCATTTTGTGACTGACACAATGTTGATGCGCATCAGACCAAATCCAAACAGGGTAAAGAGTCACAATCCATAAGTACATAACAGCTGACAAATTATATTTGGAAAAAACAACCAAGGCCGTTTTATGTATTACTTTTCAGAATATGAATACACCCTGTCTAACCCTAACCCAAAAAACATAAGGTTGTACATGATGTAGTAACTTATACAGTAACATATTAGGGAAAAAAAGAGATTATATTTTCATACGCTAGTCGAATCATTTAATTTTGACAGGCTTCTATTTGCACTGATTTTAAAACAGAACTTCTAACAAACAATAGATTGCTATGACACAAAACAATTATTTTAGCTGCATTTTAATTGTGCAAGTTTATTTTATCCCCTCAGTGATGGCTGACAGCGTGACTGATTTTTTTCACTCTTAATCCATTGTTGCAGCTCATCATAACATGAAACACTTATATAAAAAAAAAAAGATTATCTTTTATCAGAAAAAAAATCCATTCTGTTAATTGGCTCCTGCCATTATAAATGCCATGTTTCTCTCAAATAGACCACACTAGTCTTTAACTACTTTTCCACTCTTTACTTTGATTGCAGAAACTGTCTGGCATTACTTTTAAGTGATTTTATGTTGCTTTTTATGTTGATTTTATGTTTCTTCATCATCCAACTAATTAGCCAAAAATATCCACTCTTTACTCTACATACCTCCCCACACCTCCCGTCCCCGTCTGGCTACTATTTTCACCCAGGGGACATTGTATGCACTTGAGAAAAACACTGCTAGTGCCTTATTTTTTTATGTAACCTACATTTCAGCCATATTACACGGTCTTGTCATCAGTTGTCATGGAGAAGGTTTTATTGACATGTGGCTGTTACATCACTTTTAGATGGCATATTGTGGATGAGTTGACCTTGATTTAGCCTTTTTTTTGTCAAACTGTTATTTTTCTATGTCAAGAATGAACTTTTATGTTAAGTAATTATCTTGAGTTGAAAGACTAACAGTGTAGTACTGGAGAACTATATTTCTCAGGAGTCTGCTGATATTGATGATATTTTAAGCTGTGCTACAACAGGCTGATTTACCATGAAGAGAGTGTGCAGAATCAAATTGAGGGTTGGCAATTGCTATACTGTCAGTAAATTGCGCTGATTCAGTTTTGTTGTGGTCTGGTGGTTGCCTCCTCCCCATATTTTACTGTACTTCATCACATCATTTTTATTTTTGGTTTAATACTTTTCATGAAAGCTGTAAATGGACTGCTGCTTAATTCCCACAGATTTGGATTTTGGTGAAATAAAACGAAAAGAAAAAAAAAAAGATGCATTATGTGTGATGTGGGACTCTGGAGAGAGTCTAGATGCACTTTGGGGTTTGCCCAATTATGAGGAATGTAAAAACTATACAGATGGTTGTATTTAATAATTATTTTCTGTTTAATGGATCCATGGTAAAACATCTCACTCTTTCTGAATGTAAAATTATCTCAATAGGTTTGTTTTTACGATAATTCAGGGATACTTGGATGCAATGTGTATCATGGACAAGAATAAACTGTGGGCCATTACACTGTTACTGCAATCTTTATGCAACACAAGCAAAGTCACTCTCTTTCTCTCTCTGTCTCCAAATCCATCTCTCTATCTCTCTCTCTCTAGCTCTCGCTCGCTCTCTCTCCCACATTCACCCTCTCTGACGGCAACACTCCAGATTCATTACTTGCGAGATCTCCAGACCAATCTTGCACTTTCTCACAGCCCCCATACACACAATCTCACTACACCCCCACAACCATAACACACACACTCTCTTCCCACCTCCTCACTGTTACCATCATGTGTCATTGGCTGTTGCTAAGTTACAGGCCCCCACCAAGTTTTTTTTTTGTGGCCAATAAAAGCTTTGCCTTCACCACTGGTTTTGACAGATACCCTATTCTGTAGGAGCACTTTGTTCTTGCTTTAGCTTTATCTCTGTTCATTGCTTTGCCTTGCTATGGTCACCTGTCCATTCACTTGCTTCCATGCATTTTCATGCCTTTATTTATTTATTCATTTATTTATTTGGCTCCCAGTCTCGCTCCCTCTTTAGCTTCTTCTCCCCAGCCTCCATTCAGGGAATAGAATATAATGAGCTATAATTACTGAGGAAGTAAGAGACACAGAGAGTAGATCTAGTGTAGGTTTGCTTTAGTGACAGCTGACATATTGTTGATGTGAAAGTGGAAAGTGTACAGATCTGTGTCACCATTAATCACTACAGCATTATACAAAGATTAAGCTGCAGCACAGCTTTGTACACTTATGGTTACATATGCACACAGACACACAAGCACGCACTAACATAAACCAACACACATGAACTGTGTGTGTGTGTGTGTGCGTGCGTGCGTGCGTGCGTGCAAGTGGCTATACAGTATGTGTGTGTATGCAGCAGATGGATGGTGCTGCTTTCGAGGTCGTTAATAACCCAGTGTTCTCGCAAGAGTAGACTCTGCAGAAATAGATGGGGCACACATACTGTACACACACACACACACACACACACACACACACACACACACACACACACACACACACACACACACACACACACACACACACACACACACACGCGCACACACGCACGTATGCATGCAGTCCATACAGCTATTTTCATGTGCACACAACAACAACAGACACATAAGCGAGCACTTATGTATAGCAGCAAGCAAGCCCTTAAAGACACACTTGCATACAGTAAAGACAGGACCACATGTTCCATACATCTACACGTAGATTTATGCATACACACAAAAATGTATGTAACACACACACACACAAGATTCGGGGTATATATACATAAACGCAGCTGCATGTGCATATTCCAAGACCCAAATGTGAGAATTAGTAGCGCATAAACACATGCACATATGGACATATGCACATATAAGGATGTTCATGCTCTTGCGCAGAAACAGTAAATTATACACAAAAGACACTCTGCAGTGGTTCTGCAAGAAAGCTGACAGGGTGATCCATCTCCATTGTGAGGTGCAGTGTACTCTGGGAAAGCAGGCTGGACACTGCATAACTGAGGGTCCAGAAACAAGCACACGCACACATGCACACACACATGGGCACACATAATGTGCTACAACATAAACACAGCAACGCACACACACCACAGACACTCACACACCCAGACATGGATAAATTGTTGGTACTGAGTGCAAAGATCACATTGTGGGCTATTTCCAATAATAATTTAATGAATGATGGTGCACAGAGTCAGGCGGCTGCTGGTATAGCAGGTAATATATAATATAGGTATTCCATCAACAACTACTGAGCCAGAAGAGCACTGCATCTATGTTAATGGCCACTACATCTGATTTATTATGTAATGAATGTGGATTTTAAAAGCAAATCATCTGTTTTTATAGAAAAGGTTTATCAAATTCAGGTTTTAAGACATTAGTATTCCTGCAGTGTTTGACGGGAAAAAAACTTGGATCTAAAAATCTAATCACTGCAAAAGTAATTATTGCTCACAACTTCATAGTCTTTCAGGTGCAAATCCCAATATTGTCTCTAGTTGTGTCCATTCAATTGTCAAGCAAATTTTAAGCAAACTTCCAAACTGATGCAAAAAAGAAACCCGATTTTGATGTATTTCTAATAAATGGTTTGAGAGCAAACAATAAAGGCTCAAGGCAAAGTGTAGTTTTGCCAGAATTTGGCGGTAGGCTTCCATTTACGCATGGCTGTAAACTCCTGGTTAACAGAATGAAATAAGTGGAGGTTGCAAACTGCAAAGAAAACAAGTCACCTTTGCCATCTAACCCATCTATGAGAGAAAAATTAAGAGTTCTTGAGGAATTTGTTTTAATAGTGCAAGTTTTAACCATATTGCATGCTGTCCTGAGACAAAGACAAATTATTGCAAGAATAGACAGTGGAAACAGCTGATTAGTTATGCCAGTTAAATGTTTGCTATATCTGAACTTATTTGGACCTGTCTCTCTCTCATTTAGAGCATCATTTTCAATAAAAGGCAAAACCAACCACAAGTGAGCATGGAAACCTTATTGCACAAGCGAGGAAGTTAATGATTTTTTTTTTTTTTCATTTCGGTACAGCTTCTTTAATGCGATACTTTAAAATGCACTTAAACGCATGTTTATGTGAACAGAGTTGGTAAAAGGTTGCATGTGGAGGCACTCATTGTTGTCAGCTGTAGCATTCTTTGCTGGGTGAGCAAAGTCTAATATCATCTTGGGAAAATGTCATGTTACATCAAACAAGCTGTGTTGTGTTCACATTCTGCAGTTGCATTCTAGGTTTACATGATATACACCAGTATATTGTTACTACAAACAGTACATCATTTTTCTAGGAGTAGAGATCTACTTCAGTGGGAGTGAAGCTTCCTGATTGGGAGATCAAAGGTTGCTAGTTGGAGTAAAATTCATCACCAAAGGCCCTCGCAGTAAATTAGATTCTTTTGAAATTCATGAAGCCATATGATGAATTAGTGAGGACTTGGGTGCAGGCAATACAGGCTGCAACTTAGGTGTCTTTCATTGGACAATTAAAGAAGAATATGAGACTGTATTTGCTTGCTCAGAGGTTACACTCATGCCTCACCTTGTTAGGACAAAGACAGCCAGCTCTGGGGGCAGGATCTGAGCTCGTTTTTGGATCTAGTGTTTCATCGTCTCTTTAAACAATCCAAAACTCCAGTCATTTGCCCGACATTATCTTCTCACTCGCCAATCATTGTGCTGCTTCCTTTACTTCTTTTTCCCTTTCCATTGACCCACTAGGTTTCTGTGATTATTTCTCTTATGTATTTATTTCAGCCTCTTTCTCCATCCCTCTTATAAGCTTATTTATGCATATGTGTGTGTGTGTGTGTGTGTGTGTGTGTGTGTGTGTGTGTGTGTGTGTGTGTGTGTGTGTTTGTGGTGATTTGTGTTGCTAATTGCTTCAGACAGGGCTGCAATAACACCGCTTCTTTTAAGTTATCTTAGTTTTAGTTCTTACAACTGCTAATCTGTGTGTCTGACCACTGCTAAATTCAGCTTTTTGATCTCCTTTAATGTGACCGCTGTAAACATGGTTGTTGTCTCTTGTTTTCCATTATCCTGTAAATGCATTATGTATGCAATGAAATAAAGGAGCTTTAGCTGGCTTTAGGGTGCTTTAATCACATCATGTTACTTCTGACTGAAGAGCGCAGACTTAATCACAAGAAAAGTCCACTGTAATCGAAAGGAGACTTGCTGCCTCTTCAGACGCACACTCTTAAACACTGCAGCACTGCAGTCTGCTATATTTACTATAAATACATTAGTTAAGACATCACCTTGTTTCCATTGATTGGGTGTGAAACACTAAAGAAAATTACACTGTGAGAAAGAAGCACAAGAGGCTGTCTTGAATCATTGCAGGTTGTTTGAGATTTCTCTCAGAAAATGGGTGTGTGAGGTGGTTTTTCAAAGTATGTGTTACTAATTGATGTTTTATTCAGAACCTTCCAGTCAAACTGAAGCGAAAACACCCTATACTGTTTTCATTTTCTCAAGAACAACTGTACCTATGGTTGTGTTTGAAGCACTTTATGTATCTCTTGCATTTTCTTCCCTTGACTAATGACCATTCTCTTGAAAAGAGTATATTCAAATTCCAGCGTTTTCAACACGCATAGCTATGTCGCATTCCAGACTGCTACAATATCTGCCCTGAACACATTGAAAAACACTCTGCCTGGGAGAAGCTGATTGATTCACAAATGCAAAGCGGAGATCATACTGTCAAGCAAAACAAAGAGACTGTCAGTATGTGTTTGCGCCTTACTTTGCGAAAACATAAAAACATAAACATTTGTCACTGCTGGAGACATCCCCAATGTTCTGGCAGCTTTTACAGTCATTTGTAGAAAATGAATACCAATGTAGAGCTCTCCGGTGTAATTACAGCAAAATGATGCTGGATGCATTTTGTCTGTTACCTCCAAATTTCAGACATAAAGAAACATCATATACCAAATTTTAGTGACCTGACATTTCAAACAATTATGGTGGTGGTCTGGCATTTTGGTGGGCGAATGCAACGTGCAGTCTGATTTATCAGCTGAATTTGAAGGTTCTGCTCATCTATCCCGCAAAACTTAAGAGCTTTGTCAAAACTGACTCACTTGTCACTCTCCGTGATGAATAGTTTTCCTAATTGAAATCAAGAAGTGCATGAATACAGCATGCTTAATAGAAATTTTCTCAGATTCCAACCCCTGGAGTTACTCTTTTGCATATGATTGGAATGACATGGTCTGTCAGCATGGTTTAATATAGTTTAATGAACTGCGACTCTATGTTGATGCAGCTAAAAGTGCTGAAGTAGCACAGCCTGCTGCTTACTCTCAGTCCTGTTTTCTGTTGCCGCTCTTCTCAGCACCAACTAACTGGGTCCAAAAAGGACTTATTGTGTTGCTGATTTATGAGATATAACAGAGTTTGTCAGAGGGTTCCAGTTGCATTTGCCCAAACGGCTTCATAGTGGGTTGAGTTTTGGCTCAATGTGAGGCCATAATGATTGCATATATGGCAAATAGTCTTGCATAAGCAGATCTACAGGATTTTATGCTGTGCTAGCACTGGAGAGGTTGGGCTGAAACCATCATAATTCTGACCAAATGACAATTCTTTTCTTTTATTTTTTCTTGTTATCACAACCTGTTTCTGACACTGTGCAGCATTCGTAAGCTCTGCGACTCTAAAAGTCTACTCCCTCCCTTCTTCCCTGACTCTTTGGGCATGCATAAGGGAGCCCTTATGGGGTCTTGTTTGGGTACAGCTGCCAGTGGACACCTCATCTCTGTGCCTAGGTCCAATGGGACCTCCTTGACAGGGGGTGAAAGGGTAGCTAGGGGTTAAAGGATGACCCGGCTTGCCCTCCTCTGCCGTCGCTGGGTACCCAGCTGTGTTCCAGAGACAGTAAGCCTCCCGTTCCACCTCACTTAGGCATCCGGGACCCAGGGGTGTGTGGGCCAAGTAGGGCAGCCAGCTGTGGGCCCCTCCCTCCTCCAGCAGACTACTATGCTACCAAACCGAAATTAAAAGTATTTAAGATGAAAATGTTGACGCAGTGGACTTAGTATTTTGATACTTTCATTCTTAAATTGTTCACAGAATGCAGGAAACAAAGTCCCTGAAAGACAAGTATTTCAGGAAGAGGACTCCACTTTAGTTTCAAAATTTTCCCTATTTTTGAGTTCTCAAGGTTGGCAAATGGTTAAAATGGCTAAATCCCTGCAAAAGAAAACTGCACATGGAACATTTGAGGATCTTTTAGTGTAAAAAAGGTAGCAAAAGTTTAGTGTGTATGTTGCCAACTGTGGTTCTTTCACAAACAGATCCAAAACGGCTACGCAGAACTAGTGTCACATAATGACAAGGATTTTGTCAACAACCGGGCAGTGTGTTACCATCTGAGATAGGTGGCCAATGAAAGACTGTATACCCACAGTCTCAAACCTGTGAGCCAGAGTAATTGACCCATGATTTGTCTAACATGGACATAGTTTGGGTTTTATGCTGACCAATTTAACATAGCAGTAAGCTCCATGTTAACCACTGTTTGAGTTCTAATCATGTCATATTTGATCCATTGTGTATGTCACTTAAAGGTGCAGCAGAAAAGGGCCTTGGGTAAAATAGTCATTCTCTGCCATTTGTAACATTGAACTGACCTATTATCCACATAGCAAATCCGCATAAAGGCTGCAATCAAAACCACTGTTGTCAAAAACAAGTCCAAAAACATCCAAGTCTTCTTCTAAGACTGAGCTTAAACTGTGATTTCATCATCTTTTTTCAGCAGTTTTCCAAATACCATGCACCATGAGATGAGTATGAGTACTTATCATCATATATCATACTTATCAGCATAAGTATGAGTGTGCATAAAAAAGCCAGTCACTATCAAAGCTGATTCGAACCAGGTGGAGATTCAGTGATTTAAACAGAACTGTCAAGCACTTCCCTGCGCTAAAGATGTCTCAACAGTTAGCATTTGCAGAACATTAGATTGCCATTCAAATCATTGCCAACAACTGTAATAATCTGATCTAACTGGTAACAAGGGCAGACAGCTTGGATCTGTTTTCTCTTGTGTTATTAACTCTCCATAGCTGAGCGAGCACGGCACTGACTAATGGCGGGTGACTGATTGCTATCATCCTCACTGAATTACACAGAAAACCCATACGTTCATAATTGAATAGCCTCAAAAACACACATAGACTGGGTGCGTGGGAGAGCCAAGTGAGGTGTGTCTAAATGTTTCAAATAAAACACTTACTGTAGAGTTAAGCTGTGCACATGCAAACAGTATGAGGGGGTGAACCAAGTGAGGGACGTGTGCATTTAAAATCACCATTGGTACCAATTTTTGCAATTTTTAAATAAACACATTAAATATATATCACAATAAAACTATCATAAAAGTGAGTGAAACAGAGTATGGAGTGGCTACGAAAAGGTTAAGACTGGTGAGGAAATTCTGGAAGAAAGATGATCATGAGAAAAGAAAAGAGAGTAAAAATGAAAGCCAGAGTTGCGGAGGACATGATTAGGAATGAGAGGAATTATAGCTGTAGGAACTATGCTTTATAAATAAAGGCTTAAGAGAGGGAGGGAAGGAAGAGGAGCTGATAGGGAGGCAGGAAGGCCAAGATGATGACAAGAAGAGGGGTGTATGATAGATGTGGTGAGGGAACAGTAATTGGTGGTGAAAGAAAATGCATTGATTTCAGAGAATGATAGACAGCCAGTAGGGTTGTCAAAAAATCAATACTCAATACTAAAGATTAATACTGGATGCAATACTCATTTGCAACTGTAGGCTATCGATACCAGCAGTGCCTCCATTCCCTCTTCATTAACACACATCTACACACACTGCTTCTCCCCTCATTAGCAGCTGAATACATTATGTATTATTATTATATATGTTATATCATACGCTCCGCTGTTTCGCCAGCTGACGCCAGGTCTTTATTAGTAATTTAGAAAAGTTAGTTAAGCTCCTGTTTCAACTTCATTGAAGTATTACACATTTATGCTAAACGTTAACCTGAACGGCAGCTCACATTAACGTTAGCTGTTTTATTATTAGCCATTCGCCGACAGCTATTAGTGTCTCTTATACTACCCTCAAGCTAATAATACAACAACCAACATTCATGCACGAGCCAGGCAGCCAATGTTATCAGTCTTGCCCATCTGTAACGTTAATCGGCAGTCTTAACACAAGTTAACACAATTATTTGTGTCTGAAAAGTGTTGCGTTTCTCTTAAAGTCCCAGATTGAAGCTGAGAAAAGTCGACCTGCAACGACGCAGACTTACTCGAAGCCTACCCTACTATGGTGCCAAGTCACCAGAAGCACAAAAAAAACAGGATTGTGGTGGAGTACATATTGCATGTCATTGTTGCTCTTTGTATTCACATGAGTACAAAAAAGGGATGATGGAGTGAGTAAAGAGTGAGGAGAGAATGCATGGAATATGACTGAAGGAACAATAGGTGAATAATGTGCCGTATGAGGGGAATGAGGATGGCTGGGGGAATAATCAAGAGTAATGGAGAAAAATACATTGAATGACGGAGAAAAATACATTGAATGACAGAGAAAAAGCATTGAGAGGGAGAAAATGGAAAGGCTGATAGAGGAGCTGAAGTGTGTACAGGTAATCCTTTTAGCTCTATGTTTCATATTGCGGGAGCATGGAGAACAGGAAGTATGAAATTACAGCGCATCTATTTTTAGCAGGATTGTAAGATTGTATGCACTCTCATTTGTTTGTTTGTATAGTTTGCTAGATTCACCTCATTGGATAATAAATACAGACTTGTAAGATAAAGGGAAAAGAAGTATATAGCAACATATTCTATCTTTTCTGTGGCAGTACATTGTCATCCCTCGATAAAAAATGTTCTGCCGAGGGTTTAGGAGTATCAAGGGAGGAGCACAATGGAGGAGTAGTACTTTACGCAGGCCTCCTGCTGAATACATGTTCAATACTATTGATCAGCCTGGTGGTCAGACTGGAAAGGCTAATATACAGTTGCCCACTGGCACACACACATATCACACCATGAGCTTTGAGTCGCTGTGGAAAGTGGAAATGGTTCCATATTTAGCTGCCTGGGTAAACTCTGACAGGTGGAATTTGATCTTAAATAAAGTCAGCGACATTTGTAAAAACTTATGTGATGCTCTGTGATGCTCTTCACTAAAACAAGAGAGCTGTTCTTCAAACGAAAACAAAAAAACAAGCGATCTATTTCTACATGATTTAACAAACTGTGTATTAATCACACATTCAATCCATCCGGTGCTCTGCAGCTGTGTCTTTCCAGATAATCTTTCCAGAGTGCGCTCTGCTGCTCCGAGAGCACGGTGCTCTGGATAACAGAAGCGGCACATTCTAACAGCGCTCTGAATTTAGGAACTGTCCAGTTTGTGCCAGAGTGCGCTCGGACACTCGGAGTATTTCTGAATGCACCCTGTGAGTGCTGTACTGTTTCACAGCAAAAACTTAAATTGCAGAGACAAGTTAACCCGTCATATTTTTGATGAAACTGAAAAACAATATTATGTCAGTTCTTTGGTCAATGATACTATATTTGCTGATATCACAAAGTCTGCCACGATACGAGTTTGATTTGATCCAACTCAGGGGCCTGCTTTATGAGATAACATCTGTAAATATCCTCAATTTTGTTTTCTCGCCACTGTCTGCCTAAAAGGATGCAGCTTGCAGCATTGTTTGAGGGCTTGGGAATGAGGTGTGCTTGGATGGAAATGGTGACAAATGTGTCATGCAAATTTCAAAATGAAAGTGTAAGATGAAGATATGTATTAATGTTTTTACTTTGCATCAATGATATTGGATTGCTAATCACGGACAGGTCGAGTGCAGATCAATGGATCATAGCACTCCTAGCCACTACCATTTCTTGTGCATGGTAAGAAACAGAAAAAGATTTTGTGACAGTCTCAAAATGCAGGATTTGAACAAAAAGTGAGTGATGCTTTCTCATGCTAACCATGACTTGGCTATGCACAAACTCAGGTCAAAAATATATTTATTTTAGTCACATTTAAAATGAGGCACTCAACAACCATCTGCAGTTCTAAATGACATTGTAAATCAATCAATAAAATTAAAGTACACATTATAATGTGGTCTAGCATAAAGAATGTGACAAAGATTTAAACTAATGAATCCACTTATTGTTAAGGTTGCATTCAGTTAGATGAGGCTGCGTCTAAATGGAACAAAAATGCATTCTATTGCCAAACTGAGAGTACAGCAGTGGTCGATTTAAGCCTTATTAGGGCAGCATGAATGATTTATATTAACCATATTTATGCAATGTATGATCCTCAAATAGCTGAGAATTTACTCACAGCTTTGCAATTCCATCGTTTTACTTACAAGCAGACATGATTCTGTTCTGTTGCAGATGGAGATCAACATATAGCACCACTGTAATGTGATGCATCAGGTGCTGTTTTTGTCACACCTGTTGGAAAGACTGAGAGGTTTTTGAAAACAGATACTAAGTGAAGAGATTTCCCTGAGGGGGTTTAAATCCTGTAAACTGAGAGGAAAAAAAACTGTCTGACTGAAGTTTGGTTGGAAGTGTTTTAACTGAGTATGTGTCCCTTGAGGTCCAAGAGTGTCATTGTGACCAACGCTGTTAATTGCACTGGATAAAGTTTAATTTTATTGTCTTTTAAAGACCAGAATACTGAGATATAACAAATCAGTTTGAGTGAGTGGGTAGATGCTTATCAGAAGCCTTGATTCAACATAAAAGCTGCTGTAGATGAGACAAGGAAACAGGTACCAGGGAGGGAAAATCTCCAGTGTGCATCAGGAAAATGCCATGCCATACAGCGCAGTCGCACAATGAAAGAGCCCATTATGGGCTCTCAGCATTTCAGCTCCTGAGCAGTGCCATGATCTACTTCTCACTCTCCTCTCTGTACCCTGATTTAACAAGGGGTTATTGTTAAGCAGCCAAGACGCCAGGGCATATGTGTAGACATGTGATTAAGTATCAAGACAGAATTTAAACTCAACAGCAACAACAGGTGCTTTCGTGGCTGGAAGATGGTGTACAACTGCGCATTAAAAAAACGGCTGATCATGACCAACAATCAACAACATTACAGCACTGAGTAAATACGCACGCTGCGCGTAAATAAGCACAAACCAACACAGCAGCATGACCAGCAGCGCCGCGTAAATGCGCTTAAATATACACAAATAAACAACAACTGAACAGCATGACCAGTAGCACTACGTAAAGTGGCACAATTAAACAGCGGCATTGACGAAAACATTGCGTAAAGGCACGTGAATTCAAACAAACCACCACAACAATAGCTTTGTTTAGGTCAACCAGCTGACCACGGGCAAACAAATGCAGGCACAATACAGAGAAACAACACTGCAATGTACAGCAATGAACAGCAGAAACGAGATAAACATGCAAACAGTTTACTTACCCTCCAGTCAGTGCTGCCGGGCTCCTCCGTGATGCTAATAAGCTGGACACGCCGTTTTGCTGTCGAGTGGAAGTTCCTCAATATATATTTCTTATACTCATCCATGCATTTCTAGGTCCTTTTCCTTTTATAGTCCCTTTCCAGTTGATCAAGGCGAGCTTTGCGTGGTTAAAGCATACTCCTTCGATGATCACTGAAAACGTTTTTCAAAGCTGAAAATGAGCTTCCCAAACTTCCCGGCAAGCTGGTGCAGGTACAGGTGCGGGGTCAGGCTGCGGCTCTCACCTGATGAGTCCTGGGTTTGAAAACTTTCTGGTACATCCATTTTGAATTTAAAACAAATTACTGCCACTGCATGTACTTTTTCAAAGTTTACCTAGCTGCTCCAGTTTCTACCTGTTTGAAAACTTGAACGTTAGCGGTGCGTGCACAGACGTCAAATGGGCGGGACTGATCTAGCCTGCCCTTAACTTCTTCTTCTTTAGTTGGATTTAACGGCGGTTGGCGTCCATAAAGTCGCATTACCGCCACCTACTGGATTCAATCTTAAGTTTCCACTAACTAAGGATAAACAACAATACCAATAGGCCTAATAATAATAATAATAATAATAGTAATCTCAATAACCATTCCTATCCTGCTCCCTCTCTAATTTATCTGAACCACTTCTCGGCTGATTGAGAGAGCCTAAAATGTCTCTAAACAGTTGTTGTAAAGCCTCTCCCGAAACATGTCCAACATCCAGAAACCTCCTGGCCCCATGCTCAATAGCAGTTTGGCTGTGGAGCCTACATGATTGTAGTACTATCCTGGTAGTGATGTTGGGTCTATTTTGTTCTTTCTTTGAAAAAAGTTACCTCTTGAATACAATACGGGAATTAACGTTTAAGTTAAAAAAAAAAAAAAAGATCCTTTAGTTTTTTCAAGTTGACAGGGACTTTTTCAATGTGGCTCAGCATGAAAACAGGGAAAATGTGAAAATAACTACATGACCACCAACATGAAGCATTTATTACTCATCATTTTTTTGATTTGCAGTCACTTGTTGTGGTGCATTATAGAGCTTTTGAAACTGTGTATTCAAGACAATTTCAGTGTCCTTGTATCAAAGCTAAAGTTAAGATGTTGTAGGGTGTTTTCTCACCTGTAGTTCAATTCATTTGGTCCAGACCAAGGGAAAAAAGAAAATACAGTATTGCATTTTAGTTCTAGCCCAGTTCCTGGTCACACTGACTTTTTAAACAGACAAACCAAGAGGAGTAAACATGAAGTAACACAGACTGACAGACATCTTGTTTTGGTGCTTATCATTGTAGTATAGTATAGTGTCACAAAGACATCATGAAGAAAAAACTTATTATAAGCATTATTAGTATAATTAGGCCGCACCACATGTTATGAATAATGACGAAGAGGTAGAAACAGGACGAAAAGAAGATGTCTTGTATAGTAATGATTATGGGCTTATTATTGTTGAATCACTGTCATGCACTTTTTAATAGACTTAATTAACTGACAAAATATGGAGTCAAATACAACACAGCAGCTTTCGAACTATTAATTCAGGAAAAATCTGTGCTGACATACATACATGTTACCATGGTTACCAAATTACCAAATCCCAAAATTAGGTTATATACATGGGCTTAGAAAAATCAATTATAAGATTGTCAACAGGTTTCAGGATCAGTAGATGGATTTATTGGCATTTCAGCTTTTGAAATCGTGCCAAAATAACATATCTGTTATCATAAATCCTGTGGTTGTGGTTTTTTTGGCTTTGACACCACAAACCAGTGGCACCAGAGTTTGCTTGGAAGCGGACCACAACTCATCTTTTTAAGCAGTCTCGGTTCATTTGTTTGGTCCCACCGGTGTTTAATTGACAGCTTTTATACCAGCTCAAATGAACCGTACCAGCCAGGCAAGCTGACCTGACTTTGCTTTGCACAAACCAAACAGGTTATGTGTTAAAGCACCCATAAAGCATTAACTTAACAAAATCATCTCTGATTTTGTTAAGTGTACAGAGAACTTTACATACTCGCATATGCTTCTGTGTTTAAACATTATCTCTTCTTCTTGACCAAGTTTCTCTGCAGGCCATTGACTTCCTGCCAGTTGCATTGTCTTGAGGGAGGCTATCTTTTTATCCACTTCAGTTCATCCCTCATTTCCTTCTGTCTTCCAGTTGCCCAGTTCCCAGTGGAGGATAATGGAACGGCTGTGGTTCTCTTTGCTGTTGCTGGCAGCAGCATGCAGGGGACAGCCGTGTCCGAAACGCTGTATGTGCCAGAGCCTTTCCCCATCGCTCGCTATCCTCTGCTCCAAGACAGGCTTGCTGTTTGTTCCTGCTGCCATTGACCGACGCACCGTGGAGCTACGGCTCCAAGAAAACTTCATTACAGGTAATGTGTCTGCCATACTGTCCTGTATTCCATTCAGTCAAGGCAGGGCATTAAGACCTTTTGCATGGTCTGGTCTGTTCATCCTCATCCATCAACACCTTAAATAATTTTGTCAAGGGGGAACTTAATATTAAGCACTAGCAGCTGTAGAAAGAGTCGAAAAGAGTGAGCAATGTATCCACCAGTGAAAAATGTGTCACAAAATTACCAGGAAGCATTGGATGCAGTGAGTAGAGTGAGTCACATTGGAATACAGCCCTGAAAAAAATGTTGGCTCAAGTCACAATTTCTTTTTGTTGGACATGACAATAAGTAATATTTCTTATGACACTGGGTATTTCTTTTAACTTTCATACTT
Organism: Plectropomus leopardus; assembly: GCF_026936395.1. NCBI lineage: Eukaryota > Metazoa > Chordata > Actinopteri > Perciformes > Serranidae > Plectropomus > Plectropomus leopardus. The sequence goes on along the minus strand of NC_142181.1, from coordinate 16,701,229 downwards.
TGAAACTTTTTTTGTTTTGTCGTTCAGTCGAGCAAATCTCATTCATGATTCATCTCCTCCTTATATCAAAGAGCTCTCTCGGATACTTTGAAACGTACTTATTTTTAAGAACTGAAGTGTTGCTTTATCCCTTTATTTTAATCTGGATTCCCATTAGCTCCCACCAAGGCAGCCACCTAATCTTTCCAGGCTTGACTTAAAAGAAATACCATTCTATACTTCTCCAAAACAAAAGACACACAAGCTAAAAAAAGACTGCCTTCACAGAGTCCAGAAAGATAATTCGATGCGCCATTAACAACATCACACAGTCGCAGTTATTTAAGTCACATTGTTCCTGTCCAAATCAATTTCAGTTTAGCAATACCCTGTGCAAAACTGCAGATTCTGTATCTCATTTTAGGGGACATCACATTCTCTCAGCTGTCAGCTGAGGTTCTTATAACAGTTTGCCAAAAAGTTAATTTTACAGGAATTAATAAAACACACTTGGTGTCATGGGGTTAAAGCTCTGAACTACACAGGCTAATTAGGCATGGGCTTGTCACTCTAAATATAAAACACGATGATGTGCAAAAGACCAAATGTGATCATAGAAGCAAGTTCAGCAGAAAAGCAGACATCCTTTCAGTAAATATACCTCACCATTTACTTTTCCAGTGCTTCTGTTATATTTCTTCTCCCTATCCATCTTCCTTCTGCTCACTCCCAGCCGTCCGAAGAAAGGACTTTGCCAACATGACCAGCCTGCTACATCTGACCCTGTCCAGAAACACCATCAGTCAGATTCTCCCTTCAGCCTTCAGTGACCTGCGGCGACTAAGAGCACTCCACCTAGACTCTAATAGATTAACTGTGATCAAGGTGAGACTAATGGATGGATGGCTCGATGGATTAATGATGGTATTGAATAGTGAGAGGGATCACTGGACTGATAAACAGACTTAGAGGTCTTTAAGCTTGGGTGGGTGATTAACAGATACACTTGATTCAGCAACAGGGCAACAGTGACAGAAACATACATATAACACAGTAGATAGATACAATATCTTTATTAGGATATTCCTGTCATGCCTCTCACAGAATTTTTGCTTTATCACCAACCAGGATGACCATTTTAAGGGTCTGACCAACCTTCGTCACCTGATCCTTGCCAACAACCAGCTCCACTCCATCTCCCCACATGCCTTTGATGACTTCCTGTCCACACTGGAGGATCTCGACCTCAGCTACAACAACCTTGCCCAGGCACCCTGGGACACGATTGGGCGCCTAACCAATGTCAATACCCTAAATATGGATCATAACCTCATAGAAAATGTTCCCCAAGGGGTATTCACCAACCTACACAAGCTAGCCAGGTAAATGAATAGATGAGCGGATAATGCAGATAGATAATGTGCAGGCACAAGCTGGTTTACTAATCAACTGAATAAAATACAGGTGATCCAATGATAATATACAAGTCTCTGTCTTGCTCCTCTCTCTTCTTTTCCCTACCCCATCTTTTCACAGGCTAGACATGACGTCCAACAAATTAAAGAAAATTCCCCCAGACCCACTATTCCTAAGAATCCCAGTTTATGCCAAGTCAAGAGGCTCCCCTCTCTCCTCCCTGGTGTTGAGTTTTGGTGGAAACCCCCTTCACTGTAACTGTGAACTTCTGTGGTTGAGAAGACTGACCAGAGAAGATGACCTTGAGACATGCGCCTCCCCCCCTGACCTTAGTGCCAAATACTTCTGGACGATACCTGAAGAGGTGACATTTTGAGCTTTTCACTACTTATTAGGAAACTCATAAAAAGTGGTCACATAACCTTGAAACCAAGGCAGACATCGAAACTAATATAAATTATGATCCTATTCTTTCTTGTCTTTTAGGAGTTTATTTGTGACCCACCAGTTCTGACCCGTAAGTCACCTCATACAGTGGCAATGGAGGGCCAGCCTGCCAGCCTGAAGTGCAAAGCGAATGGCGATCCAGAGCCAGAAGTCCACTGGATCAGCCCTGAAGGGCGACTTATATCCAATGGCTCAAGGTACAAACATTCTTGCTACTCAGTCCTGTTTAATCTACAACAAATTACTTCTCTCCATAGGCCTATAGATTGTAGAGTTCTGTAAAATTAAAGACAAGGTGTTAATTAAGGGCATGTGACTCGTCTTCTGAGAACACCGCTCCATATTCAGTGATGTCAGAAACCTGGCAACACAGTTGGCAGGTGTGGGAGAGGGGCTGTTTAAATATTCCTCCCTGTACTGCTCCAGCTCAGTGCCATGTGCCAATGTGAAACCGAGTCAGAAAGTCAGACAGTGTGTCTCATATAATTTTTGTCTTGGCTGTAGTAGTAGGGCGTGGGCACATGACTTGTGTCAGCCAACTCTGAGTAAGGATTACAAGGCAGTTGTTGAGGTCACACCTTTCTCACATTCCCATCTGGTAAAATAGTTGGCACACATGTCAAATATGTGGGTTTCTAGTTATAGCTTTGCATATGCAACACAAGTTATAAGATGATTGATACTATTTTGAAATATGTTACAGCCCTTTCTGAGGCACTTTTTCATCTGACATTTCTGTTTGGGTCTTTAGAAATTTTATTGGAAGTGCCTAGTTATGAAGAAAAGCTGGATTTCTGGCAAATTCCATTCGGGTTAACACCTATACTTATGGGGATGAAACCCACCGACTTCCAGCAACATAGCTCCTGAGCCTGGTAGTAACTGCACTGCAGTCTAGATAGATTGTGGTGGCGGAAGTTGGCAGCAACGCCAAGTGCTGGAGGCAGCAAAGTACGGGTGTGACTTAGCTGGTTGATAAGGAGGACTGTGATTAGCAATTGGCTCCTTTATGGGTGACAGAGAAGAAGGGCTTATGTGATTGGGAGGTGTGGACCAGAAGGGAGTTGCCTCGTAATTGAAACTGACAGAATAATGGTGGATCACTTTGCAGCCAAAGGTGAATGTGTCTTGCTCCTTTTTCATTTAAATAAATGGGGAGCTATAAAGCCTGGGCCATGTTAATACAAGACAACCTGTCTTTTTAATCTTGCGATGGCAACTGTGAGGCAACAGCCTCTTCTTCATTAACATTTTACAGTCAAGAGTGCCCCTGGAATGACATTTTCTGTAGGCCGACATGGAAGTTAGCATTGCTCCGGTTCCCTCGTCAAAAAGCCTGTGGGATTTTTCCATTGGATTTTGGATTATTGCAGAGATCTGTGGGAAAAAAAAAATGTTTATGATACTGACACATTTTGTCAAGTAAAATAATCCTCACAAATGAACACCACTTTTATGACTTTTGAAGCCTAAATGTTATTGGCAGAAGTAAAAGGCTAATGTTAGGTTTTAAACACACTACACTACAATGGGTCGCGATCAATACAAGGCTGTAAAGCTGTGTCCGTCATGGTTAGGCTGGATGATATTCTGTAAAAAGCCTCAAAGTTAACAACTGTAGTATTTACTAACGTATATTATGTCATTGAACAAAACATAGAAGTCTCTTAACTCATACAAAAAACCCACTGACTGTGAGAGGAGGGAACCAGAGGTGCTGAAATGCTTATTTCTTTCCAGGTTTTAGGACTCATTACTAGGGTACTCAACATGTTTAACATTTACATTTGAGTTAATGCATTGATTGATTTATTGAATTAAATAACTTTGTAATACATCTCAATTTGTTTCAGAACTTTGGTTTTCCCTAATGGAAGTCTGGAGATCAATGTAACATCCCTGAAGGATTCAGGTAACTTCACCTGCATTGCCTCCAATGCGGCAGGTGAATCCACAGGAAGAGTGGAACTAGTTGTGACAGCAATGCCCCACCTGGCGAACAGCACAAGCCGCAGCCGAGATCCGTCCTCTGAACCTGCCCCCTCTGACATCCTGACCTCCTCTAAGGTTGCGGTGCCTAACAACGAGACAAGAGGGGCAGACCGGAGGGTCTCATTGGTGGAACTGACAGGAAACTCTGCCCTCATTAGATGGAGCAGTCAGACTCCTACAACTGGAGTGAGGATGTTCCAGGTCCAGTACAACAGCTCCGGGGATGACACGCTGGTTTACAGGTCTGTTAATCTACACTTTCAATTTCTGATCTGTCTGTCTGTGTGTTTCCATATTCTGCCTGTAGTACAATATCCATGGTGTATTGTGAATTCCTTAAGGACTATTAGGGAAAACCATTTCTGGGCGTGTATGTGTTTGTCACTGTGAGCATGTGTGTGTGAGGGCAGTTGTGTGTAAGTTAATCAGGAGGCATCAGCCGCTACTATGAGGATGAGAGCAGATGATAGATGGTAGAAGTGGAGATTAGCCAGTCATCCAATCGTAAAAGTCTAATCAACTGAAATGATAAAGTTGTCTGCAGTGGGACAGGGCCATTGCCGGGTTCGCTGGGCCTGGGCCAAATGTGAGGAGTGTGCCTGTGTTAATGCTTCTCTGGCAGTTTGCTTCAGTGCTGCGTTGATATGCTGATTTTATTGCCGCATTGTTTCACTGCTTGTATTTACATTATGGCTCTATGAATGTGATTTTTTTGTCCATGTTTTGTTAGGTTTAACTAGACATTTGTCGACTCTTTGTCATTACATTGCCAGAATTAACTGACTGGTACCACTTAAACTGCTGACAAACAGACCGCTATGACATTTTGTAAAATGTAAAAATATCTGTGGGAAGAGAGAGAAAGAAAAAACCCAAATCTCTGAAACAAACATTTTCTGCTTTGTATGCACAGCATGCTACTGCACATACACTGTAATGTCAACCCAAGTCTAAATAATATATAAACTCACCCATAGAAGACCCACAGAAATTAACTGATAGAGCAGTTCAAGGTAGTATGATAATTCTTCATGTGGTGTGACTGTAAGCATAAAACAATATTAATGTTATCACTGAAACAAGCTTCATTTAATGGACATCATTTGAATAGATAGAGAGGTCATTGTGTTGCAAATCATGTTAATTATATAACTCTGTGTTGTAGTCACAATTGGTCTTGGTCTTGAGGCCAGTCTCAATACTATTTGAAGTTCTTGATCTCTTTTTGGACTAGACCTCATTTTACTCCGTCTTTTCTCGGACTCAGACAGAGAGGACTCGGGATTTTTTCTCAAGACCGCAGCTAAGGAGATATCACTTGACTGCCTATGCAACAAGGGCTTTTATGAATTTATATGGTTAACAACTGTAGACATAACAACAGCAGCAAACTATTTAATGCTGGACTGTTGTCACTATCCAGCTGGAGAAAAGAAACATGTTGTAACTACCACTGAGCAGTTAGGCCCTCTTTTAACTCTTGGTGGATATGCAGAATCATCCACATCCCCTGTTTATTTTCAGTTCTGAGGGTTGTTTTCATATGTTGTAGAGTTGTCATGGCAACAGGTTGGGAAAATCTCCCAGATCTCTTTATGAGTGACAGGTGGCTTTAATACTATTAGAGACGAGTGCTGTGAACTATTAATTATTTTCATTTTCTTCCATTTTTTTCAGAGGTGCAAATGAAATGGCCAAATATATCACTCTGTCATCTGTGATTACAGAAGTAAATCAAAAATGTCTTCACTGCACTACAGAAATATCTGATAACCAATTTAGCTCTTCTTGGCCTTTTTACTCTTGATCAACAGCTGAAATTGTCTCTTGGGAAAAACCAATTCTTGAAAGAAGGACCTGTGATAGAATATGTCAAATGCATCCACACTGACAGGACAATCACACAGCGCCTCTTAATTTGTGAAAAGTCAACACTTGTGTGATATGTAAATGGAGGGTCTCTACTAAAAAGTGATTATGATGTAATTTCTAAGCCAGAGAGGACACTTGTTTGTTCAGACAGTTCAGCTAACTGTGAGAGACAAGCAGCTTCTTACAATTCTAAGCATGGCAACTGTTCTCCTGCATAGCAACCTCCCATCTTCACCTGCCTGTTCAAGGTTGGATGCATTTCGTGGGCACAGCAGCCCTGTAGGTACAAAATACACTCCTTACTGGTCAGGTGTAGGTGTGTGTAGAGGTTTGTGTGGGTAGCTGTCAATCTTAGGAGCATCACATTGTCAAGCATGTTGTCTGGACCATAGATGGACTCCTACTCGAGGCCCCAACATGCCAGCAATCAGTAACTATTTACATTTGCAGGCATACATACACTAACACACATATTAAGAGATACTAAGGTGATGTGGCGATAAAAAAATGTTTTATCGACACATGAATACAGAAGTTTTTACTTTACCAACATCTGAGTATCCTTCCTAATTTTCAATAAAGTGAAAAATGATATTTCAATAACCCCTTTTAAAACCCTGCTTAAAAAAACTGGCCTTAGCTGAAAGTCAAACCCATTTTTTGTCATAATTGTGGTCAGTATGCCTTTTCTACAATAGTCATTCAGTGCATTACATTCAGTAATCATAGTAGTTTTTATTGGCAGTGGCTACATCTGCCATTCCTTTGCTGAATTCAGTATAAGGAAAAAGGTGCATGCATGTCATCTATTGCAATTTATCTGAATGATATCAGCATCACGCTTTTCTCCTTTTACAACGTGTAAGAGTTGCATCAATTTAAAGTTAATGCAAACATTATTTCCTACTGATGCTGCTTCACATTAGAAGTCTGGTGAAACATGAGGTGGCTTTAATTATCAAGCAGCCACAGAAAGCAAAATTTCAATACTGCAGTTTGCTAGAACTGCAACTGTTTATCGAATATACATTTACAAAACACGACAACAGTCATATAAAGCTTTTTGGCAATGGGTCATCTTTAATTTTTGCAAGGGAATAGTTGTATAAAAACAGCAACCAATTTGAGTTTTTAGATAAGGAGCTGCAGGTGGCAGACTGCACACCTCTCGCACGGTTACAAATTTTACTGTGTCCTTCTGCTGTTTGGAAAACTGATTGCACGTTGTGAAGCATAAAATCATCATTGCAATTTTTTTTTACTGTCTATTTAAAAACAACACAAGTTTGTTTGGCTGCACCGTAAACAAATAAACCAGTTGGTCTGCTGTTGTACTTCTGACAAAGTAGCGATTTAAGAAGAGTTTACTGTAGCATTAAACCACACTTGCTGCTGTCATGGTAACCGCAAGTGCCTCCAAATCAACCAGGACTGAAATCTTAAGGATTACAACTTGGAATTAACGAATTTAAAAAAAGACAAAAAAACCAAAAAAACATAAAAAATAAAACAACAATAAATACCCATAAATATACCCACTGTCAAATAAAACAGGGCCTTAGAAATTGGATAAATGTGGAATGTGGCACAGAACATGAAAAAAACACGGCTGTGTGAGATACACGGTAGCTTAAATGCCTTTCCTACATCACCATGTCACTGTGTGATCCATAATGCGATCTAATCCACATGTGCTCATGTTGCAGTTTAAAAATATGCCATGTTACATAAGAAAAATTTGTTGTAATCTTACTTCATCACAAAATATCATGACTAATTCATGACTCCTGATACCATACATGGAGTCGCATGGCACCTTGAGATTAACATCCATTAGAAGGCACCATTATTGCATCGGAGCTGTTCTGAGTAAAAGAAAAAAACAGAAAAATGAAATAAAACAGCCCTGAGTGTGTGTGCATGTGTGTACAGTTCTTCTCCTCTGTCTTTCTTTGGTCAATATCCATTAGGAGGGGTGAGGCACAATGCCATGAAGAGAGAAGAGGTGAGGGAGAAGGCAGAATATAGCAGAAGACAAAACAGTATTTCGTGTTGCAAAGAAAGGATATTCAAACTTGAAACAGTTTAGCTCTTTCTTTTTGTTACCTTTGTTACATACTAACAGCATATCTGGAAAATGGATCCACGTTAAAGCTAACGATAAGAGCTGATAGGAAGAAAAATCAAAGTTTGTTTCTTCTTTATCCTCATAGTGGAAAAATTGCTTTGTGGCATGATCAGTGAAATTAACACATGCACATCAGATAATTAAAATACTTTTTTATTTTTTTAAATTTGTTTTTTATCTGTATTTATTTATCTTTGTCACACGGTATTTTAATCAGATCAGAAAACATCTAAATGAACTCTCTGGTGTTTCATTCACATAGAGTCTGTTTTAAATTTGCTGCTTAAATGCTACAATTTTTCCCCCCACTGAGTAAATTACTCCAGCCAGAGCATACAGATCACAGCATCTTGTGATCTATACACTGCCCTCGGTGTCCTTTTTATTTAACTTTTATTTAAGCAGTCAGCTCAATTTACAACCATTTCCACTTTAAAAAGACCTCCAATGGTCCAGAGATTTTCTGAAGAGCTTGGGGCATAAAGAGGACTCTCTGACGCGGTCTCAAAACCCCTTGACTACTTACGATCAATGCCATTATAGCACTCAGTGTGTGTCAGTGTGTGTGTATCTGCATTTGTGTGCACATTTGTACAACCATTGGTTGGTAGTGCGTTTGTTAACCCTGAGTCTGAGACATGCTCCTTAAAACCCCCTGACTAATATAATCAATGCCTATTCAAGTGTGTGTTTGTGTGCATGTGTGCATGTGTAATGTGTGTTCATGTGTGTGCACACTGGACCAGATGGCAGCTGTGTATTAGCCAAAAACCTAATGTCAGTTGAAGTGCCATCAGTGGTAACAGATCTCTGCAGGAGGCTTCTATGAGTGTCTCCAGTGTCCGTGTGTGTGTGTGTGTGTGTGTGTGTGTGTGCACTCGCGCATATATATAACAGGGAACATACTCATCGTTACACAGTCACCAACAGGGAACGGCAAAACTAACAGGGGACATTTTTTAAGTCCCCACTTGGACATGCTCTAAATCATCATAAAATCATGTGTTATGGCCTCTGGTGAAATTTTTCAGATTTTGCCAAGAGGGGACCAAAGTGTGTGTGAGTGTTTATATCCATATTCAGAGCTCTCCCTCCTGGTTGGAGCTGGTATTTGAACGACCCATTCACACACGTCGCTTTTAACACTCCTCTCCCCAGCAGCCTTTCAGACTGCAGATGGGCCGTTAAACAGGCTTTAGTAATGTTAATGTGGGTGACATGAAGACCACAGAATGTAATGTATCAAATATGATACAAATAGCATGATAGAGATGATGATAATAAAGACACCAGTCTCCTGAAAAGTGATTTGTTATTAGTCTTTGCATTAAAATTCAAGGCTTGGCTTTAGGTGATTTCATAAGTTTTAAGCTCTATACTGTATTAAAATAAAGGGCTACCCAGAAGGCAGGAGAGAAATCAGTATTTTAGAGCCTTAAAAAAAGCAAGAAAACTATAATCCAAGCAGAATAAACCTTTACATAAAATGATCAGCAGTAAGATTTTTTCTTTTTAGGTTTAATTATGTAAAATTATGTAACATTAGACCTTAACTAGGCCTTTAAAGTTGTTCCAGTCCTAGCGATACTGACCTGACCAGTTTTCACGAGCACTGAATGTCAATCAGTTTTTTCAATATACTTCAAAAATACACTCTCAGTCTGTACAGCATAGAAATGTAATTTGTTTGTGGGTGCACATTATAGAAAACATGTCAAACATAGGATAATGCAACATGAGTCCACTGTTGGCTGGTACATAATGACAATTAGTTCCCTCTTGGATAGCATAGTGAGCGTTCACACTCCACCATGTAAAGAATAAATAAAATGAGATAGATAAGACTTACACAAAAAGAATCTCACCTAAATAATTCAAAAATTATTCCTCAACTATGATTACAATGACTGTGATTATTATAATTATAACTAATATTTTATAACAAACTATAAAGGCTCAGTTTTAGTGGATGGCTTAACCATCTAGCTTGACACTGTTTTACAATACGGCTTCCCCAGAGGGCAAGGAAATATTTTTAAATCTAAAGAAAGGAGAAATAACAATAACAACAATAATAATAATAATAATAATAAGGGTAGGAAGAAAATGTGGAGAGAAAATACCAGCAAGATCTTTACTAATTTTAATGAATTGCTTAAATTAGTTTATTATCAGAATTTAACTTAACCTTGAGATTGCTCAATCCTCCAAAACTCCCTTTGAGTTTTTAGATGCACTAAAGCACTAGATTTCTGTCAATCTTACAATGTACATATGTTTTTTTTCTCTATAATCACAGGAATGCATTTTATTTGCTGATCTACTCTACAGGCAAAAGAGTCCACACTTGTGTAGTATAAAGCAACAGGGGTCCACAGTTGGCTGGTACATAATGACACAAGATTACTTGTAAATATATCTAAACTAAATCATGTAATTTTTTTTGCTTCTAAAAGGATCTGTAAGTATGTATTTTTGTAACTGAATATAAAGGCTCAGCCGTTGTGGATGTCTTTACCATTTTATAGCTTGACACTGTGTTTAAAAGGAGCTACCCCAGTCCATTCTCATTGTTAACTTTTCAAATACATTCCCTCTGTCAGTGCTTTTGGCATACCTGCATCAATCTGGATCATGGCAGGATGATGTGAGATGAGAACATAGCCGGACAGAGCCAGCGGCATTGTTATTATCGTCAGTAGACAGCCAGACAACACGAGGCACATCTGCATACATCTTGCGTGGCTAGCATCACTTGAGAATATGGATGGGCGTACTCAAAACTTCCATTTAACAGTTTTACAAGCAAAAAAATGCCATGCAAGTTTTTAGGTTTTATTTTGAGGATTTAAAGTTTTTTTCTATTGGGAAAGAATATTAAAACAAAAATGTTTTTTTTTAAAAAAGGAATAAAGTTTCATCATCATTGAATGATGCCTTTTTCAAACCAATATTTGCATAAAATGAAGCAAATAATTTAAAAATAGCTTTGCTGGTCAAAGTCTTCTTTGTAAAACATCAGAGCCACTCAAGAAATACTTAGAGGGCAACTGAGGAACTGAGTGGATTAGTTGTGGGCAGACATACAGTGAAAATCAGATTTTAACCGGTTTAAATAGTTAAGAATTCTGTATAGTTGCAGTGATTTGACAAAATTGCAGGGTCTCCCAGAATTCACAGGAATCAGCTGAATTTGGCATTTATTGTTATGGTTGAAATCCAATGTATGTGTGCCCATCTATAGAATCCATTTTATTTGTCGCTCCACATTACAGAAAAGAGGTCCACCTTGAGTTGTATAAAGTGACATGAGTCCACTGTTGGCTAGTATATATTGACACAAGTTCCATCTTAGATATATAGTATAGAGTGACATTCCCATTTCAACATGGATAAATGACAAAGAATAGGAAAAAAAGAAGTTAGATGCATTATTTTCAAAGAAAATAATCTTACAAAAATGTAATAATAAAATTATTTATTTTTAGGAAATTGGAGATAGAAATATCATTTTAGTTTTTAGTACATTGCTTTTTAGATCGTGCACCTGAATAAGGTTTTGAGTTGCTGTTTAAGAGTGTGCTCCTTTTACCTTGTGTTGAAAACACATTGACAACCCATCATGATATAAATGACTAGAGCAATCTTTAATGGTATTTATAATATGGGAGGTTTTGTGAGCAATCAGTTTGTCTCAGTTACAGGGATAAGTCAGTTAGAGGAATGATTAACCTCTGAAACCCTCTGTTCAACTGCTGAGATGAACTATTTCAAATTCTATAGGTTTTTGGCTGTACTTTTGGCTGTACTTTAACTTTAAATTCTAAAAAGGAAAGTCAGTCCTCACTTTGTCCCCTCTTGGCCTGTACAAAATGACACTTCTTGTTTTGTTTTGTTTTGTTTTGTTTTATATTTTCTCCAATGTTTTAAATTAATCTTAAATCTGCATTAGACAGATAAAATTGTATATACATTACTAGATCTCCAAGAAAAGGCAAACAACTACAACTACTAAAACAACTAAAGAAATATAAAACAGCCAACAATACAAAACTTTACAGAACTAGGATCAAAATAGGATTCACTTTCAAGTAAAATAAAAAAATAACGCTGAGAGAGATTTGGATTGGATTGTCTGCTGTGTGACCTTTGAAGTCTTCTGTTGTAGGAGAGGGAACTGAGAGTTTTAAATGGGTGTACTGGCATGCAAGGTACCAACACATTTATGGATTGTGTCTTTAACAGAGGCTGACTACTCATTTTGTATTGGATTAAATGATTTGCCATCTCTCTGTGTGCATGCTGCAGTGACCAGAGGGACTTATTATTATTCAACACAGTTTTTGGTTTATATGAAGAATTTCAAATTCCTTAAAGGGTTTTTAGTTTATGATGTAAGCATTAAACAATCCTCCACATTGACTGAGTGGAGTGTCCAGCACCCATGTGCCTTTAAGGTTGCCTCTGAGAAATGAGTGACTTGGAGAGGGTGAGGGGTCAGCGTGTGCAGCTCTGTGCAGAGCCTTGATTCTCTGCAGTGTGGGGGTTGGTTTCTTTGTTGTTGACGATGGTCAATGGCCATTCCATTAAGCTTCAGAGATGCTAATTTATATTAGCTAGAATGTTACATCCAACTCTGACTGCCTGAGACATGGGTCTGTCCCCTGTCCTGGAGTTAAGCAAGTGGCACACAGTGCTTATTTTAGCTGGTACAACATCTCTGGATTATTGGGAAGAACATCCTAAAAGTTTACAGATTGGGCATATAATTCTCCTCAAATTCCCCACTAGCTTGAATACTGATACAAAAGTAGTACTTTTTTTACTGGATAGTTAAATATTTGAACATATTTAATCACCTAATAATTACATGAATTTCATGGCAAACCATTGTGATGTTACATAGTTTATTGTGCCAAGTTAACATTTAATTGTTCTAATCATAATAAAAGGTTTGGTTTCAACTATAGGAGTAAAAACAAAACTAAAGAGTAAGAGTGATAAATCTGATCATCATGTTAAACATATTCAGGAAACAGAAATAAAATGTCAGAATGCAACATTGAGCCAAAAGAAAAAAAACATGGTGGATTATTGTAGTTTTGTAACATAGGTTTTGTTATTGATCTGTAATGTTGAATTTATGTAGTCCATTTTCACCTCCTGAACCCTTTTCATTTGAGCTGCAGTGATATAAATTTAAAAGGTTTGGTCATAAATCAGTTTGAACTTATATATGAAAATAAATAGTTTTCTAACCTATAAAACATTTAATGGGGAAAGCGATGTATGCATGCTTAACACAGCGCTGAGAAACAAAGCATTTTTAAGTGACTGTAAGATTTAAAACAACAAATGCAACTTTAAAATGGCCTCCCAAATAATATTTCAAGATCCACTACATGGTATTTATTAACAGTTTAACAATATACCATCAGTAGTGTATCAGTGTACCATCAGTAGTTGCAATTTATTTATTAGTTATCAAGTAGTATTGACAAAAGTGAAATTAACAGTCTGTTAACAGCCAGCTTAGGAAAGATGACACTGACATGTAAAATTACCAGCACATTTATGGAGCCGAAATGCATCCCTAAAGGAGGTTAAATATTCATTTGTTTGTGAAAAATTGTTGTTCATCTCTCTAAGATGTTAAACATTTGATTCAGTGGTGCTCTGCATTATTAAGTAAGCAATCACATGGTGTTATAGATATATTGTTAGATTTATGAGCCTTCAGTTGATGAAGCTGACAAAAATATGTAATTTCCTCTACACTGAAGGAATTGGAGTGACCAGCACCCATATGATTCTCAGATCCTAACTTTGAATGTTGAACAGTGGAGACTGCTGCCACTGAAGTGAGTGACCTGCAGTGAGTGAGGGGTTTGACTCTGTGCAAGTCAGTCTGTGAAAATCTGTCAGGCCTTGATTCCCTGCAGTGCGGGGATGGTTTCTTCTAGCTGCGATTAGTTGGCACATGACACATTGAGCTAAGGGGTTAACTTCTTCTCATATCAAGATGCTGTATCTGATTTAGACTGACTGAAACGTGGCTTATTCCCCATCCTGGGTTTAACAAGTAGCACACACTGCTTATCTTGGTTAGTACAACATCCCTGGATTATTGGGAAGAACACCCTGAAATTAATGCTGAATGGGCATACAAATTCTCCACTTTAATTCCCATTTAAATACTGTTTTTTTTCAAAACTTGTACTATTATGGATATTTAAGTAGTTGAACATATTCAGTTACCTAATGATTACATCTGTTATTTCATGACATACCATTTGATGTTGCACAGGTTATTGCCTCAAGTTTACATTTCATTATTCTAATTATAATAAAAGGTTCTGTTTTAACTAAAGAGGTAAAACAATACTACAATTAGATACTCTGTAAAAGCATCTACAAACATTATTTAGATAGTTGTTGTTGTCAATGGTTATTGATTGTATGGAGTAAAACTAATTTGGCCCTTTTAAATGTTTTATAGGTGAGCTACATAAAGAGTACATGTTTGTGTCCTGATTGTGTGATTATCATTTTAAACACATATATGAACAGAAAGTCAATGTTGACATGCAACTTTGAGCCAAAGATAAATGTAGTGGGTTATTGTTGTTTGCAACTTTGTAACCTATTAAAAATTTAATGAAGAGGCAAACATGTATGTATACCTTACAAAAGTGCTTAGAAAGACATTATTTATTAAGTGACTCAAAAGATTTAAATAGCAACTGCAACTTTATAATGGTCTTCCAAATAGTATTTCAAGATCTGCTACATGGTATTTGTTAACAGTTTAACAGTTTATTACCATTAGCAGTTGCAACTTTATAGAAACCATCCAAACAATGTTTATAAACAGTTTTCAAACCAACTATTAATAGTTAACAAAGTGTTATAAATATTTGGTCTATCTATCCAAGAGATATTTATATTGTATAATTTACTTTTTTGTTTTACAAAGGTTTACAAATTAGTTGGAAACCATTAATACTTAGTTTATGTATTTATACAAGACTGTATAATTCTTGGTATTTGACTAATAAAATAATCTATAACATTACTTATAATGGGTAAAGTTAATTAGTTATCATTTCTTCATTGGTTATCAAGGAGTATTGACAAAAGTATAATTAACAGTCAGTTAACAAATTATTAATGATGCCTATAATACAGTAATGCCAGCTTCAGAAAGATGATACCGACACGTAAAATTACCACATTTATGGAGTAAGATGCATCCCTAAAAAGAGGCTGAAATATTCATATGTGTGAAAAAAATGTTATTCATCTCTGTATGATCTATGTACATTTGATTCAATGGCTTTGTGCATTCTTTAGAAAGCAATCTGTCTTTATTACATTCACACACAGTTTTATAGATATATTTTTATATTTACTTGGCCTTCCAGTTGATGAAGTGGACAAAATATGTAATTTCTTCTACACTGAAGAGGTGGAGTGACCAGCACCCATATGATTCTCAGATCCTAACTTTGAGTGTTGAACAGTGGAGACTGCTGCCACTAAGAAGTGAGTGACCTGCAGTGAGTGAGGGGTTTGACTCTGTGCAAGTCAGTCTGTGAAAATCTGTCAGGCCTTGATTCCCTGCAGTGCGGGGGATGGTTTCTTCTAGCTGGCGATGGTCGTTATGGGCGTGAGGACATTACACATTGGGCTTCAGGGTTGCTTACTTCTCATATCCTAGATGTTGTATCTGACTGAAACATGGCTTTTTCCTCTTTCCTGTGTTAAACAAGTGGATGTTGGGTAAAGATAATGTTAAACGTAAAGAGTAGAAATACAAGCAGAATTCCACATTTGTCGTCAATTGCACAATTGACTACAAGCTATTCAAAAAAGGAGTTAAACATGTTTTCACATGAAGAAACATCTGCTGAGAGTGACATAATAACCACATGTATGTAATATCACTGGAAATAATTGAAAGGTAATTATTTATTAAGTGGCCCTCTAAAGCAGTAGGGCATCTTGGCTCTCAGTGGCTCTGTTTGTCTGAATTTTAACGCAATGGCCATCAGAAACACATTAACATTAGTTAAACTTTAAGTGCTAAAGAGTTGTTTCAGTTGACAACACTGGAATGTAAAGACCTGTAAAGCTGAGTGTCAATGTAAACTTATTTTAGCAATCTCACATGCCTTCATGCACACTCTCTGTGCCGCAGTGACAATGCTGTATACCAGCCCTGTATTTGCCAACTAATTTACAACTCTATGTGTTACCAACTATAGTTATCAAAAACAACCAAAAAATAGATATAACAATAATAAAACTTAGTTCTGGGTTGCACAAACCTCTTTGAATGGGGTCAACAGAAGATAACTAGTGAAGGCCCATTCATAGATGTGTATCCTGCTGTGATGGTTTTGAGATGAGGTGTTGGTGGCTCATCACCATTTCAATGCCCATCAAAAACACTAACATACCAGTTAAACTTTAAGTGCTAAAGAAAGGTTTTAGTTCACAATACTGGAATTTAAAGTCCTGTAAAGCTGAGTGTCATTGTGAACTTATCGTATTATTATATATTATTTATTATGTGCCTTTCACTTCATGCACACTCTTTGTGCACTGTGACAATGCTGCATGCCAGTGTGTGTAGTATATGTTATAGACTGTAGTCATTAAAAAACAAACATCTTTGAATGGGGTCTAGATTAGATAATGCTAAAATACACTTACAAACACAGGTGTTTCATCCATCACTAAAAAACTATTCATTTTGAACACAATGGAACACATTACAAAACAAGATATTTGGTGTTCAAATCCATTACCTATCATAATAGCATGAAAAGGAGCCTTGAGAAATACATAAAAGAGACAAGGCTAAAAACCAAAAATGAATGGCCATGACCTTTGACCCATAAAGCTGCACTGCATTAAATACCAACATGACTGAAGGATATCACAAAATGAGCTCGGGGACACTAAAACCACTGACAGTGGACACAGTTTATCACTGTATCTATAAATGCAAATTAAGACTTAACTATGCAAAGTGAAAGCCAGATATCAGCAAAATCCAGAAACACTGCCAACTTCCATGGACCTGAGCTCATCTGTCACGTCACAGTGAATATTAAGACAAGTTATAATTGTGTTCACATTATAGCCTTTATTTTAAAAGCTACAATGGCAACATTTCTGGTGCCAATTTACTAAACAATGAGAAGCTTTACTGAATAGATACATTTTTGTATTAGATATTTTTCTCTTTACAAAATGCACCTTTCTATTTCTTTTCATTAATCTATGGTGGAGTGTGAATATCACT
The DNA here is from genome assembly GCF_026936395.1 of Plectropomus leopardus. Classification (NCBI taxonomy): domain Eukaryota; kingdom Metazoa; phylum Chordata; class Actinopteri; order Perciformes; family Serranidae; genus Plectropomus; species Plectropomus leopardus. The sequence goes on along the minus strand of NC_142181.1, from coordinate 16,684,082 downwards.
CTGTCCTATCCAAAAGGGAACTTGTGTCATTATGTACCAGCCAACTTGGGATCACCGTCGCTTTATTCTATATGTGTGGCCCTTTTTTCTGTAATGTTGATCAACAAAGAAAATGCATTCTTATGCATATAAATTGAAAGCACACACATACATTGTAAAAGAGATCCTGTGCTTGTAATAACTCTTAATGGGAATTTCCAGTAAAAGTCTGATAATAAATCTATTTTTATGATTAATCAGCAAATACTGTTGCTGACCTTTATATCGTTTTGGTCCTTTCTGGGAAACCCTTCATTGTAAAGGTGAACATCTAAAGTAGGAATTCCAGTATGTTTTTTCCATGGCCAAGGGATCAGCCAGTATGTGTGATATCTCTGATCTAGACACTAGAGAAAGAAGTCTCAGACTTGTAATGTCATGAAGTATAAAGTCTGGAGCTGCTCCTTCTGCTCATCGAGAGCCTAATTTTGGGGACCAACAGAATGTTTGTTATCCCTTAAACCCAAATGAACTTTATTATATTGGTGTTGTCAGTTCTGTAACAGAAAATGTTCCCATATACTTATAACATTGTTCTGGCTGTTCTCAGTGTCATCTAGAAAATCTTTCACAATTTCATATCAATGGAGCAACTCTACACTTTATATCACATGACATCACAAGCACTCCAGTTTTTGGATATGGGAGCGAGTTGCCCATGTTTACTAATGTTTTTAGACTGCCTTAGATCATAGAAATAATATGTATGTATTTTAGAAATGGGCATAATTTCCCATTAATACAGTATCAAGCCATAAAAGGTTAAGCCAGCCACTAAAGTTGAGCCTTTATATTCTGTTACACAAACATACTAACAAATCATATTTGAAGAAGAAATGTAACATTATTCAGATGAGATTTTTTTTCACAAGTATTATTAAATATGTTTGTATGTGCTTTACATGGTTGAGTGTGAATGTCACTCCATGCTATCTAAGAAGGAACTTGTGACATTATGTACCAGCCAACAGTGGACTCATGTCATTATATCCTACTCAAGGGTGGACCTTCTTCTGTAATGTGCACCAACAAACAAGTTGCATTTCTTTAAGTACAGACTGAGAACACAAGTATATTGAAAACTTGATTGACATTCACTACTTGTGAAAACTGGTCAGGTAAGTATTTGAACAATTTTAAAGGTCAAGTCAAAGTTTGATGTTACATAATTTTAATTTAAAACTCCTTTTTTAGTTTTCTTACAAAAGGAAATGGAGTGTGGACATTTTTTTTTCTTTTTAGAGTGCAAAGTTCAAAGACTACAAACAGAAGTCGACTTATGAAGGCCCATTCATAGATGTGTATCCTGTTGTGATGGTTTTGAGATGAGTTGTTGGTGGCTCATCACCATTTCAATGCCCATCAAAAACACTAACATACCAGTTAAACTTTAAGTGCTAAAGAAAAGTTTCAGTTTACAATACTGGAATGTAAAGTCCTGTAAAGCTGAGTGTCATTGTGAACTTATCGTAACATTTATTATGTGCCTTTCACTTCACGCACACTCTCTGTGCACTGTGACAATGCTGCATGCCAGTGTGTGTAGTATGTGTTACAGACTGTAGTCATTAAAAAAACAAACATCTTTGAATGGGGTCTAGATTAGATAATGCTAAAATACACTAACAAACACAGGTGTTTCATCCATCACTGAAAATCTATTGTGAACACAAAGGAATACATTACAAAACAAGATATTTGCTGTTCAAATCCATTAACTATCTGCCATAATAGCATGAAAAGATTTAGAGAACCTTGAGAAATCTCTGCATAAAAGGGACAAGGCTAAAAACCAAAAATGAATGGCCATGACCTTTGACCCATAAAGCTGCACTGCATTAAATACCAACATGACTGAAGGATATCACAAAATGAGCTTGGGGACACTAAAAACCACTGACAGTGGACACAGTTTATCACTGTATCTATAAATGCAAATTAAGACTTAACTATGCAAAGTGAAAGCCAGATATCAGCAAAATCCAGAAACACTGCCAACTTCCGCCGGACCTGAGCTCATCTGTCATGTCACAGTTTGATTTCTTTCTTTTGGAAGCAAACAGCTTTTAAGGATTAGTCACAGACTTGTGTTAAATCATTTTATAGTGATTAACTAATTAAAATAAATATATTATTTATTAAAATAAGTAATTATATTGCTGATCATTTTATGTATAATGTTACTCATTTATAGATTTATTTTTCTGAATTTTGGTGATACATTGGTAGTTACAATTGGTCTGGTCTAAATATACATATATATATATATATATATATATATATATATATATATATATACATATATAAAACAAAGACAACAATAAAGTTATTAACAGTAAATAGTAAGATAAAACTGAATTCACAGGATTATGGGAGCCTTCTTTAAAAGATATACTTTGCTTTGGCAAGTATTATTTCTGTAATATTTATTATCACAAAAAATGTTGATATATTGCAAGCAATAAAGTTTACATACCCATTTTTAAAGATACAAATGAAGTTTTAGTGAAAAAGAAGCACTCTATAGGTGAGAGAACCAGGATAAACCAGTTTGACTGCAGTATATGGATGTCCCCCCTTTGATAGGCAGACGTCGCTCAAGGCTTCAGGTCCCCTCTTGGCAATTTCTTTAAAAAATTGTAAAAATCACATTTGCAGTAATATTGTGAAAGAAGACCTCAAAAGTAAATTTTCAATTCTAGTTTTGTATTTTTAAAATGACTGCTAATAAAGGTTCCCTCTTGGATAGTACACTTAGATAGTCCCCTATTATTCATGTTCGCATGTATGTGTGTGTGTGTGTGTGTTTGCGTGTGTGTGTGTGTGTGTGTGTGTGTGTATGTTTTATTTAAAGTGAGACTACATAAGCTCATGGTGACCCTCATGCCTATTCTGTAAGTAAAAACACATGTACTACATAGGGTACAATATATTTTGTATTTGTTTTAGACTGTAAAAAGTTAGAGGGTCATTATAAAGTCAAATCTAGGGATTTAATTCCATCAACCTCAGTCACAAATACCATTTCTTTAATGCTTTCCTTTATTTATTGACATACATGCACCACCAAAGACTCTTTCAAGGATAATACTCCAGTGTAAATTAGGGGACATAAAAGAACTGCATGTCAGTGGCGTGTTCTTTCCAATCTCTTTTTTTATTTTTCTGTCAATGCCAAATTCACATTTCCTGCTTTGATTGTTTTCCCTTCCCCTCCCCTGTTAACTTGTATTTCTCTACAGCTAATCTCCCATTGCATTTCCTATTTCTTTGTGGGGTGATTGGTGTATTTCTGGATTTTAAAGATGCGTCACTGTTAATTATTTGTTTCATAGTGAGTGGGCCTCTTTGGGATAGACAGCACCTGTGTTTATAATCTCACCGTGCTGACAGCTTTATAGGAGGAACATAATAATTACCTGATTGGGATGGATTTTTTCCCCCTTCTTTCTTATTTTCCCATAAAGCTACCCCATATAATGGTGATTGTGTAAAGGAGAGCTGTCGAACTGGGAGCTAAGAGAGAAACAAATACAAAGACCCATATATTTGGTAAATGTTTTGCCTTCCATGTGAAGCAGACAGAGAGGCTGTTTTTCCTGTGGTGTTTGACTTGTTATATTCAGTAGGTTGCTGTTTAACCTAGTGTCATTTAAAGGGTGTGCATGAGTGTGTGTGTGTGTGTGTGTGTGTGTGTATGTGCGTGTGCTGAATCATGCTGCTGGTAAAGCTTTTGGGACAAGCGACAAATTGGTATTAAACACCGTGAGCTGTGATCAGTCAGAGGTCAAGAAGGATCAATAGCTTAGATTCACCACAGGCCTCACCAGGGATAGCACATTATCCAACCAAACGAGACTGGTATTAGCTTGGCTTGCACTCTGCAGCCGAACAGCCCCATCCACAGCTAGATTTGCCTAAAACTACACGTCTCATTTCAATATGATTTATACGTTCCTGTCAGAAGGATCCGAGGTGATGTATCGCTGGGTGTTCACATTTGTCCATTATGTGCTCTGCATTGCTTTTCCGCTCCTGCCTCTATCTTTGGCAACACTCATTCTGTCAGTGTTTGGAGATGACAGCTGCATCTCTACTGAGAGTAATTCTCTATATGTGTTGTACATATTACACAAGACAGAATGAAATAACCACAGCAAATGAAGTCAAGCTGTGTCACCAGTCTCCCCATTGATGTGAGTGACATCAAAGGCTAAATGATATGGCTCATATTGCAGTTGTACTGAAGTACTTTTTTTTGTTCTTCATTGTCTGTATCATTCGCTATACACAAGCATTAAATTATTTTATAGCATAACCAACACAACACGCTGTACACATGATGTGACAAATGCAACATATGAACTGCTCTTTCATGTGGGCCAGGCATACGCGGTATGATGAAATGATGCATGGTTTAAAGACAGTAATTATACTGTATATTGGAGGCGTGTTTGTGTGTGATGGTATGGTGATCCGTAGCTACCCTCTGGCATAATTGATACAACTGAAATATCTTTGTTCAGCTACTAAATTTCAAAAACCTTCAGTTACGATAGAATACCTATAACTTGCAATCTCCAGCCTTACAAACATGCACAATTGTCATCGTGACTTAAATAAAATCAAACCTGGAAATAAAAAACAACAAAACACTGCATAACAACAGGCCTGACATTAACATTAATATGTGCAACAAAAAAAAGGAATCCTGCGGATCTCAAATCTGTTAGAGTAACAAATCTCACAAACTGAAGTGCACACTGACTACACACACTACCACTCTAAAAATATTAATAGAACTTCAAGCCTTGTTGTAAATATGTTGTTGACCGTTCCTGCTTCAGCTTTCAGACCGTGGTCGAGGAGCACTCAGCTCCAATCGCCAAAACCTGTCTGCTCTAAACGGCACCGCAATTCTCGCTCTCGACCACACTCTTGTAAATCACTCTTTCTCAACCACACAACTTCTATGGCAAACAATATAACATGTAAACATATGAATTGCACATCCTGGTTATTGTAATTTTCAACTGTGTGCTTCAAAGCACGCGCATACGTTTTTTTCTTCGTCTACTCTCATTCACATATGTTGTATGGAGCGGAGAGCAGCATGTGAAGCCCCCAGTGCCAGGTGGTTCAGACCCCGTTGTTTTGTTTTCTTTGTTTGTTTTTTCATCACAGCTTTTGCAATTTTAAAATTGGATTCTACTACATTGTATTGCTGATTTTAATGTGATTAATCTTTTAGCATTTACAACAATATGGTCGAAATGACTGAAAGCTGAAATCTCAACAGCGACAAGTGTTTAAGTATTCATACTTTATTGAGAGGTGCTCCCTCAGGAAATGGTTAACATGGTACTAATAGCGCCACCTTGTGGTCAGTTGTTTTGCATTTTACTGTCATGAATAGTGAGGTGCGACACAACAGTATTTGTGTTATACTCACCTGCTGCTGTGTGCAGTGTGTGTGTGAGAGAAAACATTCCTCGTGGCTCTGCAAGGCTAAACTTGGTAACTGACTAACCAATCAAATAACTAAATAATCATGCTTTAGGATTAAAATTTAAGTGGGAGCTTTAACTGTACCTCACCTGTAGCATGCAATGCTGTATTTCTTCCATTTTCAGTATGTATCCTGCATTCTGTCAACAATTTGTATTACACGCAGAGTCAGCTGGAGAACAGAGCAGAACCCTGTGGTGCAAAAATCTGCCTAAGTCACGTCATTTCATCTTTCAAGGAAATTTTTTTCTAAGACATAAGCTGCCAGTGGTGTGGCTGCTTTCTTGTGTCGTTTAAGAAGATGCCATTGAAATGTGCATCTGCACATGTAACAAGAGAGATGAAGGCAGAGTAGTGTATCAACGACAAGAAAATCAAACTTCCAACTAAAGCACTGAAACAAGTTTGTTTTGAAATAGATAACTCATATTTGCAGGTGTTTTGATTTAACGAAAACAAATTATCCTTTTTTTGTTTCCCTTTGTTTTCTTGCAGTGTGTTGTGTCAGCCTCAACACACACTGGATGTGCGCACTTCATAAAGCACACGCTTTAATTCTGGTGTGGGATTATGGCAGGGTTTTAAAGGTGCATTCACAGTACATTAACTTTCCACCATCAACGCAAAGCACCATTGCACATGCATAAGCACACGCTCACACACACACACACACACACACACACACACACACACACACACACACACACACACACACCTCACTTCCTGTAAATGAATGCCTCTTCAAAAATCTACTTTTAAGCACACACATTCATTTTTTTTCTAAAAGTCACAACACTGTCTGTCTAGATCACATATGAGTGAGTACATCATCGAGTGTACGTGGGATTTTTGAGTGTGTGCATGTTTGCATCTGAGTGTGCCCGGGTTGATCTGAAGGATTTTATTTGTCTCGCATTTTCTTTACCACGCAAGGGCAGACAGAGGTCAATGTGAACCTTTTTTCAATCGCAAGGAAACACATATACACCCACAAACACACATACACAGACTGCAGATCATGGCCTGTGACCTAACTTTCTCTCTCTCTTGTCTCTCTACCTTTTCTGCATTGTCCATGGTTTGTGGTTTTTGGGATAATGGACTCACAGGCACATAAAGTCTGTGAAAACCCGCAGAGTCAGGATATAGTGACTGGAAACATGCATTAATAACGGTTAGATCTCTAGCAGCGAGTAGCTGCTCTTGTGCCTCTGTAGCAGTTATGTACTTATGGTGCTTTCTGAGATGCTGTGCACATTCTGTGACAAATGAAAATATACTTTTTATACCTTGTCATTACATGGATGATAATGAGCTTTGACACTGATGACTTATTATTTGTCAGACTCAATCATTAGACCAGTCATAGCTCTGACAGTCAGGGATGTTTTTCTCCCACAACCAGTGAGAAATGGGTTAAAGGATAAGTATAGTCTACATTTTAATCCTCTAGAATACCTTCTCATCTCTTCTGAATGCATGTGTCAGACATTATGCATGCATTATAGAACGCTAAACCCCATTTGAGTGTGTGGTATGATATTAATAGTAAATTGTCAAGCATCATTAAACTGAAATATATATGAACTGAATCAGTGCTTGAGTAGTTTTAATGAAAGTGTGTATGTGTATGTATGTGTGTGTGGGTTGTTAAAGGGTGTTGGGGGTTAATAGCATTGGAGCAGGTGATTGGAACATCTGCATGTGGGTGAATGTGTGTCGAGCAGCATAGGAAAAGAGAATACATGTATGTGTTTGTGTTTGTGAGTCTGAGCAGGTGCATGTATGGAGCCTACATATGTTTGTTTGACAGTACAGTAAATGAAGAAGAAACAAAGGGTGTCCATGTGTGATGTGCATCTGCCCATTTTTACGCTGAGTGGTTAAGTTTACAGGTTATAAAGAAAACCTATGGTATTGCAAAAATAAAAAATAAAAATAAAAATCATCAAATAAAATGAGCTTAGGCCAAGCGGTCCATATGCTAACTATCTAAAGTCAGTTTTAATTAGTTCTGTATATCTTACATTTGACCTGCTTTTAATAAGCAGTTACACAATTCGACCATGAGATTCAGGGAGAGGGTTAGTTGATTAGTTATACAGTTTTTACAGTTAGTGTTGCATATTTATCAAATATGAATTTCCTTCAGTACTCAAAACGTAAGCAAATTTGTAGCTGTTCAAGCAGTGGGTAGGGAGTAAACCACTAGGTTGTTTGAAATCACTAGACTACTATAATGTGCAAAATACAGATGGAGAGGAGGAAGTGGTAAATCCACATACTGTGTAAATTGGACATATAGGAACAAATCTACACAAAAGGGTTGGATGAGGGCATTGGGTATCGTCAGAAAACTAAAACTCATGTTGGCATTACAAACAAAACAAATAAAAGAGATTTTTCCCACAACTTAACCAAGTGACCTGGTTAATCGTATTAACAAATTGGCTCATCTAATGTTACATAATTAGCTGATGAAAGAGTCTAATGAACTTCACTGGGTCTGTGACTGCAATGACTGCTATCTTGTTTCTGGCCAGTAGCAAATGTGCTTAAGTATAACTTGTTTTTTCCCAATTTGAACACTTGGATGAGCTATAAACAGCGGAGATCATAAGCATTTGTGCATGTGTAAGCAATGGCAGTACCAAGATTACATGCTTTAAAAACTGCTACAGTGTGTATGTGACACACAACTATAATAGTAGAGAAAGGAAGAGTCTTTAACCATAGCAGAAAATGTCAAGGACATCTCTTTGTATTACTTATGATTCAGCTTCACTTATTTTTAGCTTCTTTAGAGATAGCTGGTTACCTGGTAACCAGAGTCCTTTGTTCAGTTCATTTTTTTGTACCATCATATTTTGGTAAATGTACTATGGATGCAGACAAGAAAAAAACAGGATAATACCAAAGCGTAATGGGCAAAATTGTGCTTTGTTAATGTTTGCACTATACAGTATGTACCCCACTCTGCCATTATTGGCTCTAAAATGGCACTATATTTAAAACTACGGCAGTAGTAAGAGTTCAGTGGAAAAGTAGGAAGAAAAAAGATGGGAATCTCCTGTGGTAAATTGAGTGATATAAATATGGAGTTAGTGTTGGTTAGCCCCGTTACACACTAAATTACAATTTAATGAATGAGCCCTGGTCACATGCATCTGACCTTGAAACAGGAGATAATATATCATATGGCTCATAAAGATGCAGGGGCTGATGAACGTTGCGTTTTGCTGTAGTGTGTGGTAGTAGCTTCCTTTGATAACATTCATCTTTGACACAGTGACAGATGTAGGAAATTAGTGGGTTTAAGCTTCTGATCTTTCAGCTGGAAATTCTTAATAACAAATGTAATGCTTTTTACAGGCTGTTATAATGGCTGCTTACATGCTCATACACACATACAGAGGACGGATGTGTGGCATTTTAAAGGCCACTGCTGACAGCAGCATCTTTAGATTGATGCTGGTGATAAAGATGATTTTGTGCTGATAATGTCACTGTTTTGAAGTCAGAGATTTACATGTATCTAGTCCCTCCAATGAAAATAAATAAATAAATACATCCCCAGGTGCTGCTATTGTTACAACTACATTTCAGACTTTTGCACATACAAATATTAAAAAATACCATTGCCACTATCATCTATAAACTAACAGTGGAAGGTCTTGCCATGAACAACCAGTCTAACATTCATTTAGCTCACATTAAATATGGTATATTATGAAACAAGCTCTATATCATATTCTTCATAATTAAAGAGTGTAACACCAAAGAGAAGATAATCAGGCTCATATGAGCATAACATATGAAATCACCAAACTGATATATCTGCCCGATAATATCGCACACACACATACATGCGCGCTCGTGCACACATCTCCACACCCACTGGTGGCAATGAGCAGTCAGTTTGCTGTAGGTCATTGTCGTTTAATTGAATGATTCACTCCGTACGTACTAATGAGCTTAAGGGCCTAATGACGAATGACTGTCCACACGCACACAGACACACACAAACACACACCCACATTATATACAGAAACATTGCTGGTACATGCTGGTTGTGCCAATTAAATGCAGAACTAATGAGTCAGATCAGAGAGGTTAAGTTCAAAGACACTGAAGACATGGTCTATTTTGTTAACTCTTATTTCTTTCTTTCATGTCTGCAGACTTTTCTTTCTTCTTTCTTCGTGTAACCTTCTCCTAAGTCTACTACTCTGTCCCTTATTTTATATTTGTTTATTATTATACTCCCTTTCAGCCTTTTTTTTGTTTTGCTTTACATTTTGTTCTCCCTGTCAGTTTGTTTGACTTTACAGAATCCACATTTTCTCTCTTAGTTTTTTGCTACCTCATTACAACTCTCGTTATCATGCACACTCTCTTTTTACGTGTCCCTTTTGCTTTTCTGTTCTTTTTAATCCTTATCTTTCCTTGTCCCCATGCTCCCTCCTCTTTCTATTCTTTAACTTGCCGTCTTAACCTTTCAGTTTCTCCCTCCATCCATTTTTCCCTTGCTCTGCCTTCCTTTTCTCTCCTCTCTTGGATATTTGCACAGCTCAGCAGAACACTGTCGGCTACCCGACCCATAATCCTCTTGTTTGGCGTCTTGTTGCCGTTCTCATCATCGGCCCAAATCAATGTTTAATTATCCTGCGACACGCCTCTACCCCGATTCACCCCCTCCCCATCTTTGCAGGTTCCCTTCTCTCTCCCATGTCATCTGTCCACTACTTCCATCCGTGCACCGCCACACCCAGCCTTTTGATCTTCATGGACGGAGGGAAGAGTAATTAAAAAAGACACATGACACACTGGGAGAGAAGGAGGGTGAGGGGAGGGGGAGTTGAGTGGTGAATGAGAGAAGATGGAGCTAAGAAAGAGGCAGTGGGTTAGAGAGGGGGACTAGGGCAGGAGGGGGAGGAGCAGAGCAAAGAGGAACATGAGAGGATGAGGAGAGAGGAAAAGAGGGGATTTGGATGCTAAGTAGGGATAAGGGTCGAGAGATGGTGGATAGATTGCATCCCGCACCACTCAATGAAATATGAGTAAATAAACTCTTCATTAATGATTGAGTTTCCATCATGTGCTTGCACAAGATTAATATTCAATCAAGGTTTATCTATGTTTAAAGCTGCCTAGCAGGGCTGAACTGAGGCCTCCTTATGTGAAAGAAGCTGAGAGAGGCGGAAACAACATAACACAAACACTAGTTCATAATGTCAAATTTCCCTGTTTAGAAAATACTTTCAATACCAGAAACTATTTTCATGCAATGAATTATGCACGACTGACCACTGTTCATCTCATTGTAAAGGTGTCATATAATCCCATGGGGGATGGGCCACTAAAGTGACATGACACCAAAATAAAATCATTCATTCATTCATATTATGATATTACTCCATATTTTTGGGCCATTTCTGACGATTATTGGGTTCAATAGAAAACCACAACACAAGTTCTGGTCTTCACTCATGCATGAAAAGTCACTTGTGTGTTTTGTGTTCTGACGGAGATGCAAGGCGATGGCTGTGCATGATTGAAGTGAGCAAAACTATGTTGACATTTAAAAACTCATGCTGCTAACCTACAAAGTGCACTTTGTTTTGTGACTACACAAACAGCTGAATAATATATTTAATTCTCACTTTACAACTGTGGAGCTCCAGACTTTTTCACTTGAGTTTCATCGCACAGTTCAAGCAAGCACATGCAGATCAGCTTAATAAAAAAAGAAAAGAAAAAAAAACAACAAATATGAATTATTATGTTAGCTTTATGTATGTAAAATGTATTTGTAATGGATTGTTGGCAAGCAACATTACACACCTAAAAAACTGTGGGATTGCTGTTAGTGTATTATGCGCTGTTCAGTCTTTTTTGTTGAGTTTCAGTCAGCACTATAGAATAACATTTTTGTTGTAGGCTGACGCAGAAGTCAGCATCACCCTAGTTCACTCGCCAGATGGGATTTTCCCATCTGAAATTGTGGAAGTTGCAAACAAAAGTTCTGTGGCGAACAAATGTTTATGATACTCAAACATTTTGTTCAGCAAGATAATCTTAACACATAAACATAACTATTATGATTTTTGAAATGTGAATGCAATGTGCAGAAATGAAAATAGTGTTAGGATACAAACAAACTACAGTATGGTCCCAATGACCTCATTACCACCACAGTCAGACTGTAAAGCAGCCTGATGATGCTCTTTCAGACTTCCCAGACTCATTCAGCCACTTGTGCCTACCTGCCACATTCTGCACCACTCCATCAGCTCCAATTTATCTCCTCACAATGGGATTGTGGATTATACGATCTTATTCTTGAAGCAAGCTAGAAACGAAGGAAATATTTTTAACTGTCTTGTCCATCTATCTGTTTTCTGACACTTAGGTTAGGTTCAAGTTGCATTTGTTTGATTAATTGTTTCATTTGAAAATATTGTCACACACTGCTGGGAGGTACTGAAAAAATCTGATTTAAGTGTAAGTAATTCAAGGGCGTATCATCATCATCATCATCATCATCATCATCATCATCATCATCATCATAATCATCATCTATTTTTCATATGTTAAGGAAAATAAAATAATGGTACAGAATAAAATTCAATACAATAGGCGAAAGGGACACCCCGAATAAGATCATTCCATATTTGATGTCCTCTACACACGACACTAAAGCTTGTGCATTTTAGCATGTGCTTCTTACCTGTTACCAGGTGTTTTGTCCTGGTGCTATATGTATGTACAGGAGAGTAAACAGTAATAAGTTCTCATAAACACAGATTCAACTTGTGAACAACCTTTGTGAAAAATATTAAGTTCCTCAAGTTTAAGAGGACCAAGGCCAGGGAGGGTCAGATGGAGTGCTGCCTTCGAACCAGATTATGGCATGTAGAACTTTTTTTTTTGCAGGGACTGTATTGTTTCTCTTTATTTTCTGCATTCTATGTGGTAAATAAACATCTAAAAAAAAGTTTAACTGGTAAATCTGCAGACACACCGTTTTGCCCTAAGCATGAGTGGCTAAGCCATAGCCACCCTTTGATGCTACACAGGAAAGAATTGATACAAATGAATGAATGGGATAAAAAGCGATACAAATCTGAGTGCATTTACAGACGGTACTCCATTATAATACATGTCAATCTCTCAGTTTTCTTACATTTAGTTTGCCTTTTTAAATTCAAATGAAAAAAAAAAAACACCTGAGAACATCAAGATCAGGATCAATAAAAAACAAGACAAGTATAACCAATTCCAATCCCAACAGTGAAACCAAATCCAATATATTGAGTGTATTGCAGTCTAATTTAGTTTGGCAATAAGCCAGGACGAGATTAAAACCAAGTATTAGGCATTTCTGTCGTTGTCCTATTTGCAGCTGCTTTGCAACTGACTCTGGGTAATGCTTGTGCATATGAAATGTACAGTACATATACACAGCATGTTCTGTTGTTATTATTATTATTATTTGGTTACTTTTCTTTTTCTCTTGGGGTGTTGTTATTGACACTGATTACTATTTAACCCCCATCCTGATTAAAGCTTTATCCTGTAATCTGCCATCCACTGGGGTGGGAGCAAGGGTTAAGGGTTATTAGTGGTTATGTTTAGGATTAGGGAAAGGATCCAAATAGTTAGTGGCAAATCAGTTTAGTGTCTTCAAAGATAGAGATTAAGACAGGGAAAGGATCAAGCGTTTCAAGTGGCAAATACTTTATACATTTGGCAATTCTGCCTGAAAAATAACAAAACAACAAAAAAACAAAAAAATAACTCTTTAAATACTGAAGAAAATGGAAAAGTACACAGCTTGAAAATCTTGTTTGCCAACTTTGCATGCCATAACAGCTATTTATTAATATAATCAAAAAATCGTTAATTTCTTATATCAAAATTCACTCCCATTATATTTAATTTTCTGAAAATGTGTGTATTTTATTCTCTTCCTCATCATGTGCAGTACGTGATCAATCCAACCTTGAGTAGTTCCCTCCCTGTGCCTTCTGTCTAATAAATCTACCTTCATCATGCTAAATAAAGGAATAAAATGGCCCTGGTCTCTGTTGTTAAAATGCATTAATTTATTCAGAGTAGAAACAAGCCTACTATAAATAAGTTCAAGTGCATGCAAATGTGTGTGTGTGTGTGTGTGTGTGTGTGTGTGTGTGTGTTTGATATAGATCAAGAACACGACATTTGAACCTCTAATGATAACATGTCTGTTTGCGAGTCATGTGAAACATGATTACATCAGAAGTATTGATGTTATGCTCTATATATGTGTTGGATATCACGGTAAAATCCATTCTTTTCCTGTTGGTATAGACTTGAAACATGACACTCCGATTGCCTCTCGCTCTCTCTTTTTTTCTCTCTTCCTGTCATTCTCTTGCTTGATCACTCTATTATTCATACCCTTGTCATCTTACTGCTTTCTCCAGTGTCTTTTATTTCCTTCAATCTTCTAATCCAAAATCCCCTCTATAAATAAACAAACACATCCCTTCACACATATACAATGATTCTGTATTTTCCTATATTGGGTCATGCTTTTCTATTGTTCAAACTGTGCACGCTGTTACATTGATCTGCAGTATTGACTGCTAGCAGCTGCATCAAGCCCCTTTCCTCTGTACATCGTTCAGTCACTACCTATCTCTATCTATTGCTTTTTTAATCACTTTGACCCCATTAAGATTCCATGGTTGTAAGGCTGAAGCCCCTGGAGGTTAAGCTACATTATACATGTATACTAAAGAGTTTAATTTGTATAATTGCTGTGTATTTTACCTCACCATATCAGAGCACAATGTAATTAGCTGTGGATATTAAGTAATCTGACCTGGAGATACTGGAGGGTTTTTTATGGATCTCACTATGAATTTGAAATACATCTGACCCCTAAAAATGTCAGCATTAACCCATTTATTTCATATTTTAGAGATTATGGGTGTTTAAGCTCAAATGGAGAAACAGTATTGATAATGGTTTTTGAATTCCTTAGCCAGGCATTCAAAAACCATGAGTGGATCTAATTGAAATTATAAATTGACAAGCAAAAACGCTACTTTATTTGTTTGTAGGCAAAACATAATTATTCTGTATGTATTTAAATAAACCGTGTCTTGCAGCTCTATTGCATTATATTTTAAGAGGCTAGTATCCAGGCTGCTATCCAAATGTAACCAACACATACTCACTCATAACCCACCAAACGTCAATGCGTTATTGCGGTTATACAAGTCAAACTATGACGCTCTAGGTACCCCTCAAGCATCAGTTTTGGATGATCAGGGATGACATGCAAATTTATGATCCTTACAAGCATTGCATCTTTCCAAAATAAACTTCTATTTTCACAGGAATTGAACAGTTTCCACTTGGTAAGCATGTGGTCTGTTTCAAAATGAACTTACAATGTAGGTAAAAAAACCTTCCTTTTTTGGTTTACTGCCTTTCGTTTAGGTAACAAAAGTATGTGGTTAGAAAAATAACAATGGTTTGGCTTAAAATCAGCATGTTTGTTTCTAATGTAATGTAACATTACATGACATATGTCAGTAATGTAGTATGCTGCACATACTAGCGCTCTAGGTTGTCATAAAGTAGCTCTATAGACTCTTGGTTTTACAGGGTAAACAAACAGCAGTCTTGCAGGTGAAAGTTTGGAGTTTGTTTGATTCACTTCCCCTCATGTTCACCCAATTCTGACTGTCATGCTCTGTATAGCTGTTGCTTGGAGCATCAAAAAATACTCGATGCCACTCGATTCAACTCATGGCACCGCTAATGGGTGCTTCTGTGCGTCAGTATCTGACACCACAAGCCAATGACCAAGCTTCTGTATGTGTCAAGTTGGAAATGAGTCTGAATTGATGTAATGCAAATCTGAACCTAGTCTCCAGAAAAATTTGCAAAAGAAATTTCAAGTTGGTAGATGGAAACCCACTTAATAAAGAAATTATCTCATGTATTTCTTTCAAAATCAATTTGAGTCTGCAAAAAAATACAGACATTCTCTGAAAAGCTGACCCCGACACCACACAGTCATTTTTCAATTTCTGAATCAAATGCCATTCTCTGTGATCAGATACATTTTTAGCCCCACTAAAAATGACATATATTACATTAATATGATTATATTTACTCATCTTCATTTGGCAGGTGATTTTGTCCAAAGCATTGCACAGATGTGGGAACAATACAAGCCACAGTAGATCAAGGAGAAGTCATTAAGAAAATCTGTCTTAACACCTTTACCCTGACACAAGAGCCACAAGGTTGAAGTAAGGGTGTTACTATTTAAATTCTAAATCAAGAATTGTTTGAAATGTGCTTCAATCATCAAAACCAAAAGGCAGGATAGCTGATCCTATTCACAAAAAGTGCTTTGTCCTTTAAACATTTAAATCCTAATGTAATTAGGAATTATTGATTCCTAAAAGTGGTCAATTACAGTCAGGCATTCAACCTGCTTTAGAAGCTTCTTAACAAGGCAACACCTACCGACCTTGATATGAATATTTCATCAGCATTACTGAATAATTACCGTAAAGTATTACAGAGCACTAATCAGGTATTCATAACAACTGCCTAAGCCATGAGTACATGGAGATTAAGGTTGCCATAGGCAGTTAATTGTTTCAGGAGCCTTCAGGAGTCCGTCTTCAGTACAAACCTACACATTCTCAGTTAGTAGTTAGTCATTTTCTCATATGCCAGTGTGATAAAGCATAATTAAAACAACTTCATCAGGAAACTGTGGTGCTTTGGGTTTAATTATCGACACCTTCTGATCATAAAATGTCCAGTTTTTTACTCTCCCTCTGCCATAAACTTGAATCATGACCTTGTTAATTTGTTAAATGTGCTTTGATGATTCTAAGATTTATTCCGCCCTTCACAGACATCCGTCATTACTTTCAAAATGTAGTTTAATAATCCTCCCATAAAACCCACTCATTAAAACAGCTTAGTAACCCACATGGGACCAATAGTTTTTTCCAATAGTTTTGTCTAACTTTTCCATTTCTTCAATGCTGATAATGAACAATATTTATAGTCCTGCCTCTAATATCAACACCTTTCTGACATTTAGATGTAATATTTGAGCAGTATTCCCAAGAATGTCCTCTCTCTTCTCTCCAAATGACACCCGGCAGAGAAAATATAGCTTTCAGTGTAGTGTTCTTTGATCCTCGTTTACATAAACACTTTTTAAGCATTCGCTTGATGCTCTTATCTGGACTGACTTACAATAACTTCAAAGAGGTGCATACATTCATTTTCATTTCACTTTTATTCATTAATTTTCATGTTATTGAGAGCAAGGCAGAGAGTGGAAAATAGGGCAGAGGGAAAAGTGAGAAGCAAGGAGGAAAACCATGAAGAGTGAGATGCAGGAAAACAAGAGAAGGAGTTACAGGTTAGCGTTAAAGAAAGAGAAAAGAGAAGGGGGTGAAGGTGGGGAGGAGGTGGAAAGAAGAGAAGGAGAGTGAGTCAGGGAAAACAAAAAGAAAACAGTGAAGGAGTGTGGAAGGGCAAGGAGCAAGATGAAAAGATGGGGAGAAGGGTAAGACAAAAGGTGGAAGGAGAGTGGATGATGAAAGAAAGATGGAATAGAGGAGCAAAGGAGAAAAAGGTGGGAGGATGGGAGGAGGTAACAGTGCCTCATTAGGAGGGAGGACCCTGCCTCGGCTCCACACAGAGGACGTGCTATCAGGGGTCCTACTGAACAGACTTTAACTCAACTGAATCACCAACCTCCTGAAACACACAGCCACCATCTCTTAATCATTCACAGTGACAGATGCAGGTGACACACACACACACTTAAGGAGACACACACCTGGACATAGTGCTGCCAATGTGAAATAAAAGTGAAACTGTTGCCGAGAGTTCACTTTTTCCGCAGTACTTGAATCTCAGTGGTATCTATTATGGTTGTCTGGTGTTTTTGTGCTGTGTATATGTGGTGATATGAGGCTTTGTCCAGGATTAGTGTCAGTAAAATAAAACAAAAAAATCAATTTCGTGTTTTCTCTTGGCGAAAATGAATGACGAAGAAGTTGAAATGTTTGTAAACAAAAGGGGGTAAGCTGCACTTCTGGGTGACCAGCACTATCACAGAACTGGCTCACTGAGTTTGGAAAGATGCCCAGACGATGGGTTGTCTGGGGCTTTAACAACTCTTTTGTGCCTGGAAATATGTCGGGTTTGTTATGTGTTCTTTTGGAGAAGACTACCACAACATGAAAACACTTTTTTTATTAGAATAAATGACACAAGAGAGGGTTAAACCAAGTCAGGGTTAGAACTGTCCCAAATATGAGAGAGAGGCTGTCAGCCAGCTGAGCATTATGCACACTGAACAAAAATATTAAATCCACTTTGCTCCCATTTTTTACAGGTTTATGTTAAAGATCGAAGATATTTTCTATGCACACAAAAGACTTGTTTCTCTCCAATTATGGTTGCAAATTTGTTTAAAGACATTTTAATGAGCCTTCTCCTTTTTCAAGATAAGTGCCTTTGGTTAGTCACAAATAAGGGCCACTCTAAAATGTGCAGTCTTTTATCTGGAAAAGAGACATTTATTGCGAATCCACATTATTACCGCAATGCATTTTTTGGGCACAGATAACTAAAAAAATCAGTCAGTATCTGGTGTGACCACCATTTTCCTCATGCAGTGCGACACATCTCCTGAACAGAGAGGCCCTCTCCTGTGAGAAGTTGCGAACAATTAGAACAGGCTGTCAAACATGCTGATCCAGAGCATCGCAAACATGCTCAAGGGTGACATGGATGGTGAGTATGCAGGTAAGAACTGGGATGCTTTCACTTTCCAAGAACCATAAGCCCACAGCCACCATGGGACCCTCTGTTCATTACACTAACATAGCAACCCACCTGCCCACACAACACCAAACATGCCATTTGCACAGTACAGTGAAAACTGGGATTCGTCTGTGAAGAGAACACCTTGCCAAAGTACCAGATGCCAGCGATGTGAGCAGTTGCCCACTCAAGTTGACTGTCAGGTCAAGACCCTGGACAAGCAGGCAGATTAGAATTCCTGAGATGATTTGTGATGTTTTGGGCAGAAATTCTCCAGTAAAGCAAACCAAGTGCTGCATCAGCTGTTCGGTGGCTGGCTCCAAGACGATCCTGCAGGTAGGGTTGTCAACTGTCCCGTATTAGCTGGGACATCCTGTAACTAGGTCTAAATTGGTTTGTCCCAAAAGGGATGCCAGTTCTTCCGTATATTGACTGCTACTGAACTCTGATCACTAGGTGGTACTCTGACTCTACAGATTCCACATCTGACACAACAGCAGTAACAAATCATGTGCTGATTTCACCTCAGGTGACACCTCTCATTCTATCACATGACCCCTCATGTACATCAGTTGTAAATGGGCTAATTCTTGTAAATGAAATTTTGGTGATGTCTGGTGCAGATGTGCAGTGCAGTTGGTCGTTTTGGGGATTTGAGAATAGATAAACCTTTGAAAAGAAAATACCAGCTGTGCAGCTACCACAAGCAATGGGAGCCAAAAAAGACGTGGGTTAAGCCAGCCAGCGGCGACACAACGAAAGCTTTCTGTACATTATGCCACAGGGAATTCTCTATTGGCCATGGGAGTGAGAATGACCTGACCCAGCATGCCTCCACAGAAATGCACAAGAAGGCCACACTACGTAAAGGTCCTAGCAATATTGATACATTATTCATGACATCCACAGTGGAAAATGACAAAAATGCTGCAAGTGAAGCCTTGTATGTGCATCATACAATAAAACGCGGATTCAGCTACAACAGCACTGAACGGTGCATTATTTACTGATTCAAATGTTGTGAAAAAGATGCACTTGGGAGATACAATGGCTGAGATGATTGCAGTGAATGTTTTAGGACCAAAGACCGTGCGGGACATTTTGAATGATCTGTCCCCGACTGAAGGTAAACCTGTTTCCAGGGTGCTTGAGATAGTTTGTCTGTGTCTGATGGCGTACTAATGGCAAA
Organism: Plectropomus leopardus; assembly: GCF_026936395.1. Classification (NCBI taxonomy): domain Eukaryota; kingdom Metazoa; phylum Chordata; class Actinopteri; order Perciformes; family Serranidae; genus Plectropomus; species Plectropomus leopardus. The sequence continues at coordinate 16,664,479 of NC_142181.1, read as the reverse complement.
CATCAAGCACTGATGAGGTGTCTGAAAAACTATGAACAAATGTCATCTTTGGAAAACATCACTCCGTTTACCAGTTATTCAACAGTGCCAACAATCGTATTCTGAAAGCTCACATAGCTCTGCAGCTGCTTCTCAGTATCTGCTTCATGAAGAGACTGTGGACATGTTTTGGCTTTGTTGACATTGAGTGGTGTGAAATTCTGCGTCACGTTTGCACGATTGCTCTCTCTTCATCCAGCTGTTGACCGACTCCTGCTGAACTGGCCAGCTCTTACGGCATACCTCAGGTCCCTTGGGGAGACCTGCCCTGTGGCACTGAAGAGGATTTTTGAGGATGAGGAAAAAACTGAAGCAACTGAGATTAATCTTTGCTTCCTCCACAATGTGGGGTGTGTTTTTGACCAACTCCTAAAAAAGCTGGAGGAAACAAAGCTTTGCATCACAGATGTTTATGTGGAAGTCCAAAAGTTCAAAATGAGGATTCTGCAGCGGAAACAAGACAGCTTTTTTTGGATATCAGACCAAGCAGCTGATGGACAAACAAGTGCCAGCACAAGGGTCCAAGCAGCAACAGGAGTTTATGAATTTCTGTGACTATGTCATTGCTCACATTGACAAGTGATTTGATTTCTCACCAGAAAATGTCATAGTGAAACTGAAACCTATTGGACTCTATGAGGAGCTCTCCTTCACTGACCTAGAGCAGGTGGTGGCTGCCCTGAAAATGATAGAGACTGTCAGTATGGATCAACTCTGTGAGGAGTTTTGTGCAAGCTGGAAGGAAATACAGAAAGCCGGTCAGAAGACACCAAAAGCCACCAGTGAGAAGTGGATGGCAGTTTTCCAAAACACAGGAAAGCCAACTTGATCAACATGTTCAGGATTGTCTCTTTTGTCCTCAGTGTGCCAGGCTCGAATGCCTTCGCTAAGAGGATCTTCTCACTGAGGACCATAAAATGGTCAGACTCCAGACACAGATGCAGCACTGAGCTGATCAAAAATGAACTTCAAATATCTGTGAACTGTGACCTGTCATGTGAGGACTTCTATCTGACTGTGCAAAAGGACAAAAAACTGCTTATGTAATACCACTCAAAACCTTACCCTCTATTTTGGAAACTGACAAATTATGAAAGTTAAAATTATTTTAAAAATTAAATTATTAAAAATTATGCTAAGTGCATTAACACACTTTGTTACAAGGTGTCATCAGTTTCCTCAGGAATTTCTTCAGCACCTCTAAAAATACTCAAGCATATGACAACTGACACTGGTGCGTTTTGCACACCCTGTGGCTCTTTAGATTAAGAAAAAGAAAAAAGTATACTGATGCTGATATACTCATGCAAGCTACAGTTTGCATGATGACTGCCTAAGTGTTTCTTTCAAAGGCTTTAGCTTACCACATCATTGGCTGTTAATAAATAAAAGCCACTATTATTTGGTAAAAGCTGAAAAGTATAGCTGAAAAAATTGCCAGTGTGCAGGAAGTGTTAAAAGGTCAGGCACTCTTCACGTCATAGGCAAGTTGATTTGATTGTGTTGTTCCAAAGCTAAGCATTTTATGCGTCTCTCGTGTCCTGAGCTAATGGCCTCACATGGGCACTGAGCAATCACTGTTAATTGTTGAAAACAGCGTCCCGTCACTGCTAATAGGCCGATGTCTCAGTAGTGGTCTCTTTTAATTGGCCCATTTGAGTTTGTTACACTCTGCTGGGGTGTGCACATGATGTCACGCACGCACGTGTCATTAATTTCTGAGGCTTGTTATAAGTATTCCTTTCTCACTGTCCTTCATGTCTGTGCCTGTTTGTTCTTCCTCCCTCTTCCTTTGTCACACTCACTTTCCTACTTTGTCTGTAATTCTCTCTACCTCCTCTCTCATCTTTGTCTCATGTTCGCCTCTTTGCTTTTACACAGCAGGAAGCTACAGTAATGACCAGCTCTTAAATAATCACCACACACACACACACACACACACACACACACACACACACACACACACACACAGCGTGGATAGGTGTGAGTGCTTATTATGAGGTTCATAAACAAGAGGATGGAAGCAAGGACAGAGAAGAGGTGAGAGTCGGATAGATGGAGAAGAGAGGCATTAGTCTGCAGAAAAGAACAATCACGACCTATTAACTCCTTGCTGCACTGCCTGTGCTCATAATTTACAATTGTGAATGTGTGTGTGTGTGTGTGTGTGTGTGTGTGTGTGTACATGCCAGCATGCAACCAAATAACTGCTGATCTAGCTCATAGTGTGTTTACACACACACATGGCTACCTGTTTATGTTAATGGATGTGCATATAATGACGGGCGATTTTTTTGATTAATTATGCAAAGGTTGGTGTTAACATGAGAATATTAGTAGTTTCAAGTATAAGTGTGTGTTTGTATGGAGGGCTTTGGTGTTGTCTGTGCAGATACATTTCGGTTTAATAGTGTTATTGCGTTTGCTGACAGTGCATTTGCATAAGCCAAGTAGATCATTTGCAAGGACTGCATGTGTGAGGGTGTAAACATGTAATCGAGCCAGCTCCCGTCACTACAGAGCATCAGAATTAATATTTTTTATTTTTTGCTGTCTAAAGTATTCAGCCAGCTGTTAAACAGAGTCTCCCTTTCTGCTTTGTTTCTACATCATATCTTTTTGTTTCTCCTCTTTGACTGCCCCTCTGTTCTTTCTTTCTCTGCACATATTTCCACTGTATCTCTGTGCTACTTAATGCATGTTTTTTTCCTCTCATGCATACTTACAGGAAGTTCATGCCTTGGAATTCATTATGTTTTAATGCATGCATCACAAACCAGGGCAGGGATGGATAATCCAAATAAGAACTTCATATTTTCGCAGAATGGGGTTCTATGGAGAGCTTTGAAAGTGATCATTTTCTATATAGAGCAAGAGCAAAGCAGCTAATTCAACTCACTGTCCCAAAAACTTCCAAAATGTTTAGTGCCACAGTTTATCACAGTATGTGGGTATCCAAATAGATTGTGTATTGTAATTTGAGAAGGCTTGCAGGGCCTCAGCTCAGGGACCTTACTCAGCACATGAGGGACGGTGCATTCAATTAAAGCGAGACAGCAAAGCATGAACAGAATTGGGTGTGGTGCAATTTTCGTTTAGCATCAGCACTACATTAAAAGTGAAGGGGTTTAGCAGGCCGGGATCTTCTGCCTGACTGTATTGAACTGGAAACATGTTTTTCTTGAGCCCCTAAAACCTCCAGCGTGTATCAAGTACAACTTGTCATTGAACTCAAAGTCTAACCCAGCCTTTACAAGACTCTTAAGCCATTAACAAGCATCAGCCTCAGCCCCACTCTCTCCCCCTATGGCCCACTTAGATGGATGTAAAATTAGGCTTTAATCCGCCAGCTGAACTAAATACATGCTCCCCAGTGTCAACACCGCTCATTCCATAATATTTCATTTCACTCTCTTCTACATTTGTTTCCTTGTTACCCCCTTTAAAGCTTTATTTTTCTCATTCCTCCATTCCCCTCCATATTTCATCTATGATAGATGCGCTAAATTTAGTTCATGGCCCCCACTGTCAACACTGCACTTTAAATTAATTTAATCTCCTTTCTCTCTTTCTCGCTGCCTTTGTATCTGTTCCTCTCTTTTGCCCCCTTTCTCTCTCTCCCTCTCTCTCTGTGTCCCTCACTCTTTCTCTGCGGTTGATGAGCCATGGGTGGTTTGTGGATCGATAGTTTTGATAAATGGGAGGAAATCTGGCTGTGGTTCTTGAAAATCTAACCTATTACAGCTGGTTTAGGAGCTAACTGTTTAAGTATCTGCTTTGTGTGTGTGTGTGTGTGTGTGTGTGTGTGTGTGTGTGTGTGTGTGCATGCTCATGCCAATATGACTTGCAGACAAGAACATAGACAGGAAAAGAAACAGACCTGCAGTATTACTTAGTCGTTTAGCTGTGAGCTGGTTGAAAGAAATAATCTAAATTGGCAGGGTGCAACAATGATGGTGGTAACTGTCCACCAGGATGAAGAGGCTATTTTATTATTATGTTTTCAAATTACTGCTATCACTCTTGTTTATATGCATTATTTTGCATTATCGTGTCACTGTTGGACATTTCTTGCATGCATCCCTTTTACGCCAGCAGGTAAAATCACCAAATTATAAAAGACGAGAGACCTGGTCTTTGCAATTGCTTCACAAAAAAAGTAGATAAATAAATGAAATATACCAGCACCTCTCCGTGTGCTACCTGATTTGCATGCATCTCCCATTTTGTTCTTCAATCTTGTGCATTTCAAGGTCACAAAAATAGCAACATCTCGTAGTGCTGCTTGTAACGGTGTGAAAAAAGAGCCTGCAAAGTGAATTGGACATGCAGAGGGAGACAGAGACAGGTAGGGAAAGTGAGACAGAGAAAAACACAGAACATTGCCTCAATGTTAGTTACAGATCGTGGCATTAAAGGCGGTTGCAACAGCCAAATCAAGTCTGTGTGGAGCAAGACAGCCAACATCACATGGTGATAGAAATGGGAGAGTTTGCTCTCTGTAGATTTGAGATGTAATTATAGAGGATGATTCAAGACAAATAATGAGCTTCTGGCCTAGTAGTTTTATTACTTAGAACCAATTAAAACACATAAAATGACCAGAGTTATAGTTCCAGGCTTCTGGCCAAATAGACAAGCATGTTGACTTTGTCTGGCTTGAGCTGTGTGGAAATTTGGTGAGAACATGTCCTGCCATAAGGCAGCACCGGTTTCACAAGTATGCTTATACATCTCTGGATATCAGCGCTGTGTTTAGCAGCATTTATCTCCCTTCCAAAAAAAAAAAAACAATTTCGTCACAGCCTTTATGTTTCGTAATTTCTGATAAAACTGTTGGTGATTGAGTTATTCCATCCAAACCTATATTAAACACCTTATTCATAAATCTGTGTGATATATCAAAAACAGCATGACTGCAAAGTAGATTTTAGACTGTGATGGTAACCACATTTTCAAAGTATAAATGGCTATAATCGCTGCACAAAAAAAAGGATTGTGACTACATCTGCTTTCTGATCTAAAAAACCCACCATAGTTGACTGGTGGGTTCAAAAGCTTTTGAACTGAAAGTGGTGACTCATTGGAGGTCCAAAGGGGAGTGCAGCGGGACAGCTTTTAAAGTCAGGCTCCCGATCAATCTGTGATACTGACCAGTTTGTTGCATATATAATTTGAACAGAAAAAAGTTTGATTCAGTGGTCAAGAAAAAAAGGCTATAAAGTATATTTTTACAAGCATCAGAAAAGATTTCTGTTCAGATGCAACAGAACTAAGGGCTTATAAATTTAAAGGGGAACTATTCGCTTTGACTGTCCTGCATATGTTACAATGGCAGATGGTTATATTAAACATGGCCACAGTTCAAAAATGTGTAAATGGTAAATGTATGTTATAGCACTTTGAGCAGAAAACTTCAGGCTTCTAAATACTGAAGACATCAGCGTGTGACAGATTTCTTTACATGGCCTTCTGCTTCAGTCATGTAACTGCGTTTACTTTCCATTTCCTATATTGCTACATGTAGCTACATGCCATTGTCAGGGAAACATGTAATATGAGTTGCTGATGTTCTCGCTTTCCCTCCTTTTCGGATCAAATACCTGCTGGAAAACGTTTGGTTGTGAAGATTTTGTTTTTTTAAGTTTTTATCTGTGATTTTTTTTTAAGTCAGAAGGTGCTGCTTTATTGTGCTACAGTCATTCCCTGAGAGCAGAGCCATCGAGATACAGAACACCTTAAAATGCTGACCAATCAGAGTAGACTAGGCTTTTATGGGGAAGGCGGCTTAAAGAGACAAGCGCTAAACAGAGTGAGGGTGAATACAGATGTTCCAGTACAGACAGAATGAGAAAATAGTGTTATAAAACATGTTATAGCAGATGCACAAAATACAAGTATAAACTAAAAAAAACAAACATTATAGGTCCCCTTTAAGCACTATCTTGCAGGAAGAAAAATGATTACAGTAGCCAACATTGTTGTTTAGAAAATTGGCTTGTTGTGGCAGACAAATAACAGTGATTGATTTGTTTTCATAATATGTCCTTGGTAGACATTCTTTGTACCAGTCTGATTTTTGTATATTCAAAGTACTTGCATTGCTTTCAAACATTTAAATAAGATGGCTATCTAAAACAAAGTCATCATCCTTGTCAGCACCATGGACAGCGCTGCTAAAAAGCTCCCCGTGAGTGCATTCACTTAGTTTTGGGAATCACGAGTTCAACTTTAATAGCATTTGTACAAAGAAAACAAGAAAACTCTTTAAACTTTAATTGCTCTTAGGAAATTGAGCCCTTAGGAGTTTGTAAGTGCTGTGACCTTTTCTCGCATTTTTTACTGATGCATCAGTCAGTGCAATATTGTATCTCTGGTAAGGACTGTATACAGTCGGTTGCCTCCATCAAAAAAGAACATTTCTCTAAATTATTTTTACAGTAGAAGCAAAGCAGGCAACAGTTGTAAGAGCTGGACTTATTCATCTTTAATCAGAGGGAACCACCTACAGTTCGCAGATCTTTTCTCTTCCTCTGTACTGCCTTCTGCTCCATCATCCCAGATTTCCTTAAAGTTTATATGTCTAAGATGTGTTTATCAGAATAAAATACTAAAAGTAGCTAAAAGTAGGCCAACTTTCTTTGTCTCTGTCAGCATTTGTTAGCCTCATAAGCCCTTTGAGAGTTGGAAAGTGTGTTTCAGTAGGAAAACTGTCCCTCCACGACAGCACAAAAAAACACCATTTACTTGGAGGATTATTACATTTAGTCAGAAAAGATAAATAACACGATAGACAAACAGTGATAGCTACGTGTGACTATCTGACATATGGCTCACTTCCAGTGTAGAGATATACGATAAAAAAGGGTAAACTTGTAGTTTATTTCAGAAGTTTTATAACTGCCGTTATCTTCAAACTTTTCAACAGCTCTCTGCATATTGCTGATCCTGTTGGGATATCATGTGTCTACAGCAGAGTTTGTTATTTGCTTTCAAATCATGTTCTTTATTCAAGCTAAACTTTTTATGTTCTATGTACGCATATCAAATATTTGAAACGATTTGGTCTGTTTTATTGCAGTCAACATAACATTGGATCATTGTAAACAAAATGCCTCGTGACCTCAGTCACTTACTAATGGTTGCCCAAACATGGATCTAGTCAGGTTCAGTGTCCCATTCAGTTTTGATAGTTTGGCCTGCTGAACATGTCGTTCTATAAATTCTTTCTCTGTGTTTATCTGTGGCACATGCTGAACCGAATGACAGATGAAGATGAAGAAAACAGAGATGAAGAGAGATAAGACTTGATGTTCTGTTCATAATTCAGTGCAGGCAGAGTGACAGATAAGCCAGACTTTCACTATAATCCACTAAAGGTCTGTATAGAACTGCTGGTATTTTACTTCAGTGTCTTTTCAGAAATTCACTCAGAGCTTATAAAAATCGACGGACAAAAAGACAGCAACCAAGACATCCTTACATTGCAGTTAAATTACTGTAAATAACCGATAACAACGCTTGCTTCAGCACTTCACATCATAGATGGATATAACAAGGTGCTCAGAGTACAATAATAACACCAACAATCAAGTGCAACCTTCACACACCCACCCAGACTCAGCTGCTGTGCTGTTTCCTTTTTCACATACATTATGCATATATGCAGCAGCATTCACCTTATTCATTTTAAAATGTCACATTTTTTTTTGCCTAGGCTGAATGCCCCTGGACTCTCTCACTATGACTCTGAAACTCTAACAACATCCCTGCCAGTGACTATACGTCTGGCCACAATCAACACGGATAGAAACATCTCCTTTTACTGGAGCTCTCTTCAAAGCCAGTGTCGGAAAGCCATTTTCCTACTCATGCTAATATGGCCTATGAATCCACTGTATTGATACCAAAACTGCTCTTTGAACTTTGGACTCTTGTATGTGTGGCTTGCTGGGGACGGCTGAAGGAGGGATTAGGTTTTGACTGTGTTTGTGTGGGTCTAAATCCCGAACAGAGCTAGCTGACCTCGGGGCGGATGGAGAGAAATGAGTTCATCCTCAAGATAAACACACAGACACACACACCGCAGACAGTCTCTGCAATACACACAAACACAAGGACACACTTTTCCTCAATCTATCTTTCTCTTTCCCACTCTCTGTCTCTTTCACATGCACACAAACACACACACACACACACACACACACACACACACACACACACACACATACACACACACTGTTTAGTTGAATAATGGCCCAATGAGTGGTGTGCCTATGGGGAAAGCTGTCAGTTTAATTGAATCTAGTGTTCTCCATTCTCCCTGCCTGCTAATTGATTCTGTCAGGCTCTTCTGCTTGACAAAGAGACTGACATTCCCCCCTGCTTGGTTATGACTGTCACAGTGTGAGTGACTATGTGTATGTGTGTGTTTGTCCATGCACATTATTTACTTAGAGCCATGGGAACCTGTGTGAGTGTCTATCAATGTGTTTTAAGCACATTACTAATGTAGGAGGACAGGACAGTCCAGATGGCCAAGCGTGTGTGTATTTGTATGGGTTGTTGCTATATGTAATCATGCTCAGATGGATTTTGCCCCGGACCTTTGAATCTGTCCACTCCATTAACTTTGAGCTAACTGATTCGTCTGGCACCATGACACAAGACAGCAGTTTCTCGGTAAAATAAAATAAAATAAAATATTCAGCACTATTGGCATAACAGACATGCTTGTCAAGCTTTTCTCAAGTTTTGGCAAGTGTTGTTAAGCTATGATCCACAACCACTTTTGTTTTACTCTTAACGATACTTCCATATTCACAGTTACCTTTGTACTTATTCTTAACAGTATTTATAATTTGTGTGTATATATAATGTTATTGATAATTTTGATAATAATCTCAGTCTTTATATCATGAGATTTGGCCAGTCAGCTAAACTAGCTGGCTACAAAATTAAGCAAAGCACCGTCAAGTTTATGAGGAAGGTGGTCAGCTCCATGGGGCTATATTGTCGGCTTTTGTAAGATGGTGTGTGTCACTTACTTTAAGGAATGAGCCTAACTCTGGTGCTACAGTGACTAATAATAACAATGGCGAGTGCTATAGATAACTAATATGCTGCTATCGGGGACAAATCAACATGTCCTCTAAATATGAGAACCAGTTAGAGAGAAAACAATGTCAGACTGAAGATAGAAACGAAGTGCAACAAGTTGATGATTCTGTCTAGGGCAAGTATATATTATCTTTTTTTTAATGTTTTTTTTAAATTACAAAAAAGACGTATGTGGCTTTGTAACATAAATGACAGCACAAATATAAACACATCACAAAACGTCATAAAATCTTAATTGAAAAAAGGCAGCTCAAACTTTCCAACTGCCCTAAGCACCACTTTCACCTTAGTTATTGTTGCTACTCGGTTAGATCCCTTTTGCTCATCAAAACAGTAATATCTATGAAGTTTCTCCCCAAAAATGTGCATGATTAGAATACAAGAGTTAAATTTCATGCTTAGCTGTTATCGGTGCATTCAGGTGGAGGGGTAGTGCTTAGAATTGGTTATTCATAATTATGAAGACATGGCGAACATTTATGCATTGTCTAAAAATGTATTAAGTGTTAATCTAGTTAGTCTTGGTGAAAATATTTAAAGTACAATAGACTGGATGTTCGCGCTTTAGTTTCCACCACCAAGTTTTCTGAAATGGGAAAAGTTATTTCAGATTCTATTCAGGTTCTAAAAAGGGGGTTGTTTTTTTTCCTCCTTGTCTAACTTTGTCTGGCTGTCTATCATTATGGCCAGGGGAGCATTTTACCAAGGTGTCAACAGCTTCTACATCATTTTTATTTCATTACACGTCAGCAGGTGATGTATTGCATTCACTTCAGTCCAGACACTCCAGGCCCTCTTTGCTGCCCTTTCAAACGATGCGAGATTGGCAGCGGAGAAAACACATTTTCCTGCGTGCATAAACACACACACACACACACACACACACACACACACACACACACACACACACACACACACACACACACACACACACACACACACACAGAGCAAAGACAATGTTTTGACCGAAATGCAACCTGGAAACGTCAGTCTGACAGTTGGTGGGTTAAAGTATTCTTGCAATTTTTTTCTTGCAAGACAAAAGTCATTCTTCATATCTGTCACAGAGAAACACAGAAATTCAATATTACTGTCCCATTCACGAGTTTTCGAAAATCAAATTCTCTTCAACCAAGGACTGAGATTATTTAGGTCTTGCTGATTTGGTATATAAAGAAGGGAGAACTCACTTCTCTTGCATGGATCCAACTTTTTTTCACCTCAGTACTGACTCTAACACCAAAACTCAGGGTATCTGCTGATGCTGTGTACTGTTCTAAGACCAGCGCTCCCGTTCGGCCGAGTACAAAGTCTTTCAACCTTACTGTGAAACTTACTCAAGTCATTTTTCTATGATAGATAACATAGGGCCAGAAATTGCAGCAGCGCTAAAAAATCCCAAACTGAACTGACAACTTGCCGTGACTGAATTAATATAACTGATAGCAGAAACAGTGAACTTTTATAATGACATTGAAAAAGAAGCTGTACTTAATGTCGATCGGTCCCATAATGGCCAATACCCATTCCACTTAATAAGGTCAATATTGGCTCGGATAGCATTTTAAAGCACCACTCCTGTTTCAGCTGTTTGACATTCACTATTTAAGAAGGTGCTTTTTGATGTGATTCTTGTGTGGGCGGTGTGTGTTCAAGACAGCTGACTCTGGCATAGCATTGACTGCATGGTACAGTAAAAACACAAACTTTATTAAATATTCAATATATTTACTGTATGGTTTGTGCTTCCTGTATGTGAACATAGTGGAAATAGCATAATATGGGGTCAGTGAGCATCATGCATTGCCACTTAAAGGTTTATAAGTAACTTTTAAAGCATGACACATGAACAGTAGCCTATAGGTCATAGCATACGTCAAAAAAGAAACAACCAGGTTGCTTGGCAGGCAACCATTTATGTTTAAATGGTAGTCAGGCAACTTGACAACCTCTCAGCCTTATTCAGGCAGAGCCACATGTCACTGTCTGTCTTGTGCCTTCCTGTCTGTTTATTTTCTCTGTTTCTGTCAGGCTGACTATCTCTCTGTATTTGACTGTGAATCTGCCCACCTGTCTCTTTATTCTCCGTTAGTCCATCCCTGCATCCTTGTTCAACCCTCCCTCCCTCCACTCATCATCTGCCTATGTGTCGACCATGAATCGAGCCACCCCAACAGAGTGCACACACACAACATACAGTACAGTAGACACAACTAATCTCACAATAATCTCTACCCAGATTATCGCTTCCTGTTGGAATGGGAGGCAGCATGGAGGGAGAGAGGAAACGAGAGAAAGAGAGAGAGAAAGAGAGAGCGAGAGAGAGAGATTAGAGTTATGGGGTCAATAACTTCTCCAGCTCATAAAGACACGTCTTATAAAACAACGGCAGCTTCAAGAGTTTTACGGGTATTTAACTTTGATAAAGACATCCTCAGATTGGCTCTTTGTGCTGCGTCAGAGAGACAATTTTAGAAGAGAGTGGTACTGCTTGTTATTAGAGAAAGCGTTATCATTGCTACGCTGCATTTACTGAGTCATTGTATTTGAGTGTATTGGAACAGAGTTTATCTAGAGCCATTGCTCCTACAACTACTTTATTAAAGCTGAGTCCCTGCTGTCACGCAGAGGTGGTTGGTGGTGTTAAGGTCGTACCTCAGTGTTTTCACCAAACATTTCAGAATCATTTATGAAAAATTACATATACTTAGTCATTTTAATTCTGAACTTTGATATTACCAGGACATTTCCAGAACTCAAAGTTAGCGTGTTTACAACTGAATGAAAACAAACACACAAACAAACAAAAAAAAGGGAATAATTCTGTTAAATTTTTAATTAGGGATATCAGTTTTGATTAATTTTGCTTTTGATAGCCCGGCACTCATTAGAAAACTAACTGCTAATATTTTTCAGAAAAGGAAAAAAAGAAAGAAAAAAAGCAGAATGATGTGAAATACTTGAGGCCATTTGTTTTGTTCTGGAACTACATGACCCAGTGTGAGCTTTAGCGCTGCGTCTCTTTCCACTTAAAGGGCCTGACAGTAATGTTTTGTGATGTGAATGTTGTGCCTTTTTTTTAATTTATTTTAATTTATGTTAGCTCTGCTGACAGACAGCTGGCTAACCACATTAACATGTGGAAACATGTTAGGGCAGCTGGGCGGCTGTCTGTCTCTGACCAGATCCAGTTGGTGCTCATTTCAGTAAATTGAGGGGCAGCAAATTAACCTATAGAGCGGCATGCATAACCAGTCAGAAATACTTGCTGTGGATAACTATTGACATCCCTTGTTCAAATAAATTGATAAATAAATTATTAAAAGCACATTGACACAATATAGGGTACATAGAAAGCCATTTATGAAGTGCAATTAATTCAAAAGTAATTACGTTCCCCCTGTCAGGCTGTTCCTGGGGTCTGTGGCCTCATTTGTTTTACCTTCAGTATGCAAACCACGGGGACGTAATTAAAACACTTATGGATCTTTCCAGATTTGTGATTGGATGAGCTAGTTCTTCTACCAATATACAATCAATCTCAATTTGCATATTGAGAGTAAAATAACCTTAGTCTCACCTGAAGAAAAAGCCATCTTGAATCCACTGATTTATACCATGCATTTCTGTTTCAGTTTTGTTGTCCATTTTTAAAACAAATATTCTTTCATCTAAAATATGTTATTGTGCTTAAGATATTCATGTATTATTTAATTTACTGATTATTTTAATCATAAATCATGTTTGTTACTCTATAGATGTTGCATTGGTATTTGGTTGGGTTATGTATCTAGGTAAATGAAACATGCTCAGCATCTGTCAAGCCATGCATTTTTTTTTTAACACATAATACCACTGTTCTCCTGCCGTGTTCTCAGAGGTCAGGATTAAAACATGCTGAGGCTCAACAGTCATACTGTACTTAAGTAATGGCCTCAACAGGCCAGTACAGAATTAATATAAAAGATGACATGACGCCATGTATTTATCCAATAAAGGTCTCCATTGTCCTCAAATGTGGTAGTAAGGTCACAGTATACAAGATTATTACTGTAGAGCAGCAGAGCAGATTATTGTGGTACTCATCGCAAGGGATATTATCATCTATATGAAAAAAAAGGTAAAAAAAAAAAAAAACACTCTATACAATTTTTTTTTTTTTTAATTTAGTTTTTCTTCTTCCCCACAGTCCTTATGTGAATATGACTTCAGTTTAAATGGCCTTTTATTCTGCAAGCAGCATGGATTAAAAAAAGCACCACAGGATCTTTGTGTTTACATCCCTGCTGAGGTCTTTTATCGAGACACTTCCTACCACGCTTCTAGTTGACCATGAACTCTGATCTCTGTATGCTGGGAAGACATGCAGAGAGGCAATTTCCCTACAGAAATCAATACAGTGTCTCACTATTATCAGCCATAGAAGAGCGTAGGCTTAGTGTAGAGCCTGTACAAATAGCAAAGGTGAAACTATAGTACATAATTGTAATGTATTGTACAGAATGTGTGGAAGTGGTCATTCTGAATGTCGGAAGTACGACACATGGACGCACAGCAGTAAAAAATTTGATTAAACTGAAAACACAGTGAACATAAAAATAATGTAGTTCTCAAAGTGCATGTAGGCGTTTATCAGATGTAAGCAAAGTGCAAATTTCCATGAAGATTGATGAAGCAAAGCAACATTTTATCACATTTGACCCCTATGTGCATTTATCTCCATTTAAAGTCCCATAATATTATTCCAAAGGTCAATCCTGTGTATTAACTCAGTAAATTACTTTTCTGTTTTCTCATAAAGGACTTTCTTTCTTTTCAATCACGGGGTTAAGCTGTAGGTGAATCCTATATATCTGTATTATTAGAACAGATTACTTCTATATTTATCTTGTATAGGATGTCTGCTAACAAAGGGCAGTGGTTAGCGCACTGCAATTTATAAAGTGTTTAAGCTGAGCATTAAGGCTTGGCTTGTTGTCATAGACAATGGTGACACTGGGGATTACTGCTGACTTTATCTAATATAGGTTATCCTCTGCCCTATGACTCAATGAAAGTGAAGGTCGTGTCTCTCTTAGTATTGAATCATCTGTCTGCCAGAGTTTAATATTGATTTATTTTCTCTTTAAGGGCAAAGTGTTAATAGTGAAGATTAGCTTTGTTCAACCAGAAAACATGGTAACAGCACCTGCGCACACTGCAGCCGTATATTAGAGCACTTCACAGGCAGCTTTTGGAGATTTAATGTAACTTCAGGTGTAGAGCACCATTAAATCAACTGACCTACTTAAAAGCAGCGCTCGCAAGTGCCATTTGTAGCCCGTCCCTGTCCCTGTGCTTCTACTGGGCTTGTGAAATCTACTCCAGCCAGCTCCGATTGCCACCAGAAAGACAGTTACAATTACGAAACCACTTACCATCCATCCCTCATTCACATTGCATTGTGCATCCCACTAACAACCTGCCCCTTAAGGTATGTTCCATATTGAGCAACAAGATGTCATGTTCCACCTCTGTCTACCACAGAGGGATGGTATTTCCTGCTGCATACATACCTTATTAAAGACATACTAAGGGGCCGATCCCACCAAGATGCGTTGCTAGAGAAGTGCCACCAGCAAAACAATTGTTTCCTTATGGTACAGCAAGCTTGTCGGGTGCTCCTTTCTCACTAGTGCGTGGCTCGTTTGTCTGGAAGTTTTTGGGCCTGCATTTTTACAATCTTGTAAAAAGTTAAAATCTGCCCCTTATAGTCATATTCACCTTCTGAAGTGAAGGGGAAAATACATGGCTGTATCTCTGTTCTTAATGGTGTATTTTTATGTGGTATATTGTCCACTGTTTTCCACACATCCATTTTTAGTGGCAGCCCACCACAATAAAAACATGTGCGGCCACATTTGATTTTCTGTTTTTGATTTTCTATTTTTGGAGCCAGACTGTGCATTAGGAGTGCTTGCACCACACGCGGAGTGCAGAGTGTAGTCTGGATATAGGTGAAACAGCTTAACCCTAGATTTCACAGCTTGCATGTGCGTTGCAGAACATCTCAGATGCGGTTTTGCTGCGTGCTCCCTCAACCCCCGGTTGCAGTTTGAGTGCAGCATGGCGCAGCACTGCCGGTTCAGCTAGAGTGGCGAGACCGATGAGTTCCCATGGTAATTACAGAATTACGCGCATTATATCAGTTCAGAAGCTAAGTAGTAATAACTCACCATCCACTCCCATAACCCCCAATGTGGTGTTCCATGCCATTTCCTTTCTATGGTTGTCCTTACAAAAAGGATGTGTGGTGTCAAAAATAATTCTGGCGCAGTGAAACTTTATTGTTCATTCTGCTTGGTATAACAGTCTGCATTCACTCGCAGCAGCCACTCCTCTCATCCATAGCTCTGACATGGTCATTTCACGGGGGTCCTTTGACCTCTAACCTCAAGATATCTGAATAAAAATGAGTTCGCTGGGTCCTATGAATCTTCCCTCTACTGATATATCCACTTTATGCTGGTCCCATGCAGTTTTTTGCTGTCATTTGATTTCCAAAATCAAGAAAATCTGGCAAGGATTGCTTTGTGATTAAAAAATGTGATTAATTAGGATTAACTATTGAAATTCACGGCGAAAAAATTAATTGTTTGACAACCTTACTTTGAACAGATAGACAGAACAATTATCCATCCCGCAAGTCACATACACATAGTCATTACTGTATTAAAGTCAGAAAAAACACATTGAATTTTTATAAAAAGTAACTTCCATCATTTTTCTGCCTACTCTATTGCCTTGTAACACTTGTAATGGCCCCATCATATGTGAATGTAAACAAACCGATCAGAGACTGGGAGTCTCTAGAGAATCTGTTGATCATCTCAATTACTGCTCGTGAACTGTGTTCAAACGGTAAAAACTAGGCAGCGCTGATCAAATCTGAATCAAGATTCCATAACTGCATTGTCCATTTCTGACCTCAGATGTTTTCAGAGACATGTTTTAGTGTACTGTTCAGCTGTCAAGCACAGCCAACCAGTAAGACCAACTTTCAAATTTTGAAGCTTAATGATACATTAAAATCATTTTTCTGAAATGGAATTAGAGGGAAAAAATAGGCAATTCAATAACAGAATATTGATTAATATTTGATCAATATTGCCAAGTTGACAGTTTGACCACAGTTCACAGAGTAATGATTGTACAGCTATGTTAGAGACTCCTCAGCTCTGATTGGTTGTTTTGCACCACGGCCGATTCTAGCAATGCCATTAGAGGCAGTAGGACAAGGAGCAGACTATCTGTCTCATGTGCTCCTTTCAGAATATAGTGAGAGTTTCAGCAAATGTGACACAAAGTAATTTTCATAAAAGTTACCAACTGTAGCTTGAACTGAAGCAAAGGCTTCTTTGGGCGAAACTGTTCATGCTCGATGAACAAAGATCTTTGCTTATTGCTGTGACACTGTTGTTAAAAATGTATGGCAACTGTCTTAGTTTTGGTAAGAGAGTTACCTAGAAGCATCAGTCACAATCTATTAATTATTCAACTAGTGAACACAATGAAAAATAAAATGGAAAAATCTGCTTTTCTAGGCAATATGTTTCGGACCAAGCCCATCATGTTAGATTTATATTATATGAGTATAAAACATGTTTAATGCCTGACTTCAGCAGATTTTTTGTCCTGCATCAATTTCATTCAAGTTCAATGGCTGGAGAGCAGAGGAAACTGGTAATACTGGATAAAACTGATCAGATAAAAATAAATCCCTCTCCAGTAGGTCAGAATTTATTCATATGTACCATAAAAGATTTTATTCTAACAGGAAAATATGATTATATCTGATCAGGCACTGCAACCAGGCAGGCAGTATTAACACCTTTCTTTTCTTTCTTCATTTCATGTCTGAGGTGCTGACAGTACAAGTGACAGTGTACAAATCTTTTTCAACAGCAACTGCTCCTTTTTTGGGGGGAAAGGGGATCTCAGTGAGATCTCATGTCAGCTAGAAGCCTGCCTCTCCAATACGTCGGGCCAGCCCAGGGTTGTCCTCTCAGTCAACTGTGGTTCGTAGACTATACATTCAGAGGGACTCACATGGGGGGTTGGCAACCCTAAGAGGTGCTAAACAACCTCAGCTGGCACCTCTGAACACAGAGGAGTGGAAGCTTAACTCAAATGCCCTCTGGGCTGCTCGGCTCCTCACTGTGTCACGCACAACGAGCCCAGTCAGCGTGTGGATAAACCTCATTTTGGCTGCTTGAATCCATAATCGTATTCCTTTGGTCACATCCCAAAACTCTCGCCCATAGGTGAAGGTCAACATGAAAACTCATCGGTAAATAAAGATTTATGCATTGTGGCTGCACTCTCTGCTGCCACAGTCCGATACCGCAGTTGAATTTATGCAGCTGCTTTATCTAAAGCACAGATGACCCTTTTTTGAGAGGGAACCAGAGCTCGACTCTGATACCGTCTAAAATTCAGCAGCCAAATGCTCCACTGCACACAGGAAATCACAGTCTGTTAAGCAAAGGGAGGACATCATTTGTGAACAGAAATGCCATCATAATGTCAAAGAACTGGACACTCTCAGACTTTAGCTCGAATTTGATTTCCTATCCATGTCTGACACACGTTGTGCAAAACACCAATCTTAACACAAAGTCAGCAACACCGCATACTCCCAACACATCTCAGAATCCTCTAGCATGCTAAACCGATTCAACCCTTTTGGCAGCTGGCAAGATAAAAAATCATCCCATTAGAGTGTCCACAATAGAAAATGTAAATTGGTTTTCCATGTTTGTAGTAAGTCTCAAAGGAAAGTGACCATTCTGAACTGAACCCAATTCTAATGGGTTTTAAAAAATGAAGAGGGAGGAACAAATTAACATCATTCATCATGAGCCATGCATTTTGTAGCTATTGTTAGACATTATGCAATCACGGATGTGATCTCTTGTGTTGCTTCCCATGAGACCCTTACAGTAGTTATGTATGACAACATTGGCTTGGGTATAGTGGACAAAGCATCTAAGCTTCTTAATCAGAATCAGTGAACATTGAGTTTGATAAAGATGGGGATTACTCTGGGGCAAGAGCACAGCTACATCTGCACAAGTACCAAGAATGTGAGTGTGATCAGTATTAAATTCGCAACCCACAATATTATTAATCATGGACTACAACAGGGACTGCTGAGGTGTCAAAATCTGTGTTGACCTTAACTATTACTGCTGTAAAAATTGTAGTGATTACACTGTAAGGGGTTGGCGTCATCCTCATTACTGCTGCCGCAGGTTTTCAGAAGAAGGTGAATTGGGGATACTAGTTTTCTGAATTCTTTGTTGTGGGAACATCCCAGGGGTCTACCTTCAAAAATCCAAATTTAATTGAAAATTCTCTGCATACACTATGAAGAAAAATTGGAAAAATGAAGTTTGATTTAATGGTCTACCTGAACATCACAATTCGTTGAGATTTTTTACTTCTTATTGTATGTGGAAATTGTGATTCTGTGGTTTAATAACTCAAGAATTGAAAACTTTATTTAAGTTTTAAGTTTAAGACAGAGAAAGGTTGGTTAGGTGATTCCCTTTGGGTCAGATGGATTGGAACAGGTGGAGTAAAAGTCTGTTCAGCGGGAGGAGGAGGAGGAGGAGGAGGAGGAGGAGGAGAAAAAAGACTATAGAATAGAAAATATGAAATGAAGAATAAGGAAATGTTAGTCAAGACAACATGTTTTTCTCCTGAGTTGGTGCCTTTAGCCTGCCTCTGGTTAACCACTGTAGGTTGTATGATCGTACGCTGTATGCTGCTGTCCTCTTATCATCCTCATTATTGAGTTTGTGTAACAGCTTTCTCTCCCTTACAACTGTAGTGCTGAAGTCAGCACAAGACTGATTTGCTCTCAGCACTTGCTCTTGAGACAAGTGATCAGCTGTCTGGGTTTTGCTTGTCTTTCAAATGGGAAATCAGTCACGGCAACTTTATAAGACACAGTCTCTGGCTTTTGGTTGATATCTAGTGTTGAGCACTTATGACCCATCGTTAGAGCTGTTTGCTTGTTTAATATAGTAAGTGAATGCCACTGTCACACTGAATGTTCCCCTAAGTCTGTTCAAAAAACTTTATATAGAAAAAAAAAGCCTGAATCATCAAACATTCTTATTGAAGAGCCAAATCTGATTCGACTTGCAAAATTCTGAGTCGGGTAAAGCCCAGCAAAGTCCTAATTTACATGCATGGAACTATTGCCACTTTAACCAGATTCATATGTTGAAAGAGTCTTTAAAACTCAGTTTCTATTATGAAATCATAATCTGTAACACACTCTGTAATGTGAAATTCACACTGGACACAAAGTCATTTGCGAGAGAAGGACTCTGTGAATAATGTTGTGTTATTTTCCATCAACCTGGACTTAATCGATAATACTACTCTCCTGAAAACATAAAGAAAATACCAAATTGATTTAAAAAGGGCATGTGGGGTGCAAAACAAATAGGCAAGCATCTTCCATTGTATGGATCTATAATTTGGATTTTTGTTCATCATTCTCTGCTATTCATAATTGATCCAGCTCTATACTGGCTTGCTCTCTATAGGTTCAGTCCAGGGGACAGCAGGAGTTCACACTCATCAATGCAGCTGCTTCAATTATGGAGGCAATTCTAGGATTTTTTTTCTGTTAGGAGGTTGGCCTGTGCCCCTGAAAAGCATCATGTGCTCTGTGTTGGTTCCAATTAAAAATAATCTCTTGTGAGAAGAATTAACTGCACTATACTTTCTGTTTTCCTATGTTCCACTTATCTTAAATTGTAACACGAATTACACTTAGAAGTATTTTACTGCTGGATAGATGGTTTGTGCATAAATCTGTGCTGTCTTTGAAAGAGAAAGACAAACACTTTTGAAGTTGATGCTATATGATCAGATACAACAGAGGAAAAGGGATATAGCATTTGCTTTTGCTTAAGAGGTAGAAAACCTACAACAAGTAGAATGACACAGGAAACAATATGACAGCAGGCTGGTAGCAAATTTTACAAGTTCAATTTACAGGTAAAAAGTAAGCTAAAGTATGTTTCTGAAAACATTTGGGGCAAGAAATAAGCAACGCAGTAAAATATATCTTTGTTCATACTGATCAGTGCTGCTTAGTTCTACTGTGTGATTGCAGTGTTTTCAGCCTCACTTTTTACAATACAGGAAACAATATGGCGCCCACTATCTGTTCACAAATTCTCATATTACAGCCAAACAGTGCACTGAAATATTTTCCTAAAGACATTTCACTTAAAAAAATGCAATGAGAGAGCGGTGGCTCTCTCGCTTGATCAGCTTCTATACTCTTTGCATCATTGGTGACGGGCAGATGAAAATGTGAGTGTAGGTTGAACAACAGCCCAAGAGCCAGAGAAAATTGTACAACACTTCATGTGGTGGATTTGAGTCAAACATGAGCAGGGGAATCTGGGCACTAATATGGAGGTAAGTTTACAATGGTTTATTTTCACATACCACTAACAGTTATGATACAAAGCTGGTTGAAAAATCAGCAAAATATATTTTTAATAAACAGTGACCCCTATAATATGTTGTTTACAGGTCCAGATAATTGGATACAAATGAATTCAGTGCCTAAGAACAGAATCACATTATCTGATGTGTCTGATTTTGACTCTAGTCAGATATTCAAACTCACTCACTGAATTTAAAAAGAGAAAGCACAAATACACTCTCACTCGCTTTGTTTGCAAGTACTTTTAAAAGTTTTGTTACTTCAAGAGTAATCTGGGGCAGAACATTTATTTAAGAGACTGGTGACCTTGTGAAAAATGTTTAAGTATCAACTTGCTGTTTTGTCCATGTAGGACAGAGGATGAAGGAGGCAACGCAGAAGCAGTAGGAGGTAAGGGAGACTAGTTAAATGATGGGAAATCGAAGGGGTGGAGTGTGTGAATAAGGACAAGGAAGTTAAATACAGTGATGACAGTTAATTTGGGTAACCTTGTGCAGTATGAACTACCCACTCACAACTTTGAAAGAGACTGTATGCCTGCCTTGCCTCTTGGCAGTGTCACTTATTGTCACTCACTCAAGCTGGCCACAAAACAAGACACATCTACATAGGCAGAGGTCACTTCTACAAATTAGATTTTAAAAATGACTCAGACAGAGATATTAGCACACATCAGGCCACCCAAGTGACT
Organism: Plectropomus leopardus; assembly: GCF_026936395.1. NCBI lineage: Eukaryota > Metazoa > Chordata > Actinopteri > Perciformes > Serranidae > Plectropomus > Plectropomus leopardus. The sequence continues at coordinate 16,643,111 of NC_142181.1, read as the reverse complement.
AAAGGGCTGCACACAAATTAACCGATGTTGACGGGGGAGCAATGCTGTTGTTTGATGTCTTTTCCGAAGCTTACTTTTTTCTACTTCTGTCAAAGAAGATGAGACCCGATTAAGATGAACCACTTTAAAAACACTGCTTTAAACATATCATTATTTTATTCTTCAGTGCTACCTTCGAACTCACCAGAACAATCATTTAGATTTCTGTGGGTTTTTTTGCAGATCAAAACATAAAAAAAGTCTCACTTCCTATGACAACTTACCTCAAGGCTCTAGCTGACACATGCAGGTTGCAGCCATTATATGACAGTTTACATAAATATAGATGTAATCTCATCTTCATTTAATATATACTGATTCATGTTTATTACCCAAATTAAGCAGTAGTAGTATGCTTCCCTTTCCCCAGAGAACCAGAAATACGTGTATAACCTGTCTGAATTCTTTAACAAGAAATCATTCTTTCCCATGGGATAGGTGTTAGCTTTTTATGGTGTTAAGGAATGGAAAATTTTAGTTTTGTTTTATAGCCTGTGTGGTACTCTCTGGCTAAATGAAAGGAATTGGATTCTCGTATTTATGTAAATCAAATTACGCCCATCTCAAAAGTAGTCAAGCTGCCAACTTAACAGATTGCTTAATGACCCCTCGCTGATCACCTACTTACAGTGCACTTTGGTGTATTTAGTAAAATTGGCCATCTATGAGGTTGAATGCTTGGACTGGAAAAGGACAGGGCCCTTACGAAACAGAAATAGTGTAGTGCAATGCCTATATATATATATATATATATATATATATATATATATATATATATATATATGTAGAGAGAGAGAGAGAGAGACAGAGGTAGTATAAATTTTGTTTATTTGATAGGTTTTTTAAAAAGTTTTAAAAAGAACACTTTATTCTAGTAGGAAGAAAAATGTTGCAGCTTTGATAGATATAAATTATCAGTCTCAAATGTAGAAGGAGCTTTTACTTTTGAAATACTATATTTCAATGTATCTGACAACAGCAGTAAGGAGATGTTTTAATGCCGTGGTCATCGGGATTATGTTTTTAGGTTGTCCATATATATGTCTGTATGCATGCATGTACAAACAACTCGTGAATGAGATGTCTCAAGACTGTCTTGAGGGAATTTCCTCAAATTTGCCACAAATTTTCACTTAGACTCAAGGATGAACTAGAATTAGATTTGGCAGTCAAAAGTCAAAGTTCAAGGATATTGTGACCTCACACAACATGTTTATGCCACTAACTCAAGAATTCATATGCTAATTATGACATTTCACACAAAAATGTCTAATAGGATAAAATGATTAGCTGATGGCAATTTATATTCAAAAGGTTGAAGGTAAGCTTTACTGTGACATTAAGATGTACTGCAAAAACACTTCCCTGACCGTTACTCAGCATCATGTCTCAGAAACAGAGGGAAAAACATTTGATTGGATACTGAATTAGTGACACTGATCTTGGGTCCCCACCTTGAAACTGTGGTGATTGTATTGATTTTCTGTGTTGTTCTGTGTTGTATGTTTTTTCACAGACATGGATGTACACTGTAAGTGCAGCTTGACTGTTGCAATGAGGCATACAACTGCAATTTTTGTTTAACAAGCTTTCAGGTCTTAATATCTTAAGAAAAAGCCAATGGAATGGAAGTTTTTTAAAAAGCACTTGGGACAGCAGCACATGACACTGTGACTGTTATATAAGTTTTTATGCCATCAAGGAGGGTGCTTAAAAAATAGTTAGATGGGTTGTCTTACAACTCTAAAATGTGATCTGTCTGAACGTGCGTGTCAGAAAAATGAAATGAATAGAGATTATACAGACAGAGAGCGAGAAATGAGAGATGTTGGGAGATATTAAGCAGAAAAGGGCTGAGACACAAAGATATCAGGACAGGAAGGCTTACAAATTGAAAAACAGAAAAGTGGAATGACAGAGGGAGGAAAATTATACGCAGGTTGAAAGGAGACAATGAAAGAGACTATGATTTAAAAATGAGACTGAGGGGAACTGTGTCAAAACACTGCTAGAGTGGAAATTAAACAGATCCAGCCACTCAGTGGAACCTTAAAAAAAACTGACTCAGTTCCCCAAGGGAAGGGAAATGGCGACGGCTCACCTCCTAAGAGGGGGCAACAATACCAGGCCCTGAGCTCATAAGATCCCAAAAGGGAAGTCAACACAGGATGGTTAATTATGTGGCACTCATTTTCATAATTAGAGTTTGAAACATCAGATTTTGTCCCCTGGGTCCTGTGAATACCCAGTGGCTACTCTGTTCTGCAAAAAATGACAAAGTTTTATTTAATGTTCATGTTTTCAATAATAAATTACAACAAATAATGTTCCCACAGTGGCAGAGAAAAATGCACTTTGCGACTTGAAGTTTATTGCTGGTGAACTCATCCATCTATCCATCTGTGTCCAGTTCAGTGACACATTTGTGTCATTTTTTGCAGTGCGTCGAGCAGGACGGACAGGGCGTGTGTGCTGCAGGGACTCTGCTGTCAACCCTTTGCCCTCCTCTGTTCTGTACTGCCTGCACTGGAGGAATAATTGGCACATTAAATTATTTATAACAGCCAGGGCACATTATCATAAATATTCACTTGACGTTTTGCTTAGATCAACAGTCAGAACCCTGGGCTCCGGATGTGACTCCATGACATCTCAGATGTGTGTCTGTGTGAGTGCATGGAAATGTGTGTATGCATTTTGAGAGCCCAAGGGCTGATTGATGGACAGTATTTACAAACAAAGCGTCCTCCCGTCAGTCAACGTAACTGAATGCAGACAGCATGAAAATGTCAGGCTCATGCACAGAGACAGACGTGCACGTGAGTATGCATATCAGCGTCGGGCACGGAAATGTCAGCCATACTTAGACTGGGCACTCTCAGTGTGGAACATGCATCCACACACAGGACGCAGCAGTGCAGCTCCCCTCGTCAGTCTGCTGTTATAACAAGTGCCTCTAACAAAGCCATCACTGTTCTCGCCTGAAACAAGACATTAATGACATGATAACACAGTAGAGCCACTGAAGGGCTGTTAGCATCTATTAATGCCATTTGGCCACAGACGCAAAGGTCTACATCAGCCTCGGACTGACTACACCTGCTGTACAGACACAATGAAAGCTCTTGTGTCATTATGCATTGAATATTAAATGCAGTATGTGCGTGCACATCTGTGTATATGTGTATGTGAGTTACTTCGTTTGCACAATTTCATTTTATACCTATAATAAACTAGAGTGAGAGGTTAAACTGCATTTTATTTGCATCATCTAACTGGTTTTAGACAAAATATTTTGACACCGCCAACTGTTTTCTTATCAACACAGCATTTTTTTGGATGTTTTATCTGCCTGCCAAAGTTTGTTTTTGTGAATACAGCACAGGTTGTAGAATAATAGAAAGAAAAATAGTAAGCAGAATATAGGCTTTATGGTTTCTGAAGGAAGATTTTGTAGCTGTATACCACTCGCCTCCATCTTTGACAGCTGTGATCCTACACCATATTAAGCCTTACTATTTTCTCAACAGCACAGTATTTATTGTTTTACCATTAAAACTTTTGTATGTTACAAGAAATGACACTAGGTGGTAATGCTGACTTGATTTAAAACAATGTAGTTCACCAGCAAAGTAGTCCCTCGAGTTACTATGTTACTATGAATTACTTAATAGGAGTAGAAATGTATAGTTTCCAGTCTGCAGTTCAATGAGGAACATCTCCATTTTGCACATGTATCATTTTAAAATACACATTCACAAAGAAACGTAACTGTAACTTTTGAACCTCTTGTGCATGTCTGCACTGGATCATCAAAGTGTGGCTTTGAACAGGTCTGTATATACATATGCATGTTTTTTTTGATGGTCAGAAAACACTCTAGCATTTCAACACACTGTGTGAAAAACAAGCAAAATGTGTACAAACTCTCACACACAGTTATATATGCAGTGTCGAGTGCGGCTCGGGCTGCATATTCTCATCTGAACGCAACAAGAGCCCAAGAGTAGCAACAAGCCCAGGGTGCCCATTGTTCCGAAAGCCTCGTTAGTCAAAGGAAAAAAAAAGTTCCATTTGACCGAAAGCAATTCTCCTAAAAATTACGCCCAAGCCCTGTTTCTCCAAAAACCACACTCCCTGCAGTTACACAATATAATTGCCAGGAAAAAAGTTTGCATTGTTTGTTTCTGAAAACCATGGATGTTACATTTGTCAACAATGCTGTGTTGAATATATGGTCAAGTTTAGGCATAAAAAACACTTGGATTCAGGTTAGAAAAACATTATGTTTGGGCTTACAACACCCATGTTTGGTGGCACAAAAGTTGTTAGAAATGCAGGGATGGGTCAGAGAAAAACACCTGGGTTTGGTGGCTCAGACACCACCGGGACATGCCATTAAGGGTCTGCAAAAATACCCAGGATTGGTCGCTTAAATGGCACTGGGAAACACTGCAAAAGTTCAATCAAAGCAACTGGGAATCTGAATGAATCTGGGATGTCTTGAGCAAGTGCACCGAGCTAATGGTATTGTCAGGTGATGACAAATTTCGTTTGACAACCTCCTACATCAGCGAGTTAATGTTAAATTACATTACTAGGTGCTGAGTTGAAGTGTTTTCACATAAATAACAAACCTTGGCACTGAACAAGAAGTAGCCCCACACAGAAAATAGTTCCCTCATTTTAAGGCTGAACCTGACCGGAACCCTAATTTTCGAAATACACACATCATCATCATACAACATTTAACAGTCTTAACAACTGTAATAGTTAAGGGGAAGATATATCTACCTACCTCAGTGTTTCCCATTAATAAGCAAGACTATGGCGGGCTGCCTCCTGCCATCTATCAATCTGATCAGCTGTGAAAGATTCAACAGATCAATTATCCACCTCAGGAGTGACATTCAGCCGCAAAGGAGATAAAAAGAAGGATGACAAACGTTGGATGTTAGAGTGAGACCACAGATTGACGGTCTAAGCCGCCCATCTACCCATCTACCTTCCTACAGAACATATATCCTATGATGAGGTTTGTCAGGTCTAGCTGTAGAATAAAGTATGTAAATTCTGCTCTTTTCCCTTGGAATTTCCATTTTTGTTATCAAGCAGTTAGACAGTAAAAAGTGCACTTAAGTTGCGCTTTTGCAGCAAGAATTAACCTGGGGAAATGACAGCAATCTAGACAGTAATTACTACCCTTCGATTGCCGTTGTGTTGAAAGCAGTTAGAGATGAAAGGCCAAGAAAGGAGAGCTGATGATGGGTGGGTGGGGGGGTGGGGTGGGCTGCGTGTCAATATGTCCTGATTCTCTATTAAAATGTAGATATACATGAGAAAACACACCTGCTGGTTTCCAAACATACCGACAGGAGCAAACGATTTTCTCTGAACTTGATCTCTCGAAAAATAAGCAGAAAAGGCAACATTAGCATAGTTGTTCAGTATTCAGGATGATACATGTGCTGTGACAGACTGTTCTCAGTCACAGCACAGGGCGACGATGCTTTGCTCCCCGCTCCCAACTGGTCACTGTGAAATGTCATTGGGCTCTCAGCGGAGGTCAAAAATGGACATAGTTGAAATTTGGTTTGGGTTTGTATTAATAGACATTATTAACTCCAGAGTTCAAAGAGTGTACTGTGTAGAAAGATAGGAGAACTTAGATGAATGTTTTGAAGTAATCGTAAGTATGGCTGTACCAAATCATACCTTTTTTTAAACAATTATAGCTTCTACTGAGGTTTCTGAGTTAAGTTTCAAATATTTGCTGTCATATTTCACAATATAATAACCCTATTTACCCTTTCATATTCCCCTTTTAAAAAACAACTCCTCTAACAAAATCCTCAATTTGAATCACATTAGATGAGATAGTCTTTTTTTTTTTTTTGTAATTTAAATCAGTCCTCCTTAATGAGCAATTATAATTTATGGTGCTATTAGAATGCTTATAAACTGCTCCATCAGGCTGTCCTAAACAGGGTAACGTGCCACAAATGGATCAGATAGTTTTTAGCAAGAGAGCTAACTAGTCAGCTGGGACAGCAATATGACAACTGTTTTGTCTTATTATCACTAACATCGCCAACCGAGAGGAAACCTGCTTACTGGAGTTTGATCCATCACAGCAAGCTAAGTCTTTGGGCCTGTGTTGGTAAGTCTGTTTCCCAGAAGGACCTCCTGTGTGTAATTCTACAAGTCTACCTTCTGCTCTGGGCAGCTGTTGTGGAGCCCTCGTGGGTTAAGTCTTGCCCTATCTGCAGCTGTGCAGAAATACCCAGTTAATACAGCATGAATAGACATGCAAAAACGAAATAATAAAATGCTGCACAGAATACAAATGCTGATTTTTATGATTTGAATATCAATGTCATGAATGAAGCTTCTGAGCTTTGAACTATTTGGGACAGCCTTTATTGTAAGTTAGTGGAAGTCATTAAATTGAAAGTTGGGTTGATATTAAGAATAATGCAAACGTGTGCCCAGAATTGCAAGTTTTAAAATTTTGAAAAGTAATTGTTATGTGATAAGGATAGCTGATACTGTCATGTCCGTAAGGCAATTCTATGCGGCCATTTTTGAAGAGACAGGCAAAAATGTGCAATAGATGTGATTACTTAATGCAAGAGCCACTTATTCACATATTTATGCTTGGTAAAAATGTTTGTGTTGGCACAGGGCATATTGAATAGGTTTTTATATTATCTAAGTTTACACAACAGTTGGGGTGCCCACTAGCTCACCTGGTAGAGCAGAGGCTATGACCTCGCTGCAGTGGCTGCAGGTTAGACTCCGGCCTGTGGCAAATGCTGCATGACCTCCCCTCTCTCTCCCCCTCTCAGGTTAATATGACTTGTGTTTAGTAAAAAAATAGCTTTGTCCTCTGATATGAGCCAGGTTTGTAACATTAGTGACAAAAAAACCCAGAAACAAGAAAAAAAAATGTGTTTCAACATCTTAATCAGCATTATCCTATTAGACATACTTTAAAAGGTCAGCCGCAGATGTGGTTAAAGGTAAATAATTTGCACTTTCACTGCAGTAGCAGGGTGTAAAATCTGAGCAGTGTGCCATGCCTGTAGTAGTGGCACCCCAAAGTTTGGCGTGAGCTCCCTCTCTGTTGGAAAACAATGGCTTGTACTAATGCACAGCTTTTACTCGTGATCGTGTGTTACCAGCCTTGTTAAAGAAATAAATAAATTGAGAAAAAGGGGATTATTTTGAGCAGTTGTCAGCTTATGCAATCATTATACACATTAATCAGGCTACTGTCATGCTTGCAGTATTTTGGTGCATGTGTACATAGAGCAAGATCACATGGCGTGTACTAATCTGTTCAATTCAAACAGTGAGATAGTAGATCTGTTTGTGTATTTGAATGAGTCTTGCTGTCTTTTAGCTGTGTGTGGGTGCGTTTGTGTGCCTGTGGGTGTTAGGATAAACCGAGGAGTGACAAAACATAACTGACTGTTGATCTGTTTGTGTGGTGTGTGTGCAGAAATGTACAAGCCATTAGTTTTGCTCGGCAGCTGTGTGTGTGTGTCTTCGAATCTGAATCGTGGAGGAAAGGAATCCATTAAGCTGTTTAACTCTCTCTGAGTGTGTGTTAGTGTGCGTGTGTCCGTGGTTGAACCCATTAACTGAATAAATCATCCAGTATGATTGCGGTGTCAAATGGGCTTGCTGAACCATTTCTGCTTTGCCCAGCAGTCCTTGTCCCTTTTTTTAAAAGTCATGACACACTTGCACAGGACCCGAAACTCCCAGCTACAGTTAATTATTGATCAGTCGGAAATGTCGCATCAATCCTCACACATCTGTATAACTGTGGATGTACAGATCACAAACAGATGCCGGCCAGTGAGTAAATTAAATGCCATATGCTGATTTCATTAAATATAAGTGAAGTTGCTGTGATCATTTTTGTACATCTGGCAGCTACGTAGGGGGGTGAATAAGAAAACTATCTTTTAAGCAGAAGGCCCATGTTCATTCTCCTGTGTCAACACTCAGCCGCTTAATTTGTCCTTGAGCAAGACACTAAATCCTTCATCTCTCCAAGGTTGATCTTTAACTGACCCTTTTGGAAGTTATTCTGGATAAAATAAGGAAGAAAAAATCTGTAGAAAGATTGTAAAAATGCATGTACACAGATGTTTCCATTTATAAAGGACATCTTGAGAGCTGCTAACTTGTCATATAAGACAGTGTTTCACACAGAAGTACAATCTATGTGTGATGGCAGCTGAAAAGGGGCATATTTCGTGTTTGTGTACCTTTATTATCGGTCTGTTTCCCTTCGTAAATTTGGACGTTTTTGAGGGTCTGTGAACACAGCACAGGCGCATCTTGTCATGACTTCTTTCTTTTCCCTCAGCAACACTTTGATGACTTTGAGTCACAGGCCAGACAATGAATCTGTTGATTCAGTGAGAGTTGATCAAATCAGATAGATGGATTAGAGAAGTAGCTGCTGCAAAAGCAATTCAAAGCTTAAGTTATGTTTCACTTACAGTGCTTGATGTTCCTCTGCTTGGTCTGTGCCCACAGTACGCCCTGTGCTCCAACAGTGTGGTTCAGACTAACCAAACAGTGTATATACAGTTTATTCCAACGGCAAAGATATATAATCAATATGTGGCGGCAGATGTTTTAATCATGGCAGGCCATCACAAATAAATGAGTATGTGGAAAACCCTAAAAGAAGTTTAGGGGTACCTAGATGCCTAACAGAAGCATTTAATGAAGTTTGATCAAGGAGTACTAGAGACAAGTAGTACAGTGAATTGCTGTGTATGCCATCCTTATTTTGAAGGTTTTTCCTGGCTGGGAGTATTAACTCTTTGCTAGAACTACGAACAGTATTAAAATTCTATTTGGTATTGGATCCTAAACAAAAAATTATACTTACCTAAGTGGACCTGTGGACACTGTGTCTCTCAGGCTGCATACAATGCATTCTCAAACTACCAACCTGCTGGGTTTTTAAACAAAGATCAGCCTATCTCACACGAACTTAGTTACCTTGCAGACAGAGCCAGCCCAGCTTTATCAAACTGCACCGACCAGTCATCTCCAGCAGACAGAGCTGAACGTTTGCCTTGAAACAGACAGGTCCCGACCTTCTACAGTACTTTTAGGTTTGCAACTGACCCTTACATGAGCCTGGGTAACACTGTGTCATATTGCCTTTAGTCTAGAGAAGGAAAAAGCCCTTCAGTTCTGCTCAGAACATTTACTCTTTCAAGTTAAACATGGCAGGTGGTGGCGGTATAAGACAGAATTTACCTCAAATATTTCGTTCACCTCATCGCACCCACTCTCTCACTTCTCGGTTCATGTGCAGCTGCCTTTTAGCAAAGCCTCAGGGCAGTGGAAGTTTCCTGGTTTGATTCCTATTAAGAACAGAGCACCTGCAGGCTGGGGACACACCGAGGGATTTTCCACGCTGATTTCCATCAGATTTGCCCCTCTTGACACCCACAGGAGAGATTGTGTTAAGAGGCGATGCTGATGATTGGCAAAGATTATCTGGGTAATGTGAAGGGGTTCACTGATTCAGTCTCACCCAATCTGGTTGGATTAGATTGATCTGAGCTGCCTCAGTGATAACATAATTGGTATTTATGACCTGACATCTGATCGAGTCCAGTGGTGTGTGGGGTTTACAGATTTATGCCAAGAGTAGAGACTCGTAGCCAATGTGAGCAAGGTGAAGAGGTGAGGTGCATACCTATTACAAACGATGAATACTCACTGAGAGTACCATCTTTTTGGAAGCCCTGTGGCATATTAAATGAAAGATAAGCAGAACGGCTTTACCCTGACCCTAGTTTTTTGATTGTATTTCATTTTGTTTGTTATTGCATTTCAGATTAATTTGCAGATTGACTGATCATAAATGCAAATGTAGTTATGATTCCTTACTGCCAAAATACACGGGGCACTGATGCAGCGCAACATGTTTGCCGCAGCATGTCCATGGCAGAGCCCTTCCATTATAATCAACTGAAGCTGCTACAGTGACCATGGAAGCCATACCATGCAGGTTTGCATGGCCTAACTTTTTTTAATGTATCTGGGCTATATTTATTGCCGCTCCATGACCCTCCAACTGGCAAAACTACATAGAACTATGTAAAAAAAACTAGTATAATCTGTTTAAAAACAGAATTATTACATTGTACCAGAGGCAATGTGATGCAGCGGAGCAACCTAGTCGGTGTTTTCACATTTCACATCAAAATAAATCAATCAAATAAATGCATCCTGTAGTTAAAATAAATCAGTTAATTACTTGAGTACCAGTTAATATAGTCTATACCCTCCATAAACAACTGCATTATCACTTGGCAGAACTGAATATGAACTCAGTGCAGCTGGCACACAACCATACTCTTCAAAGGCAGAGTCTGTCTAGCAGGTAAAAAACCCTGCTGTATTTCACCTACATGATGCAATGCGTCCGTGCTCCATTTATTTATAGGTTACACAGGAGAGGAGAATAATGTGAAGCAGTTTCCCCTAATAAAGCCACATTCTAAGTTCCCTTTTGTTTATGATTTTGTGCCCACAAAACAACCTGTCATATTTTTTTGAGTGTGGCGTAGTATGAAATAGAATAAAACAAATCAAATCATATGACAAAGAGCTCACTGAAACGAAGCCAGTTGACAGCAAATGACAACAGAGTGGAAAATGTCAAGGACTGGCTATGAATATAGTACATTACACACAGGAACTCCTTCATTAGTTCTTCTCTGTTGTCATATATTGCCAAAATAAAATCTCACACAACCCTGTCTGGCAGGTTCTTATGTTACAAAGTGATGGCAGTGAAATCACAACATGTCTTGCTAGTTAATTTTAATGACATTGCACCTTGAACACTAAAGTTTTACTGTAATATCCTGAACATTCAACTGTACTTATATAGTTGTCACTTTAAACTCATTTAAATTACTAACAACTGTAAAGGTATTGTGAAAACTGATGCACACTTAGTATCGGAGACAATACAGTCACACTGAAAACTGCTCCCTCTCTGTCTCCATGACAATTTAATTAGAATCAGTCACGACTTTTACATAAGGTGTTTTGAGTCAGTCGAAGCTGCTCTGAAGGAGACTTTTGCACACCTCACTTTGCATCCTGACATCCATTGCTCATATTTTCACAAACAGCAGAAATACCATGCACATTTAAGCAGTGAGCTACTTCTTAAAATGGAAAACAGTGTGTCAGACTGGAGATAGGTTAAAGGCTCACATGTCTTTTGTGGATTTTACTGAAGGACAGGCCTAGTCTACCTGTGATTTCCTTAAAGTTTCTCCCTTAATAAACTAAAAATTCAGTTTGTGTCAGCGCAAGATGAGGAGAAAGACAAACAGACATGGCTTTATTTTATTCAAACACAGTTAGGAGACCTCCCAGTTTGTATTTTTTTAAAATCTAATAGTGGATATTTTATCTTTCAGTACCCCTTTTTAAATTTCTTACAGAAACCCCAGTACTCTACTCTCAAATCATGCTGTACCCTTTGGCAAGACATCAGGGCAGTTAGAGTTTCCTAGTTCGATTCCTATTAAGAGCTCAGTCCTGGGATCCTTTCGCACCAGACTTCACAGCCACACAAGGTCACACACACACACGCACGCACGCACGCATGCGCGCACACACATACAAACAGAGCTATCTGCCAAGATATACTTCCTGGTGATGGTTCAATGCCATCGATGAGCTTGGCACTGAGACTAGGCCAGCCAATACCCTACTGCCCACTGGCTTTCACAAACACACACAAACACACACAAACACACTGGCCTCCCATCAGTTCTATTTCACTCCGGCTATACTGCAAAGCCTGTCTGTCTCTGTGCAGACGTGGAAATACATTTATGGGGGAGGGATGGGCATAGGCTGAAAGACTTACAGTACATAGGGGGAAATGTGAATGAAGCAGAAGGTAAATACGATTTCGATAACATGTAGCAATGAAATATTGGTGACAGTCCTACCAGTTACACTGAAGACCCTTAGAGAAGGCAGAGGGACAAGGAGTGAGCAAAACTAAGATAAGTAGAGAAAAGGCATTGCTCCTGTTTACCTGGGTGATTTTTTTCTCCCCTGGATTTCCCTCAGGAAAGCTGAATGCCAAGTTAAAACTAGAACTATGGTATTTACCTTGGGAAAGACTGAGATAGAGGTTGACAATGGTAAAAATCACGAATGCGTTTAATCAGAGGATAGTGATTTCTGCAGCTGTGGGGGATGGATCTGTACGAGCCGTTTGTCACATTGCAAGCTTATGAATTCTAACTCTGTGGGGAAATAAGAACGATGAGGTGGCTGTTGTGCCACAGGCAACACCACATGGAAATGTATGATGATGGTGCATGTGTCACCGCTGCAGCTTTCATATAATACCACACAACAGAATACAGGGAAGCAATACAAGCATCATAAGTCATGTTGGTAAAGGATTTTTTTTCTTTGTTGTATGACTCTGCAGCACTTGTTTTGTTGCTACAGTGTGGTGGTGAATGGACACAGTTGGACAGAGCAGGTTTGCGTTGGCAGGTATTTTGGCTCTCTGGTGCCAGTTGTGTTTGTCAGTGTGGCTCCTATGAGAGCAGCTGAACAGTGCAATGTCATAGAGAGCATTGTTGCAAGATAGTGTGACATAATTCGGCAACATGATGACCATACTGCTTCCCTTTCACTGTCACACAATTTGAACGTCTTTACAAAGTAAGTTAACGAAATTGTACCTACGCTGATTTCCGGGGGTTTGACCTCTGACCCTGCCGTAGTAAAAGTACAGATGGACTCAAGGACCCTGGTGACATCACTGTTAGCTGTAGCCAGAGGTGAGACTCTCAAACAGCGAGGGCAGTGCTGCTGCTTAGCCTGGTGCCAAAGTTTCTCTCTAAGGGTTCGTTTGTGCTCAACATTAGATATAGACACGGACAGAACCTTCTATCTGGACTCTGCGCTCATTTTGTCCCTATTTGAGCACATTTTCTGAAACCTTATGGATACTGACAAAAAGGAGTTGTACTACTAGAAATCGTGGGGGCAGTACAGCGCTGTTTAAGTGAGACAGTCTTAGAACAGGATAAAAACATTGGTGGAACAGACGAATCGGTAATATATAGAAATGAATTTTTGCATCCACATGTTGAATTGTATTTAATGGATTCACAGACCACTGCCATCTACAATGCTGCTGCATCTGTTTGAAATTAACAAATATGTCTTTGTACATAAAGGGAGTATAAATGAGCCTCGAGTCTGACATCACTTTTTATTCATTCAGGCATTTGATTTAACCATCTATTCAAGGTATTAATGTTTCTATGTGAAACTTGTCTGCCAAGATTCATTCGCGTAGGTGTTTATGCATTTACGTTTGTGTATCTTAATTTGGGTAACTTGTGTTACAAACCTTTGTTCCTTTCGATAAGTAATAAAAAAAATATGTATGTATGTATATGGGGCAAATTTCATGGACAATTGGCATCTTGGTGGGAAAAAAGAGCTCAATTTTAACCCGACAAACTTTTACTTACTTTTTTTTTTCACTTTACTTTTTCTCAACAATTGAATGGTATGCTCAACTGTCAACAAATTAGCCATTTTTGCATGATCACCTGATTTACTGTACACTGACTACAGTAAAAGACTCTTAATGGAGGTAGCAGTTAATGTGAATTGATTAATTAGTAGTGTATTTATTGAATGATGTTGTTATTTTTCCTATAATTAATACCAAATAGTATTAAAAAAAAACTCTTGGTAATAGAAACTTTGTCAAAACTCATGGATCCATTCAATGTTTGTTTGATTTAAATGTATTAATTAGTTTAAAGTTGTTAATAACGTGACCTACTATCTTTGTTTCTTTTATCTTTACTTTGGCAGGATGATTCCATCCAGCAGTAATGACTTCCTGGTGCGGGACCTCGCCGCTGGACGCAACTACGATCTTTGTGTCCTGGCCGTGTTTGATGATGTCATCACATCTCTGACTGCAACCCGTCCTCTGGGCTGTCTTTCTTTTACCACAGACACAGAGTTCAGCCAGTGCCAAGCATTGCACAGCCACTTCCTGGGTGGCACAATGATCATCATCATTGGAGGGATTATTGTTGCCTCTGTGCTGGTTTTCATTATCATCTTAATGATACGATACAAGGTTTACAGCCACCAAGGGGCAGGCCACGGGAAAGCAGCCATTGCTGCGACTGCGCCAAGACCCCAGAGCAACGGACAAGGAGGAGGAGGACAAGTCCAAGTTCTCCCTCGCTCTGCCTCAAAAATGCCTGACAGTCAGGACGACCAAGCGCTGGCGCCGTCCAGGGCCATGTCGCCTAGCAACACTCTGAGAGACACTGTGGCATTGGTTGAGGAGGAGAGCAGTGGACGGAGTATAATGGCAAGGACTGACTCCTTGGCCAATGAAGAGTTGCTCTCACCCACCAAGGCCCGCTTCTCTTCCAGGGTCGCCATTGAGATGAAAAGCAGACCACCATCTGTCGCCAAAGAGCCCACCTCCCCCAAGGAACTGGCAGGTAGTGAAGAGACAGATAGGGAGATAGACATAGAGAAGGCAAGCAGCAGAGCAAGGAGGAAGCATTTCAGAGAGATGGAAACAATGACAAAAAGAAGTTGACGGAGGAAGAGCAGGGAATTACCAAAGAGTACACACGCACACACACACACTCAAAAAACAGTCCAACAGCAAGAGATGGAGGATGAGACATAGACAATGTGCAATTGAGGGTGTGAAATTGAGCAAGATAATAATGGAGAGTGGAACAGTGAGAAACTGAGTGAGTGTGAACGAAAGAATGAATAACCGAGATGCCATCCTTGTGCAGTTGGAAGATACTAGTAAGAGAGACAAAGAGGGAAACACCGTGTTCTGTCTGTGGAGCTAAGATCGCATCTGAAGTCTTAGTTAACTCGCTACAGTTGTTGACACATCAGGTCACAGCGTCTCTTGCTCTGTATAACAAAGTTTTATTCTTTTCACATGAAACAAAAAATCTTGAATTTACCTCCATAAAGTGTAGTTAAAATAACATATGATATCACTTTGAAGCTCATTCATTTTTGTTTTCTGCTCTTGCCAATTTTCAAGCGTCATTTCTGAATAATGGCAGACACACTGTAGGTAGGAAGATGAGGAAATTGTGTTCATTTTGCATTGTACAAGATACTACGACTTTGCTGCAAGCAATGACAATTTTTGGGCCTTTTTCCTCGTGCATAGTGACACTGTGTCCATGGCTAAAGAACTCTTTGTGAGATGGAGTTAGAGGAAAGAGGGATTTGGTAATGCAGATGGGATCACCCATCGTACCTCAGCTAACATTATTCCGGTTGGCGTTCCTTGTGTGTCCTCCATTAGGGTGCTACAAACTATTAGACTTCAAGCACCCCGATAAGGCTTGTTTGCCATTAGGAACGACACAACCCTGGCACTAAAGAGTGAAAAAGTAAAGTTACTTCAGCACAAGAGAAAAGCCATTGAAGGTTGGCTAAAGTTCAATACCAGACTGGAAGAAATCCAAAGCACTGGCTTTCACTTTTATAAATAATGCCGTCATAAGAAGTTACAATGTGTAATTTTTTACTCTCTTTAAAAAGAGTTGGCCTTGGTCAAACAAAAAATGTTACAGGATGTAAAAAAATACTGTTAAGTCTCTGGACAATACTAAAAAAGCTACAACCATCACACATCAGATTAAATGATTTAATGTTTTTGTGAAAACAAAAAAACAAAATAGGATTCAGGGTCACAGAAGTAGATTTTAGCATCATTGTAAGCTGTTATCGGACTTTCTTTATGAAGTTAAACCTTTACTACAATGTATGTATGACTGTTTAGATAGCTGTATACACTCACAGTTCAGATTTTGCCCCCCGGGGTGTTCTCAGCATAAATCCAAGGAACTTACTTTAGATTCAACAGAAGCATAGTCAAACCCCTCCAGGGGTAACATGGCATAATCCGGCAGACACATAGAACTCTGAGGGGATATAGTGTACATAATGCACAAGGCAACTATTATTATTTTATAAGCTGTAAGAAAAGAGGGTTGTGATAGTGGAGAGAGTTATCAGCACAACCAGTAAAAGCAGAGTGTTGGGGGTAAGGGGCATACCAGTAGCACGTAAATGGTAAATGCACTCAGCAAGTGCTATTAAGTTCACTTATACAAAGTATATACAAAGGTCGTCACCCGGTTTGGGTCATGGACGTTGTGGTCCATTACCAATGGCAGTCAGTCATCAACTATTAAGCCCACCATTGTGATTCAAAAGCTCCCAGTCATCCGCCCATACTCACCAGCAACAGGGCGCGTGTTTACAGTGATGCTAATGGCATTAATCACATGCTTAAAAAGTGATAATTCTAATATATCTAACAGATAAACTGTAGGCTGCAAGCAAAGTGATACCTTTATTAGTGACTAAATCTGTCACCGCCATTGTGGAGATATGCCACTGTCACTGATCAATATCTGCTCATATCTGACTGCCATTTTTCCTTTTCTTCCTCTTCTTTTTAAATTCACTGTTACATTCACAAGAAGTGACAAAGCAGTGTCCCAAGTAGCTTAAGTTATTAATAACTCACAAAACATTGCGTGCAATAATCCACCTCGTCCTCCCCTCTCTCTGTCACTCACACTCTCAAAACACACACACTCACTCACACCCCACAGCACTCAGTCCTTGTGTCTGTCCGCAGTCCTGACAACTGTTCTACTGTAATGCATAAAACTGGCATTTTGAGGCTTGGGCTCAGGTGGTTGATCAACAACCCTCCCCAAAACGATGACTTTGTCTATCACAATGTTTCATAGTAGACACTGCCATATGCCACTTCATTCAACATTGCCTAACTTGGCTTTACAGTGATTAGAAATGCAAAAAAAAGGAAGAAAAGGGAAAACAAACAAACAAAAATGAATAAAATGTTTGTATGATTTGTTATTAAGAGACTTCCACATCAAAAGAAGGCTAGATGACCTTGAACTTCATACCAAATATTTGGGATGAAACCTCTCTGACACCTGAAAAGTAGAAATCCCAAGCCTGTGCTCATACCAAAAACTTTTTTCTGAAGATGTTCCAATCAGTGTGAGTGACAGGCTAAAATTGAGCACAGTTACAACCCAATTGGCTACACTAAAGTTGGTTAATTTCCAGCTCCAGTACTACTAGTACTAGTTGAGCTTTAGGCTTTCAATCACTGTCTCTTGATCTCTCGCCTCTCTTGCCTGCGGGATCACCCTCCTGTACCCAGTTGAATTAAGTATTTTTAGTTTTTATACCGGGACTACTGACAGAAAATATCCGTCAGAAAGCTGGTACACAGTTGGTAAGACAGAGAGAGGTACAGAGAGTTTTTATAGAATCAAAATATCATCATTTATTTAGATTTGTCATTGTGCATCTACAACATTAAGCATGGCAGTAAAAGCACTGTGCTTTGCAAATATGATATGATGATATACTTCTTCCTCAACATGCAAGACACTGATGGAAAATTATGTAACTGAGTCATTAACAGCAGAGTCTATTAGATAAAACCTACATTTTATGTAATCAGGCCCGCTTCTCTCGATTTAAACTTCTAAAGTGACTTGCACACGCTCACAAAGATTGCCTGAAATGCTCAATAGTGCTATAATAATGGAAATCCACAAGAGCATGTGAATTTTCTTTTCGGGTAGATTTTCCCTTTACTAAGCCCACTCCAGTGCACTTCCCCTTTAACACTAATCCACTCAGGAAATGGGGGTTTCATTAGAACGAATAAATGGAGACACCATTTCACATGAGTGGCTTAAACAGCTGAGTCGAAATACTTTATCAGCGGCTGATATGTCATTCAATTGGCCTCTCTGAATGGGTTGAAATGAGGTGTCATTGAGTCTCACGTTGATAGCGGGGAGGAGACGAGAGATCTGTGCAGAGCGCAGCAGCTTAGCCAGCAAGTTCAGGGAAAGTTTTCACCTTTGTGAACTCTGATGGATCGGTAGACAGTCAGACGTTTAGAACAAATTAAATAGGCTCACATTACAGTCTGTAATTATTTTTGTAAGAAAAAAAGAGAAAGATTTTGATTGTGTCAAGTGCCATACTAATTAATATGCTATTCTGGATATTAACCCTTTGAAACCTTGGATACTGGATTGACTTCTTTCAAAAACATGGAAAGAAGGAAATGAGCAACTTAGAAAGAAAAAGCACAAAAAATATCTAAAAAAATAAAACATGCAACAAGTGAGAATAAAAACAAAACAAACAAAAACACCCCGCCCGAAACAAAAAAGGTAAAGTAAAAAAGTATTTTTTTTTTTTTAAAAAAAAAGAGGAAGTAAATGTAATTGAAAATGTAAATGAAATGAAATTTAAATCTAATAATTTCATGCAATTTGTGTGCCAAGTTGCCACGTTTCTGAGCATTCAAAGGTTGATATACATATATATATATATATATATATATATATATATATATATATATATATATATATATATATATATATATATATATATATATATATATATATATATATTTCACATATTTGTATATATTTACTTTACTTAAGACTTGCTTTTACTTCATACTTGTGAAAGGGTTCTGGATGCAGCGCAAGAAAAGTCATGTCGATCCAGCTTTCAAAGGGTTGACTGGTTTCAGACATCATATTAAAACAAGTTGTTTTCTTGCTGTTTTTCTCACTTCTAAAGTTATATGAGGGGAGGTTTGTTGTTCGGAGAGGTTGATGGCCAAAATGGAGTTACAAAACAGAGGAGGTGAGAAGTGCTCATTAGGGCTCTAACTAGAATTTTACTTTTTTGTACCCTTGAGGTGCAACCATATGCACAAACTCAAACATTCCCCCTTAAGGCCCAATTACCAACGTTAACCTCACCTCAACCTTCACTGACTGAAGTGTGTCACTCAAAGGAGCTTCCAAAGAGTAATCCACACTGCGACAAGACAGACAAACAAAGCAATTATTAGAGTTTTCATTTTGACACTTCACCCAGGAGGAAAAAGTTACCGCTGGTCTTTGTGTTCTTTGTTTCCTGCTCTTTGATTCCAGGATTGTTGGCACTTTGAGGGCAACCTACGATGAGGGATAATACTCATGTGTCTGTACGGAGGCTGTTGGGGTTTCTCAGGGTGTAGCTGTGTCTGTGATGTGTTTCACTGGTTGCTGCATTGCAGAGAAAGGCAACATTGATCTGATCAGAGAGAGAGCCGCAGTGAGTCAGAGCGCCTGAGGAACAGAGCAACTGACAGATACACAGAGAGGCCCCATTAAAGGCCTGCGGTTGTCAAATATGTAACCCAACATGAAAAAATAGGCACATTGTGGGTGATAGTTCTCCTTTTGTTTGTTTGCTTTTCATAGACTGTTTTGTTCACATTCATACTATGCATGAACTGGATACATAATTTTGAATTTGTTTTCACATTTGTTAAATAATGCTTTTTAAAGTGCTTAGATTTTTTTTTTACTGCCACGAGTTACATAATAAGAAATTGGCATTTCACCTCAGATAAGTTCATATATTTTAAAGCATTTTAACACAATAGACTTGTATCAAAAAAATATGTTGTTTTTTTGTAAGTATTCCCATTAGTGCTAAAGGCATCCCTTTATAAACAAATTGTAGGAAATGCAGTAGGAGACAAAGTTGAGTAATTCCTTACTCAGCAAAAATGCATTCCAAAGTTTAACCGAAGTTAATATCAGTTTTCAGCAGCCTGAGTTAGACAGATCAAGTGTGCATCTTCCAGAATTGTGAATCTATCTTCATTTAAGTATGAAATTCTGACTTTGTGTTTCTACTGTATTCCTCTGCCTTGGCTCAGCATGCAGACACCAGGAATATCCTTCGAAAGAGACAGCTTAAGGACGTACTCATAATATCTGGTTCAGCTCATCATTGCCTCTGCTGAACCTGTTATTGCCTTTTTTTGCACAGGGAAAGAACTGTGGATTTTGTCCCCAAACATTAGGGTTAGGTTCCAAAATCGGTACTTTTAAGGGCGCCGGCCAAATTACTTTGGTACTACAGAATACCGATTCACATTAAATTCATTGATACATGTTGTTACCTATTTTATTAATAGTATCACTGCCAGACAAACAGACACACATGCATGCACGCACACACACACAAGCAGACAGAGACAGAAGATTGGCTCTATGTGTGATTAGAAAAAGGGCAGAAATCCATTGTAGTCTACTGCATCATCCCTGCAGCTTGTACAAAAAAGTACTACAGTTATGTGATATTAGGTACTAGCATCAAATTACAAGTCCAGGATCTAATACCAGTATCCGTTTAAACGTGAATGGTACCAAACCTATTCATCATTCACAATACAGTCATACCAGAATGGAATCAGGCGTGTATACAAACACAGATAAGGCATATGTGGGTATGTATGTGTGTATTTTTTATCTTATTAACATAGACTTAAAAAAGTCTGACCCTAGTTCAGATAGCTTGAGAGATAAATCAGTGAACAAATACATAGTAAAGTGCATTGTAAGCACTCAGAGTTTCACCTCAGAAATTGAGATCTAGCTTGTGAAAGGATGCTGCACGTGGATTCCGCATCAGAAGTAGCTCTTGAACCCAAAGTGAGGAATTTTCTATTAAGATTATCAGTAATTATATGCTTGACACAAATATTTTATGATTATGCCGAGCAAAGTGCTACAAGTTCAAGAACAGGCAACCAAACACTGTGTGTGTGTGTGTGTGTGATGTATTAACAATATTGTGGAGAAAAAAAAAAATCCCCATAAGGTAAACCATTAATTTTAAGGTGTTAAGACTTGCATTTATATTCATTTTAGGGCAAGCCTTCGGGTAATGGATGTAAGTCAATACAACGTCCTCATAGTGACGAAAACAAGTGTTTGTGTGTGTCTGAGCTCAGCTACCAAATCCCTGCAGGTCTGTGCATTCATTTGCGTACAAGGTTTAACTGCCTTGAGCCGGTGCAAATGCTCCCACAAGGTTAGGACAGATAGAAAATAGTCAGGCATAGCACAAGGATGTGTGTGCAACTGTGTGTGTGTGAAGTGCAAGTGTGTGTTCTCCCCATGGCCGATCCATGACCCTGTAGCCTGTCTGTCCTCCACGTATTTTAATCTATCATCACTCCTTTCAGTGTCATCCCGTATGCCCGGCCTCATTCTTCACTGCCGTCTGTCTCTCTGAATTCATCTCCCAGATTCTCCCTCTCTCTCTCTCTCTCTCTCTCCCCCCCTCCTGCTGTGTTTCTCAAGCTCTCTCTGTCACTTTCTCTCATCTTTCTTCTTCACCAGCTTTCTGACTCTCCTGACATTTTTGCCCCCCTCCCCCTCCCCTCTGTGGGCTGTTTTGCTGCATCTGTGTCAGTGTTTTTCTGTGGTTCTCACTGTTTCTCTCCATCTCTCTCTCTCGCTCTCTCTCTCTCTCTCTCTCACTTCTTTGCTGTTTCTGGCTCTGTTTCCTTCTCCATCTCCACTCTCTCTCTCTCTCTTACTCTCTTGGACGCCTCCAGCAGCAGACGACAGGCGGCCTCATAGTGTCGAATGGAGAGACTTTAAGATCTGAAGGCCTCTTAGCCTCACAAAGAGAGCGCGCCAACACTACAAACAAAGAGTAATGACTGCCACTTAAAACTTGAGCACTCCCTGGATTTTTTCCTTCAGCCTTCCTACAGTTCACCCCCCCCATCCCCATGTGCCTACTACTGCCTCACTCCTGTGTTACATGTTGCCATCTGACCTCTCTTTTTGGATTTTCTTGTTTCGTGGTCACGTCAGTTCACACAAATGACAAAAATCACATTTTTGTGACTTTCTTCTTGTGGTTACGTGTGCTGACATTTTGAGATATCAATGCTTGATATTTCTGCCCCCATCCGAATACAATGAAGCAAAAGGAAATTCCATCTAAGGTGCTCACAACATAGAAAAATTGCATTGCAACACAGATTTTAACACTTAAAGACAATTCCAGTCAAATTTTGTCCGACCCTCACAAAATAAATGTGGTGTTGAAATCATATAATTCTTCTTTGTATAAAACACAGCAAATAATGAAAATAAGAATAAGAGTATTTTTTTGGATAACCTTATCTTCAGTTATTGATTTTCTCCTAGATTGTTTCTTAAAAAAAATGTAAAGTAAAATCAGCTTGTCAGATTTTACAGTGTACCAACACTGGTTATGAAAAAAATGTAGATTTTTGTCATTGAAATTGTTATCTTCTCTATGTTATGAGTAACACAAACAATAACATTCACCTTTATTTTATTGAGCTTGAGGCAGGAATCTCAGGGACGAGTATCTCAAAATCTGAGCAAGTTGAACCCATCTGATTTTTGTCATGTGGGTGAACTGATCCTTATTTTAATTTTTTTTATTGCCATTTAAACTTTGCCTCTTCCTCTTTCCAGGTCTCCCTCTTTCTGTCTCTATTGATTATCTCGGTAGATACCAGCTTCTTTGTTTAATTCGTCCTAGGTTTCTTTAATCCCTCTCAGTATTCTTCCCTTGTTTTGATTTTTTTCTTCTTAATGATACATCACACTTGTTTTTTTATCCTCTCTTTTTTTCCTTGATTCTCCTAATTGTATTTATTTTCAATACTCATTCTCTCTTCCCTGCTCTCCCACAGTCTCTTTTCTGCTGGCACATTCTTTTTCTAATGCTCTGTTTGCACATATTGTTTCTCTTTAATCCTGCATTACTTCTCCTTCCCCCGTCTGCTGTCAATTTATAACACCTTTGTCTGTGTAGTTATTTTTTATTCCTTATGTCTTCTCTATCCATCTCCTCAACACTCGCACTGGGTTATCGTCTCCACGCACCGCCTCCCCCTCCTCTTTCCTCTCTGCATCACCCCATCTCCTTCATCCATCTGCATGGTGCAAAGGGTGATGGAGGAGAGGAGGGAAGAGAAGTGGAGGATGATGGAGGAGAAGACAGTGGTGATGTGCTGTGGTTGCGATGGATGAGTACAGACAGAGGCATTAAGAAGACTCTGCTTCATTCTTAAACTGACACAATAAGCACTGGCTGTACATAAATGCAGTTAAGAAATATTCCTCCTGACAAGTACAGTTAAAAAATGTTCTCTTGACAAACATACACATTACAAATAACAGCTGCGGCAATATACTGCCACAGCGAGCATGGCTTCATCGATCACCAAACTATCGCACGTCTTTGCTTTCCCTTGTCAGCAGACGTCGTTTATGCAGGCATTTGTCGTATCTCCCGACTACACAGCACTCTCACACACAGAAGAAAACAAACAGATGTTAAAAAAGAGTCTGATTGAGGCACATACGAATAAAAAGTTTGCTTTGTAAAAAGTCAATGGATAATATGTCAGACACTTCATTTAAACTGAACAAAAAGACCAAATTCTTTGCCGTGTCCTTTTCATTTGTCTGGCTCTATGACAAATTTGATGTAACTGCAAAGTCAAGGAAAAAAAAAACATGACATTTGAACCTTTACTTCCTCCAGTTTCATATTATTTCATTTCCTTCTGTTTTCCCTCAGGAGGTAATATACTCACACAAAAATACAAAAGTTTTCTCTGTGAATATTGGCTTTTTTAAACTTTTAACTCGTGGCAGAAGTTATGAAAACAAATGAAACAATCCATTCAGGCAATGCAATAAATCGGGCCTGTGGGTAGGAAGTGTAGTCTCGGGACACCGAACCCCAGAAGTTTAAGCTACTTTAAATTAAATTGTGCTTTACTGACATATGTTGAGGGCAGTTGTAATCTTTATGGTCTGTGTCAATTAGTCTTCTAACTGGTGTATTCCAGATCTCACAGGTGCTAAATTGTGTCTTATAGACCTCTGCTGTTTTAAATATTTTGTTCTAAGAACCTCTCTTACTACACATCCCTGATGTTTTAACTGTCCTTTAACCTCCTTGTTCTAAATATCCCCTTTTAGAACAGTAAAGTCCTCCCAGTAATGTCCTTTTCTTCTTGCCTAATACAGTATTTTAATGCTCTCCTTTCAAACCTTTTCTCTTTTTTTTGCTCTCCTGTTTCCTAGAACCCTGATGCTGTTGTTCTGAGTGGCAGATGTGGAAAACGTCACCACCAGGGAGCAGCTGGTGATAACTAAAGAAAAACAACGCCCTATAGCTCCTCTCCTGTATCTCCTGTTTACTGTACCCATTACTTTATTTCCATGAGTATCACGGGGTGATAGACTTGTACTGTCTGGTTTACTTTCAATCTTGGTTCTCATGTCTGGATTGGACGACCTCCTCGTGGCATAGTGTCGATTAGGCTGTTGATTGGCCAGTTGCTGCAGGATCAAGCCGTCTGTGTGATCATCAAAAATCACTTTTAGCGGAACGATTCACTGAATGCTGAATTTTCCACATCTGTATCGGTGTGGCGGTGGATACAATGGGCAAAGATAGTTTGAAGGGGAAGTGTAGAGACATGAGGATGTGTCTCCTAAAAACTGACTGAAAATATGAATGAACTTCTCACTATCTGGCGTAGCATCAACATGCACGGACAGATACCAAGCGGATAGTAAAAAGAGACAGACAGAAAATTAATGGCTGAACAGTAAAAATTGGATGCACAGATCACACTCAACCTGGATATACAATATGTAAGACTGCACAGAAAGAAATCGAATAATATCCCACATAAAAACGTCTGGACGGGTCTGGTTTTGGATATAAACATACTGTATGTTAACACACTCAATAATGGTTCACTGTTTCTGCAACTAAACATGAGGGACTTTCAACATAGCTGGCTCCAAATAGCTCTACTCTATTGATCCATGTGGAATAATGCAGGACTGCTAAACTGAACTGAGCTGATCCAAGTTGGGCCGAACGGGAGCTAACCTTGACTAGACCCTGTAACCATTCAGAACTCTCATACAGTATATAACGAAAAAACTGAAGTGGACCCAAACCAGGACCCAGTGGAGCCTGAACTGGAATTGCGCACTGCTAAAAGACTCAGCCTGATGCAGACTAAACTGGACTGGCCTGGCCCGTTATCTATTGGTCTCATCTGTGTATTCTACTGCTCTGGTCTGATATCCACTTTCCACTGGATGAGACTGGTGAGGACCTCATGGACCTTCACCAGCCTCTCTCACATCTCCCCAGGCCTACTTAATACAGGTGAGTAATCTGCTGATTAGCCCATTAACCTAACCAAACAATCAGCCAAATGTGGAGTTCTCGCACCCAAAGACCTGGTCTCATTAATTAGTGTGACATATGGTGACCCACCAGCAGTCACCTTGGCTGTGCACCAATTTTGGGATCTGCCCTATAGTTTAAGACACACTTTACACTTTGCAGTGTCTCTCCAGCCGCGCGTGCTCTGTAACCTAATGAGGGCAATGCTTTAACGAGTGCCTTCTAATTGCTGTCAGCAAGACAATTAGAGAGACACCCTGGCTAAACGATCTGCTTTGTTACTACTCTCCACTGACAATATCACAACAGGCGACAGGAAATGCATCCCCTCCTCCTGTTTGTTTCTCGCCCTTTTAGTGCCCGAGTCACTCCTTATCTCGTGTTCCTCTCTTCCCTTCTCAATCAGATGTCTCTTGTTTTGCCTGCTGCCTGCCTGAGGCAGTGATCGAATACCGGTGGAGAATATAATATGCTGGGAGGATATGGTTATAAGCTAACACCGCAGCCTCAGGGATGGACTTTGCTTCTACAAGGGGGGTCAGCAATATCTCTTTAGTCACGGACAGAAGGCTGATGTCTGATGCTGCAGAATTGAACTCATCCAGTCCCCAGACTGGAGAGATTTTCTCCGCCAAAATAATTTACACATTTCTTAGCAGTAATCAATAGCATATTCTGTTAAGTAGTCACATTTCACACAACTCCCTGCTGAATGGAGAACTGCTGGGGTTATAAACATATTTAATCTCCTGAAAAAGTATAATACATTCCAGTATACCTGAAAGTGGATGTAATCAAAAACAGCTCACTTTTAAATCATCCCTTGCCATGTTATGTTCCTGGCCAACCTGGGACCAGATGCATAAAACTCTGTAGATTCACGACTAAAACTGTGTGTACGCACAGTGGCAGAAATATGCGCACCCATTCTTTTCATCAGATTTATTAAGCCGTGTGTATGCCTGATTGTGTTTTAGAAGTCTAAATCATAATGACACTGGGCGCATAGGCAAGAGCCTCATTTCCATACCCACAGTTCACCATAAAAGGACATAGAAACATAATCTGTTTGCATATTGACACGTGGTATTTGCATATCATTAATTCATCTAATTTCTACAAACAATTGGTGTAGTGAAATCTTGTTCGTCATTATTTTTAAACATCAGAAGGATCAATGATTCATTCATAGCACTCGTGTGGAAAAACTATATTTACAAAATGCTCCACATGATAAGATAAAATGATTACTAACAGGGAAATTAATATAAATAAAAAAAAGTGCCAAAATGTTTCACTCATAAATAATTTAAGATTAACTTTATGAATGCGCCTTTGATTGAAATTTTACAGAATGCAGTATGAGCTGCAAATATCAGTGAAGTTAGCAAACAACCTTAAAACATATTGTTTTCCATCGCTCAACTTATATTTACTCTCCTTCCTATCTTATCATTCGCAGCTCTCTCAGCTACAACTGTGTGCGCCTGCTCTGCAGAATGTGTGAAGTGCACATATACGGACATTCCTCCTTTATAAATTCCAGTTTATGTTTGGAAAAAGGCATATGCATGGTTTTAGTGCATTCACATCCTTTATGCATCTGGCCCCTGGTCTTACTCCCCAGTCATCACTTACCGGCGTTTGGTCAGTAGCCTGCCGGCATCAGACAGCGATGCACAGAAGCACCCTTAAGTGAGAATATGATATGATCTGCATCGGGGCATTTGATGACACTCTGGACAATTACCTTAGACGAAGAAAGCCAGCATCGGGTCGTTGGGAGTGGAGGTAAATGGTAAATTGACCTGCACTTTTATAGTGCTTTTCTAGTCAATAGACAATTCAAAGTGCTTCCAGACTACAAGTAACATTCATTCATTCACACACATAATCATACACTGCTGGCCAAGGCTACCATACAAGGTGCCACCTGCTACTCAGCTTTTAACCATACACTCACAATCACACACCAATGGAACAGCCATAGGGAGTAATATGAGGTTCAGTATCTTGCCCAAGGTTACTTGACATGTTGACAGGAGGAGCCGAGGATCGAACTTCAACCTTCCAACTAAAGGACGATCCGCTCTACAACCTGAGCCAAAGCCGCCCCAAAGAGGATCAGTCAAACAAATTCTGGACTTCCATTCTGGGAGCTCGCTGCTCGTGTCCAGTGTAAAACCAAACTTTAGTTGAGTTGTTTAATGTCGACATAGTGTACTAGTAAGTTTAGGATACCATGCTAGTGATGTATGCCACAGAACCCTAACCCCTTTTTTTCAAACCATACCAGGTTCTTTTGTTGCCTAAACCTAAGACACTAAACACAAAGATGTTTTTTACCTATCTTCTAAGTTTATTTTTAAAACCATTGTATGCATTTAATGGGCAGAAAGTGTCATTTCTTATAAAAACTAAAATGTAATTTTGAAAAGAGAAGAAGCATGTAAATCTACATGCTGTCCCTGAATGTATAAAACTGACACAGAAGGGTTTCTATAGCATTATTTTTAGACTTGACAGGCCACTGACCATTAGTCAGTATTTGGTGAGTTGGGTGTGAGAATTTAACTGCAGTTTAAAGCACTCTCTAATGGCGGAAAGATTGGTCCAATCATTGCTAATGAAATATTCATGAGTCTGCAAACAGCACTGTATCAATTCAGACTCATTTCAAGTAATGGAAGTATCTTATTTACAAAAGCATTTTAGACTACACATATAGTAATCACCACTGACTATAATTATCATGAAGTACACTCATCATGCTCAGATGTGTTTCCTTTAATTGTCAACACATTGTCATTTACTCTAGTAGCAGTTCTGTTTAACTGATTCATTGTTTGTGCAGTGGTGTTGACTAACTAAGTACATTTAATTGGTTTTCCATTCCCATTATTACTTTGCAATTGCAAGTAAATTTCAGTTTGGCCTAAGATAATTTATTCAGCCTGACACTGCTTAAAACATACCCACATCAACAAACTGTAGGTGGGTGTTGTTTTGAATGAGAAAATACTGAGAGGGATAAAGCAAATATAGCCTACAACCACACAAAATAAGAAACAAGAGTCCATTCATGAGATACTGTTTAATCCTTTTGGTTTGTTTGGTAATTGCATTTTGATATCTATCATCAGCGGACTCATTCACAACATCCTGGTATGCTAATATAAAATATGTAATATTCAAAAGGACAGATAAAATACTGTGATAGCACACTGATTTCAGCTGTTTCTGTGTTTTGATTAGACAGCAAACTAAATACATTATTTTCTCCTGAAAGTGATAGTTACGTGATGTTGCAGGGACCACCATTATTGACAACTGTCTCCAGTTGAAATTTACATTTCAATGACAAAGTGACACAAACACTTTCAATGCTCGTTTTGTAACAACAGAAGTGAATCACTCAGTCAGTCAGTCTTTCTGGTCCCGGAACACAAACACCAGAGGGGCTGTCAAGGGCACTTCTTTCATAGTTATCTCTTTGTATACACTTTTGACTGTGTAACCTTGTATGTGTTTGCATGTGTGTGTGCGTGTGTTTGTGTCCTCTCAGCCCAGCATGAACAGTATGAGTATGATTGCAGATGTCAGACACCAGACGCTGTTTACACAAACATTTCGTCTCTCCGTGGTTGCTGGTGATTGTTTGAGCCATCTTGTCCATTTCTTACATGCACACACACACACACACACACACACACACACACACACACACACACACACACACACACACACACACACACACACACACCAGAGAAATGCAACATAAGACAAATACACAAACTAAAAGCATGTTATAAAAATAAATCCCAGAGAAAAATAAAAATAGCTCTATTAAGTGCACGTCATAAAGTGTCCTCAGTTACTCTAAAGTTAAGGAGAATACCACCCTGCCATATCTTATTTTTAGAATCTGTAGTTGTTGTTTTCATTCAAGTAAACAAGTCTGGATAGATCATAGACTGCATTTTTCAGTTTTTTTTTTGCCTGAGCGACATGCTTATTGGCTGGTGGGTAGGTAAAGTGATGGAATAAATAGATTTTAGCCTGTAGCGATCTAATTCATCATTACAAAATAATGATATATTTTGTTACACTGGAGGGATGAGATGGCAATAGGGGAACAGGTATAAAGGACATTTGATTTTTTTTTTTCTCTAAATCTTCTTTATTACGATCAATATGTCGTTGCACCAAGGATGAATGTATTCATTTCATTGCAACCCTTTAGAAAGTTTTAAATGTTGAATCAATCTGGCACTGTATAACTCTGTCCTTGGCATCCCCCTGTTTCTTGTGTGCGATAGCAATGACGATTTTGCAGTGGCCTCTCCAGACTGCATGGTATTTGTCGTTTGTTACCTTCATGTGATAGAAACAGATTGAGAATAAACTGTAACTTCAACAAGTTTTCTGACGCTGACTTACAAATGCTTGTCACTCAAATATCCCATTGTTACCTCCTGCAAGGAGGTAAGATTTTCAGCTCAGTATGTTAGTCTGTTTGTCAGCAGGATTACAGAAAAAGCACTGGCCTGATTTTTATTAAAGTTGGTAGAATGGTGCATAATCGACCAAGGAAGAACCCATTAAATTTTGAGGCAGATTCCACTCACAGGGAGTATTCTCCAATTATTTCTCACTTTTGTTAATACTGCGGGATAGGGCATTTGGCCTTGGCAGAATAAATGCCACACATCTTAAAATTCAGTAGATGCTAGGAAGATTAAACTGTGACAAACATAGGCAACTGTAGAAATACAATGACTAAATGTCATAATCTGCAACAGCGAGTACCAGTAATCCTCTGGGGTAGCCTACATATGTTGTAAGTTCTTACAAAAAGCAGTCATTATGTAACAATAGTAACCTTGCTTTTTCCCCCTCAAATTAAGGTGAAAATGCAAAACACAGCGTCTGTTGCCCTAGTTTTCCAGTGTGTCCCTATACCCTTGGCACTAATTGGCCTTGTTGGCTGTTTTTTGGACAATTTAGCACTGTGAATCGGTGGAGCCTGACTGTGAACAAAATAACTTTAATTGGCAGTTAAACTCAGTGCACGTAAATAGAGAAACAGAAGTGAGGAGAGCAAACAAAAAACTAAAGTCAAGAAGGTGTGAAATCAAGACAAACTTGTTAGATTAGCTAAGATTTTATCCACAGAGCTCTTCAGCAGAAACGGTTTGTAAGTGCAGGTTAAAGACCTTTTGTTAATGTGCTAACTGGCTAACTAGTACCTTGAATCCATCACTTAGGTCTTCAGTCACACTACCACTGCCTGCTTGCTATTTCCCTTTCACACAGATGCAGAACATATGTGCTAGTTGGTTGTTTACTGTAGTCTTGGTGGTGTGTTCAAGTGCCATTTTTTTTGCTGGGACACAGATGATTCGAGGCGATGTATTAGACAGCCTTCGTATTACTAGTTCTTTGATGTCAGGTATGTTTGGGCCTTTACTCATATCCAAATGTGACTTGTCTGCAATAAACTCCACCAGATATATTACGGAAAGATATCCAGACATGTATAGTGGTTGCGCTTGAAGATTTGCATATCATAGAGGACTAAACTATTGGCCTAGGCGGAGGTCTGCGCCCTCTGAGTGCACTTCTAGGTTTTAAGATGTTGGCATCCTGTTTGAATCATGTGTGGCAAAGTGAGTTAACATCAACTCTCTTGACGGCGGAAGCAGTCTTTATCTTTCTGTCTTTTGGTCATTTGAGTCAGTGAAGCTTGCTAGATGCGCCAAAGACACCTTGATCGCGACAATGATGAATGACCGATGCATGTCTTCCCCTCCTCCTTGACACTGTTCATTGCTGTATCCTCCTATTCAACATTTTCATTCTCCCCATGCGCACTCAAGCATAGTGGTCACTGAGGCACATTAAGCGTTTATTATCCTGACTGACATATGACCATCTGAAATCTATAATTTGTGGGTGTTTTATCTTAGCGGGGTACAGGAATTCACTGCAAAGCAGTTTCCCCATGTTTAGTTTTTATGCAGAGCTAAGCTCACCAGCTGCTGGCTGCAGTATTTTACACTTAATTGACATAACATTGGATACTTTCTGCACATTTAAGAGAGACAGTGAATGTGTGTTTTATTGCTCTGTTACAGAACAGCAGCATTTCGATGTCTTTCAGCCCGTTAGAAGCAGAAGGAATGATCTGGTGATCACTTAACTGATGATGTGAGCCAGACACGTGATTTATGTTGTGCTGTGTCTCTCCAGTTGATACATTGCATGTGAACAGTTACATGGCTCTCTTTTTTTCACTTGATGTGACAGCTTCCATCTGTAGCCATTTTGCAGCAGCGTTTACAAGTCCCTCCCAGCAACCACTGGGTTTATTTCATTTGCGGAGGCTACAACGGCTCAGCAATTAACACAGACTGTCGCTGTTATTACAAACTTAATGTAGAGGAGATGCAACGTGTGCTCGCTCCGTGAGGGCTGATGGGGCTCTGCTATGACTTCAATTTAAGCTGCATGTCACATCTGGCTGCTGATGTGACGGTGATGTATCTAGATGTGGCCATGCATACATTACTGCGTTTGTGTAAAACTGTCTGACATCTCTCTCAAACACACTCTTACACTTCCATATCTAAAAATGACCCTGGGTTCTCCGACACATCGCTGCAGGATCCTTACACATCGCTCTCCTGCTGTGTGAGTGAGACAGACTCAAAAGAAGAAAAGGATAGAACACATGTGGAGCCTATATGCAGGAAGTGAGTGTCTCTCCACTGTATAAAGGTGTGTGTGTGTGTGTGTGTGTGTGTGTGTGTGTGTGTGTGTGTGTGTGCGCACCCCAGTGTTGAGTGACCTGTGGTAATGTCAGCTGTGTCCTACAAGAGCATTACAAGGTGAACAATGCCTGTGGTAAGGAGGATAGAGAGGTAAAAAAGGAAAGGGAGGGGAGAAAAGATAAAAGTGAGAGGAAGCGCAGAGGGAGTACAGGAAGCGGGGAGAGTAAGAGAAAACAGAGGAGGAGAGAAAGATGGAACAGGGACAGGTTCAGATGCACTGGGAATGAGGAAAAGGGATAGAGTGAGAACATGGGGAAGAAATGTTAAAAATAGATTATACAAGGGAGAGAAACATGGGAGGAGCACAGCTCGCAAAGATAATTCAGAATTTGCATACACGCACTTGTTCAGCGTACGCTGACATGGACTTCGGGTACAGATGCTCCAGCAGTGATGTTATCGTGTCAGTGTGGCTTCTTGAATTGCACTGTTAGGGGGAGAGCAAAAATAGGGGAGAGAGGCTGTGCAAGATAAGCAGCTTTATGAATAAGAGGAGGCAAAGGAGAATGGGAAAAGACAAGGATTAAAAAAGAGGAGGAGGACGAGGATGTGAGATGAGAAGATGATGGGCAAGAGTTGAGGAGGAGGGGAAGAAAAGGAACAGCGGGGAAAAAAGAGGGAGAGCAGTGAGTGGGATGTGTGGAGTATTGAGCTCCAGCTGGATTGTGCAGCGAGGTGTCTTTGGTCCCTCAGAAAGAAATCATCGTAGAATGAATAATAGATGACACATGCATATACACAATACATGTTTATGTTTGTGAGTGCTGTATTGTTTGTGACTCCT
This sequence comes from Plectropomus leopardus, assembly GCF_026936395.1. Lineage (NCBI taxonomy): Eukaryota > Metazoa > Chordata > Actinopteri > Perciformes > Serranidae > Plectropomus > Plectropomus leopardus. The sequence goes on along the minus strand of NC_142181.1, from coordinate 16,610,201 downwards.
TTTCCCCTTTTAAATGGTTGAAAACAAAAAGATCTTGACAGCGGGGCAGATGATGCACACAGCTGAACAAATACATGCAGGCACATTCAGCAAGTCAGGAGAGATTTCTGCGGAAAGATCCTGTGCCCTCTCATCAATATGTGTGTTTGTGAAGACAATATGAACTTACGGAGCACGTGTTGGTGCTTCAGCATGGATGAGCGTGTCCCTGGAGTTACTCAGTGGATGGATGCGTGTGTCAGTCACGCTAAAAAGTTGACATTTCTGCCCGTCGCCCACCCAGGAAAAGCATCTGGAGAGCTGTGAATATTAAACTACCCTGAAGTAGCTTCAGGAAAAAAAATGCTTTCTGGGCAGTGTTCAGTACTAAAATGTGAGCACCGCTGGGATTTGTTCTGCAAAAGATCTTGCTCTCAGTGTTCCAGCGTCAGTTTGTGAAGGTCAGCCGCGCAGCATATTCAGCTGTTTAAAAGCGCTGCTGTCGATTTGTGTATTCAATAAAAGTCAGCCCGCCACCTTTATATCATCAAATAGATTTCAGAATATGAATTTTAAAGCGGAAAAATATGAACAGTGATGATTTTGAATCCCTGTTTGGGATATTATTTCACTGTAGCAATGCTTTTACACTGATCTCAGCATATTTGGACCATTTTTAACAATGAAAACATTGCTTAAAAAATCAGTGCTGAATCTATTGGATGGTTTTCTTTAGTTGCGAACATTAATTTTTTTTGGTCATGTGAGCACATCAGTCAGAAACATCCATACCACAGCACTGAACGTGATTAAAACTTCTGGCTCAGGACAGCAGAATAATCGTTAATTGGCACTGAGAAACCGTGTTGCAAGTGAGGGAGCGGCAGTGATATTTATAACCATTTTAAAAATTAAACACAATAGCGACCGAAACTGGCTGACATTTAGTGATACACGGACTTGTAAAAGTCAATTGTGTTGCAACTCAGAGGAGCGTGCGTGTGCATGTGTGAGAGAGAGAGGCAGTGAGTACAACAGCAGGGGCTGCAGGAAGCAAAGCTATAACTGGATGCTGCAGATTTACCACTCAGCAATAGTCGATGTACAAAATTCATATATAAACCTCTCTCTCCCTGCCTCCTTCCCTCTCTGATTTCTGCCATACGCCAGCTTTACCTGCATCTCATCATCAGCACAAAACAGGAGCGGTTTGATGCATGGTGCACCTTCAGGATGCAGATGCAAACAAATGACAAAACAAATGGAGTAGCATTATTTCAGCAGGTTACAAAACGATACGGCAAAACAGAAAATACCTTCAAACATTTACATATAAATGGCGGCAGCTGTGTTTTCCAAATGCTAACTGTAAACTCCATACCAGGGAGGAAGATTTCCTAGATTGTTACCGCAGTGTGTGGTGTACTTTACAGCAGGAGCCCAATATTCAGTATGGCGTAGCAACAGAAAGTTTAGTACAGTTGCCTGTAACACTGGAATGCATTATGTAGGTTTTCTGAACACCTGATTAGACATGTTGCATAGGGTTGGGTATCGAAGCACTGCCAATATGTCACTGGTTCCTATACCACCTTGACTTAATGGATCAAATCATGAAGCTGATTTTGGTGCCTAATTTCGGTGCCATGTTACGTGCACAGCGAGTGTGCAGTTGAGAGAGAAAGAGAGAGATCGTATGTCAGCCAGTGTGTGCCAGTGACGGGTACAGTGAGGCTGCAGCTACCAGAGCAGAGAGAATTAAGCTAAACAACAGTGCAGTGTGTGAAAAGTTTGGGCAGTTTGTCAGTACATAAATGCGAAAACTCCTCAAGACCCAAGCAAAGCTCCCGTGTCGTTCTTGCCATCTGCTGATTACGGTGAAGCCAGTTAGCCCTGCTCTTAGCAAGCTAAGTTAGCCCCACATTAGAAACTGACCAAGCTCCCTTAAGGTAGACTGATGAACCAGCTATTCTCACTGTAGTCACTCCTTAACAAATCATATAGAAATGTCTGGCCGTGTCTCTCGTGAGACAACTAAAACTGCATTTTGCTGTTATTATTATGTGAAAGAGTTATGTGAATTTGTAAATAGTGTTTTGAATTAATTCATTTATATCTCTAAGTGTACTTTTACTATTAACTATTAAGAGATAATATTCTCAATTTCAACTTCAAATTGGGCTTTGCAATAAAAAGAGACATTATTTCCAGTCATTAACTAATGTTTTGTGCTTTATTTAAAAAAAAAAGTATCAGTTCAGGCACAGTTTGGGCATTGGAAACATGTTAAAAGTATCGTTTTGGCACCGCTATTGGAAAACAACACCTAAATGATACCCAACTCTAACATTGCATCACCTTTAAGTATATTCACTACAGATTAAATGCATTTAAAAGCAGCACTGCATGATTAATTAACTCAACTGTCACCCCTCATACCATTAAAAAAGGACAATGTATGCAGTGTGTAACAGTTTGTACATGTCACTTTTTATCTCACAATTACATCCTAGTCTTAATGTGCTTTCCGTGTTTTATATTGCCTTACAAGTGACACATAATGTAAAGTGATAATGAAATACCCACAAGGCTAAACCAACAACAGTGCAAGCACTCACACATCTACTTACCACAGGGACTTTGAGTTAGCACCTTTCCATTTATCTCTCTCAGCAGAAAGCCATTTCCCTCTGCAGGCAGGAGAGAAAATGGGACTGTTTTTGGATTAAAATCTTGTTCAGGTTTAAGGTTTTAGCTTCACACAGGCTCTTTGGCTGTTACAGCAGCAGCTTTACACCAAAACGCTGATGCAGTTTATTTGTATTGGAGGGAGAATGAGACGACGGTGAGATTTGAGAGTGTTGAATTTGGAGATTGGGATCTTTTAGGAGCAGTGTTCGTCAGTGCCCTATTGGTGGGGGTTTTACGTTTTACGCAAATAATGGTGTCAGGGGTGACAGGGTGAAGTTTTGTATTGAGGGGCAAGCGTTTCTTTAAAAATGTCAGGGTTAACAAAGCTCTGATGATAGTGTTATTTTATTGCTGCTTATCCTTTAATCTGGCCACTCTTAGCAAAAAAATTACATAGGTCAACAGCGTGAGCAACTTTTCATGACATTTAGGAAGTGTTTAAACTCAAAGCATTATGTCATTTTGGGGCCAGTCATATGTCTTTTTGGAGGTCAGTGGAAATCAACCTGTTCTGTTGTTTATGTATGAGAGAGTGCTGTGTTTAAGATGTATTTTTTTGCATTGTATGTTAAATATGACTAAAAACAGGTTTTTAGGTAATTACTCTATTGCAATGTGATTCATTTGACATACAACGAGGCTTATTTTGTCTTTGTATGGTGCAGTTTGGACTGAAGATTTATTGCTACTTTATATGTTAAATAATGTGTCAGTTGCTTTAAATAAAGAAATACAGAATAGAGAGGTGATGAGGATGTGATAAAGAATAAAGAATTTCAAAAAATGCTGCCTTCCATATAATGCTAAATACTGCTTTTTTGCCATATACCCTGGGGAGTGCAGACTGAGACAAAGACATTTGCTTTGAAACCACAGTAACGTCATTTTATCCTTGTCCAGATAGGATTAGACATCTTCTTAAATCATCATCAGCAGAAGTTCAAGTGTGATTAAAACACGTCAGATGAAGTTGTGGTTCACATTAATCAGAGAATATACTTTCATGTCTCTGTCGGTTCAATTCATGCACATGCTGCAGTGTAATAGGAAGGGTTGACAGTGGTCTAATCATTCGGAACAACAGTTTATTTTTACGTCAGTTATATAATAATCCGTTATTAAATGGGACCATTGTTGATAACCTGTGTCATGTAACTCTAAGACACTTCCAGTAGAATTACACTGCTCACATTATATCCTTATCTACAAAGAATGTGTGCTTGTTAATTTCTGTCACACATCAACTCCATTTTTTGGCAGATAGGTGCTAATGAAGTTGTATTTACAGTGCAATTTTTTGCTAGTTTTGGGGTGTAATTATGAATGCTTACACTTCTAGCTGTTTTTTTTTGTCAAGTGTGATTCATTTAAGATGAGATACAAGATGCACAACATGAGAACGCAGACAAAAAGCACATGCATGTACTCTTAACCCCACCCCCCCTCTTTCCTTCCTTCTACTCAATACACAGTATATGACTTTAAAGCTTGCAATGGAAATCAATAAAAACCCAATCTCATCCCAACTTGTAAAATACTGTTGTTTGGTCAGTGGACACGCTAGTTATTTCTGCTCATTAGATGCATACAGTCAAAAAAAAAAAAACGTACAACTTAGAACACTTTGTATTTATATGTATTTCCTTGTGCAACAAAAGCATGGTTAGGTTTAGGCAATAAAAGCATGTGGCTTGGTTTGCAAAAAAACATCAAAGCTTAACATTCATACAGAAAGTAAACAGTGGGCTCTCAGGTGAAAGTCCAGGGTTTGTGGACCCATCCACCTCCCCTCTCACCCAAACTATAGGGACTTTCTATCTCCGTATATTACATTATCACTTTCGGCATATCATACTGGAGTGAAAAGTGCTGGCTAGCAGGGCTATAAACTGATGGTGCCCGACGGCATATCATACCACCACGAAGGGTATAAACTGACACCAACCCAACTGTTAACATATCATACCGCTACGAAAGGTGCTTGTTTGCTTTGCTGTCTGACACCAAAATCACTGACCAAGCGAGGTTTTTGACAAATTGGAATTGAGAACAGGCTGAAACAAAATGTAAAATGTAATACACAGCCAACCACATTGTTTCTCAGGTAACACGAGGGGCAACCAGATCTTATTGAAATCAGACTCGATCCTTCAGAGAGAACCTTAATTTTTCAAGGTGAAGCATATCGCTCATTTTCATGGAGCCACAGCCTAAAAATTTCCTACATCTTCTAGAATGTCACACTTAGGTGTTAAGACCAAATTTGAATGCAAACATACATATAGTATGGGCTTCATCCCTTTCTGAAGATAAATTATGCATACCTGTAGCAAGAGAGAGGCAGCAATAACAGTGCAGGTGCCATTTCCTCTATAATCAAAGTAATATTTCTTGTCGTGGGAACACTGTGATTATAGGAAGCTATCCGTTTATGCATTGCATTTTTGTCACATGCAGTTGCTGCATTTTAATTTCAATATTTTCTCTTGGGAAGACCCACTTGGACTCCAGGCTTGTTAGGAAACTGTGTGATGAGTAAAAGCTCTCTGTGATGGCTTACACTGTAAAATATTAACTTATAATTTGAACAGTGTTGCAGTTCATGTAAATTAAGACCCTTCAGAACTGCCTTTGAAATATGGTACACTGTTGCTAATATTGGAAACAAAGCAATGTGTTTATTTTTATTTTTTCTTGTTTTTTGATAAGAGTAATTTGCATGTATTTAGCATGAAATGTAATCAAAAATGTAACAGGCTACAGATCCAAATTTTGACCTTTTGTCCAGAGTGTTGCTGCTGTGCTAAGTTATCACTTAGAGCTTTAACAGGACGGAGTGAAGCTGATTTGATTGAGCATTATTGGTAAATCCCCATGACTTGTCAATAAATTACTGACCATTTATTGCCTGTCATTCTCTTTTCCATTAGTGTCACACACTATTGCTTTCTGCCAACTTGTTCCCATTATGTACAAAGTTGCTTATGAATCAATATTTTGTTCGCCACTGGGTTGGAGAATTGCTGGAGGCATTTGTTTTGTGTATTTGTTATTATTTTCTTGACCAATAACATTGAACTATACTCTGTTTCTTCCAACCACTCAATGAGCGATTTGAGAATAGTACCAGGTTTCCCCCAAGAGGACTACTTGCAATGTGACAGCTAATCACTTTAGCATGCTCACATTACACTACTAATGAGGCCAGCAGTGGGAGATTTGTTCGGGTTTAACAAGGAGGTTGGTGGGCCGACCAATTGCTTTCCATCACAGTTATCCCATAAATCTATAGTCACTTAGCAGAATGCATTTATTAATTTGTTTTAACAGGGCAATAGGCTGCCAATTATCATGTGGTTTTAGAGGTATTTCTGTATTCAGGGCCTTTATGAAATGGATGTTATGTCTTTAGAAATCCTGTTACTTTAGAGTTTGCCTGATAAGCACTATGCAGAGATGACATGAATCAACAATGGTTGAACTTCTGCATTTTCTTATATATATATACTGTAGATATTACACTCCCTTGTTAGTTCCAGCATACACAGTAAAGCACTGAGAATGAAGACATCTACAATTTGTCTGCCTTGGGGTTGACTATCCATCATTGTGTTAGCCTTCATTTGATCAAATAGGGAGAAAGATAAATGTGAGTAAATAATGTGAGCTGTAGATGTTTTGTCATCAGAGCTGTCCAGAAAGTAGCTACCTTTCATAGCCATGACTCTGACACTGAGTTAATGTGGATGAAATGCTTCGAGTAATTTTAAGTGTAATGGGCTGCTGATTTGGCCTTGCCTGATCAACCGAGATACTACTTTGTGGCCATGTTTAGAAAATGAAATACACACACACACACTCCAAGACACACTTGTAACATTTTGCCCATGACAAAAAAAGCACAAATGTTATCCAGACAAACAGCACATTTCTTCCAGCTAAACACATCTTTGTGCCCCAGGCTGAAAATACGGAACAGCTGTAGCTGTAGCTAACAGGTGCTGACAAAGTCTGCACTTGAATATCTTCAGATATTGATTTTTTACACCAAAAAAACTTACATCATCATTATTATTTCATGTCTGAACCTTCCAAAATCATTAACGCATTAACTATGATTTACAAAAGTTTTGTTGGCAAATATTTTCTTCTGAGACTGAGAAAGGTTACAATCTGCACTCACTTTTAAGTCAAATGACGCTGCAGTGATCACAAGTATTTATCGATTTTGACACTCTTGCATGTAAAGCACTTTGAGCTGCATTTTATCAATAAAAGGTGCTATAGAAATAAAGATTATTATTATTATTGTTGTTATTATTGTTATTGTTATTGTTATTGTTATTGTTATTGTTCTTCTTATTATTATCGGTTTCAGCTCCGAGTGGCGTCTATCGGCAGTGGCGAAAATACAGCACCCGAGTAGACGCACTAATTTTAGGCCGGCACAATGTAATGTAATGTAATGCAATGACAGGCTGCCAAACCATCAGTCTCTGTCCAAGTGGCACTTGAAAACTGTTTAAAATTTAATCTTCACCAAGATGAAACTGAGACTGAATAAGTAAGTGATTAAAAAATTGACCAGTGTTACATTTTCCCTGGCCTACATGCTGCTTTATACTGTTTCAGGCCTGTCCAAGACGTTAAATGTGACACACCAGGAAACAAAAGAAAGAAAGAAAGAAAGAAAGACATAGAAAAACAGAAAAGCATACATGTCTACTGGCAATGTGAAAGCAGGGGATCACCTTTTTTTAACAGATTTTCTTTCATGCAAAACTTGCACTGGTGTGTTAATTTTATTGGAAAGAGCATATCAAACAAAACACAGTATTTAAAATTTTTGAATGTGAAGAAAAATGCAAGAAAATGCAAGCTAATTTCTTCCTTTCTGTCTTTCAGACCCAGTGATCGGGAGGAAAGCCACGTCTGACATCGAGAAGGAAAGAGATGAACAGATAAGGGATTAAAAAAAAATAAAGTAGCGGGGTATCAGTTAGCCAAATCACATCAATTTCAGCCATCATCCTCATCAAAATCATGTCACTATCATCTCTAAATAAGTTTACATGTCCAGAGTTCTTCATTGAACCTCTAAATACTTTAATGTGAAGAAAAAATGCTGTATGACTCTATATGACTGCACATGCATTATTAACGTCATGGCTGTAGTCATCCAGGCCCTCTGCACATCGTCATTATCACATCCTCGTTACCAACCTGGAGTGCATTTACATGCACACGGCAGGATGAGTGACAGGTCACGTCTCACTTAATGATCTCGTTCTAAAGAGTTACATTCTCATATGTGTCTGGCAGATATCCCTTTATATTAATCATCAGACTGACACAGGTGCTCCATGCTAGCATCTCTCATCACTCCCATCCTTTTGACTCCATGACTTCATACCGATTATTGTAAATGGGATATGTGATACACGGGTGCCATCAGATATGTACTGTCCATACACGTGTGCACGTAATTGCGCTCACTGCCATTTCTGAGTGTCACCACTATAGTCATGATTGTTACAGTTCCCTGCCAGGATGTAAGTTGGTAAAAGAGGAAATCGACGGAGAACCTCAAACCTTTTGACCCATCTCAAACCCCCACCTCAAAAAACAAACAAAAAAACGAGAGCTTTGTCTTCACTTTTTCCCCCTCTGTGCTCCCTTCACTTTTTCTTTGGGCTTTATCTTTTGTATGTGTACATAAAGCAATTTCAAATCTTATAGTTTTGTACATGTAATTTTTATGGTGTGTGGATTTTTTTTAATAAAATAAAACAAAAATGGAAGTTTTTTTTCCGAGACTGGCTGCATTGTTTCTATCTTCTTTATTTGTTCGTTTTCCGTCTTTTTTGTGATGTAGGTTTTAATCTTTGGTGTTGAAACAATACTGTGGTATAATTTTCAAGATGTAATCACAGTTGACAGTTTTCAGTTGAGGTGAAGGCAAACACTGAACACAGTTAATTAACGTGTTTCTACCACATAGCTTGAATACTAATTAATTTCAACTCTTAAAATTATTGTTGTTGAGGTATGTTATGTGGTTGGAAATGAATACATAAACACATGGATATATGAAGAAATAATAATGACTGCAAGTACATCATCTGTATACTTAAAGAATAGCACAGATAATTTACTGTTTCTCTTCAATGCACATGCATCATTCATTTTATGTCGTATGATTAATTTTTTTTTTCACCATAAGAAAGGGCCTTATACGGATCTTACTTTTTAATTCAGAGTGATGGCTATATTACATTCAAATATCAAGATCAAAATGATGCATAGACATATATATATATATATATACATATATATATAAATAAAAATGGTTCAAATGAACAGAACTGATTCTGCACTTCTGCAGTTCCCCCTCAACACTACAGAAATTGATACACTCTTATATCGTCACTTTTGCTATTTTGTTCACTCTCACAGCTCTAATTGGGGTCATTTTTGGCTACAGCAGGCAGCCGTTTTCAGCTCTGATAAACCCACTGTACACTACCTGCAGCACCTAACTACACACCTTAGTTAGCTACTAGCTGGTGTACACAGTGGAGCAATTAGCAGCTAAAGAGCCAGATATTTCCCTCAGGAGTTGGTGAAGACCTGACCAGTTACAAAAAGAAAGTTCTTACTAGACCTTTACCAAAAAGGTGGCCTGAAAATAATTTTGAAATGAATGTTAATGTTTAGCTCAGTTATTACTGATGTTTCATTTTAGGTTAATGTAATGTAACAAGACTTGGCCCCAAAATAAGCATAAAGCATAAATATATGATTTGATAATTGTAAATATAGTTTTCTGGGTATAGTTTCTGGACATTTTACCCTAGAGTCTTTTTTAAAACAAATTCCAGTCATTTTTTGTAAGCTTTTACTATGTTCTTGGAATTTGCATGGCTTGGGTTTCAAGGGTTAAATCAGTGATCACAGACCAAAATGATGTATTGATGACACATGTTTTGCTTTACTTTGCAGAGACATTAAAGTCTTCCTGCACATGACCGATGAATGTATTGCTTACTGTGCTTTTGATTGTGAATTTCAAAACTTGAAACTCAGTCCAGCTGCCCTGGAAAAACTGTCAATATTGTCTTAATTATTCACTAAAATGGGTTTGGTTTGGGACGCTATCATATACTGTGCATGAATGCATTAATGTCGTACTTGCTAACATTATCACATGTGTGAGCTTTGCATAAAGCCCTGTTTACATTGACACTTAAAAAGGTGTTAGCTTGCAAAATGTACATTTCCCTTGTTTTCTCTTCCCAGCTACTATTACTTAATGTTTCCTGTGAAAATAACCTAAATACGTCTGCTCCCTCCCCTCCCTTGTCTCCCATTATCTCCTCCTATCACCTCACTCCTCCCCCTCATCTATTCCCCTCAGCCCCCTTTGCTTCTCACCCTCATTCTCTCTCCTCCTATAACTCCAATCCCCTCATCTCTCAATCTCTCTCTCTTCCTCTGTTTTTCCTCTCAACTGTAATACCCAATCTGCTCTACACAGCTCCATTCTGCTCCCCCCATCTACTCCGTCCCTCAGTTCTCTGCTCCTTAGTTCCTGGCGGGCGGCCAGCTGCAGATCAGCTCCTCGCCATTTATGTCTCCTCTTTCTCCTTTTACTCACATCACCACCTGTTGACTCCATTTCCTCTCCCTTCCTATTTCTTTTTGTCTTTCCACATGAAGCAGAAAGAATTAGAATAGATGGGGTATAATGAAAGGAGAAGTAATATATATATCTTTACTTGCAGAAGTGAAAAAAAGGGAATGACTGATCTAATTTTACCGCAGCACCATCAAAGACAGGAAAAGAAATGGAAAAAGGATGAACACAGTCATCCCATAAGCTATCAGCAGTTGTAGAAAATGTTGCACCTGGGGTCTCATTTTGAAAAGGATCCTAATATTAAAATTTGATTCATGTTTCACTATTTGAGCTCTATACCAGGCGGTGAATATGATTATAGCAGGAAATCAACACAGCAGAGTAGAAAACAAAGCTTGAAAACAGCCTGATGAGTTATTATCATTATAAATTAATTATTAAACAGTCACCTTGGTTCAAAATGTGTCTTCCTAGGGCATGAATAAAACAAGAGTCCCATCATAGTCATTGTGATACTGTATCAAAAATAATCAGTTATGTTACTGAATTCATTAATTTAGTGAAATATTTATGTCAACATACTTTGCATGGTATCAATATGCAGCATTAAAAAGTTATAGTAGTTCCAGGAAAATATGTTAAGCTCATTAATATGTAAATTTATGCTCCAAACTTAATCAGACCACCCTCTCTACAGGGACAATTCTTCATGTACATATTGGATTCCTGTCATGTACTATTCACAAGTCAGACACAGTTCACACACACACACACACACACACACACACACACACACACACACACACACACACACACACACACACACAGACATCTGAAAGCACAGATACATAAGTGCATTCACATAATGGTTCTACTCCAAAGATGATTTAATTCAGTATAGTAAAGACTCAGACACACACACACACACACACACACACACACACACACACACACACACAAAACCCTCATCGCACACAGATACAGACAGGTAGATGTCAGCATGATGGTATTAAAAAGAAATACAAGGAGAACAAGAAGTTTTGTCACGGTGTCCTTGACTGTTCTTAGTGTGAATTATGGAATGAATTTTTCGTTCTACTGCTTGTTAAATCAAAGCCTTCAAAGGCAGAAAAAAAACTATTCAATTTAACTAGTTATGAGATTAACCACAAGGCCACAGAACTCAAGCCTGATTGGACAGATAAGAGAGGAAACTCTTATTATAAAAAACTTGTAGCCTTGAGTGGCAAGCCTTGGAAACTCACACAGTTAGATATATGCTCCCTTATACACTCAGATGTAGACGATTTAAGCAGGGGAGGGGGTACAAAACCCTGATTAGCGTCCTACCCAGAGCTATATCCAATAAATTATTAAGAATGGGCATATTACATTTTAAAGAAGCATTTCTATGTTAATATGTGCACCATTTCTAATAGTGCTTGGCGATGTCTACATAACTGCCATGTGATGATGTCCAAAGTAAAACATCCCAATGGACAATGACATTGTGACACTGAAAATCACGATTGTGGGCTCAGTGGTCATTAAGTGACTGCTATCAGCGATGGACAATAGCTTTTTCCATTGACAGAACCCTAATTTCAAGCCTTTACGGGATTGGTTTGGGAAGTTGGAGTAGTCACCACACCAAATTGACATCTGGGTAAAAGGGACAGCCGGCAGGAAGAGACCATGGATGTTTTAAGTGTGCAACCAACTGCCAGGACATTTAAAAGCAGCCAGCAGCAGTTAGCAGCTAAATCACCTTAGAAAAACAGAAGCTGAAAAATATCCGCATATTGGTCAGACAATGAGATCCAGAAGCTCCTTATCCTCTGAGCAGAGGACAATATCACCTGCCACATAACAGAGAGGTACATGGTCACTATTGCCATGTTACCCCATTCTTATTGTTCAGAGAGGGTCACACTTCTTTTGCTCATGGAAAGCCAGCAAAAAGAAATCTAAGGTGGCATAATAAAGAGGTCTTCATAGAGGACCTATTGCACGATCTCTGTGTAAAAAGGGCTGGTGAGTCAGATAACAAGCAACAATTGGAGTAGGCGAGTCAGAGAAAAGTAATTTCACATGGTTGAGAAAAATAGACAGCAAAAACAGGGCTTTTAGCTTTTCTGGGGTGCTGAAGTAGCAGGTGGATTTGTTTTGCTAGACCCACCCTTCTGTCAGTTTCGTTGTGGATCTATAATACACCCTAAACAATACAGCACTGGGGGAGAGAGGGGGCCACCTCTGTTAAAAATTAACCTATTGCTTGCTACACGCAAACGCAAACAGTGAAGCACATCTGTAAACACATTCACGCAGAAAAGATGCCCACAGACACACATTTGCAGGTGAAAACAAAGGTTTGCAAGAGAAATTCAGTTATCAAAGTTTCTCTTCAGAGGCTAATTTTAACTGACTTCTTCCATACTTGAGTGACTTCTTCAGTATATTTGCTCTGTGTGCCATTACTACTTGTCTGACAGCTTCTTGGGTGACTGAATGATTTATTTCTAAACTGTGTCTAAGTGAAATCCCTTTTTTTCTTCTCCCAGACTTTAATTTCCTGTCTCTGCCATACAAACAACCAGTGCCTGGTTGTGGAGTTTCTTCCCTCTTGGTATAGTCTCAGTGAAATGTTACAGGGTCGAGAAAAATGGTAAAAGAGAATGCTGGAATACATGCGGCCAACATCCTCAGACAGGTTTAAACTCAGGATGTCTGGCTGAATCTCATTTGCAAGTGCTCAACGTTCCCTCCTCATTCACACTTGGGGGAGTCCACTGCTACACCCAGATGTGTTAAGCCTTTGAGGACTGCCTTCTCTCTGATGCCATCGACTCAGGTGGAGACTGGCCAACTTGATTTGAATTTCTTGGAATTCCTTGCAGTTTTAAGGTGTGAAGTGGTTTGAAAACTGTAAAACTATCTACAAATGTGAGCTATTTTAGCCTGGTTTCACCCTAAATTATAGATATACACAATGCAGGCAGCAAGCACCAGAACTGCAGGTCCAGTCCAAAATGGAAAGATGTTAAGGCCCCATTTATATGAAATGATTAAACAAACTTTTGTTTACACTTAGCCACATAAATGATTTTCCAATGGCCAGATCGCCAACCGATCTGAGTCTCTATCGATACCACTTTTTATACTTCTCTATTTTATGGCGGAAAGACGAGGTGACAATACATTTTAAAAAGAACTGAAATTATTTCATTTTCACACTTAAGTGTTGGTTAATGTCTACTGTCACTTTCAGTCACTTTTTTAGTGATTAGTAAATAAATTATTGTATTTTATTTTTAATTTTTACTTTAAAATTTTTTGGCATCAGTAGTTTTAATTATGCATTACAAATCTCTCACCTAAACAACTTTAGTGTTTCTTGCCAAAAACAAAATTTTCTTTTTTCCTCATGTTACATTTGAACACATCACAATGATTTATTTACATTTTACAGATCTGACCTTGAACACATAACAATGACACTTTATGCAACATTGTTTATTTAGCTAACTAGCTTTTATCCTGCCAATTTCAACTCGGATTTCAACACTGGATTACTATTTTTAAGTGACGGGACTTGCTACAAAGTTTGGATGTGCTTACCATTGCTGTTTTGAGTGGATGATGATGATGACTGTGCCGGCTCTAGCACAGCAACAGCAGCTGACGGAGTTGAACTGCATTTAGGTTTAATATGATACACAATGTTGATGTGCTTGGCCATGGAGTTCCCCCCTTGCAAGAAATTATTTTGCAACCTAAAATGCATTTCACTTCTTCTTCATCTTTTGCTTTGGTAAAATATAGCCAAACTTTAGACCTCTTTGCAAGTTCAGCCATCCTTGCAAACAAATGACCATCAGATTTCTTCCTTGCTTGATTTAATATCTGTTGGCTAGCAGTTCAATTGCATTCAAAAACTTAGTTGGACAATCAGTGAATGCGGACCAGTGATTGGATGGGATGTCAATGACGTGACTCACCTCGAGATGTAATGTCACACTACAGGACCCACGGGACTTGATAGCAGTATCGTTAAATTCAACACTATTGATTCTCAGTTTTGAAAATAGTGAAACCGAGTCCTCAATAGAACCGGGTTTAAACCCCATCTCTAGTGGTAATAAACCTGAAACACCAAAAAAAGAATAACTTGGGCTATTAATCAGTTTAGCTATAAGGAAATTGCAGTTAGTAATAATGACAGCATGGCTAACAACTGTGAATATATGTGGATGTATTAATAGTGTATAATATATAGTGATTGACACACGTCTCACATTGACTTCAACCACCACCAGCCACACTTAAGCCCTTTCCTCCTGCAGAACCTGCAAAAATCCAGCTTTTTGTATGTAATGAAAAGGTTACAAACAGGGCGTGGATGAAGTGACTCTGCAGTAGTCACAGGTATTCATCAGCTCCCGCTCTGATTGGCAGTAATGGAAATATAACACCCAAGTGAACAAGCTAATTTTAGCCCTTTTACCAGGGAGATACAAGGATGTGCCCACATCATTCCAAATTAGTCTGCACCAAGTTTGAAAGAGAGACTGAATAAATGAGAGAAAAAATGAGTAACCACTGTAACATTTTCACTGGCCTCCATGCTGCTTTACTAACTTAATTTCAGGTTTGACCGTGACATTGAACATGAGGCGCCAGTAAAAAAAAAAAAGAAAGGCATACTTGTCTGCTGCAGAGCCGTGCACTAGTCCTCTGGCAATGTGAAAGGAGCCTATTGCCTATTTTCATATTTTTAGCATGTTTGTTTTTTTTAACGACATGTGCTAAGAAAAAGGGCATTCCAGTAGCTTTTTAGTGAGCAAGATGCACAAAGTGACACAATGTAAATGGGCTCAGACTAAAACTAATTTGACTGTTTTTAAGTAACTAGGAACCCTGCCTCAGCAAGTCATCTCTTAAAATATTATACATTCAGGTTTTTCCCCACACATGCACAAAAATCATTCTGAAAAAAAAAAAAAATACAACAAAAAACTATTGTCCCTTTTTAAGAGGCTCAGGGCAGTCGGTGTTAGGGAGGATGTTCTTGAAGAATCTTTAAGCTTTTCACACCTCAGTTAATAAGTGGAGAGTGCGTATGTGGACTATATTTTTTAACGACTATGACAACAACCCTTCATAGTGTCCCTTTTGTGAGATGAAAGGGTAAGTGGCTGACATTGCTCCATTTCTGTTTTTATATTACTTCACTCCCCCCTCTTTACCTCTTCACATGACGCATATGACACATCACATATAGGTTGCCTGTAAACTAAAAGGAGATGCAGCTAATGTCATTTGCTGCATATGTTTGAGCCAACTGAGCCACCGGGTGTCCTCAACTCCAATTCACAAAGGGAAGGAATGACGCACTGAATGAAATAATGTATTTCGAACTACCTGTCTTCAGTTTTACCTGGCTGGTGGTTGATCAACAGAAGGAATTAACACTATGGTTAACTTGTGAATGATGAATTAAATGAATGGCCACTTGATTGTCTTCGTTTTTTGACTACTAAATTGGACAAAAGCTACAGTTAAAGCACCAAAAAAAAAAAAGCCTGCTGCACCGCCGCTACTTTAATTCTCCATCCACAACCAGCATTATTTATGACATCCCAAATCACTCTAGCAAGGCAACTGAATGGACTTTTAAGAGACAGCCTACTTGCTAGGCAGAGGGAGCTGGGGTGATGGAGGCAATTGTTTGCAATCAGCAGAGCTCAGTATTTATAATAACAGCACCTCATGGTGAATTTCGTTTAATCTTCTGCAGACAACCATCAGATGTGTTTTAATGAGGACAGCTCACAGTGAGAGATAACTGGAAAACTCTTCTCTCCCCTGGTTTTATCTTAGGTTGGATGCACACCACAAGATCTCATCAAGTTTAGTTCAACTAATTAAACCCAAAGTTACTGTCCTCTCCCAGCCCAATTTTTCCAGATGAGGGAACTGCTGTGAGACAGCCACAAAGGAAAAACATGATGGCTGGATTTAGAAAAAAAATATCTAAATTTGTATGTGTGAAACTGCTTAATTGGGGCTAAATCTTGTCAAAAGCATGTAGCGTTTGTCCACATTTGGCAGCAAGTAGCAGGGGGGCAGCAGTGATCTGCATCTGTATCTAAAGGAACAGCATGGAAACCTGTCCAACCAGTGGAACATTCTGATCAGTATCACATTATTGTGTGCAGCTCCCTCATTGTGCTGGGACTTTACATATTACATCTGATATCACACCTGCACAACAGGATACGGCATAAAACAACCCACATCATTAACATGGAGTGTGCATCTCTGGATTGTGTGTGAGCAGGGAAAAAAAGGCAGTTATTTGATTTATTTATTGTTAGCAGCTGTTTGTGATTTCTTCTGGTGCATTGTTGATATGCTTTACAGAGTTATGGAGGTTTTGTGGGGGGTTTTCAGTTTCTCCTCACCGTCTAACATAGATTGCGTAAACAAAAGGATTCAAATTGCACAAATCCAGGAAGGAATCAACCCATCAAAAGATGCAAAAAGACTACAAAGAGACCAACAGTTCTGCACTGTAAAATCTGAATATCAATACTCAATAAAGCTTTAGCCAAAATACACAAAACTGTCCAGTTAAGTCCAACTAACTTGGTTTACTAAAAAACCTAAGTTGCTATCTCTTAGTAAGAACAAGTTAATTCACTTGTCATGTTTAAGTTGCAACAGTTTCACAAAAATAAGTAAATGAAACTAATAGTTATATTTACTAGCCTTTATCAAGGCAATATATTTTCTGGATTATTAAAATTAAGAGCAGCTTGAGAGTTTGCTGTGTGTGTGTGTATGTGTGTTTCATGCTTCTGTGAAGGAGAGGTAGTGAGTCCCTTTACATCTGTGCCCACAAGCCAATTGTCTCATAATCCGCCCGTGCTTTAGCTCAGTTCATGCTGGCACAGGTTTGAAATCCCCATCTGTTCACTTACCCCATATCAAGAAGTGAAAATAGAGATTCCTCACATCATGACATGCCTACTTTGCCCATGTTAAAATATTTACTTTGCTTCCACAGCACATTTTCTAAATCAATTTCGTAAGTCTTTAAAAGTGAAAACTTGCTGCTGAAAGCTATCTGTGCGGAGCTCTGCAGCAGCAGCCACAGTAAGGCAGATGTCAGTGTCGCCACTGTGTAGAATCTATTTGCACGCACAGATTTACATTATACAGACAGGTTTGATTTAGGTTGCATGCTCAAGCTCTTTCTGATATCGAAGACAAGTCAAATGCAGAATTTTATGAGGTTTGTCTGACCAGAGAAATGTGTTTTAACAACTAGTAAAGGTGGTAGTAAATAAGGAAATTGCCATTGAAACCAAGTGTATTTAAATAATGCATTCAAGCCTTCCTTCTCGCATCCTTAATGGAAGCAACTTTGCAGAAAGTAGAGAAACACCACATCACTGCATTGCTGCCATTGTTTCTGTGGTCTTTAATGCGCACAAATATTTTCTTTTTCTTTTTCTTTTTTTTTTTACTTCTGTCAAGAGACAGCCAAGTGTTTTTAACTTAATGTTGAGAGGAGAAAGACTGGAATCTAGACACAAAGAGATACTGATGTTTGGATTTGGCCATAGTGGTTTTTGACAGTAAGAGGCCAGCATCCATTTATTGTTAATGGAGAGCAGCACAGAGGGGCAGAAAGAGGCCACAGCTTTGAAAATGATTTGTTGTCCAGTGCAGTCCTCCTCCAAGTTTTTCAGGGGAGAATGAAAATGCTGCAACAATGACAGCTCTTTCGTACCTTTGGGGTATTTAAAATGTGAGTGTTATTTCAATAGCTATTGAATATGCATTAGGTTGAAAGCTGAATCGGTTAATTAATTTGTTTCTCAGATTGCTGTGTGCTACAGCTTCCACCTGGCAGTGTGCTGTGCCAACAGTACTGGTATGAAAAGCCACAAGAAAATGAAAAACAGAGAGGAGACAGTGAAAGTTTCACAAGTCATCAGAGTCTAGTTAGAGAACAGCTTCATCGAAATGATCTCATCGAAGATAAACAATGCTGTCAGCCAATCGGAGCAGAGATTACACTCAGTTGAGGGACTTGATTGAGATGTTACTGCCAGTGGCTGAAGTAATCTCAGGCCAGTGTGTGTGTGTGTGTGTGTGTGTGTGTGTGTGTGTGTGTGTGTGTGTGTGTGTGTGTGTGTATGTGTGTGTGCGCACCAAATGCAGGCCATCATTTCTTATCTGCTATCACCACTCTTATCTTTCTATCTTTAAATAAAGGGACTATATCTGCGGTCTGCCATCCATATATCAATCCCAACGCTTCACTCAATTTCAGAGCATGAAGAGGCAGTTTAAATCCCACAGTCTTTTGGGAGGAGTCCTTAAATTTATGTATAAAAATGTATTTTATTTCATAAAATTTGTTTAAGTAAGTTGTTAAATTGTGTTTGAACTTTTTGCCTTTGAAGGTCTGATTCATGTTCATTCAGCGCACGCTTATTTTCAAAAAGCATGGAGTGCAAAATGGGCTGAACTGTTGCTGGAGGGTAAGTTTAAAAGTTTACAAAGAGGAAAACTTGAATGTAGATTCTGGAATAAATGGTTTCTGTTGATTTTGAGATAGGCTGAGATGCTGCTCTTTGTATTTTTTTCTTCATTTGTTCAACCAGCCAAAGTTACTTGTCTTCCAACCTTGGAAAAAGCATCAACTCCAACAGTTTTGTTGGCACTGTCATAATGTGTACAAAACTTTGAGGAGTCTGGGAAAGGTGGTGCTGTATTGACATAAACAAGGGCCAAATAGTCCAAATTTAAAAGACAATACTGAAAATGAAAAGCTAAAAGTTGAAACCGAAAGCAAAAAGTTATGCTTTGTAAAAATAAATAAAATGAACAAATAAATAAATGAACAGATTTTACAATGCAACTTCAGAAAAAAAGTGATTCATAAAATCCTATGTCTTGGCATTTTAAGACTTTTGAAAGATTGATTTCAGATATTTTAACACCAATTCAGGCCTGATATTTAGATAAATGAATGCAATGCCTTTTGATAGTTTTATTGTCACGGTATTGGATTGCATCATATATTAAGTTTCCCCAAATATTTTTGCCAACAGCTAATTCCTTTCTTCCAATAGGCCTTCCAAAGAAATGGCATACATATTGGTTAAAAGATTTTCTAAGTGTTTCATATTAGTTTTTCTTGGTTTAATGTTTACCATTTTGAACTGCTATCTTCTGTAAATATGAATTAGCCTCCTGTGAGGATGCATATTTTGCTACAAAGCCCCTTTTAAAAATCTCTCAAAGTTGCATTTTGTGAGATGTGTACTGAACAGACGTTCAGCACACGGGGGTTATTCTCCACTTCCACTCAAATGAGCTGTTACGTGTCAGCACACCAGAGGAGCCGACCCGCCGGGAACTGATTTTTAGAACTGAATTTACTCATGCTAAATTAATAATCAAAAAAATCGGACTATTCCCAAAGCAAACCAAAAGTTCCTGAATCTGTTGATCTCTCACTGAGTGTTGCAATACATATAGATACTCAAAGATGAGCAAAAACAGAGTCCTGCCCTCCCTCTTCTCTCGTTTAACTCAAGTGTTTTTCTTTTCAAAATGTATATTTCTGAATTAAGTATTCAGCTTTAGAAGCACCCCAGCTAGTCCACGTTCATTTTAGAAATCATTTGTTTTACCTGTTTATTCTTCTGACTAACATCTCTTTCTTGTTATACCTTATTGTTATATCTTATTGTAGTAGTCCTGGTAGTTCTCTACAGTGAGATTTACTGTGCAAATCAAAGCAAAATATCATCCATCCCCAGATAACTGCTGCCTTTCCGTTTAAACTGAATGAGCGTGCCTAAGTCCTAAAGCCTGATACTGCAGAGAGAGTTTAGTGATCATTTACTAAGGCCGAGAGAGCCCACACGAAATGGGAATGATTTCCTTGGACCAATGAACCCTTTCAATATTTCTGTCCCATTCTCAGTGGCATACAGCTGTTGAAAATTTGCAAATTGCACGGCCCCCCGTTTAGTGTGCACTGTACAGTAATATGAACTATTTAATTTGAGTGCTGTGTGTTACGGACAACTGCATTTACTGAGCTGCATGAATAATTCCTTTGACAAGCAGCACCTTCCCCCATTATTTCCATTAACAATGTCATTTACCAATTGTGGATTTTCACCAATTGGTCTCGGCTTTGATTTTCTGGGTTGTTGCTCTCTGCACTAGTCAAGTCCTCCCCTGCAGCTGACTGGCTCCTGAGGTGAGAGCATTCTTCAGTATGTGAGTTTGCTGAAGGGTATAAAAGATAAATATTGTCTGGAAGCACCTACTACCAAATTCAATAAAATGATATACACTCGAAGAACTTGTCTTTAAGGATTCAAAGCCGCAGCAGAGACGTCTTTGATCTATTTATAGTGGCATTGCTTTGCCTATTAAAGCATTTACCTGTGATGTTGAAGCAACCTTTACCACTAAGACCTTCAAAAAATCCATCTATGATCCTGCAGTGTACTGTGAGTTTGACTTTTTTAAAGTTCAGGTTAAATCCCAATATAGCTGACTCACATACGTCTTTTTGACACATCTGTTGAATTCTTTTATTGCTCCCAATACAAATGAGGTCATCTGCTGCATTGTTTTCTATTCTTCTTTTCATCTCCTCATCTTTTCATGTACAATCTGTCATCCTTATACTTAACCTGCAGCACTCTGTAGGAGACGTTTGAACTCATGAAAAAAAAGCTACATGACAACTAAGCATTTCACCAGTGAGCCTAATATAGTAAAATTACAGTAGGATTTGTATTTTCACAACAGATTGCTACTTCCTTTTCATGGCTGATTTCATGCTTTTTCTTGCTTTTGACGTTAATTCTTCATTTCGGTCACATTTTAGTTCAGTTCTTTATATTGGGCTTACCAAGTAAACCAAGTTTACTGTGCTATATATCTGTATTCTGCTGGATGCAGAATCAGAATCAGAATCTAGTTTTATTGACAAGTACTTGTACATATACAAGGAATGCGACTTGGTGTTTTGGTGCAAAACAATTAACATAAAGTAAGAATGAAATAGTGAATATAAATTGAATAGAACATCAGATAAAAAATATAGAAGCAATTTAAATATATAAAATGACAAAATAGAATATAAGGGACACAAAAAAGTATGTACAAAAGGTTTAATGGAGGGATTTTAAATGTTTTTGTAATATATATATATAGTTACAGTGCAAATATCTTAAGTTTAAATAATTAAGTTGACCTATAGTGTGCATGAAAAAAAATTCAGTCCAGTGTGCACTAATGTAACACATAAAAAGTGATTTAACATAACATTAATGTAATGCAAACTAGTCAATCACTAGTCAACTTAACAATCAGATATAAAGTAAACATTAAGATTAGTAGTTATATTTACTTTACTTTTTCAAGACAATTGGTTTCCAAGATTATTTTAAGCAAAATACACTTGTCAGATTTTACAGTTTTTCAGGAGATGCAAAATAAGTAAATCACAGTTACAGGAGCACAGAGTTTTACCTTGTAGCCTCCCATGTGACAAATATCTGACTGATTGAAAATCCACTGTCCATCGTTAGTAACACAATAAAGTAATGTAAAAAGAAGAGCGCAGTGGAGCTATGCTTAATTTGTTCTGAAACAAACTAATCAGAAATGAACATACTGTTTGACCTGTTTCTGCCATCATAAAAGGGAAAGAGAAAGCGGTAGCTTTGTGTTCAATAAACTTTATGTTGACCGAGCTGCTACTGTCCTGTGGCTATTGCCCTCTCTAAGGCATTTAAAGTGTGCATTTGGCTGCAGTTACTTCAGAATTCTAGAGACACATCAGCCGTATCAGTGACATTTTCCACCTGCTCCAGTCTGAGGACTGATGCTGTATGGGTCAGCTGCCTCATCTTTTTTTGTTTTTCTTCTGTGTGTTTTATATGCCATTTGGCTTCTTTTTCATTTCTTTAGAGTTCATTCAAAGTGGAACAGTCACAGATTAGCATAAGTTTGTGGAAAGCGACCGCTTGTTTACATTTTTTATAGGCTTTATAGTAAAACACGATCCAACTCCACCTCTACACTCTGACACAACTGAATGAGATGCATGAGAGGTTTTGGCAGAGGGAGCTTATTTAGCAATACTTAAGCCACATTCACGTTCTGCATGAAAATTCAACCAACCTATGGCAGAGAGGTGGTCCCAAACAAAACAACGCAGGGTTGTTTGGCAAATCAGTTAAACCTGCATCAACTTGCTTGCATTGACATTCATGCAGTGTACATGATGGATAATGTGAGGGGCATATTTGCAGTTGCTGCTGTGATAATTTTAATAAGTTGTAAAATTGTGTGTCCTGTTATTAAATGCTGTCTTTCAGAATCCAATAAGTCTATAAACGCACTAATCCGTTACAGCTCACCACCACCAACGCAGCCTCCTGTTTTCTGTTATCTGGGACTACGTATGATACTGCTATGGCTTGCATTTGTTTTGGTGTTAAGTTTTGTCTGTGATCAGGTTCTTTGTATCAGAGATGGTTTTGCAGCATCTATTTCCTTATATCAAGTAAACCTTTAATGTCAAGAGCAAAGTTAGTAAAAACAGTGTTTAGCTTGCCCTAAATAATCTGTCTCTGCAGCAGAATGATCAAAAGGGGAGCATTAACATATTTTGTTTGCTAAGTCTGCTGTGTTTGACCAAGAACAATGTTGACTGTGCAGTAATTACAGTAAGAGTAAGAGAGGTGCAAGCCTGCCCAACAAGACCTGCATGTCTGATGTAAAGGCAATCATGAATCATAAGACTATAAATCAGATATGCTCATGAATTTACAACACATCAAGTGGTAATGTTTGTTTGGCTTCTGTTATCAGTCAAAAGCAAAACTCTGTGTACCATTTGTTTTATTTTGAACCAAAGGTAATGTGTTGGACACACAATCAGATATATGGACGATGCCAAGAACAAAGAAGACCTAAAAAGGCCGAAAGTAAAAATAGCGAGAAAGGAATTGAGAGACAACATATTCTATTAGAGAAAGGTGGGGACATGATTAAGTGGAGGGTTAGGTGGTTATCAGAGAGATAGGAGTTGAGAGCTTGAAAAGGGAGACAAAGGAGAAGAATATAGGGTCCAGGAAATTGGAGAAAGAAACATAAATCATTGAGTCTAACTTGACTTTAAGAGTACTTACTGGGGTTGAGCAACATAATAGGAAAGTGTAAAAGAGAGTCTGAAAATAAACAGAACAAAGCATCAGTACTGTCAAGGCATTTCAGAGATAGAGAGACAATATTGCTAATAGTTTAGCCTTCTGCTGACCGGAGCGGCCAATTCAGATTTATGCTTATGTCGCTAGCAAACAAGCCTCAAATTACAGTGTGTCCTCTGCCTCACTCCCTGCTACTACAGACCACTGTGCTGAAGGACAATGGGAAACAGGCTTGCACACAGACCACCAGCCAGCACTTGTGGGACTGGACTGCTCCAACTCCCCGACTCTGTTGGTGCCGTAACACAGGTAAGAGCCAGTGCTGCCACTGGTAACTGGCTTCAACTGTCTTGCTAACTCATCTTAAAACACATTACTGTCGTACTTAAGAGAAACAAAATAGGTCACAGTGACCTCAGATGAAAATCAAATGACTTCATCGCTGAGTCTGAATGGATGTTAGGGCGGGTTAATTTGACTTCAGAATAATATCACAATACTTCTAGGCTATATCGCGATGCACGATGTACATCTCGATATTTTTGAAATCTCTTCTAAACTACTGTAAACTACTTAACTAAAAAATCATTAAATAAACTCCGGGTACAAAGTAGCTACTGCCATGAAATAAAGTTGAATAATCGACTGTTTTAATAAAGTTGAATAAAATACTGTTATAATGCACAATAACATAAAGTATAAAGTTAAATAAAGTGCTGTTATAGTAAAGTTAAAAAAATATTGTTAAATAAATCAAATTGGAACCCATGGTGCTTTTATTTTGAATGACACGGCCTGTCTCGACCAAGAAGTGTTGATGTTTAGCGGCACATTTTTGTGTGTGTATGTGTGTAGGGAGAGAGAGAGAGAGAGAGAGAGAGAGAGAGAGAGAGAGAGAGAGGCAGAGAGTCGTTGCAGAGAGAGGGAAAATGCTGCGAGTCTCATGTCGGTTGCTAAAAAAACAGCAGGACAAGTTATACTTGATGTTCATGATAAAGTCATTTTATACATCGCAGGTTTATTCATGTTTTCACCCTCTCCTAGTTCTGTGTCTGACTTTTCATACTCAAATCTATCTATGTCTCCATCTTCTTGGACAATACTATTGCCAGCATCAAAGCATAGAAACAACCACTGATATACTCAGCCATTTGCCGATAGCTGATATATTTGTCCACTCAGCCAACCCTGTTTCTTACCCAGACTGAACAGAATAGAAGAAGGTGAAGAATAGTTGCATTGTGGATTGAACAACTCTTCTCATACTGAGAACCAAGGCTTTACAAACAAGTGAAAGATGTGTGAAAGTAAGTTAGGAAATTAACTGACCAACTAAGACACCATGAAACAATATAATATGCTCAAATTCCAAAACCACAAACCTGAGAAAGTGAGTGCGAGGACAAGAGCATAACTGCTCTGAAAACAAACACATTAAAATATGCCTGTGACCACAGAGGTCTGTGAAAAATGTGAAGGTAAAAGGAATAAAAGAGTATTGAGAATAATGTGAAATATTTCTCTGTTTTGACAACGAAGGCATAAGGGAGAGAACTGCCATTTGCAAATGGTTCAAGGATGGGTATAAGTACTTTTTGAGGTTCCAGGGGGTGATTCTGCTGTTCCAACTGAAATAGGACTTGGGTCATAAAAACTAAATTAAAACGGAATGAAACATGTAATCATTGCTGCATAATCCGTGGAGCTGCTACCACGCTTCTGAATATAAAAGAAAGCCTTACATTAATGAATTCATGTCACAACCTGACAAAAGGAGTGCTGAATAATAAGATATCAGCATTGCTCAGCTGCCATCACATCAGCATGGCAATGGTGATTCCATGTGTCTCATAACTTTAAATATATAAACAAAAACAAAGCCTCCAAAAGGTGTGGGAGACAATTATGAAAATGAAGGCATTTCTTATGGTATGCAAATATCAACTAGTGACAAATAATCACTAGGTGCACACATACTGGTAGCACTCTGTTTTTTCTGTTTAGAATCTCAGCAACATGTTCAGTATTGTCTATTTCACAACAGTCCCCTCTGAATGCCCTTTTTATGGCAGCTTCTTTCAAAAATTCTGATACATGTTGCAACATTTTAGGCATTATGTTGGAATAAAGTTTCAGGGGCAAGTAAAAATTGCAAAAATAGTTGCAATGCTGTCCCAGATTCCTAGGTTATTATAAGAATTCAGTGTTCCCCGCAGAATTACAATCTATTAAAATCTATTTGTGATGATAGGGAGGGTTGGGGGATGATTGTCGCAGATCAGTTACTGCTGTTGTTCAAAGCAGCGCTGAAGGACCATTAGCAGCAGGTAACATCCACCAAGCTGCTAAATCCCAACAACTCGCACACACACCAAAATGACTGTCATTTAACCCGTTAAAAACCGTTGGGTAATGTTAGCTATGCGACGCAAAAAGATAACCCCATTACTGTCTGTTCAAACGCAAAGCTTACACTCCCACAGCAGCAGCCTCATTAGAAACACAGAGAGAGAGAGAGAGGGAGGGCAGTGCAAGGAGAGGCTGAGCGAATCACTACGCTGAGTGCAGCTCTACAATTAAATGAGGTTTTTAGTTCTTTTAATTGTGAAATTTCCAGTAAAGTCGAGGTTATGGGACAAAATGACAAGGTCATGCAGAATTCACAGGGACTGGCTGACTTTAGGTTAACTTCAGAAGGTTAGGTCAAAGTTTTATTGATTTTATTACAACATCACTAAATCATACCAGAGTTATACCTACACACTTTTTATATAAAACATGTCTAGACCATACTTTTTATTATTAAAGTTAACTTTACATTATTGCTTTCTTTCTAATCTCTAAAAAGACTTTCTAATAAACGGATTTGTTTACTTTAGTGGATGGAAAAGTGATCAGTTAGTCCTGCAGAAAATGTTACCCGCCTCATGAAGGTCATAATGATCATTTTGGAGGCTGCAGTTTCTGGTGCTGTTGAACTGTGTTGTGTTTTTATCATTTTGTTCACCCCGTTTATACCAATGTAGATAGATTACTGATAGTACTTGTTTCACATGAACCGCAATGCACAAATAGAATTAATCCTTTGTATGTGCCTGACACTTTTTTATTGCCCCCCTGCAACCCCTCCAACTGCAAAGTTAATTTCAGGATAAAGAAAACAGTCAGTCATAACAAGACACAGGCTGTTTTTAAAATACATTGCATTGCTATCTTCATAGTACAGTGCTTTGCTATTTTCTAAACTTTTATTTCAAACTTAATTAAATCCAGTAAAATGTGGCTTCAGGTTCTGTTGAAGCTGTGTGTGAGAAGAAAACATTCCTCGTCACTTTGCGATGAAAAGAACTGAATAAAATAAAAAAAGACATGAAAATGTAAGAGCACAAATACTGTTGTTCAAGGTTTGGTCAAGATACACCTATCCATTGGCCTTACTGGTTGGCATGGCAACACTTTTTTCTGGTATGCAAACATGGCAGAAGAGAATAACAAAATAAATCTCACATCAACTGACTGAATCACATATACTCAAACTCAAGAACTGTGTAAAGCCCTTTTGTATAGTATATGCACGTATTTACATTGTTTTAAGTACACTGAAGTTCACATTAAATTGTCTGTAAAATTAATTTCCATAATGGTCTTTATTATAAGAATTCGTGCAAGTGCAAAGGTAAAGGCTTTACAAGGCAAGAGGTGTGTTAAATCCCTGATCATAGCAAACAGTAATTGCATCTTAAAGCATGTTATGTAATGTCTACCATGAGGTAAAGCTGTGTCAATCACAAAGGTAAGTTCAGGTCAGTTAGCACTGAAAGCTTTAATTCCTCTACCCTTAAGAATCATTCAAATCATGTGATGGGATTTGAATATTTTCACAACTGAAAGGGATTTTTTATTCTAAGAAAAACTTGCATTAATTATGCATCATCCCACCTTAGCTGCAAACTTGCACCTCCCACCCTCCTCTTCCTGCATTTAAAAATAACCTTGTCTCTCCACATACAGCACAAAGGGATCTGAATCCTGGAAGCAAAGCAAAGGAATAGCCTACTTAAGTGGTTTATGACAAGTCAATTTCTTTGGTTGGACAGTACATTATTGTACAGTATGTGACAGAGATACTAAACATGCCGACAAATTCCATTTAGAGGAAAAGAGAAAATGA
Source organism: Plectropomus leopardus (assembly GCF_026936395.1). Classification (NCBI taxonomy): domain Eukaryota; kingdom Metazoa; phylum Chordata; class Actinopteri; order Perciformes; family Serranidae; genus Plectropomus; species Plectropomus leopardus. Next base: position 16,582,459 of record NC_142181.1, on the reverse strand, counting down.
AAAATTTTCATCTCAAACCTTTTGAGCATTGTACTGTATTCATATATCACTGAAGAATTTCTCTTTTTGATGTTCATACTGTGCTTTTGAGACATTGATCAGCATGTCATGCATTTCAATTAGACCACCTACTGTATCTGTCAAGCAACAACTGCTCTGCTTTGCAATGTCACAGGTGGCCCCCATTTTTGCACAAACATAGAGCAAGATTAATTTGAAATCTGCAGAGAAATATACACTTTGCTGATTGTTCTCAATCTTAGTAATTAATGATAGTTCTGCCTTCTACTTAAAACCCGTCTTTCTGATGGATATGACTCTCACACATAGGCTGCCTTGTGTGTGAGAGTCCTTGTTGTTGGCAGTTAGATACAAAACGAGCTCTATGTTGGGGTGTAGCTCTCTCTCTCTCTCTCTCTCTCTCTCTCACACACACACACACACACACACACACACACACACACACACACACACACACAGACACACAGACACAAAAAGTGAAAAAATAAGACTCAAAACATGAAATGTCACACACACTCCCCAAAACAATATCATACTTGGCCACACTGTCCAGCCCAAGCTCTTTGGTTAAAATTCACTGTCCCTGTCCTTATGTACACTCCGAAATCCAATACTCACACATTTATTTAGTACAAATGCAAGATACGTGTCTGGTTATACGGCCCAGTCGCCTGAAGTTAACATCCAACTGTCCAACCAATCAGAATGGAACAGCAGCCACAATATAAAATATTTTTGAACACTTTACATCATCTCCATAAATATTGACACAATGTGCTGAGGAAGAACCTTGATGCTGATATCCAGATGATGGTGTTGATGTTAACATCGGTGATGACCACCCACAACCCGACAGGTGACATCCACAATCCAGCAGTTGCAGTGTTTCTCTCATAATAATGACTACATTTCCTCAAAAGTAACTATTTCAGCTTTGGTTTAAGTTCAGTTTTGAGGTGTGACTTTTATTAAAAGGTTCATTTAATCGGAATGTAAACATACCTGGTGCTTCGAGTCTGGAAAAGCACTTTAAAAACAAGATTTCCTATCATTATTTATTTAACAAGTTATTTTAAACCCTATAGCACGACAGGTACTGTAAATAGATACATGAACTCTCTGATCACTTTGCTCTTCCACCTACACTTGAGAACACGACAGATTGGGCTGTGAGTTCACGATCGAACCATGCTGTGTAAGTATTGCCGTGTCAGTTCATTATGCAGCTGCTGTTGTTTCAAAGCGTAACACAATCTTTTTTCTTTTTTTTTTTACACAACAGATGAAACGCATCAGAGATGAAAGAGGGAAAGAAATGAAGGAGGAGGGGTGGGAGAAAGGAGAGGAGGAGTAAAGGCAAAGGAGGAGGGCAGGGAGGATGGTAATCAGATGTCAGCGCTGCCGTATGTGCCTGCACAGCTACGTGCACATACAGCTGGGCTGTAGTGATGGAGCACATGGCTCAGGATCTGTGCCCTTTTGTTCTTGTTTTCCCTCTCTCATATCTCTTACCTACTTGTGTCCATGTTTCTATGTACATCCTCCCATTCCATGAGTTAGCCTCCTCTGTATCTGTCTCTGTGTATCTCTCTGCTTTACCCTCCATCTCTGTGTCTGTCCTGCTGTTACAAAGGGTTTGTCCTATTGAACTGTGAGTTAAGGACAAGCTGCAGGAGGAGGAAATTCATTTCTTCTCCTTCCATCTCTCCTTCTTTGGCCTTCATATTAGCTTTACTTCCCATCCTATCTCTTTCACTTCTTCTCCCCTTATACTCTCTCTTATTCTACTTCCTCTCCTCCCCACTTTCCTCAATCCCTCCGCCTCAGTGCCAGTTTCATTACCCCCTCCCCCTCTCTCCTCCTACTCCTCTGCCCTCTCTCATTACTAACGTGCCTCATTTCCTGTTTTTTTCTTTTACCAACAAGCCAGTTGTTTGTGTGTGTGTGTGTGTGTGAGTATATAAGTGTTACACTTTCACAGTGCGGTGTGTTTTCTTTGATAGTCTTTTGGCTGGCCTGCATCCCAGTTCTGCCCTCACATGGCTGAGCACACAGACATTAAGAAAAAAAAGTTCTTCCTTTTCTCTGCTCTGGCTCACTATCATGTTCGTCTTGTTTCTCCTTCCCTCTTCTTTGACATCTGCAGGTGGCAAAGAAGAAAGGGAGGAAATAAGGGAGGAAGGAAAGAGAGAGAGATAGAGAGAGAGAGAGGGAGAGAAAGAGACTAAGAGAGAAAGAAAGTTTTTTCTTGTCTTCTCACCTTTTTTCAACAGCAAAGCATCAGAGTGTAAGGGGCATATATATATATATATATATATATATATATATATATATATATATATATATAGAGAGAGAGAGAGAGAGAGAGAGAGAGGGGGGGGATGACAAAGGGCCAGGATTGGAATCAAAACTGCGGCCACTGCAGCAAGGTCAATGTGTTTATTCATGGGATGCTTCCTCTACCAGGTGAGCTATACGCACCTCAAAAAAGGCTTTTTTAAAGTTAGTTTATTCCATCATTCTTTTTTTTTTTTGTCAGCCATTTACACAAACAAAAACATCTTCAAAACATGGACAACTAGATAAATATATACTCCAGAAATCAACCTGACTGAACAAAATAAGTTGATTTTCTTTACAGAGCTCAGCACATCACCATAAGCCTACAGTATATCATGCTGATCTGATCTACATCCTCCATTTCTTCACGCTAATTCAAATCTTAACAATATTCTGGCTATCACCAGAGAGAGAAAGAATGAAAGAACGAACGAATGAATGAACGAACAAAAGAAAGAAAGAAAGATTGGTGAAAAGAAAGATTAGCTGAAGACAGGCAGAAAAGGGGAACAAACAATAACTGGTAGTGAGACAAAACAGTAATGAAGAAAGAAGAGGAAAAATTTTGTTTACATGTACACCAATATTGTATTAAAGGAAAAATTCACGTGAAAAATTCACGTGTTACAACATATTACGTATGTGTGTTCATATCAGGTAAATATAGTGCGTGTGACCACAGACGGTCAGTGATGTAGTGAGAGATTCAGTGAGTAATAAGGCATATGGCGATGCAGTTCAGTTGCCTGATAGATGTGTAACAACTTAAGCATGGCAAATCACACATACATATGCACTCACGCACATTTAGCCACATGCAAGTCACCAATCTCACATTGTTTGATATTACAATATGCTTGTTTCACATTTGAAGTTACAAAATACATGAAAAATGTGTAAAAAAAAAACCAAACAAACAAAAACAATATGAGAAGTAACTGATTTTTTTGTCTTTCTATCTGTGTTGCTACCATGTGTTGTTTTTTTAATATGCTGTATAAATTAAGCTTTGTTAAAAATGGTATATGTTGAAGTTTAAAAAAATTAGGTCTTTTGTGATGTTTTTGACAAAACCAGTCATTTTTCATGAAACACTTGTTTAGTTTGAGGTCAAACTGTTTCAAAGACTTTTTAAAGTTGGAACTCGAAAAGAGGTGGAGGGAGAGATCGGGACTGAATGAAAATGAAGAGCCAGAGATGCAGCTATTGTGTCTCTCCAGCTCTCCAGCTGGGCAGTTCTCTGGCATTCTGCCTTCACTGGATGCTTGTGATACAGATAGGATCATCCTATCATCACACTCATTAGGAATTCGGGGACAGCAATATCACAAAAATTGCAGATTAGCTAAGACTTAGTTTCTTAATACAGCTGGGCAGTTAGCTGGCGGTTTGCCACTTCAATAAGACTCAGCTTTTTCATATTATCGTCACATCATTGACTCACTTGGAATATAACAAAGGCTTACATTAGCAAAGCCTCTTAATTTCAGATGCAGCGTAATAGTTGCTGGCAGCCAGCCACTATGAAAAGGCTCTTAAGTCATGATTTTAATAGGCACAGTGATTTTGTTCCTCCTTCATTAGGGCACATATGCCAAGCTGATCTACCCATGACTATCGACTAAACAGGGATACTGTTTTTGTGATTTTTAAATGCCAGGAGAAAGGTATGAAGAGATCACTTCTGCAGCAAGAAAGGTAAAATAGAAACACCAACCTGTGTTAGACCTCTGATTAAGTGTAGCACACTCATTCTACTTTGAAGAAATAACTTCATTTTTATTGATTACTGTATATCTATTATCATATTTTGCCTCCTGAATTCATTGATATCAATACAGAGGTAACCACTTTGGCTGTGAAAAACAGAGCTGATCCATTTATCTTATGGAAGTAAATGAGCACTGAAAGGTAATAGGACTAAAATTTGCATTTCACAACAAACTATATTTATCAACTTAATACATGGTGGCATGTTATATTCGTTGGAATTGCACGTGTCAGCAAAGCCAATTTAATATCAGTCTGGCAGCCTGGCCTGTAGTCTGTTTCCAAAACAAAGGAAATACATGGACTTAAGATACATCGTTTTTGTCCAACCAAAAACATCGTGGAAACATGGAGAAATTAAAAGGACAACTTTATACATTTAGAACACTTATTTAAAAAATGTTGAAATAATGCTATTATGACAGAGTGCACAGGCTTTAAAAAACTACATTAGAAATGGACCAAAAAAGCTCAAACTGATTTCAAAGTGATGAAGAGTTTTGCCTATGCTGCGTTCACAGACCTGTGAAAATGTCCACATTTAGAGAGGGGACACATAATGATAAAAAGGGACACCCTCACATGTAAGATAAAAAACAAAACAAAAACAAAAAGCAAGAGGTTTGCAGACCCATCCCCCTTTTGCAGGAAACACTGTAAGTAATAAACATTTTATTATTAAACATGTCTAAACTGTCACCCCTTCTTCAGACCCAACTTTTGATTTGAACAATGAGATAGAACTTAAAATAGAAGGCAGCCTGACAAACCTGATAAAACTTAAAAACTACAACAAACATGGAGCCACAAGATTGCCTGGGAGAGCAACTCCATTATTGTCTTTTTAATGTCTTTAAATAAACATGTTCTTGTAAAGTTGAGAGCATAATAAGTGCAGGGCTTGTGTCTATTAATTTCTGACCCTGACTAGAGGAGTGGCTCCCAATTGGTGGGCCACAGTCCAAAAGTGGGTCGAACATGTCGAGTTTGTAAAAAACAAACAAACAAACAAAAGGTACAGTAAATCTCTGGCAGAGTTTTTCTTTTGAAGTGCCATTTCTGCTTATTCTTCCAATATGTTTTATTACTTTGTGTTTTAAATCAACGGATTGTTTACATTTTGTGAAATATAATTGAATATTTGGTCATTTGCAATGTGTGGACGTTGAACTAATGACTGAGGAGAAATCTGGACCCCATGACTGGACCAGTTAGGGACCGCTGGCCTAGAGTGAAACTGCACCGAGGCCAGTCTGATGTCAAGCACTCGAATTGGTAATCAGCTTTCAAGTACATGTTCCCCGTCAAGCTGACTGACCCGGGAACACCGGCCTGCTGTGTTTTTCTGCAGCATCCAATACAACCTCCATTTATCCCAAATGGTCACTTCTATGTGAATTGTAATCATTTAGGGAAGTGTTTGTGACTGATGTGCCTTTGATGATAAGGAGTCAGGCAGCTACTTTAGTGGCGCTAAAATGCATCCCTGCTGCGGTTCGGTGATTTAGACAACATGCCATGACCTTTCTAAATCAAGTGGGCAAATCCAAAGTCTCCACTTCCATTTTTACTGTCACTCTTCACTTTGAAACATGCACTCAGATCAATGCACCAAAGATGGCCCAGGAAGGAAATTCTAGTCCCAGTTGTGGCTGATTAAAGTGCTGCAGAGTTGGACCAGAATGAACAGAATACTGAAGTGAACTGAGGAGGGTTTTGATTGACAGGCAGCTTGTTAGCACTCCAATTAGAGAGTGTTTACCACCGCTTACTGTTTACATGCATGCGTGTGTGTTTGTGTGTGTGTGTGTAGCTTTGTCGATACATACATTAGTATAGGTGTGTGAGGCAACGTGTCTGTCCCTGAGTGTATGTATGAGTGTGTTTACAATTCCTTCAGCAGTTCTTGTCCTCTCGCCTTTAATTGGTGTATGTTGCACTGACAGCTCAGTGCAAGAGTCAGATTGGCACATTGACAGACAAACAGAGCAGGTCTCCAGAGGGAGGGTGGAGCATAATCGATTCTTTATCAGGTTTTTTTTTTTTAAGTAAGTAAAATTGATGTTCATGTTTAAGATTTCACATAAGTACGTGTTGCATAAAAAAATAAACAAATAAATAGTTCATATCTTCCGTCACTGTCTACACATGAGAGAATAAAACTGTTTGTTGCCAACAGTAGGGCTTTACGGTGGTAAAGGTTAGGGTTATGGTAAGGCCTTATCTTTTGGATCCTTTGAATATTTGTGCAGCTGCATATCTCAGTATTTTACCATGTGAGCAACCATATGACAAACAGTCATATAAAGGATTCAGTTCTAAAACAATTTTTTTTGGCAGGATGGGTGGTGGGAGGATGTGCTAGCAGCTAGGTGCAGCAGGCTACATTTACAGTGTTAAATAGACAAACTTTGCACTTTCAACTTAAACTTCAGAGTGTTAGAAGGGGCACTTTGCGAACTTCCTCCTCATAACTGAACCTGCGGCTTGGCAGGACTATGTTGTGTCTGCAATGAATTGCCCCAAAGCTTGAAACTGGCCACGGAGCTCAGCAGGTAATCTTGGGGCACTTTGCGACGCTTTGTAGCGCTTTGCAGCGCTTTGCAGCGCTTTGCGGCGCCTTGAGAAACTTCCGCCACCTGTCTGATCCCAGTATTCCCCCTCAGTTGTGCTCTCACGTACATACGTTTTGCACGGCTTGATTAACGAAAATCGGTTGTTGGTAGTACCGATGTAAGTCTGTCAACACCGTTAAATCTACTGAGTTCAGAACCCAAGCCTGAGAGAGAGAAACAGAGAGAGAGAGGAGAGCAATCAATGTCGTGCAAGTAGCTCATTTCAGGAGTTAATCAATCGCAGATAGTGTTGTTTTTTTAAATGGATAAAAAATATCAATAAAAGAAGCTACAAAGGGTCACCAAATATATTTTTGGTGGAAACACGGAAAGTTTAAAGCAAGTGAAGCATATACTGAACTAATTTCCTTTGTCCACAATTTTAGTGCAGTCAATGCAATTAGCTGCATTCATTTTCTGACTATTTTCCATGTTTCTTTTAGCACTGACTGTAATAACCTTGACTTGACAGCCCACAGAGGTGATGCAATACACTGTAGTAAAATCAAAGCTCCACAGCACACCATATGGTCAGTCTAGCATCACTCGTCTCTACTCTCTCATGACCAAAGTGCTGTGTGATGTGACCTGTCAGTAATGTGCAATGTTCCCTTAGCGGCTAGAGAGAATCACTGAGGTGAATGACATACTCTGTCCTCCTTTCTTCTCTGTGTCGGAAGCTATTAACTTACACAAGAGTTATAAAGAGAGCTGAGTGCTTCTGTAGGTTTTTGCAATACTGTGTTCAATATATTAAATAGGCCTACTGTAGTTTGACAAGTGTGTGTGTGTGTGTGTGTGTGTGTGTGTGTTTGTGTTTTGCTGTATAAGTGCTAAGTAAATATTTACTGCATAATATCCATGCATGTTCAAATATAGTTAATCATTGCATGTGACTTTGCACACGTATCTCTCATTCTGGTGTGTGAAATTGAGAGGGGTCGAGTTTAGGGTAAGGAATGACTTTTCTTAGATTGTCCTCAGACATGTATATGTGTGAGTGTGTGCGTGTGTCTGTGTGTGTCTGTGTGTGTGTGTGTGTGTGTGTGTGTGTGTGTGTGTGTGTAAGACTGGGATAGTGAGTTCTACGTTGTGTTGTGTTTTCTGCCGCAGGTCTCTGCTTCTCTTTGAAGTGTGAGAGCTGTGTGCTTTTGATATGAAGGCATTTAATAAGCCTCACTCTCTCTCTGAGTATGTGTTTGTGTGTGTATGTGTGCATGAGTGTTTAGTACCAAGAAATCCAATCTGCCTTGCCCTCTCAATGTGCAATGACCTATGTATGTGTGTGTGTGTGTGTGTATATATATGTTAATTTGAAGACATTCAATTAACCCTGACTTGCACTACATACTGTCATGGGTTGAGTCGTCACATCATAACATGCTTGCATGCGCTCCATGAAAAAAACAGATAAATACAGTAGAAACACTAACATCAAGCCAACCTTGCACTGTTTATTTTTTTTGAAGAAAACGTATTTAAACCAGCAGTGAGGGAGAAAGAAAGCACTACAAATGGCCGCATATGCAGAAAGAGAGACGGGCAGAGAGACCCCACTACTTAACAGGCAGAACGCTGTAATACAGTTTACAGAAACAGGTTTCCTCCTTGTTTTTATCTTTTCAGCTGATGTTCAAACAAACCTCTTCTTCAGTCTTGCTTGTCCAAGAAAAAAGGAAGTGTTGTTTTTTTTTACTTTATTCTTGATATACATGCTTTTTTACTTGTTTCTTTGCAGGAATTGTTGGTTATTGTTTGCAAATACAAAATTCAAACTGCCCCTCCTCACACTACACTGCAAGCTGCGATTGTAGGAATGCTACATTTGTTGTAATTTAAAACCCCATACTTTAGCTTCCTCTCTCTGCTGTTTACGTTGTGGCACCTGGTTGCTATGTTTTTATAAACCCGCTCCCAAACGCTGTTTTTATTCTCATTCACAGCCAACTCTTCCTAATTTTCAATTATCTCCACACATGAAAAGCACTTTTCTTGTGTATAAAATGTTCTCTATAATTAAACTTACTGTGCCTTGCATTGCACCATGCTAGGGTTGGACCTATGTAAAAATACTCAAAATGGTTTGATATTAAGCAGATCACCTGACTCGGCTACCAAATTTCACCACTAGTTGGCACATTTGGCTCAGCAGCTGCTCCCAAGTGGAACTTAATATGACTGAGAGAGCCATCAATGAGAGTGCACTGACTCTGGTCCTCTTGCTGGCGGTAATGCACTTCTAATCTGTTTTGCTAACAGCCAATAAAAACTAAAAAAGAAGAGAAATCAAAGTGTAAAGCAGCAGCAAAATAAGTGCACACAATTACCAGAGAACACACATGCTAACCTTTGCATAGATTGGGGTGGAGACACAACTGACAGCGGTCAATCCCAGTACTGACAGCACAACAACTGGCCACGATTTGGGGCCATTCTGCTCGGCACACTTTTAGTAACTCTGCCAATTCTCGTCACCCAAAAAAACACATTAACTTTCTAGTAAACAAACACATGCCATGTGCATCTATCTCCCTCCCACCTCTACTGAAATTTCCTTCATGTCAGACACTACTGGCTCTGTTAGTCTGCTTATAGACAAACATAATGTGTTAATCATGTTGTTACTTTGGTTATAACTAATGCAATACAATACAGCTCAAAAACTAGATTGGACTGGCAAAAGCGGAAATCATCCCAACTCTACACCATAAATGCATGCATTTAAGTTCTGGATTTTTAAATATGCACAGCATACTGTGTTTGATAAACAGAGTGTGGGCTGTCTTGCATGTATTATACCAAATCTCAGTTCTTCCCTCTATCTGTTAACTTTGTAATATTTGTGTACACCACATCGCCGAGGCTCATCCCACCTGAATCAGATCTATCCAGCAACAACATCTGTTCTTCTAGCCCTCTCTTATGGTCTCTGAACTCCTTCTCTCTTTATCTCCCAATTAGTGTTTCTTTTATTAGAGCACTTTAGGTTAGACCTCGCAAACGACCGCCTCTCCCTCCCTCTTGCACTGCCTTTCCTCCTCTCTCTGTTCAAGCCTCTTGTTCTCTCTCCATCTCCCAGTACCACTTCCAGCTTTCCATCACTTTGTCTTTCATCTCTTCTCTGTTAGCCGCCCCACTCATCTCCCACTAGATCAGCGCACACGCTCTCTCTCACTCTCTCTCTTAAGCTTCCCTCTTTCTCACTCTCAACCTCCTGCTGTGCCCCTGCTCAGCAATCTTGTCATTACACAGTGAAAAACACCTTTTATCAGATGAGATTTCAAAATAACACATCGCCTCATGCCGTGCATGTTCACATATTAACAACATCCACATAAGACACATGCCACATGCCACAAAACAAAAACACTTACTGACACACGCGGTCAATATAGTGTTTGGACCAATGTGCTGGTTAGATACACACATGCACCCACACAGACACACACACATGCAGAAAATTAAGTGTGTCCCATTCCTGTATTTCTAGTGCGTGTGATGTTTCCAATCGATGCAGGAAGAGCTGACTTGGGAGGAATTCAGTGTTTTGCTGAAGGACACTTGAGCAGGATGGATGATCACTGTCACACAGGATTGAACACAGATCCTGCAGCTAAAAGGATGCTTTCCCAGCTCACTACCGTTTGTCATTGTGCTGTCCGTGTGTCTCCAAGTGTGTGTCAGTGTAGTGTAGCAATGATTGACAGCAGAGATAGTCAAAAGGAAGAGAGTATCTGACATGTGGAACATAGTATTGCAGGACATCGGTACAGTTACAATTTCTGTTCAGAGTATTTTTTTAAGCATTGGGAACTGAATGACACTGTGTGGAGTAATGTGCCCAGGAGTCTGACTTACAGGATGTAGACTCCAGGGTTTCCTACACATTCATTTATTGGAGTGTTAGGTTATTTACATCACCTGCAGTGAAATTATGACTTAATTATTCATTACGCTCAGTCTAAAAGTTTACTTTCACTCCTCGTGCAGCAGCTGCTCATATTGTCCATCCAACTGATCTGGTGAGTTTTGATCAGATCGACAGATCAATTATCCATCCTGGAACTCAGACTCCTAAAACTGCTGCTGAGAAAAAAAAAGAGAGTAGTGACAAGTTACGCCTATGTTGCATTTACAGACCCGCAAAATCATCCTGATTATGAGGGGACACAGAATGGTAAAAAGGGATACACACGTTTTTGTTTTTTTTTTAATTTTATTTTTACATGTGACATTTGTTGCCAGAATTAGACTCTTATTTCCTATTTCACATGGGATTCTCCTCCTTTTCTACTATCTCCTGATGCTATGTTGCTTAGGCACGGTGGCTGCATCCTGGGCTTAGTACTACCAAAGACAATTGTGACTGGTTTAAAGAAATACAAACAAAACACAGCACTTTTCCCCTGAGAGCAGAATTATGATGGGTTCAGCCAGAGCTGGCACAGAACTAAACCGAAGTGTGGAGATAGGTCTGGTTCTGCGCTGTCCAGTAATTACTGACTGCAGATGTCTCAATACCAAGTTATTGACTTTGGCCCGACAGCTGAGAAAGCGGGTTTAGCGTGTCTGGATTTCCAGGTGTGTGTCCCATTGCTCACACTGCTTTCTGTTTGTTAATCTCATTATTCTCTCCATCATCTTGGTTTTGTCAGCAGCTTAACACAGAAATGGGATCAGGCTGGATTTAAGTTTCCTTTTTAGGATACGGAGAACGGGTTCCTCACTCAATTTGTAATTTTGCGTCATTTACCTCACTTTACCCTACTTTTCTATCTTCATCTCTCGTTGTTGCTCTCTGATGAGGATTGTCTTTCTAGCTTTCTCGAGAATCATAACCCCCCCCTTTGTTGTCCTCCCATTACTCCCTGCCCTTCTCTCTGTGTTCAAATCCCATCTCTGCTCTTACTAATTAAAATGTGCTTTGTAAATGGGACAGAAAAGAGAGTGGACTCAGTCACTGCTGTTTTGATGATCTATCTAGCGGAAGTGAAAATTACATTTCCAAGTGGACAATGCGATCGCTTTCTGTTCTCCTAAGGGACAAGCAAATACCACAGTTTCCATAGTGACTTGGTTGTCCCTCTCCACCATTTCCACTACATGGGGACAGTAACTTCAAAGAACTTATATTGGTACTCTTTGGTAACTGGGGATAGCTAATGGGGAAAATAATAACCCTTTTCTCTTTCTGTTGCATGATGAATGACGCACTACCTTAGTGCTGTAAATTGAACCTTCATTTTCCCTTGAGGTCATTTTGGGTGAAAGCTACCCTGTGATTAGCAAGACACTGAACCCTAAATTGAAGGAGACTTTTCTGTATGGCCAGTAGGAGCTAGGGACTTACTTCACCACCTGAGCTACACTCACCCTCTACTCTCAGCTGTCACTAAGGTTTCTTTGTCTTTTTCTTCATTCAATGTCTTTTTCCTGCTCTCTCTCTCTTTCTGTCTGATTTCTACAACTACCACTTGTGTGTGTGTGTCTGTGTGTGTGTGTGTGTGTGTGTGTGTGTGTGTGTGTGTGTGTGTGTGTGTGTGTGTGTGTGTGTGTGTGTGCGCATGCGCACGTTAGTGCATGGAGTTCCTGATGAAGTTAAGCACATGATTAATGGGTCTATCTAACAGCGTTTACACTGCACTCATCTCCACTTAACTACACACAGGAGCACACACGTAGGCTCTCAAAAACACACACATACACACTCACACACGTCAGCCTCTCTTGCACCTTGTCGCCCAGGGTAACAGTATGTAAATGATATGCAGATGACAGGAAGTCAATTAAGAGACCAGAGAGCTATGACTCTGCAGAACTCCATTAGTGAGGCACCGATCAGCTCTCTGACTATCTGTTTTTCCCTCCCTCTATTTCCATCCAGTGTTATCTATCTACGTGTATGTTTGTGTGTGTGTGTGTGTGTGTAGGAATCCATTAGTAGAGCACTGATCAGCTTGCAGACATAGCTGTGCTTTGCAGCAGACAGTCTTTTAGCATGAGCCTTATCTTGCAGCATTTCTTTAACTTTGCATAATGTTTAACTAAACAATTCACTGTGTGCACACAAAAAGTGACAAAAATGACATTTCCCACAAGAAAATATTTTTGTGAGGACATGATTACTGTCACAAAGAAAAAGTGAACTTTACTCTTCCGGGGTTGGTTCTCAACCTCTGCCTGCATAGGTTTAATACTTAGAAGCCAATATGCGCTAATTTGTGAAAATTCAATATTGGAGCCCTCCAGTGGTAGCATCAAAAACACACACTGGCAGACAGTGCATGCTGCATTTTAGTGAGGTGGAACGAAATAAGAGGATGAACGTGGCTGTGGTTGCAATTGTATTTCTTTTTATCCTTTTATTCCAATATTTTGTGTTGATTTTGAGATTATTTTGTCATTCTCTCATAAAAACAGGTAATTATCTCACTGTTATACCCATAATCACAAGAGGATGATTTTTTTTCACTTATTATAGATAAATAAATAAATGAATACATAATTAAATATCTTCACACTTTGGCTTCATTTCCCTTGATATTTGGTTAATTCTATGAATATTTGTCAAACACCTATGGGGAAAATATTTAAAATTAAAAACACGTCTATTGGAAGTAAAAGTTATATTTTAAATTTTGTTAAATACAGCTCATTTTGACATATTTTTACAACAAAGTTGATTGATTTATAACCATACACATAAGTTAATTCACATTTAGCTTGGCAAAATATTTGGGAGTTACAATGAGCAACATTAAACCACTGTAGGCTACATATGATGAGTTCCAATAACTAGTGTTAATTTTTTTTTTTTTTTGTCAAACAATCTACTGATTTTTACCATTTTGCATTCATTCATATTGAATAAACTATTATCACTCCCTTACAAATACCAGTTTATTCCTGTCTGTGGGCCACACAAGGTAAGATCCACTCATCACACTGAGTTTATTTTATTTAAAACAGTAAAGGGTTTCTGTGGTTTAATGTCTAATGAATGTAAGCAATCTTTAGACCTTAAAGTAGATGGTTATTACATGAAAACCATGGCAGAATTCAAAAAAGAAAGTAAATCTTTTTCACACATATTTATTTTAACCATGCTCACTCAAATTCAATGCATACAGCCAGCTGCTGTGGCTATGCAATTATTTCTCAGAGATTCATGGCAAATGACATGTTGCTTCGGATTAAAAGTGCATTTGCAGATTTCCCTTTGACAAGGAAACCATCCTTGATCTTAACTTAAATCCCTTTGGGGGCATGCATACACAACAGACAATTATATAATAAAATTCATATTTAATTGCCATTTCTTTGGCACAAAAGAATGAATTTAGTCAAATAAGCCACTAAAAAATGAATAAGTTTTTTTTTCTAGATGACAGTTTTTCCCTGAGGCCATTTTCAGTATCTCAGGGTCTCAGTAATTTGCTTTGGGGATTGCCATTATTCCTATATAGTAAGCAATATTCAAGATTAAATATTTGTGCAGCATATACTGTTTTCATACGATGAAGAAAGTTATCTAAAAGTAATGATACACCCGATTCATTTCTGTGAACTCAGATGAACTTTATAGAAATACTGTAATAGAAATAGTACAGTTGTGTCCTATGCTTGTGCACTAAATAATGAATGTACACATTAAGTATTATAGTAATACCTGGAATCCCTTTCTGCTATATGTCAATAGCACAGCCTGTCGCATTATTTTGGACTGAATATAATCATGTTACGCTCTTGCTTTGTTTGATATACTGTTGTTGTTGTTTTTTTAAATGTATTTATTTATTTTTGTTCCTGTACTTTTCAGTTTTAATTTTGTACTTTTCTTTTGTGCACTATGTAGCGGGGAGGGATTTATTGAATGAATGGCTGGAGTTTTTGTAATTATAAGGAAAAAAATCAATAAACAAGGGTTGAAATAAAATACAATAAAATAAACCTAAATGTGGGGAAAAAAAGTATTTCTGTAATATATTGCTTCTTTATTACATTACAGCATTTCTAGAGAACACTATTATCAATAACTGGGCTGCTAAACCCAGCCAGCCCAAAGCACAAATAAACTCTCACAGGGTCCTGAAAGCACCCGCACAGCACATATCGAAGAGACAACTTTCTTCACCTCTTTTGGCTTTACTTTCAAACTTGGGGTGACCAACTTATATATGGCCTTTTGTTCGCATCTGTCTGACCTCTTTTTCTTGACCCACTCTCTTCCTCAAAATTCAACTTTCACTGCAACAAATATGTACTCTCCATTTTATGAGATGCAAGGAGCATAAATGCTCAATATTCAGCTGCTGCCCAGTGTCCTGTCCCTTTCAAACTTCTAACCATTTTCTAAAAACATCTCATCTTAAATCATGCATGACTGTACCTTCGCCAGTCACAGTCAGTGAAAATAGGTTGAGGGACTGGAGCACACCTGAGTCTGCTCTCTTTTTCTTTCCCCTCTCTCATCGTTCCATCCTGTCCTTTCTTTCAGTGTGCCGTAATCAAGTTTGCCAAAGTGCTTCCTTTCTTCCCACTCTCTGTGTTTGCTCCATTTCATGAACTCTTCCTCTCTTCCTACTCCGACCTCTCTTTCTGTCTTGTATCTGTATCCAGTCATGCGGCTGACAACAAACCTGTCCTCATCTCTGATCCTTTCTTCCTCCCTCTATGTTGCTTTTCTACTTTACCTGTTTTCATCAACCCACTTCTTTATTTTTACCCTCTATCTTCCCTTTCCCTGTCTGTCCCCCACTCTCTGTATTTCCTTCCGTCTGCCTCTGTGTGACCGGTCATGCGGTTAACAGCAAAGGCAAGCAGGTAGTCGCTGCACACCAGGTTGATTCACATGGTACACTGAGCCTCTGACTTGCCCCGACCTAACACAGATACACACACACACACACACACAACCAACACTAACAGGCTTTCACCTCCCATCCATAGACGTTTCACTCTTTAGATCATGAAGGATAGAAACTGGAGAATAATTGTAGGATGGGGCATTTTCACAATTTTTTCAATAAAGTTCCACAATCATCTGTGCATATTTTGACACAGAAACAGATTTTAAAAATAATCACAAAATTTTCTGTTATCATCATAAATAATTCGGTACTAATTATGACAGTCTTAAAACTAGTTTCCTTTTTGTGTCAGGGGTGTAAAGTTGGGGTCATCAGCCCCTGGTTGATGCTAGAATGGATGGTCCAGAGGGACAGGGAAGGATGTGCTACTGGAGCACACTGTGACTGTGAATCGTTGATTGCAAAATTATAACCAAGACACTTTTGGAGAGTAGGGTCTGGAAAGTCAGTCATGGCGGATGTGAGAAGAGTCGGGGCCTGCAGAGCATGCTGGAGAGCCCAAGGGAAGTTGGGAGGACTGCGGGGTCTGTGCTAAAGTTGATTGCCAACTGTATGCTGTCCTTGAAGATCCACACCCCTGATGTGGAGTCTCCAACATGGGCCCTGACACTCCTTTCAGCTGCTTTGACTGCTTATCCAGCCCTGCTGAAGCCTCTACATGTTTACAAACCATTGCGATAAGATATAATTATTTGTGATGATAGCAGTAACAGCTTCATTGTTATGGTCAAAGTCAACTCTCTAGCATTCACTCATCCCTTCAGTTACGTTGCTTGTGTTGTGTGTCATACACAGGTTTTCTTTTTTGTTCATGCCGACATATTTTTTCCTGAAGTATAAGCCAAGGATGTCTGTTTGCCTTTCACGTATGTACTTTTGTACATGAAAACATGTGCAGCTCGAATTCCCCCAAGATACACAAACACATGCATGTACACACACAAACAAGTTTGCAAATGACATATGCAAATCTCAAGAACATATTCATTCTACTCATAAACAAGCACAATGTTCCAACACACGCATACAAGTATAAAAAAATCTCATGCCATAACACAACAGACATGTAGCGTAAACACGCACCTCAAGGAAAGTGTGTTGAAAGTGCAGTCTGTGCCGTCGTGCGGGCTGCAGAAAGCGTTATCAGCATCAGAACAGTTTGAGTTCCAGATAATTGAAAGGAGTAGAGGAATCTGCCTCACTCTGTCAAACAACCCCGCACACAAACACACATTTTGAGAAAAAAAAACACAGTTTCAATGACTTTTTCGTGCTTATATCTTGTACAGCGGTTTTACTTTATCAAAAAGATTTTACTGCACTGCATATAAGCGCTAAACAATTTAAGTTTAGTACTTTTGAAGGCTGAAATGTATCTGCAGGAACACACAGTGCTGTGAGGCTGCAAGAGTTTGATGAAGGATCCCTGTCACGCTCATAGAAATACAAGTGTTTAAACTGAAGTGATTTCAAACACTTGTGAAAACAGTGAAAACAGCGTTCAGCTTTTTTATTTCATTGTCATTTTCCATGTTTGTTTGCTGAGATTTGTTGCCTCTCTCTTTCCTTTCTTTTCTGTAACTCTCCTTTGCTTGTATCTTTTTCAGGGAAGAAACTAAGTGCTGTCACTCAAACACCGTTCTTAAGTATCTTGCTCTTGTGCTTTCCTCTGCTGTACTTGTCGTAACTGTGGTTACAAAATGTGGCTGAAAAACGATCTGGGCTGAGAGTTCAAAACTTTGCTGCCTCTGGAACTACATTAGTGCCCCTGCTGCTTAAGGATCGCACCCTGCCAGAACTTCCTCTCTTGGGTTTCACTTCTTTTCCAATAAATAAGGAGAATGACCGATTTTTGTCACTGTACCAGCTGTCTCTGAGAGGAAGCAGTTGTGCTGAGAATAAATGGAACAGCGACAGATTTACTTAAATCAGCAAGTATAATAATTTGACAACGGCATACTTCTTCACACATCACGCATGCATTTGTAAATTGGCGTTCCTAGAATCAGAGTGGCACAAAATTGAAGTGTTTGTATTCCCAAGTGCAGGCAGAATTCTCCTTTTTTTAAACAATTAACCACAAGAGGGTATTTTTTACAGTGATTTTACAACAGCTAAGAGCTGTTTGTAGGCTCTGCAGTGAGAAACGCTTGGTTTTTCTAAAATCACTTTAGTATAGCCTCAAGTGGATTATTGCTTTTTATGTAACAAAGGTTACAAATTATAATGCATCAAAAGGCTCATGTTCAATTCATTTTTTATGCTTTTAATCGATGAAAAAAAAGTGAATTAAATTCTTCCTACTACTACTACTACCCACCACGTTCCTTCCCATCCATAATTTGAAAACAACCACAGGCAGTGTAGAAAAAGAACTTTGATCCTCTTTTGTTGTTGTTAAACAGTCTGGTCTCACTCGCAAGGCATCAAAATACTGTTTGGGGAGTGTCCCGGGTGTCACTATAAAGATGCCAGCAACACCCCTTGACATCTGTATGAGACACACCAGGTTTTTAACCAACTCAAAGTAGTGCAAAAGGCAACATATGGGGGGCAGGAGGAGAGGTGGATGGGTCCAACAAGCACAGGACTTTGACCCAGGAGACTGGTGTTTGTGTCCCTTGTGAACAGTAAATGTTTAGGATACCGATTTTGTGAGTCAAACGTCAATCACAATCTTTTCCTGACCCCAACAGATAGATTGATACAACACCTTCTGCATCAACATACAATGCACAAGGCTACCTAGAGCCAAATTTATGTTTGCGTGCAAAACATTTTTAAAGAGTATCACTCAACAGCAGCTATGGAGAAGAACTTTCGGTCAGCTTCAAGGAAATACCAGCAAGGGAAGGGAAATCAGGGCTTGTCCTACCCAAACTGGGGATATTGAAAGGTGGAAGGAGCACTTTGAGGAACTAATAAAATATCCCCCCATTTCTATGTCATTATTTATGTAGTTGAAAATGGCTAGGCCTATAAATTAGCAATTCCCAAGCATTTTCACCAAACTGCTAGTGCTCGCTATTTTTACTTGCAAATTATAAATTCCTGCCGCCAACTAGCTGCGCATGCAATTAGACCAGACCTGCACACACAGGTACTTCACAAAATGTCAAGGCTGCATGCCTTTTTGGAAATAAAAAAAAAAAAAAACAACAACGATCCAATCCATTGTAATGTAGTGCAACACTAGATTTTAAATACAATGCATTTTTTTGTGATGTTCAAAATGTTTTGGGAATTTAATGGACATAGTTAAAACGATAGCCTAATCAACGTATATTCAAAACTTTTCCAAAACTTTCTGTTAATCTCAAAATATTTCCTGGCCATTTCTAGGCTAGTATGTCAAATTCCATAACTTTTCCAGGAATTTCATGACAAACAGAACCCTAAAATTAAACGCACATATACGGCCGAAAATTTGAGTGATTAAAACAGCTGTCTGTGCAGATTACTCTTTGCTTAACAGTAACAGAAACAGAGTGGGACCATGAACAAGCGCAGGGGGTCTCTGGTTACCATAGAGGCGACTGAAACCTCTCACAAAAGCATAAATTGAAAATGTCTCATGACTGTTTGATTTCTGTCAAGCAACACTTTTCAGTCGCACACCCAAGCATAAATAAGCCTTCAGAGTCAAAATATAACGTGTATTCCTTTTATGCTAAAACCAAATCTAAACTCGTAATGGTGTCTATCAAATTTCAGTCATGGTCATTTCTGCCACTCAAGCTCTGGCTCGATGCAGTCAGCTCTGCTTGGATTTTGAGTGGACTCAAAGTGAAGGGACAATGTCTTCCACCTCAAAGCCTTTCACTTTCGGAGCCTCAGATTTGCCCAACAAACTCAGACTTGCCCTGATGGTTCAAATGGTCCTGTCAGTCCTCCAGTTGGCACCCATTTAGTATAACAAAGCATTTGCTCTCCCTCGCCTCTGTCTCTCTCCATCTGTCCCTTCTCCTCTACGCCTCTCAGTTACTGCTCCCTTTCCTTCTGTTTCTATTTCCTCACAATTCTCCTTCACTTTTTTTTTAGTCCCATTTCTTTCTCAGCGTCAGTGTACTTGTTTTTGTCTTGATGTAGTTCATCTTAAGGCTATTCATATAGTAATTGAGATGTGACTTCTATCCTCGGTGGAGTTCACCAAAATACAACTCGCTGCACTGCTGCTACTGCCTTTACTAAAATAAGCCCATGGGAGCGGGATGAGAGACAGACTCAGCTCGGCGTATATTCATGTGTGTGAGTGTGTGTCTGTGTGCATGTGTCTAACAGCAGAGAGCAGCTGGACAAAGGGGATGTAAATAAATAAATGGAAGACCTCTTAGACAGTAAAACAGGGGTAGATTTGGAGAGGAAGGAAGGAAGAGGAATAAAAGGAAGGAATGGAAGGAAAGATGGATTTCTTTTGTCGACATCATAAAATACAGCCAGGCAGGGGCCTGAAGAAAATGACCAAAATGATTCAGGTGTTGTGAGAAAATGACTGATGAAAACGGAGGCAGATACAGCGGACAGAGAGATGGGATGATGTCAAAAATAACAGATGAGACAAAAGTAAAGAAAGACAGCAGTGAGAATTAGAAAGATAGACCAGATGAGATAAAGCGAAACAGCAGGCAAATTATCCCTCAAGGCAAATTGGCTAAATAATTTAAAGTAAGTTGGCCTCAGCCCTTTTGTTTAGGGCTTATGTTTTATTAGCACAAGAAATTACAGACTTTTAAAATTAAAAACTTCAATTGAGTCAGTCCCTATGTGATACATCATCTCTTACTGCTGTTTTATGCATGTAATTTAGCAACATATCCACATTAAAAGTTAGCTTAGAGAGGAAATTCACAACCAAGGGTACTAACACCGATCCACCACAACATTAAAACCACAGTCAGATAAAGGAAAAACCAGTGATCATCTCATTACAATGTTGCACTTTAAAATTTCAAGTTGAACTTTAAAGTTGATATTAGCTAAAATAATCTTGGAAATGGATTGCCTTGAAAAAGGAAGGTAAATATAAATATTAATCTTACTTTATGTTTTCTTCATATCTAATTATTAAGTTTACTTAATTTTGTCAAGTTGCTGCGACTTAAAAATGATAAGTATAATTACTCTGTCGTGTAGGCGACAACACTAAACCAAGTTAGTCAGTCTTAACTTGATCATCACAAAGAGGATTTTGTCAATGATAAAGTTAGGAGGTCTGTGAGGTTTATTTTGTTAACATGCCTAAGAAAACACAAATATGACTGACTAGTTTGCAAATGGCAAAATACGGATATATAGCATAGTAAAATTGGTTTATTGAAGTTGCAAAAACTTTGAAAGACTGATTCACTTATCATAGTTAAGTTTAAGTAGGTAAGTTTAAGTAAAAATCACTACATTTTAAGTAAACGTAATTCGATTTTTTAAAAATTATTATTCAGTAAAATCAACTTGTCTGATTTTGCAGTGTGGGAAACTTTGGGTCCTGACATTCATGTGACTGCCACTTGACATACACCACACACCCCTCATGGCAATGGCACTACCCAAGGTAGACGCTCCAGCCAATAGGACAATGTACCATGCCACACCACATAAATTGCTTAGAAATGGCCCCAAGAATATGACAAAAAGCTCAAGATGTCACCCAGGCTGAATTTCCCCAGATCCAAATGCAGTTGAGAATCTGTGGGACATGCCGGTACCTTTGAAGTCCTGTGTCCATGACTTAACCGATCAAAGCCAAGTCCAATCTACAGCGGGACCTCTGACCTGTCACAGCATGAACACAGGAACTATGAGAATGTCCTACGGTGTGTGGCAAAAGGGCATTAGTGGTGGATCCTTTGAGTACTGTGGGGTCTTTTGTCATGTTCCTCAGACCATTGCTGAGCAGTTTTTGCAGTGTGGCATGGTGCATTGTCCATCTGGGCGCACTACTATCAGGAGTGCTGCTGCCATAATAACTTTAATAATAACTTTATCTAAAGACCTTTAAAAACATAGTTTACAAAGGGCTTTGACAAACAAGGCAAAGCAGAAGTGAGAGGAGATTCTTGCAGAGGTAACATAACAATAAGAGCCAAACAATAATACCAAACTAAGGCCAGACAAAAGAGAAAAAGGATTACAAAACAAAAATAACAACAGCAACCCATACCAATAATAGTAAATGCTGTTCGAAGAATATTGGCAGTAAACACAGAAATAATGGTACTAATAATAGAATTAAACATGGTGGGGGTAGAATAAAAGAATAAATTAAAAGATAAGATAAAATACAAAGTAAAATAGATTAATAAAATAAACAAATTAAATTAGACAAATTAAAATAGACGACATCACATAAAAGCCAGTCTATAAAATGCGTTTTACGAATTGATTTAAAAGAAGTCACTGATTCTGCCAGCCTTGTCTCTTCGGGCAAGTCGTTCCAAAGCTGAGGGGCCCTGATGGCAAAAGCAGTCACCTTTACTTTTAAGCTTCGTCCTTGGGACGGCCAGAAGGGCCCCACCTGAGGATCTAGGGCTGTGGACTGGCTCATAAGGGGTCAGCATTTCTGATATGTAACTTTGGGCCAGCTGCAAGCGAGCTTTAAAAATCAGTAAAATCTTAAAATCAATTCTAAAATGAACAGGAGGGGAAGCAGGACTGAACAACTTTTATTTTTTTTTACATCAAGGGCATTCACAATGTGGTCTGAAGGGTTTGAACAGTATGACTTTTGATTTTGAGTTGTTGAGTTGTACTTTGAGCCATCCAACAGTTGACATCGTCAAGGCAGGCCAAGACAGCAGCTAGGCTTCTCGGCTCATAAGGGCGTGTACTTGGCCTGTAGCAATGTTTGGGTTGGTGGTGCATTTCAAGTGGCTTCCACATGAATGCTAAGCCAAAGGTTTCCAAGTAGAACACTGAATTGTGATGAGATGATCAATGTTTTTCACTTCTCCTGTCTGTGGGTTTAACGTTGTGGCTAATCAGTGTATACTTCTGCAGTTGCCAGAGGGAAGAGAGAGAGATTTTGGAACAGGTCAACTATACAAAAGTGTTGGATAAAAAATTTAAATAGTTCAAAGTGATGGATGAATAGTTAAAATATTGCTAAAGGCAAGGGATAAATGGTTAAAAAGTCCAGCTTATGCTACTCTTTGTAGTAGATGCATGTGTGATTGCAAACTTAAAAACACTAATAAAAAAAAACACTTGCAAATAATTTGTATTAAAGCAAAAGTTATCAACTAGGATATAATTAAAAGAAAATATACAGTTTAAATTCAATTAAAATGAGCATATTAGAAATATAATGGGTGATTTTGATAGAGTGCTATGGAGGTACATCAGACAAAAGGATGTGACGACTTCACACTTCATGTTGTGCCTAACAACGCTCTTAGCTTGGCTCAGTTGCTAAATTAAACTTCTTTAATTCTGAGATTTAGTAGCTCAGTCTCATCCTGGGACACGTGCTCAATTAAACATGTTGGTATCTGTGACAAATAAGTACTTTGTTTAATTTTTTTTCCTAGTCCATAAATTTATGTAACAGTCATTTTATGCTCAAGCTTACCTCCATCAGAAGCAGCTTCATTTCTACAGACTATTGGAACACCATTATTTCCCACTGTCTGCTGTGTTTAATAAAATATTCTGGGCCCCTGTGTTTTTTCACAATAATAGCTGTGTATTTTGGGGAAGAAAAGTGTCTTATTTTTAGACATAGCATTAAGAACTCCAGAGGTAGTTCTCAAAAGTTTAGGTCACTTGCTGTTTCACGTGCTGAAATAGAATTTAGGGCGGGATGCAAAATATTACAGCAAGCATTTCAGTGCGTACATCCAAAACACATCTAATTATACAAATGGCCGTGGGGACATGCTTGATATTATTTCCCTGACAGCACCACCCAGCTTGTGTTGTCTGTGATGGCACAGTATAAATAATGTAGATTTTGTTATAGCGCTCATGCTCTTTTTGCTTTCAACAATGCTTAAGTTCCACAGTAGTGCGTAACCACTTCTCTTCAGTCAGTCTTAAACTAAACAAAAGAAAAAACATGACAAGTGTCAAAGAGGGAAGAAAGACAGACAAGGTCAAAGTAAGAGTAAGGACCCCATGAGATGTCTGTGTTTATGCTATTCCTGTTAGTTGTGCAAATGCATGTAGGTCAGAAAAGAGCTGAGAAGAGACTTCTTTTAGATCCAAGTAGTGGGTCAATTTAGAAGCAGCTACAACAATATCTGGCTTTTGGAAAATCAATGATGATACTAAAAAGACTCTTTCAGCTACAAAAGTGTGAAGAGCTGCTTTGATGTAGCCAACTTAATGCCAGTAAGATGTTTTCAGCATCAGAGTTCCCAATGTCACTGTTTAAAAAACAAAAATCACAGGATGTAAGTCATGGTCTAAGAGTGAGACTGCAACTACAGTTAAAGTACAAACTGGCACAAATTGCTTTAATCTTGCTTATTTATCAAGTCATGCCCCATATGTCTTAATGGCAAATGAAACATACTTCAAAAAATGTGTTTGCACTGATGAGCTATTTGTAAAAGTCCAGGATCCCAGCGTGAGATAGATAAATGTTCTGCTTAACAACATAGTCTTAATGTAACAACTTTCTTTCCAGGGTTTCTAGCTCCTAGAGAGATTATCTGTGTGATCTCCAATAAATGTTTGCAGTAGCTGCCACTGTGTGCCAGCAGCGTCTTTTTAAACTCTCAGAATCCAAAAACACCTACAGTTTGTTTTGACATAGACAAGGTTTTGATATTACGAGGTATTCCCATCAGTGTTCCCCTTAACAGAACATACTGTCTGATCCTGGCAAATACAATAAATCTATACATGCAAGTTCTGAATATATTTAAAATCATGTGGTGTAAGATGAATAAGGCAGGAGAACTATAATCTTTTTAAAGTAAATAACAGAACTAATGACACTGCTTAATGAAGGCGCTGTAAGGCAGGTAAATAGACTCTTTAAATATAATTGCGCACGGGTTGGTCCTCATGTGAAAATCTCTACCACTTGAAATGAAAGAAGCCATTGCTGATGAGTCTTATAAATATAGCCTTTAGAGAGTTTGCAAATGACTGTAATTATTGCAAAATTCAGAAATATTCAGTAAATTGCACGGTGCTGAGGCCTGCTGCTATGGATACCTATCTATGTCACCATTTGGAGATAAGCACATGTTGAAACTGGAAATATTCCAAATTATTTTTGTCTGATTAATCTCTGTGTATTTGGAAATCCCTACAATAACAGAGGAAAGAAAAACAGTCATAAAAAAATGTCTAATCCTTGAAGCTTCACCATGGATACTTGCCAGGTTTCTTTCATGGGTTGTCAGGTTGTGATAATTTTTGATAAATGTACTTGGAACATGTTGGCTCTAATTTGGAGGTTCTTAAAACATTTCAAAGCAAGACCCGTGAACCTTCTTTGCTATCATCCAGAGACTGAGGCTAAAAAGCTCTGGTAAATATAATAAGCACATCTGTACTCTTGTCATGTGTAAAAGCACCACAGGTAGGAAGCCCTGGAATGAAACGTATTAGGAATTTTTTTTTATGGGGAACCTGCTTCAAGCAGGTACAGCCTGGCACCCATGGGTGAAATGGTTCTCAGCAGGTTACAGCAAATGCGAACAACTGATGACAAACAGCATGTGGCACATTTGTCCATGTGCTGTTACTAATGTATTTCTATGTTAATCTAAGTTGTCCCCATACAACTGTAACCTTCATGTTACAAAGTAGCAGTGAAGCACTACGATTTTAACAGCAGGCCGAAATCCGCAGCGGTCGCCAACATGCCTCCTTGGAGGTAACAAAATGTGCATATTGCATTGATTCTTTCACGAATTTCATGCACTGTCACAGTAATGTCGAGTGCTGAAACAACACGAGTATTCTCCAGACAGCAAATCAGAGAGAGGCTAGTCTTTGATAAAAATATAGTTCACCTACTTGGAAATGACGGGGGAAAAAGCCAAAGCAGCATCACTAGCAAATGCCTTTGGGGCTTTTCACTGTCTCCATTTCTCAAACACAGACCTAAAGATGATTTGATGGCGAGATCTCCTGTGTATGCTTTTAAGGTGGCTTTTTTTTTTTTTGTCTTTTCTCTTGTTTTGATTCTCAATGTCAGTCTCAGAAGCTTATGTTTTCTGTGTAACTACTGATGAAGAATAAAGAAATTAACTGTAGAATTAACAGTGCTCTGATATTACAAAAGCAAAAGGCAAATAAAAACACTGATTTGTGACCTGAGCCATCCATGAGCACAGGATTCTGTGATACAAATAAGATAAAATACAGGCTATTTTATCAAAACAATGGATAAAAACAGGCACAGTTAGCAACTAGACTCGAAGAAAGATGGTTTTGTGGCAATGTACACACTTAACACATTCACAAAAGCACATCTCCATGATAAAGCACAGAACACTGTGCATATACCACTTTAAATTAAATATAGAGTTTGCTTACACTGAACTAATTTTTTTCTTTTTTTTAATCATAGTGATCTTCTAAAGCTGAATTTTACGCTACATCCAGACAGATTCAAACAGTAAGAGAAACATCTAACTTACTACTATGATGTTTCACACAAAATATGCCAGTCTTGTATCTAAATATGTTACAGTTTAAGTAGGGAAGACGATATTAGCAGGCTGTAAAGTACACAGGTTACTGCAAGTCATGTAAGCGGTTGTCATATTTTCCCCTCTGCTGCACAGAAGATCTACACAAATAGTACAGTTTGATTAGCGTCACAAAGTCAGTATCATTATGATGTGTCAGTGAAGTTGACCTTTGACCTTTTGGATACAAAATGTGTAACTTAATTTTATCCTATTACATTTGTGGCCAAAGTCTAATCAGTTCATCCTTGAATACAAGTGGGCATATGTTATAAATTTAAAAAGACCTGAAGGTGTTCTTGAAACATCGCGTTTACAAAAACGAGACAGACAAGGTCACTAGGTCACACTGACCTTTACCTTTGACAACCAAAATCTAATCAGTTTATAAATGAGTCTGACTGGACATTTATGCCAAATTTGAGGAAATTTCCCCAAGGCGTTCTTGAGACATTGCTGTCATGAGAATAGGATGGAAGGATGTACAGACAATCCAAACACATGATGCCTCTGGCCACGGCTTTTGCGGACACGGCAAGAGAGTTAAGTAAAAAGAAATAGGCATGTTTTAATAGTGTACATGATTTCATATTTTCAGTATATTGATGTAACTTCAATATTGGAGCTTTTTGTAGATAATACACTTTTAATGAATAAAAGCTGTGCTGTTACCTTTTGTCTGGCTTACAATGAGATGCTTTTTGTACTTAATTGGGCTCTGGGCTGGGGGAGTTTAAAAATTCCCACCATCTAAAGCTTTATATTAATTGCAGTATTTACAGTTTATGTATCTGTGGCTTAGTTTCTATAGTCAGCTAGGTCAGCACTACACTGCAAAAGTAAAAGACTGCCACTGAGTATTGAATAATGCATGGAATAGTGTTAAAGAGATGATGAGTAATGTAGCAATGCTAACAGTGCATGCTTCTGGCAACATTATTAACTACAGGCTAGGAGGCTGCATTACCATGGGGACAGCCAGGCAGTCTGTAGAGGATTATATAATAGCACCAAAGGATATGTGACTTATGCAGAGGTATGACAAAGCAGATATGACTAATGCACTCCCCAACGGGCAACAAGCCACTGGCTGGCTGGGATATAAACTCTATGGACCTGCGTCCACCAATCACCATTATTTTTAGCTAGAAGTACCCAACTGCTGCTTTGGGAGGCCACTATAGTCTCCATATTTAACTGGAAAGTTTTTAGCTTTCAGCATCTGCACTTGAAGTGCTACAGCACATGCAGACTTCTCTGCACTGTCAACAGCTTCTGTAATAGAAGGCAAGCGAGGATGTAAGAAGACATCCTTCGAGGAAAGTGTTCTTTAGCCTAAGGATGAGAATGACACATAGACCTGTAGGAGATCTTTCACCACTCCCAACAGGGGTTTGGAGATTATGAGTAACACACACAGTAATAACAGTGTGTTGCTGGCTGCCTTTTTTTCAATGTAGGCCTGAAGAGCTTTGGTCTAATTTTCTCTGTGGCCTAAAGATGGATTTATGTGCAGCTTTGGGAATGGATATGCTCACAAATAATTGGTAAATAAATGCTTCCAGCTGCAGATAAAAGAAATAATTCAGAAAAAAAATAAAATGTGTGCTTTGTTTGTGGTCAGGTATCTACAAAGTAACATGTCCTCCATTTAATAAAAATGCTCTTTTCCCTCTCTTTGAATCGTTTACTCTGATTAGAATAATACACAATGGAAAAAAGCATCACTCTTGTACACTCTTACACTGGCATCACCAGTCTATGGTATTCATTGCAATTCAGGAGTTTTATCACAAGGTATTGCATAAAATAATGCTCTACTTCCTTTCTTTGTTTTCTCCCTCTGTCTCAGGGAACAAAACATTTCCTGTCTGGTAAAAATGAGAGCATCGCCCTTTACTCAAAACACAGCATGTTTTCGGCAGCGCATGTAGATGCAGCAGCCTGTAGCTCCTCAAATCCTTGCTACTTTTTTGCTATATTTTTCAATTTTTTTTGAATGGCCCCTTCTGCTGACGCACAACTTTTCTATAATAGAGAAGCACTTATCAAGTTGCAAGTTGTTTGGGATTTGGACTGAATGCAGCCAGTCAGACCAGAGGGAAGAAATGAAACCAAAATCGCCGGGCGAAAAGAGGGAGGAGAGCCGGCATCAGGGCGAGGCTGGCCTGACTTGGACTGAGAGCTGTTCCTCTAACAAGCCTTCCTCTGGGTAATGTCCGCTCGCAGGGGAGTGGAGTGGATGAGATGTGATTGAGGCTCACTCAGCGACAAGAAATCCGAGACTGCTCTGTGCACATCTTCACAGAGACATGGTTAACCACTAACATCCCTGATTACTGAAGCTGTTGCACTGGATGGGCAGAGCTTTTTGGGGGCCATAAGGACATAAGACGCTGATGCAAATTCAAAAAATGCAGTGCAGGAATTGAATGATGCCACAAGCAGCAACATGCCCCTAGCAACTGGCTGGAATCTTCATAGTGGCTGCTTGTTTTTGATCAACTCATCCTTCGACTCTAAAGATGTAGCAGGAACAAGGACAAATGTAATTTCTTCTTTTTTTTTTTTTTGTTTAAAAAATGACAAATAAAACTACCTTCTTCCTTCTTCTTCTTCTTCTTCTTCTTCTTCTTCTTCTTCTTTAGGATGCATTGCATTATGATCTATTGAGGCTACTGTCTCTGGAGAAATTGGTGGCTGCACTTCATCTCAAATATAAATTCTCCCGGTGCAGTGGTTTGTGCATTGCAGTGGGGTATTGCCGTTTGATTTGTAAAGGGGCTGAAACAAAAACCTGACATTCAGCAGTAATGCTATATTATCAAAACTAGAATTACTGCTTTGCAGTTGTATGCCTCCGGCAACCAGTCAAGTTGCAGATACAGTTTAAATCCATGTCTGCCAGACTCATATGTAGTCATGGCAGTTGACAATGCTTCAAATATGATGTTGCTGCAAAGAAGCCTCAAATTCTAAAATCTGAATTCTTAACACATGTTACATCCAGCAACACAGAAGATCTATACAGTCAGCACAGTTTCAATGGTTTCAATGCTTATATGTGCGTAGAAATGTTCTCACCCTGCACATAAAATAAGTGTGACTGATACATACCATTGGATTCATGACACATACATACTGGCTGATTTTGTTCTGACCTCTGTGTGTATGTTTATTAATCAGAATCATTCTATATTGTCAGGCTCATGCCCGCTATCTGCAATCAGCATACTGTCACATATACATACTGTTAATTTAGAGTAATGCTTTTGGCCACAAAAATATGAATAAGTGACACTTTAAATAAGCACTACATCCACCATCCTTGTATTAGCACACAGACAAGTAACTACCTTAGGTAACAACTTTAACGCACACACAAACACACACACCAGCTAATGAGCCATAACTTATTTGAATAATGTGGGATCGATGTGCAAAACAGTAGCCTGTAGACCAGCTGGTATTAAATCACCCAATCACACAGCAGAACACTGACCAGCAGACCAATTCATCACCCAATTATGGGCCAGCATGCTAACCAGTGGCTCATGACTCAAGGACTGTCAGGAAGAAGGCGAACACTTGGGAAAACATCCAGGCAGTCACATGTACAGATGTGCTTGCAAATGTGCTTGCAATCACAAAATTTGCACATCCATATTATAAACAAATACACACACTGACACATATGACACTTCTGTGTAAAAGTAATTCCTTTTTTGTACCCTGCCTTTCCCTCTCTCATTTACTTCCCCTTTCAAAATATCCTGCAGTATCCCTGTCAACACTATCCACACACACAGACACACACACAAAATTGTTGCAGGATAAGTTTTCTCTCTCACAGAGTGACAGATAGTAGATCAACCAGCTCTATGTCCCCCCACACACACATTCTCTCTTACGGCAGTGCATACACACCTAAGTTAGACTCCTTGGTGGCCATGCGGCAGATAATAGAGAAGCAGGACCAGAACCCCTTGCTTTCTACCTGCAGCACTAGGTCATTAAGTTACTACAGACCCAGTGTGACACGAGAATGCATGGAAGACAAGGTGAGACAAAAGGGGAGACTAAAGGAGAGGGAGGACAGCATGCAAGAGGAAAAGTGGACTGAGTCAGAGATAGAGACGATGAGTTTACGGGGGAGTGCGAGAGAGACAACAAGAAACAGTGTGATAGACAGACAGAGTTTAGTGGGTGGGGTGTGATGAAGAGATGAAACATTCCACCTGTCATTAGTGAAGTCGTGCCAGTCTCTGAAGCCTCCCTGAGGCCTTGATATGGAGGGTCGAGCTGGGGTCGCGTCTTTCAACTCCACCTGGCTGCTGTTTCAATCAGTCAGCAGTACATCAAGTTTCAGTTTCTCTGGCACCGCTGCTGGGAACTTAAAATCACAGAACCCACTAAGCCATTTACAGCTGCCTAAATTATAGTTCACACTGCCTGGAAAACACTGAACATAAAAATTTAATTCCAAAATTGCATCTATTCAGTTTTGAACTGCTACCTGAGATGCACCAGCTAATATTTGGCCGCTGATGCTCTAAACAAATCTCTTCTGTGCTTCTTGGCGTCTCTAACTCACCTTTATAGCGCTTCACTAGCTTCTCTAATGCCTCTCGTGAGTGGAAGGTTGCTGATTTTGCTCCCGGCAGGACCAGCGAGATAAATCTGGGTGGGGGAAGTGAAAAAGCTGCTGCTTGCTTAGATGCCCTTGAACAAGGCACTTAACCCCCAGTTGCTCCAGTGGGGCTGCTCACTGGCTAACTGATAAGCCTCTGGTTGTACCTGGCGGCTTCCAGGTGTGAAAACTGTGTAAGTGTAGAGCAGGGCGCTCCTGGAAAAAGTACTGGTAGTTAAAATGACTCACAATGTCAACCCAAGTTTACAATTCACTTTTCCTTTATGCTGCTGTACTAGTAATTTAAAAATAAAATAAGGAGTTATTTCAGTCTGATTGTTTTGACCATGGATAACGTCACACCATGATTAAATTTTAGAAGGTTAGTTACAGTAGCTGCAAAGTTTACTCATCCAATGCTAATGGTATGTTAGCAAGTTAACGTGACTACAATGGCCTAAAATTAAGTCATAGCATTAATGAATGTAGTACTCTATAAATGGTGTTTAGCAGAGTATCTGACTATCACAAGGTTATTTTCTTTTATTTTAGCCTTTATTTATTTTTTCATGTGCGTAATGTGTCTGAACAAGCTTGATCCGAGTGTTGCATTATATTTTTCTTGTGGCAGAGTTTATTGTTGTTTGGTGTCATACAGGTGAGATTACTGCTGATGGAGAAACTAATTGTTTCCTTAATGGTAACATGGTTCAGTTGTTTTCATCCCACTTAATGTGGAAAAACTGCAGGTTTTGAATGCAGGATACAGAAGAACATTCATTAAATAATCAATGTAATTTGAAAATTGTACTGAGAATTGTAAGTAAGCTCCAACTAACTTAAAAGCAAGACTATGTAACACAAAGAAATAACAAGTCTTCCTCTCCTCATTTTGACAATATCCCCGAGTCCTTGTACTTAGTCAGTTTGCTGACCTTTTTTCTATCTCTTCTCCATGTGCAACTTGTCCGCTCCATTTCAGCATTTATTATTATTCCATAATTATGGCTAAACTGTTGCCACGGTGACTGCTATCAGAAAAAGTTAGTCTTGCTTTAGCTGTGAATGAATTACTTCCCTTATCCTTTACCATGTAAAAAAAAAATAAACCTCTGTCAAGCATGCACGCACACTCACACACACACAAAATATGCCTTGCAATCACACACATTCATATGCATAGCACTTACATACACACACTCAACAAGAAAAAATGAGAATCAACTCCAGAATGTAATTGCAACCTAAATCCTGTGATTAGAGGGAGTGAAGCGGAGAGAAGCTGATCAGCTGATTTAGTTGATTAGCCTGACGCTGACGACTTTAATTCACTGCACAGAGTCAGACAGAGGACATGGCAGCATGAAGGAGTGTACATCTGTCTCCTTTTATTTGCAGAATAGCCACACTCTCTCTTAGCCAGGAGTACCTTGGCAAAGCTTGAAAGAGTGTTTTTATACTGCGTTTTTGTTGTATCATGACTTTGCCTTCTTCTAGAAATTATCAACTAATTGAGAGTGCTTCGTTCACATTTTTACAGTGAAATCAGGCATTTATCATAAGCACATCTGCAACTTCCTCCCACATGCTAAACATTCTTGGTAGAAATCACAAAACCAAGCCTGCAGTGTATTTCAAGGGTTCCTACACAATCAAACAACTAAACCAAAGTGTATTTTTGAGACTAATGCTTCTGTCTAAAGGTTCAGAAGCTTGAGTTAAACGATTTCAAACTTTTCACTTTCAGTAACCCCACTTTCTAGTTGCAATATTCTTATTTTGTCCAGGTTTCCTCATCTCAAATGTCTGAATTCAACAGCATTTTGACAGAAGGTCAAACCATAAGGCCTAGTTCTCATAGAGGTACTAAACCCCCTTCCTCTTCCTGATGAGTCTCTTGGCTCTGAGTGCTGGTGCTGAGGAGTTGATACAGCTGACAATTTGATGGAGAATTGCCAGAAGCAATGATGCCCTATATGTGCTGTGGTAGACAAGAGAGGATGCAGTGCTGAATACGTGAGCTCTGCCTGACTGCCGCCACCTCTCCCCACAGTGCTAGAGCTGAAGGGCAGTCTTGTTCATGGAGAGGGTTCTAATTCAGGAGCAGCACAGATCAAGTAGAGTGACTGTGCCCCGGCAAAGTGGCAGTTTCATTGGGGACTAGTGATTTTTACTCCCCTTGCACCAGTTCTGTAATTTCATGGCTTGCCTTGACATCAATTGCACCAAAATGGGTGGAGGACTCCACAAGTGGCAAGCGGGAATGCAAGCCATGAACGTGCCAACTCAAAGCACCGTCTGAGAAAAACGTGCTGTAACTGCTGGTGTAATCTAATCAGCTTTAGATGGTATTGGTAAATACACAGTATAGGCATGGGCTATGATATTAAAGGGAAGGTTCTGGATTTGAAGTGGGGCTGTATGCGATACTTATGTAAAGTCATTGTATTTCATTCCATAGCTGGCGGTCAACATGCTCCCAGTTTGCAGAAACAGATGGGGGTGCACCTCACAGGGACCAAAACGTATTTCAACCACTTTTTAAAAAAAAGGCCTACCTAAAAAAAGAAAAAAGAAAAAAAAACACCATCGGTCTGAGTGATATATTTCAAGTATTTTCACAACTTAACCTCTGGCACTATATGCCAGTCATCTGTTTGGGTCAGAAAGTGCTGTTAGCAGCTGTTGCAATCCGAATGAAACAAAACTTCATGCTGAAAACACACTCAATATGGCATCCACTTAGACTGATATTTTATTTTTTAGGTAGCCATTTTTTAAAGTGGCTAAAATATGTTTTGATATCAACCCCTCTATACGGCATGGTAATGCTGAGCTATGGGGTGCACGCCCTGTCTGTTTCTGCGGGAACACGCTGGCCGCCAGCTACTGTATGTGATAAACTAAATATACACAAGTATCTCATACAGCTCCACTACAAAAATCCTAAACAGTAAATACAGTAAAAAATACGAACCCTCATCTTTCTATTACCTTCACACTGGAGAGGCAGTATTGAGGATGTTTCGCATGCAGTGCGTGTCACGTGCCCTAATCAGCCATGCAAACTCAAATAGAATGATAGTAGGCGAAGGCTAAAAAGCTGAACCCCCTTATTATGGATAGGGGTCACATCCAAATGTGCTGGACAGTATGGGGACCATAAATCATAGAAAGAAAATTTGCTTGTTTACAATCTGTCTGATCACAGCTGGCTGCCTCATTGGATGTTGTCATGCTATCAGCGTGTTTCCAGGTCTATGCAATTACTTTGGTGAGTATGTTTTTATCATAGACAACAGAAATGATGCCCTTAATTATGAAAAATAAGATCCAAGTTTTAATGAATTCGAATGATCCTTTGAGGTTACAGAGAGGCAGTTTCAGTCTAACCTGTGCGATTTGCAGGCAACATGTGTCATTAAAACAGTAATAGCTGCTGCAATTAAGGAACTTGCAGAGCAAACAATAAGGTGATACAAGAGTATTTTCTTCTTTTTATAGCAGTTGATTTTGTGTGTGTTGTTGAGGTTTTAGACTGAAAGCATGCGAAATGTTTTAAGAGTTTTGTGTTTCAAATGAACGCGGAAACCCAATGTGAACTCAAATTATACGGAAATGTAAAGAAAGCCTATAAAGACCATTCAGTTTAATCAGCATTAGGGCTGCAACTAACGATTATTTTGATAATCAATTAATCAGTCGATTATTTTTTTGATTAATTGAATATTTAAAAAAAAATATAAATAATAATAAAATAAGCATTTTTTCCCCCATCACTTTGTCCAAAAACAGATTATCATTGACAGCAGTGCAAAAAGTGCAGTGCATAAACAGGCAGTTGCTTGAACATCCCTGAGCTGTCAAAATAATATTAAATAATAACTAACTACAAAATCAAATATGCAACAATTCAAAAACTAAATGTTGCCAACTTTTACAACATACCGTTCGATTCTTTATGTTGTTTTTTGTCAAGACTTAGCCTGCCGTTAAGCTCTCCTCCTTCTCGCTTTCACTTTCATTTTAGATGCTGCATCATAACCACCATGCTCCAGTGCCATGCCGTGTCACTTTTGCATATTTTGCAGCTCATACTTCCTTGTTTTTCATAAACTTGAAGTGCTCACAAACTTTTAAAGTTTTCATATGAAACGTATCTCTCTCTACCTCCGCCATGCCACTTCAAAACACCGGCTTCTCCACCTCCGTTCCTGTTGGCATGGGACGAAAACTTTCCTGTAACACAGTGAGTGACATAATAGTGAGTGACGTGAATCGATAATTTTATTCATTACCGACACGTGTAATAAACAATTATTATCGATTTTATTGTTTCATTGTTGCAGCCCTAATCAACATGTAATAACATAATTTTGTCAGAATCAGTCCAGTTGCACACTCAGTTGGAAAAGCAACCTCCTTTATAATACATTTAGTTCAATGCTGTACTGCTTGAAATATTAGTGTGAATGTGCAATGACTTCATAAACACAAGAAACAAGGCTCTAGGGGAAATGTGTGATAAAAGAGACTGAGAATTAGTAAATGTTATGGTTTAGGGGAGAGTCTCTGACTTAAGGGATTTCCCACACTGGGACTGAGTAAAAGGGGTAAACAGTTTAATTTAAAAACACAGCTGAGGAAGACAGTACGATCTATGGTCTATAAATCCTGGCACTCTTAAGTCCAAAGGCGATTCAAAAGGGCTGCTGAAGAGAACTTAAATTAGTACTGCTATGTAATGTACATACAGAGCAGATTTTCTGTCACGAAACAAGAATATGGAAACAACATGGAGCAATGCAAAAACGTCTAAGTTGCATGCATAATCCATCATTTAGATAAACTATATATGCATGGGTGGTTTTCCATACATACTTTTTACTTCATTTTGGTATATGATTACTCGCAACCACCTAACACATGGGACAGACTGCTGTGCTTCAGTGAGGAGAAGGAGAGTTTACAACACGCAGCAGCATCTTGAGAAAAAAGATTTGCGTGATCCACCATACTGTCCCCTCAACCACTGACAAGAGTGAAAAACTGTTGGACAGCTCCAGCTATCTAGACCAGCATTTATTCACAAAGTGTTGACAACTTTCTTCTGAATATTGACATGTTCAAAATCAACAGCCATTAGAGAAAATTCTAGTTTTAAAAACGGATATAGATGCATACAGTTACTTGACATATCCTGTATGAATCAATGCTTTAATTGATTAATTTAATTAATGCATTAAACAATCATAGAGGTGTTACAGTTGCCGTAGTTTTGTTTTTCCATTACACAAAAAGACAATATGTGGGTTTGATAGGGACATTAACTGATCAGGAACTCAGTGTCTGTGCTGAGATTAAATTAGCCTACTAGATGACATTCATGATTTCATTATGTCCTCTGATACACTTTGGCTTGATTACATCTTTGTAATCAAGCCAATGTCATTTAATTATTAAAGTATGTTGTGCATCAGAGGTTGTATTGGACTTTATCGTAGTTCATCAATTTGATGGACAGGGTTGTCAAAATTCTGTCATAATCTATTATTACCCTGAATTTAATTGTTTTTTAATCACGAGATGACATATTTAATAGCATTAATTTTCTTGCATTTATTTTCATTTTTTAACACTAATTATACAGAACAAGCTAAAACTAGATTATGCATTTAAAAGAGTGTAGTGGTACTAGTTTAATTATCGGAGCGCACCTATGGCACACGCATGCATGCATTGACATGGTTATGTTGTGTTATGAAATTACTGTTTGTACCGTGGCAAGTTAACATATATAAGTCAACAATAACTAGAAAATGAAATATGTTTTGCTGCCTTTTCATCTTTACTAGTTTGCAGACTGACGGAAAAAAAAACCAATTTGCTTCACTGTACCCTTTAAAGGCTACAGGCAACTTCTAGGTTTGAATGTTTCTTGCATGATATTCAATGCATGAGTTGACATCTTGAATCAATCAACACACCTCATTTTGTCATTTTGGTGAACTCTACAGAAGGACACCCCAATTAAAAAGAAAAAAGATAAACAAAGTCACCAACTGCGCAAACAAGCAATAGCAATAGAGCTGATGGCTAAAGCAAGTTAAGGCAATGACATCACACACGTGAGATCAAAGACAAGGCAAGACTAGACAATCAATATGCATATTACAATATGCAATATGCATACCACCAACTGGACAGGGATGGTAATTACTTAAAGGTACAGTAGATTCAGATATGAGAAGCGGATTTGGAACTGGATTCGGACTGGATAAAATGCCACTGAACATCCCCTCTCATCAAGAATCATCTTAGATAACATCATTTCCCTTTAAATGCTTCCCTCCCTATTTTGTGTTAATGGAAGTCCTTTCTTTCAGCATTTGGGTTTTCAGTGAGTAGTGAGGGAGGACGAAACAGTTTTAAGACAGAGGAAGTGAAAAAAGCGTGGGTAAATAGACACATTTGAAATTTAATGGTCTCAGATTTTCGGCAGCCCACACTCATCCTCAGCCCTTGCAGTAAAATTTAATTTTTAGGTGCAGTGGAAACAGAAACACTAAAACATGATTGAACAATGTCCCTATTTGTATGGAGCTAAAACAAATGCTTCTGACAATGTAATGGTCTCATGGGTGGCCAGACGACGCAGTGCTGAGCTCCACTGATTGATTTTCAGCAGTAACATTTCTATAGTCCGCTGGTTGTTATAAAATCAAATTTTGAGCCACAATGAAATGCACCCACTGCAGCGTCGCGTCTCTGTTCTGTATGCAGCTGGCTCTGGAGCAGAATAGGATTTTCATTCAAGGGCAAACAGACATTTAATATTAAGTGCATTCAGGGAAGGCTTTTCAGCAGACACTGAGCTGCAAAGACCCTTTTACAATTTAATTTAATTAACTCTGAGGGACTTTATCAGCAGTTATTTCAACAAGTGTTACAGCAATGCTTTAAGGAGTCATCATCGCACCATAGGTAAACAGCAGCCGTGTTTGTGTTCATCTGAATACAAATTCTCAATCATTGCAGGGGAATACAGCAGACGGTCTACACAGTAGGGGCCAATGGGCAGATAATTTGTAATTTCAACATTTACTTAAAAATATTAAATTATCAGGCCTATTTTGACTATTGCAATGAAATCCATGTGTATACCGCTACTGCTATGCCCCTGTTTTTCAGCAGCAGTGCTTTAAACTGAACCAACAACAATGAGCAAAGAGCAGTGGGACGATACAGGGCCATAGATTACTGGGACCCTGCTTTAATGAAGTGGCTGTTGGTGAAATTTGTAGCAGACAGTAAACAAGCATCATTTCACACATGTAAACAAAGTTAATGTCTATAAAGCCAGTGCTGTTAGTGTGGAGGCAACAGGAAGTTTATGTTGTATCAAAATGACACATGTGCCCACTATTACACAGCAGAGCAATATCAACAACACTGGCTTCATGTCCAGTGTGGTGTGCAATTTTATAAACAATTTGTTCATGTGATCTTTGGCATCAGGAAGGAAACATATAAAACACATTTCTTCCATGCCCTGTTGGTTATGAAAGAGCGGAGCAGCCGGCGGAAAGATAGCTTTAAAAACAAAAACCACAATCAGCAACAGGAAATAATCTGTCAGGGCTCAGAGAAGCTGAGTACTCTGACAAGCATACAGTTGATGATGAATGAGGTGTGCATGCACGTGTGTGTGTGAGTGTGTGTGTGTGTGTGTGTGTGTGTGTGTGTGTGTGTGTGTGTGTGTGAGTGTGTGTGTATGTGTGTGTGTGTGTGTTATGACCCAGTCAATAGCGGGGCAGAGGATAAGGGGGCTGAAACAGTGTCCCAACTGTAAACCTCTCAGCTAAGCAACTATGGGCTTAGCTGGATCACTTGCTGGTGGCCGCTTTGGCTCACTGGTTCAGCCACTTTTACTTTGACATCACAAAAGTAGTATCTACCTGAAATAACTCCCAGAGGTGTGACTACTGGCACATGCTGTCAACTTACAGCAGGATTCATCATTTAAGAACACAGATGCAAACAATTTTGGGGTTTAAGAACATGGCATGTATCTTGGACTGCAACAGCTAGAGGTAGAGCAAAGGTCTGTGAGTCTGATCAAATAAATAAAATAATGCTGTAACTTTTGGTTACTAAAAAAGCCATTGTTTCAAAATAAATGCCCAGTTCCATACACAGCCCAGCCAAAAAAAAAATACAAAATTACTTCACTGTAAAGTATCTTCTTTCAAATTACATTTGATTTTTTTCCCAATTACATAATACTTCAAGTTATTGAAACACATATTTCAAATACAAGCACCTAAAATATTGCCCATATCTGATCACAGTTTTGCATGGAGACTCCATATGCAAAGTTCATACACAATGCTCATTGTGTACCTGAGAATCTCAGATCAACTTTGAGGAAAAATAATCAAAAAATATCACTCCAACTTAGATTTTTTGCAGTTAGTTTGATGTACAGTTTCAGTAGATTTGAGAAGGCCGCCATTTCATTGGCTATCAGATTTTTCCTGTTCCAAACTATTATTATGAATTCAGCCTTTAAAAATCTAGCATCAGTCAACCTCTATTAATAAATCAATAAACTGTTCAGTGAACTGACTAATCATTGCAGCTCTAAGATGTTGAGTGTTTAATGTAACAATATTCCTGACAAGACACTGGAACCAAACCAAAAATGCTCCTTTCCGGGCCAAGCAGTCCCAATAAATGGATATAATGTGAATAAGTGATTCCATGAGCCAGCCACAGACTGCAGCCAGCAGCTACTTTCAATTCTTCTTTGAGCTTTGATTAACGGGTTTAAAAAAAAAAAAAAAGTATTGCAGCCTCTTTTCTGTTAACCGAAGAATATCTCCTTAATTGAGCAGTTTCTGTCCTAAAGCAATCTGAACCGAGCCTTCTCTGTTTCTAAAGTCTTCTCACTTACAATACTTATCTGTCTGTATCACCGCCTCAAACAAAACTCTGCTTCAACTTCGAAATGTAGCAAATGCAGCAGCTGGGAATCATAGTAAAGGTCAATGTCCGTTTGAATTCAGCTTTTAACTGTTTTTACTTATTTGCTTGAGGTTTAATTCAGTTTGGGTTCATGGATTGGTCAGGAACCTAACACTATCATGGACCTTTTAACCTTTGGCATTTATGAAGAAAAGAAAAGTCGATTATTATTTGTCAGGTCCTCTCACATCCAACCTGTTAGGTTCATGTTAAGTCAAGTCAAACTTTATCTGTAGAGCACATTCAAAACAACTGCAGTTCACCAAAGTGCTAAACAGTTCAGTGCAAACTAGGGCTGTAACAGTTCCTTAATTTGTACCAAAACTTCACAGTCCATATGACGCAGCTGCATGCAAAATACACCATATATAGACTGATGCACATAATTTGGAACCAAAGTTCCCAAGCATGACTTCAGCCTTGAATTTTTAGCTGCATTTCATTGTGCTGAGATTATCACAACCAGCAGATTTGCATGCGAATCGGTTACTTTATGACAAGCGCTAATAATACGCTGAAAGACTAAGACCCAGCTGCAGTTTCCCAGTCAGCTACAAACGGCAGCGGCGGCAAAGTTGTGTACAAACCAAGGGCAGCATGTTGCTGTTGCTCCACCTTTGTAGGGTCTGTGAAGTGAAACACACTGAACATGTTTAGATGAAGCCAAGGTGGAACTAATTATGTCACTATTCCTAATGCACAAGTTTTATTTTTAATTATTCTATGTATTTTGGTTATTTCAAATTCATAGCATAAGAGATGCTTTTCCGTTTTATACCATTTCTGACCTTTTGCCTTTTGGGAAAGAGATTGTTCAGTGTCCATATAATAAGTGTTTGAAATGTTCACTATTTTTAAAATGAAAATCGTTTACCAAGATTGCCTGTGGGCAAAATGTTACCTCAGTCCCTAGCAAGAGGATTTTGTTTCTTCTTTGACACTTGCGATAACCTACTGTCTGTTCAAAATAAATTAAAAGAAACAAATCCTTATACATTATTTTTTTCTTTTTTCTCCAAGCTGTACTAAAATATGACTCCTAAACCACAGCTATGAACCAAACTGTGTTTCTGGTATACTGCTACACCCTAGATCAAACCAACTCTGGTGTATTTTTTCAATTTGATTTGCTTCGATGTTGCAAATTAAACAAGAAGACTTGACTCTGTTGCAGTTCTTTTGTTGTATGAAAACAATGCAGACCAACCACAAGATTTTGTAACAGAAGATATGATAGCATGAACTCAAAACCTACTCTAGAACAAAATCCCTCTGCTTGTCAAGAGGACTGTTAAGACCTGTACAAGCAATTTATATAATTATGCATCATTTAGTAACCATGGTGACACATATGCCTGTCATTTGAGTGCAGAGATTAGAAAAGATATGCATAAAGAAGAAGAGGCCCCGTTTAAATCCAGTCTTTATATGTCCATCATTTATGACAGTACAGATTGCAATCCTGACTAATGTGCAGGCCTCTACTTCATAAGCTCCTAATGACATTAGAGAAGATAAAGAAACATGCAGATCAGTGCTACATTACCTGCTGGTTTTATGCTTTTGAAATGCCTTATTTTGCATGTTTGCCAATCTGGTATATTCTTGACCTCTGGCTTAATAGAAAATGCTAATGTTGTGAAACAGCTCTAACAGACATATCACATGTATGTAAACCCCAACAGTTCCAGATCACTGTTACAGTGTTTAGTTTGGTTACATCAGCTACAGTATTGAAGGGATTTTGTCTGGGCCCTGGGGGGGGGGGGGATCTTTTGACAAGATGTTCTCCCAGATTACAGGCAACAGCGATTTTGTGTTGGACTAGTTTGAAGGATTTAGGATCTGTGACTCCGTGGCAGATTGAAATTTTCCGGAGACAGATTTTTAGCAAGTTTTCTCAGTTTGCCCTGAATGCAGAAGTCCCTGGTCAACAAAAGCTTCTTTTCATTTTGGTGGGGGAACAAAATAAAGAACAACAGTGTCTCATGTCCCTGTAGTCACTTTGATGGATCAAACCTTTAGTCCCCTGCCTTCAAGCACAAAGACACACGATCATGTTGTGAAAG
This sequence comes from Plectropomus leopardus, assembly GCF_026936395.1. Classification (NCBI taxonomy): domain Eukaryota; kingdom Metazoa; phylum Chordata; class Actinopteri; order Perciformes; family Serranidae; genus Plectropomus; species Plectropomus leopardus. The sequence goes on along the minus strand of NC_142181.1, from coordinate 16,540,471 downwards.
AAATGTGCTGGACAACACACTGATTTTTAATCCCCCTCGGTAAAAATACAAATTCAAATAAGTGTGCATGTGTGTGTATGTTTGTGTGCAACCTATTTTGCTTCAACAACTCCCCCCGGGGGTGTTGCTGTACACCAAGAGTGTATTCTTAGTCATCTTTTCAAAAAAGGCTAAAAATTACATGAAGCCTCCAATTCCACATGGCATTACATGGTGCACGTAATTCATATTCACGTGAAATAAAGTAATGGTTAGAACACATGTATGTCTGTGCACGCTTAAGATTTTAATCTTTAGTTTTGAATTCTCTCGTTAAGGAAATTCAGAAATATCTTATTTTCATTGCACCCTAGATTCTCATTTTTAATCGATAAGACTTGGCATACTGCAATTCTTAGGTCAAACAATTGTGCCTTAGAACTTGTTCTCTGTTAAGTTCATTATGTGAATTTCGATGGTCTTAACACACTGAATAGATGTGATAACCCTAGTCTAAATGAAATCAATATCAAAGCATTTGTATAATGGGAAAAGTGCAGAAATATCAATCGGAACATCAGCAAGTATCTTTCTCAATTTTCTCAAGTGAGATTTTCTTGATAATAAAAAAATATTCTGCCACACAGTTAATAAAAATGGGTTGCTTTGGTTCACGTCAACCTCCTGGTCTTTTGTACATCGTGGAATCAGTGTGAAACAAAGATGAAAATAAAAAGCAAATGTCAAGGAATCCAGCAAAACATTTATATAACCTAGAATCATCTGTGGGAAGATGTTTTGTTTTCTCTTCTGCTCTGTTGCACTTTGAGTGTGTGTGTGTGTGTGTGTGTCTGTGTGTCTGTGTGTGTGTAAATGGTTCAGTGATATTTGAAATCTGAAGATAAATAAGCTTAGTTGGACGGTAGAAAAATATATGGAGGAAAAGAGGGGAGTTGCATGAAAGAAGAATAAAATGAGGGAGGCCGTGACGGAGGTGAGGGATGGAGTGTAGCGGGAGGTTGCAGGGAAGATGCAGGGAGAGATAGAGGAATGATAGAAGGATGGTGGGAGTATAGAGAGAAGGAATAGGGAGGGGGGGAACAACAGTGGGAAGGATGGAGGAGGAACAGTATGTCATGCGTTGTTTTATTCTCATCCAGAGGCCAGTGAGAGGAGGCAGATACCTGCTGATTATTCGGTTGTATTATCTAACACTAAAGACCGAAACTGTGAGTGTTGTTTGTGTATTGGCAGAGTGTTAGATAAGAGTCGCTGTTGATATGAAGCACACACTCGTGTTACTCCCTTTACTCCCCTTCCTTTCTGTCTCTTCACCTCTCAACCCATCTCTCCAAATTCTTCTTCCTTCTCCTGTCTCCCTCTTCTGCCCGTCCTCTCCTGACCTGCCGTGCCTTCTTCTTTCCTTCACGTTTTTGCCTCCTCTCTTATCCCTTCCTCTCCTGTCTTCACTTCCTGTTATCTTTAATCTCCCCTCTTCCGCAGTATCCTAAACAGGATATCCTCATGCTTTGCATCTAAACTGCAACAAAGAAAAAACGAATTCTTAAAAGATGCCTGAACTCTGGTCACCATTTGTTACATAACTGAAAACAATGCATAGAATTGCACATACACACACACACACTGTTAAGAGGGCGGGAGAGCGGATGTAAAGGTAAATAAAACTCCTACACACGAAATGCATCAATGCATCCTGCTACAACTGCGTGTAGAGTTTGGTCCGTACATGCTACGGCTGCAGCACAATGTAGATGTTCCCTTGAGGCTGACAGTCTGAGATGCAGCCACAATATTTACATTCACGGAATATGTGGTGTGTATGTGTGGAGAAAACAAGGGGGTTACAGATTTCCCAGTATACCCTTGTTTAAATATTAATGTTGTCTTGCACTGTCACATCCTACATATGAGCAAATGAGAGCGTTATCCAAGTAGTCTCCTCCTCTCCTCTCCTCACAGTTGCAGCTCAGCTTTGGGGAAGTCTAATTTTGTACTGTGATTATGAGGAAATGGGTGTGTTTTTGCATGTGTGAAGGCAGGAACAGAGTGGTCCTGTCATGTGAGAATGAATATTTAATGAGACTAGTTTGGTCTCTCTACACATCAATAAAATGTTTATGGACCGAAATATAGAGGACTAAATTAGTGTGTGAGTGCGTGTGTGTGTATGTGTGTGTGCAAAAACCCGTTCTCACTCCCAGGGCGTATTGATGACCTGGGAATGACAATGGGCTGCTGCAAGTGTGTTCAAATTTGTGTGCAAGGGGAAGATTAGCACCAGCCAAATGCTGGCAAAATATGTAAATGACAGCTACACTTGCTTCACTTACCAGCCAAAAAAAAAAAACGGTGGTAATCTAGTGAGTTGCTGGTAGATTTTGGAATTCCAGCAGCTACGGTAGCACGTTGACCAAAAAAAAATTGCCAAAGTGAATTCCCAAACATGACAATGCACTGTCATCTATAAGTATTAACATGTTTAAATTTAGACATTTGGGTGAATAAATGTGTAAAAGTGTTTATAGGTGATTTTGTGTGAGTTCATATTCTGTGAAAGTCTTTATAGCACATTTAGGAATGCAAGCACTTTTTGCATTTCATCCTCGTTTAATTTACTCAATCAACAGACGGAAATAATCAGTCCTACTAAGATAAATTCTAAAGTGACTAATCAGGAAAAACAGAAACCTAATTAGGTAACTCAGCCAGGAGCAAACCAGTGTGAAGCAATAACAACTGGAGCAAATGAAATATACTCATATACCCCCGATGCAGATAATTGAACGACAGGATGAGTGTGTGTGTTAACTAAGCAAACACATGTAGAGAACACATGACCAAGTCAGTGGCAGTGGATGCAAAACAGCTTGTTCTCTTTCCGTGTGTGTATTTTATCTAAGTTTGAAACACTTAAGAGTCGACAGACAGAACGAGTCTCTTGTGTATTTCTGTGTGTATTCTGCCACTAAGGGGAAAAAAAAAATCTTTAAGCAGGAGGCAGTGCAAATATTACACAATCTGAAAAACATAAGAACATACACAAAAAGTCAAACTGCTGGCTCTTTTTACTTGCTCTGCACTGATTTGTAAAGGCCTGAGATAAACCAAAAATCCTGATATTCATTACTCAACTTTTGACTTACTGACTGAGAGTTTTTACTGTTAAAAACTGTGACAAAAATATTAGTAGTAGAGTTTGGTATTCCAACATCACTGAAGTAGTAAACCGTTTCTCATGAGACATCATCAGTCAGCATTTTAAATCAGTATTCCTTTTTATCGTCAAAGTTTCTTCACTTGGAAATATTTCCCTTTTGCCTGACAATCTAGATGGATAAATATCACTATAGGTAAAAGGGGAAATGTGTATTTTGATTTGAGGGTGATCTGTTCCTTTAAGGAGATAAACAGGCTAAATTGAAACTCTTCAAGCTCCAGAATCCCTTTGTCTTAACAAATTAATGTAGAGCTCTAACGATTAGTAAACTTCAAGTGATTTGTCATTTTTTGGTTCAATGCACATATTGAATGAGAAACACAATTCGGGGCAATCACCCAGTGCATACATTTTTCAACAGTATTAAATTATTTAATGATAATATATGTTCAGCGCAACATTTACAAAGTCTAATGTGTCAGATAACTATAATTTTTACAATTCAAAACATCCTCTGCCCGGCAGACATTAATGCCATTGATGATGATGCTATGCAAATAGGTTTTTATCAGTGCTATGCAAGTGCTCCCGGGCACATTCCCATTAAAAGAAAGCACTTGAAATCTAACGACTGTTATGAGAGAGATAAAAAATAAAAGTTAATTTAATAAAATTAATTATACAGACTTGTCTTAAATGAATGATCAGGGGCAATGTTTTTGTTCTACAAGATGAGGACTATTTTCTTGTCTTAAATTGTTCAGGATATATTACAATGTGAAATGCTGTGGAGAAAAAAACAAGGAACGCAGTTGGCAACTGACTTTCATTCTTACCATTTATCCCTTTGGCTAGAAGCTTGATGATTATTACTACGGTTAGCTGGCTGTACCTAATATTTTGCTTATGCAATGCAGTTTCCAGATCATTTATAGTGCTCCTTGTAGGTGCCAAAATATCCTCTAATAGCTTATTTGTGTCTTTGGTGATCTGTGTGATCACAGTGTCTTAAACCCACCTTCATCCCCACATGAAAGCCATCCTACCGGCAACGTTGCCATTTCTAAGCATCTACGCGTTTCTAAAAAGGTTTTTGAGGAGGCAGTGAACCGGGTTAAGGGTGAGCTGTAAGGGATAATATAATGGGATAGACATGCCTGTTCTGTTTGATAACCGTTTTAAGCTCTTTTTTTTTTTTTTCGCTTTACCCATGATTCAGAGATCCATTGTGCTTTGTGTGTGCGTGTGTGTGATGTGTTCCTTCCCAGTTTCTTTGCCACGTGTCGATCCACCTTCGGATCTTGTAACTATTCCAGATGGAGTTTTGATACGAAAACAGAACATTTAGTGCAGCTGTAGGTCAAAAAGGAGAGACTTTTTAACAATGAGTTTAAGACAAACTGAATAAAATGTTACAGTTTATATGTCGGTTGCTTTGAGTGGGAATACATTTCTATCAGAAAAGGTTCAAACTAATTATTGATTCTTCTGTCAGCAACACATCACTAAATTAAACATTACACGGTTGTATGTAGAGACAAGATAGCTCTCTGAATGAATCTAACCAGCTTGTACATACAACAGCAGCAACAGCTGTCATAATTAATATACATACTGGAAGAAGAAGAGATCATGAAGGTGAAAGGAGAAACCAGCACAACAGCGTGGAGCAGTACTCATGACGAGAATAAAATATTGGCAGCTTACAACAGAACACCCTGCTGAAGTGTCGAACATGATTACAGATTGGTAAGATCAGCTCACGGTCAGCTTATGTGGTGCACATAACTTAAGTGCCTGCCATAACACAAGCTTGATTTGTGAGAAAACTGGGTCAATGCAGCAGCTGAAGCACCAGGACAGAGCAAAGAAAAACAAAGAACAACCGTAACTATAGCACAAAAACATAAAGAGCTTAATAGATAATGTGTATTGTATTGTTGGGGGGTGTAAACACTGACTAAATACGTCAAACATATAGAAAACATAAAGTATGTTACTATGTTTTTAAAAAGTGAGAAATAGGTGGAACTTCTATAATGTCATTAGGCAGTGCAGCCCAGATTTGCTACATTATTACAAGATTATTACAAAGATGCATTAAAATGCAAATATATTGATTCAAGCTCAATTAACTTTATCCATCCTCAGTGACTGATTTAAACTTCTGTCATCAAGTACTAATGTCAGTGCTGTGATGTGGAGTGCAGAGTTTTACACCAGAAAAAGTAAGTGATTAGATTGCATTATACCACATAATCATCGTGTGCATGTGTGGGTGCTCCAAAACTGTCAAAAATTACACCCTGAGAGCTTAGGTAATATGCGTTTGCCTTTATTTACACCCCGTCCCCCACCCCCCAAAAAAAACAGCTACGTTTGCATGTGGTGACACATTTGTAGAGAATGAACAAGAGTGTGTTCGGGTGTGAAAAGCAGTGCAGAAATGTCTCTATATGCAAAATAAATCCGGCGTACTTTGAGCACATCGCGGCGCTGGCACCAAGCCCCTGCAGCATCCTCCTCGCAGGCTGATGCTGGCACCATTTGGACTGTTGCTTGAAAAAAAAAAAAAAAAAAGCATAGCAAAATCCATTTTCAGTCACTACTAAATAAAATAAATAAAGCTGAAAATGTTGGCCTGAAGACAAAAAGTGGAGTAGGTCAATAAAATGCTGTGAAACAGTAAAGGTCAGGGACTGGAGCAGATACCTGTGGTGTGCAGTGACACCTATTGTACACTAGAAAACACACTATACATGCTCGCACACATACACATACACACACATGTGTACAGCCACAGCCAACACACACAAAAGTACACACATGCAAACTTGCTGTAATACTCACTCGGTGACGCAGCCAAAAACCCACACACTTAGAATGTTTAATGCCTGTGAACAACTTTCTAAACTTTCTTTTTATTCATAAATGGAATTTCAAATCACTGCCCTAATTTCTCTTCCCTCTTCTTTCCTTTTCTGGCTCACTCGCTCGCGTCTCTTCTCACACTTGCAGTTGAAATGGAGATTGTGTTTTCGCAGCAATGCAGAGCAGACCTCCTTAAAATTGGCTCTCTTAATAATTCAGCATTTGAATAAAGCTGGAAATCCGAATGTCACTGAGTGTGATTGTGTGTATAAGTGAGAGTGAAAGACAGCTTGTGAGAAGAGTGAGAGGAGGAAGGGGGAGCGGGAGGGGCGAGGGGGGGGGGAGCAGGAGAGAGCGAGGCTGAGAATGAAAGTATGGAGGAGAGAAGAGCAGGAGAAAGTGATAAAGAGAATTTAGAGAGGGGTGTAATAGGGTTTGAAAAGCCTTTTAACATTAGCACTTACAGGCTACTAAGACTGTGTGCAAGCATGTAGATAGTAAGGGTGAGTGTGTGTACTGTAGACTGAATGTAGCCTACACAGTGTCAGACAGACAATCCACCTCTCACTTGTCTTTAACACTCTCTCTGATTTAGTCCTCTTTTGTCCATTTACTTATTTGAAACTTGTATATGGGCTATCTAACATTTTAATGAGCGCTTTGACATTTTGGGAAATTTATCTTAACTTTTTTGCTAAGAATTAGATGAGATAATAGATAACACTTTCGTGTCTGTACAATAAATATAAAGTCACAACTGCCATAACTTACGCTTAGCACATCAGGCTGTGTATTGCTTGTGTTATATTAGTGCTTTCTCCTACAAAAAGTAATGCATGAACATTTGTACATATCCCACCCTGATGATGAGCCAGTAATTTGTGCATAACCCACACATTTTGGAAGGCTGCAATCACGTCAAGGTCAAGATTGCATTTACTTATATAGCACATTTAAAAACAACCAAGGTTGACCAAAGTGCTGTACAAAAGTACTGGACAAAATGAACAGTTATTAAAAATAACGTGACCAATGTGCTGATGTTAGGAGGTCCTGAGTGCGGAGGCAGGTTGGGAAAGTGGATTGGTCACAAAACAGGTTTTAGAGCAAATTTAGTATTTTTATTTAGTTATTTATGCACTGTTGCCCCCTGCTGGCCAAGTTATTACATAGCTGCTGACAGGATATCAAACCACTTTTAAAAAGAAGTGAGGCCTTCAGCTGCATTGTGTCTTCACTTTCATAGCATATCATATGAACCACTTTATGAGAATATGTTGAGCAAAAGACTGGAAACAGCTAGCCTGTCTCGGTTTCAAGGTAACAAATCTGCCACCAGCTAGGGACTGGCATTTTAAGTAGCTTCTGTATTTGATTATATTTCAATAAATGATTATAGAGTACATAAGGTGACATAAGGTTTTGAATGTGAACTGGCTAACGACTGAGAGTGCAATTACAAATCCATTTCTAGAACAACTAGGACTCAAATGAGCCTGTTAATCCATGTATTCAAAGTAAACATGAGAAAAATCTGAAAATTTCTGTTGCTGCTGTTACATAGGTTAGTTGCAGCACTGAAGGACTTCAGGTCTTCAGAGCTGAAAGTGTGCCAGGATTTGAAGCCAATTTTCGTAGTGGCCAAACTATGTAACTACAAATTCAGGGACCGTCAGCTGATGCCATCAACATATAATGTTGGACGTTAGCTGCAGCAGCAGCTAACATCCAACATCTATTGTGCATGTGGCCATGTGAGCCTGCATGCACACTAACAAACACAGAAGTTTGTATGAATTTTATGAGCCTTTGTTTCAAGCTTGCACATCTATGTGCTGTTTGTGTGCCTGCGTGGGTACCTGTGTGTACTCGCTCTTTGAGTGTGTGTTCAGAGGAGAAAATGGTGTGTGCATAAAGGCTTCTTTTTCTGTCAGAGCACAGTAAAACACAGATTGTGTAGTGGCGGGCTATAGCTGGGTTTAACTGAGGTGTGCAGAGTGTAACAGCATTCAAGCTGTCAACCCAGTTCACTATGAGGGAACTGAACTAGACAGAAAATCAGAAACACACCATTCTCCACTCCAAAAGAGCCTGTGTTTTAACGCTCACACTGACGGCGCTCTGAGCTCAAAGAGGCGGGTGCAGGCTGTGGGTGGGCTGGCTTCCACTGAATTTCAAATTGATTTGACAAACAACAATAGAGTTGATGTGGCATTTCCAAATGTAGGGCAGTCATTTCAGCACACAGAAGAAACACAGAAGGCAGCAAATAAAAGGCTGTGAGGAGTATATTGAGATGGGTTGTTTAGTGGGATTGTGGTTTCTGTGTAAGAAAGGAGTAGTCAGAAAAAAAGGTGGAAATACCAATTTAAAGTGTCAGCAATGCTGCATGTATTTATTTATCATACAGCCCTGCTGTGGCATATTTTCTTCATCTCAGTTCTCACATCCAAGCGAGGAACTCAGTCTGCCCAGGAATTAGCTTCAAACTGGATGATTCTGAAACGCATGATTTATATCCAATGCCAATGTTTAGTGCCAGTACAGGGGATATTATAGCGTGTCCTTCAAAGCAAAAGTAAAGATATTGGTGGGTTGGTGAATAAGTATGAGACAGCAATTCTCACAGAAAGTAGGGCAGGGCAATATAGCAATATTATATTGATGTCGCGATAAGAGACAGGATATTGTCTTACATTTTGGATATCACGTTATCTTAAGTGTCTTTTCCTGCTGCATTACAGTAAAGTGATGCAATTTTCTGAACATCCCAAACCGTTTTATATGTTCCATGATTTGCCGTCACCCACCGAGTCATTAAATCCACATTATGAGTGATTATTCATCAAAAATACTATGATTACCAATTACTCCGCTTTTGAATGTAACTGTTTTTAATGATGTTCAATCTGTTGTTGTTTGTTCTTTCTTTGTGTTTTCTCTGTGCTCTCGACATCATTGGAAATGAGGGCTCGCCCTCAATGATTCCTCGAGGTTTAAATAAAGGATGAATGAATGAATTAATGAAAAATCTCACTGTGTAAATATTTTGTGAAAGCACCAACAGTCCACCTATCAATATCATGGCAATATCAACATTGAGGCGTGCGGACAAAAATCTTTTGATATCCAAGAAATTTTGCTTAGCTCTGGGGCTGATGCCCGAACTACAGGCTGTACTTCAGCATTTTTGTATTGTCTATCGCCCACGCCGCCACTGCTGACACAAATAGTATAGAGGCAGATACCCCCCCCCATATATACTGTAGCCATGCACATTTGGTTGGAATAACAATAAATCGGACTCAATGCAAAAGAAGGTCTAGATGCACTCAGGGCACTTTAAAGCAGACCACAGTGTTTCAGATTCTTTAGTGAAAACTTGAAACTTCTTTGGAAAGGTAATCGATCACAGTGAGCTCTAGGTTTCATTTTGTCGATGTTTTACTTTTGTTTGGGTGGTCCTTTTTCACGCTTGTGGAAATTGAAAGTGATGAACTGATTGATGATTACAAAAACCACATTTGTTTCTCCATTATTTTTAAGTTTAACATAATGAAGGTAAAACAGGGACTTTGTGTGGATTTATTAAGACTAAGGTTGCTTTCACACTTGTAGTTTGTAGGGGAAAAAAATGACACATTGCTGCATTTTAGTTCTGGTTCAGTTTCTGTTCACACAGACTTTTGGCAAACAAACTAAGAGGAGTAAACATGAGGTTCTACTGACTGACAGGTAACTCGCTGATTGGACAGTTTTGGTATTTGTCATCCTGCATCATCAGTGCCTCACCAGCACACATGGGGGGAAATCAAATTAGGTGACTGACAGAGGAGTGTTAATATTTATGTTATATGGTGTCCCAAAGAGCTCATAGAGACGTGATGAAATTCATTGTAAGCATTATTAGGCAGCTATTATAAGACTGCAAAACGATCACGTTATCAGGGCCGCTGTGGATGCATTATTGTAATTGCTTTGTTGTTATGCTCACACATTACAGAAGAAAAATCACACAACTTTATAAACTCTGCAAATATGTTCCACTACAGAAGAACAGGCATTTTTCAGCTGCTGGAGACTCAACAGAGACGCACTTCTCTATTACCTCTGCTGCAACGTCGTGAATGAGGTCGTTGTATGACCGTTTCAGAGCTCTGCATTGATACTGATGACAGAAAGACCAGTTAGATGTACCTGTCCTATTGCTGAACGCAGGTGTTTTTTAATAAGCCTACGTTTTGGAAAACTTCATTCTGCATAGGCATCTGACTATATTATTGACTAATAATAACGTAGTAGTGCTCCCGTGCTGCTTCGCGTGCCCGTAGCGGTGGCGCTGGCCTTAATCAGGATCAAATATGAGATCGTGGACATATTTCACAATCAGTAGATGGATTTCTGTTGGGAAGCGGGCCAAGACCCACCTTTTCAGGCAGTCTCGGTCCCGGTTGTTTGGTCCTAACCACCAAACCAAACAGGGTAGGTGCAAAAGCACCCTAAAAGACGGACTACAGTATTCTTTACGTTAAGACAGAACCGGTCCTCCTCTCTATCACAGCCCACGTACAAATCACATACTTCCTGCAGCCACAGATCATGAAATGAAACAAAGCTGGACTCTTAGCAATTATAGCTTAAAATTGGTTTCCCTTCCCTGCTGTGCATACCTCAGAGTATTTGGATGAGTGTCAACATATTAAATATGAAAAACACCTTTGAAAAGTGGAAAAGCAATTATAGTTTTGGAGGTTGTGGAAAACCATCAACATTAAAAAGAAAAGAAAGCGGAAAATGAGAAGCAAAGTCTCATAAACGTGTATTCAATTTTACAATCACGGCTTAAGCAATTTGACTCAACATTCAAACTCGATTCATTTTGTCTGTAGCGGCAGATACTGTATGACAGGATGACTGGAAGCATAAAGTCATGGCTTTACTGTAAAGGCGGTGCACAGGACACAGCGCACTGCCTGTCTTTAATATTGATGGACCCTTGACTCCTGGAAGTGTGAAGTGAATCTGCCATGAGGTAATATTATTACCACACTTAACCCCGAGACCTCTGACCTATCTCACCTGGCATCTGATGATTTATTCATTTAGGTGGGAAACTGTCAAACAGGCAGACAGAAAGGCAGATTAAATAGGAAAGGGGACAAATGGCTTGGAGAGACAAGTAAACAAGCAGATAGAAAAACTGAATGACAGATGTGAAGGCTGTAAGCGAGAGGAGACAGAGCAATTACATAACTGACTAAAAAATGACAGTTTTGACAAGAGTTGAATTTATAAAATTGTGAAAAAAAGACAGACTGACAGAAGAAGAAAAGAAAGTGGAGAACATCGCTAAAACGAGTTCACTTACAGTATGTGTGAGTCAATATCAGATGACCCTGAGAAATCGCTGGACTACGGCTCAGTTGATGGGCCCTCCCCAAATTTGCTTTAATCATATCAATGCAAACTGACTGACAGATGAGGGCTACATAAGCACTCAAGCTGGGCAACTGATGGAAAAGTAATCGAAACCGACATTCGGCTCCTCTAATCGGTGTAATTTTGCCCATGTCGGTTATTTAGGTTTTTATTAATTTTGCTAATCCCTTCTCCACCAAGGTTGCCAGCTTCCACACATCTGGCCTGACTCTCACGCTCTGGTCTCTGTGTCACGTTCTCATGACAATGAGGCAAATCTCACGCCAAAACACTGCGACAGACACTGGAACAATTCTGTAATGCAGCGAACAACTTTGACTCTAGACAACCAAGTCAAGGTAGTCAAGTGACAACCGAGTCCTATGTGCTGGTTTACATCAGTAAAACATCTCAGGTCACGCGACTGGCTGCCTGTCATTTGTTTTCCAGCAATTGCAAACCAAAAAAAAAGACATAAATCTCACAGGATTTACAGGAGGGGGACAATAAGTACTGTATGACGTTTATTTTTGTTGTTTCAGTATGCAACATGGTGAATATTTAAGATCAAATATTAATTCCTGAGGTGGACTACGGGCCACCCCAGGACTCTTTAAAATCTGATTTCCCTATCTTAATTCAAATCCATCCCTGGATGGTACTGCATGTGTCAAAGAGGAAAAGAAAAAAAACTTTGAGCTTCAGTTTTTTACTAAACACGATTCACTAGATAATAAGATCCCCGTCTAAAATGCCACAGCAATTATATGAAACATCCTTGCATACTTTATACTATACAATGTCAGTGACAAATTATCCCCAAAAGCAACTTTTTCAGGCTGCTTATTTTGTCTGTGCAAAAAGCATGAAAACAAAATGTGTTTTGAAGCTTTGTTTTTTTTTTTTGCACATCAAAAGATCCAGAGATGTATTTTACCAGAAAGTTGTATATGGTATACGGAGTTGAATTATGGATGAGCAGTCTAATGAGCAAATTAGTGAGTCTGTTACAGCTGCCATGTTACTCACCTCCTGAGAATAATTAGTTTAAAAAAAATAAAAAACACAGACACACATTTCATTGAAATGTTTCCTGTCAGAATATGGGGAGGGGGAGGCAATGTGACGTAAGAATATTCCTCTTCGTTGAGTGACAGTTTGGCTCATTTGACAACTCACATTTTGAGAAATATCCAACAGTTTGATAACAATCTGGACATCCCAGACAAGGTCATGAGCACAGGATGCAATTAAACGGGGGCACCAGCCATGTCACAGCATGGGGCGCCAAGGCTCAACACTGACACTGCTGACTTGCTGATTCCAAAAAAATCTTGTCTGTGACAGTCTAACAGAACACAGGCCTGTTCACTGACATGTGGACTGAACAACTTCAGAGGCAGTGTCACTTTCCCTGCATGTCTCAGTGTCCCTGTGTGAAGGAGTAGCATTGCTTTATTCTGTCATGAGCCAATTAATATGCCCTGACACAGGTGTACCCGCTGGTAGAAACAGAGCCTGCTTTCTATTCTCAGGGTGTCAAAAAATATTAACACTTATGTATCACAATACTATGTTTTGTGACACTGCATCAATTCCCCAAAACACTACTGATTTTTTTTTCTAAATTTGTTTTCCTAAAGAATGTCAGAATGAACTGTCCTGATTGCATACAAAGCAACATTTCTTATGAATCTGATGGTATGTTCTTTATACTATGACAGTTTTCCTAAAATTAGATTTAAAAAAAATCAGTATTACATCTTGCTTACAGTATCACAATATATCATAATATAATAAACGATAACCGCTCATGATATGAATCATATTGCTAGATCTTGCCAATACTAATCCTCGATTCATTTCATTTTATTTATACAAGAAAGGAATTGAAAGTAACATGAGCCAGTGCTAAAACAGAAGACACTCATGAATAAAAAATAGCACGTGTTGTGTACTATCACTTTTGCCCATAGTGCATGGCACACAACAGTAAATGTGGAAAAGTGAATAAAGAATAATATCCTATTTCACTTCAGTGAATGTGTGACTTGCTTATCAACCACACATAAGAAGAATTGCACCAATTTAATTAATTAAAACTGTGGGTTCTACTTTACCCTCTGCACACACATGCATGCTGCACATCCAGACACCTATTTCTACTGACTGGGAATAAAAAAATGCAACACCGCTGAGTAAGGACGGGGTTCACTTTCATTCAAGTCAGGTCAAGTCAAGTCAAGTCAAGTCAAGTCAAGTCAAGTCAATTTTATTTATAAAGCCCATTATCACAGAACACTGTTTGCCTCAGAGGGCTTTACAGCATACGATATCCCTCTTCCCTTATACCCTCACATTGTCTAAGCAAAAACTCCCCAAAAAAACCCTGTAATGGGGGGAAAAAATGGTAGAAACCTCAGGAAGAATGACTGAGGAGAGATCCCTCTTCCAGGATGGACAGACATGCAATATATGTTGTAAATAACAAATAAATTACAATAATGACAAAAAGGAAGGAGAAAGAGAGAGAGAAAGAGAGGGAAAGAGAGGGGGAGAGATGCAACAGCAATAATGGTAAAGATAGCATAACAATAGTCATATAACAATAGCGACAGACGTAAAATTACCAAAAGCACTCTATGACAGCATGTGATGTTACTTGCAAATATTGTAGGTGTTGATAAGAGTCCCATGCGTATACTGATAGTAGAGGCATGACTCATAATAATGGCAGTAGAAGGTCGTGTCAAGCACGAAGCATGATTATGCCAACAAATATCCAGTAATGGTGCTTACAGGTGGAACGGTTAGTCGGTCCCTGGCTCCTTACCAATCATCTTTATCAAGTCATGAAAGCCGTCAAGCAAGTATGACTGGCCAGAGTCCAACTTCTTGTCTCTTTGCCAAGTCAAGGCAGGGATATATGACACAGTGACCATGTCAAAAAAGACAGAAGTATAGTGTAGTATGATCTCTGCATTACAGTACTTTCTGTGTGTTTTATGTATCAACAATCTGATATAACATAGCTGTGTAGCTGTTTGTTATCCTCCTGTAAAATCTGCATACCTCCCGTTTTTTAATCTCAAGTATAAATTGTTCAGGTTTGCAGAGCCCAACAAGTCAAATTCACTGCATGTTTGTTCACAAGGCAGTATGGTAGAAGTCAAAAAGGTACCAGATGCCGTGCAGCCTTGTGACTTTTTTTCTACAGTAGTCATATCAACCCATGAATTAAATCGTTTGTTCTGTGATCCTTGATAACAACAACATGAACGCTTAAGGAGTAGAACATTTAAGGTTCATGTAGTGTCAGTCTAATCATACTTACTCTCCAAGCACCTAAAAAGTGTAAAACAACTTGCGTCTGACACGCTCATGACATTACAGAAACAAAGTGCACAAACTGAAGCTTTTATGGACGTGTAGTTTTTATATCCATATGGACTTCTGATCTCTTCTTCCTAATGTTTGTCATGCTCACTCTAGTGGTAAATACATCCGCTACAAGTAGGCTGGCCACTGTTGTGCTGCAGAGAAATTAGTTGTAGAAAAACCTGATTGCAACACAGTCTCTGTCTCTCTCTCTCTGAGCCTCATGGCCACTTCCCCACTTAGCCAAGAGGGGCAACGATGTTTGCAGAAGATAAGTATTAATTACTTGCTGAAAAGTATTGCCAAGAAAATGGACTGAGGCCCCGGTTTACTCAGTGAGGTTAGTTACAATGTTTTCGTCTATAATTGAAGACCTAGGAAGTTTAAGTCCAGCATGACAAGTGTGTCATGTAATGTGTATTAGGATGTTGGTTTTTCTAAAAAGCCTATTAAGAATAAATCCTCCTAAAACATGGAACTCTGAATGTTACTCTAGATAAAGACTGAAAGTCTCTCACTGGTAATATTGTTTACCACCCCCCACCAAAATACTGTTAAAAATTTAGTTGATAACACTTCTGTTAGCAGCATGCTGTGAGTTCAAAATCAAGTGCAGTGTGTCTGCTTCACTGAGCTCACTAGCAAAAAACAGCATGTGTTTGTCTCTGTGACTAATAATAGCAGCTTGATTGCAATTATACCTACCGATACAGCTATAAATATAGCCAGTAAATCTGAGAGTGAGGAGCGCACAGGTCTGATCGATAGAACACTTTCAACCAGAGCAATGCTGATTAATGACCTGATTATGGAGCACTGTGTTGACATTAATAGGTTCTAGTAAAAAGTAGTCATAGTCTGTCATCAGTCTCGTATGAAACCGTAAAATCCATAGAGTAGAATCAATTCATAAATCAGCTCCACAACAAAAGACAGAGCCTTTATACCGCAGTCTGGCCTCACTTACAACATTAACAACAGGTGCTGTGCTTGAGGTTCATTTGCGCTTTGTAACCTGTCGAAGCAACTCATGTGTATTTTTTGTACTTGCTGTGGTGTCTGATGGTTGTTGAAGTTTTCTTAGTGGCCTATTCATATGTTCTCTTGTCTGAAACTGACTTTGTTTTAAATTTCAGATGGAATATGGCCTGATAACATTTAATCATTTGAAATGGCTGCTTCCCGGCATAGTTGTTATACTCGCCGAATTGCCATCATAAGTCCGCCCCATGTTTTCTGTCCAAACTTTACTGAATTCTGTGTTTTACTATTTAAGCACATTTTGTCATTTTGTCAGTGTCCAATTGTGAGGTGAATTGTATCAATTCACCTCACGATTACAATTCAACGAGAAAATACTAAAATTGTAATGAATATCAACTAATTTGAACTAAAATTTTTTTTTTTTTTTTAAATCAAAGAAAGTGCCTCAATACATAATATAAAATTTTCATCCTTTTGCAAAACACAGTGCTTCACATCTGAGCTTCTTATTGCGCTGCTCTAAATTTAGCTGTTGGTGACAGTTTTTTTTTTGGATAACATGTCTCAGAGGGCCTCTTCAACATGACTGTAGGGTCCAATAATAACTTTCAGCAACACAACCACTAAGAATAAAGTAATTTCCCACATATTCTCACAATTTGGCATTTCTTAATTCACACAAGACGCATACATAATCCAATTAATCTTATTTCCTTTTATTTATTTACACTGTGTTGGCACCTTATTTTCGAAAGCAGATGTGACCATATGTGAATCCTGTTTTTTTTCACTGCATTAGATTAGAATACGAGAGCACTTCGACTTCGGCAGCAGCTGGTTTGACCACAGAGATGCTGCACCTGAGAAGCACAGAGGCACAGAATTTGGCCTAAACTGGCTGACTGAGATCAAGCAAACGTTAGCCCATAATCACATCTCTGTGGTCACATTTAGAGATCACGCAACAGAGCAAAGTCTCAGAGACAACCGCTCGGTACTCCCGTTTGTGGAGGAGCTGAGCCTTGCCTTTGATAAAACGCTAACACAGAAAACAGAGGTCAGAGCAATGTGCCTGTTAATGACACCAAAACATAGCGGCTTCGTTTTTTTTCCTGTTTATTCGGTTCCGGTGCTTTGGGAAAAGACAATTGACGCACTGATTTTTATTTTATTTTTTTAACAAATTGCATCAACATATTGGCAAATTCCATTTCTTTGCAATGTCACAACAACCCATATCAGAACTAAAGGCTGACTAAAACAAAATTAGCAGTCAAGCGACATCTCACTCTTACGGCGCTTGAATGCACTTCTTATTGGCTTCTTTGGACATAAACATTAAATGAATATAATGTACAGTATTATTTTGACATTCGGCAGCTAGGTCTGACTTTAAAAAGGGTGTTTGCCTCAAAAAGTCCAAGTCTGCTGAACCTAGTCATTGATTTAACTGATCGACTTATCAAATGTGTCCAAAAATGTGTCGCTTTCTCCTTCCTTGAATCTGATGGCACTGTAGTTGTCCATTATGTGCATGTCCTATTATGCCATGGGAATAATAATAACAGCAATGACAGGGACCAAATGTGCACTGATGCCACATTGTAAAGGCAGATGCTCAATTAATTCTTTCAGTCGTTCTCTAATCAAAAGAGTTTTTGTGAATTTTATGAGACGGCTTCTGTTGTTTTCCTGAGGGGGTGTTGATTTGTTTTCATCTATTGTTTAACAGTATGGGTGTTTTGAAGTACTCTTGGATCCATTTGGAGCTTTCACAAGTAAATTTGACTTTTGTAATGAATTGTTGTTCAATTAAATAATATGTGGGAATGCAGAATACACTTGTACAGAAACAAAATCAGAGAACCTTATTTGTAAAGATCACTAGTATATAGAAGGTTTTTCCTCCACTTGGCAGGTGCTATTTTTAAGTACTGACCACCACCACCACACATAGCTGAACAGAGCAATAACCAGAAAGACATACACCTACAGCATGTACGCAACTACATACCCCCTGGTACTGAACCATTTCCTTTGTTCTATCTGAACCGGCCTATTAGCTTTTTCACTTCCACTGACTTTGTGTCCCAGCTACCCAGGGTAACCAGACACAGACAACTAAAGCTTTAGGGAGTGGGAGGCTCCTGCAGCTCACAATAATGAGGCAACACACCAGGTCACATCACACACTATGACACATCGCCAAAGATGAAGAAAGGACCAACAGCAAAAACGGAGGTGAGCCGGAGTCAGGGTAATGCTTATCTTATTCTTAATTACATCTGAAGCAATTTTAGACTAATTTCCGGTTGTGCCAAACTCAGGGCAGATGCTTGTATGCTCTTGTCATGAAATCTGTTGATGTGACGGCTCGGTCATAGCTTTCAGAACTATAAATAAAACTATAACTAAAAATAAAAACAAGACTAAAGTGTAAAGTGTAGCAAGAAGCCCCTAGAGATTGCAATGCTCATTACACACAGTGATGGTGAGGACAGAATAATCATACTTTAGCTTTTTTCATTTAAAGTGTTAATATTTGATATCTACGCATATCTACGAGTATTTATTGGATTTACAAAGGATGCCTTTATTACACTAAATGCCAATTACTAATGACCGATCAGTGGAAACTGACTATCAAATACGTGAGTACTAATGAGCTGCTGTGCTGCATTAGTATCACTCTAACTTATAGTTTGTGTTTAAATAGTTGGCAAATGAGCTCCTGATAATAACCCATGCCTGAAAAAGCACTGCTCAGTTCCCATGTATTTTTTTTCTATTGCCCCGTTATCTGGATTAAATCTTATGCAACAAGCAGTAGATCTCACTACGACCCTCACAGCAACTAAGGAATGCCCCCCCCCCAAAAAAAAACTTTAACTGGGGAATTAAAAAATGGTAGGAAACTCAGGAAGAGCGACTGAGGACGGATCCCTCCTCCAGGATGGACAGACATGCAATAGATGTTGTAAAGAACAATAATATTACAGAAGCATAAGAGGTAGAGTGATGATGATGATCACAAAACAAGTTAATTTCTGGAAAAAAAATGATTGTGAGAATTCTTTTGGGTGCAATTCTAGGGATTTGTCAGCTTACTTATCTAGTGATGTCGGACCAACAAGAGACCAACAAGAGGCAATTTAAAAAAAAGAAAGCAATAATGGAAAACAGGAGGAAAAAACGCATGCCACTACAGAAATGCATGGATTTCTTGATTAAAACACAAATGCTTTTAATATACTGACATAATATAGGCATATTGTATCATGAATTGTATCTAAAGCAGTTATTATCACTCACCTGTTACTGGTGTGACAGTGACATTGGGTGGCAGCCAGACAGCAGCCTATAACATGGGCCTGAATTGGCCTGGTGAGCAAACATCCCCGGGGAAAAAGTGCACTCATTTATGATGTAAGGGCAGATAGCCAGTAAACGAGTCATTAACTACTCAAATGTCAAGATGAGTCATGTAAGATCTGAATGGCGTGGTATGTTACACTAATCACGTGTGCTTCCTCTAAACCCACTGCCAGCTCCTGAAAGGTAAAGGTGCATTGCTTGATAATTTTGCGAATCATTTTTACTCGATGGCCTGGCACAAAATTTTGCACAGATGTTCATGGTTCCTTGACAGCGCTTCTTACCGACTTCAGTTTTTCCTCTAGGATTTTTTCCAGCAGTGGTGCTGAGGTGCGTGAGTTTTTTTGTGACGCCAGAAGATAATTAGCGCATCCATGAGCAGAGCTTTAGAGACTAATTTGTACACAGATAAATTACCTTTCGTAAAATGCTTCCCATAGCCCACATGCTGTCACAACCACTTTGCATGTGGGGGTATGCATGTAAAGCAGAACACAAGTTCCTTAAAAATCTATAGAAATAGATCAAGAGGTTTATGAGTAATGATATCAAAACCAAAAATTGTTACAACTGCTCTCCCCTTGTTAAGCGTTTCCAGTGAGGGAGAAAAAATAACTCAGATCATAGAGAAATGCGGATAAGAAAGAAAGCTGGTATATGTAAAGATGCCATGTCAGTCATGTGAGCACAATACAGGAGAAAACAATGCTAAATGTAAACGGAGTATATCGCAACCTCTACGAAGCGTTCAGTGTGAAATATATATATATATATATATATATATATATATATCTTAATCTCATCTAAAACCATGTGGCCAGAGGTCCCCAATAGCTCAGCTGGTAGAGCTGGCACCCCATACACAGAGGCTACGTCCTCACCGCCTCGGCCGTTTGCATGTCATCCCCTCTCTCTCCCCCTTCACGCTTGATCTGTCCTACCAATAAGGCAAAAAGCCCATAAAAATTATCCTACGAAAAAAAGAAAATCATGTGGCCATGCAATGCAAGCCTTCAGCACCACCTGTGTCTGCCCACACAGGTAAAGAGAGAAAAAAAGGCAAACCTGGACTCAGACCAACTAGTGTATCACATCACAGTCTGAGCAGCTTTCAGCTCCCGCAGACAGGTAGACTCGTTAAGCTCCACACTGCACCAGCAGCCTCATGACAGACGGAGTCAGAGAATCGACACATGCAGCCAGAGTCTGAAGTAGCCAGCAATCCAGGCCGTCAGTAAAGTCTTTCAGGCTCGCAGCTTATTTGACTGGACACTTCCTTTTTGGATGCCAGATTCCTCTGCTGCTCTCGCCTCAAGGCAGAAACCCTTTTCTGTTCTTTTTTCATGTTCCTTTTTTTTTTGCCTCTGTCTTTCCCTCGTCAGAGGAAGAAGTGCTCTGTCAGTATTTTAGCACTATATCCATCCCTCTGGCATGACACAGAAACATAGATTTTATATTCTAAATCCTGTGTGAACTGATTGCTCTGTGGCTACCTCAGCATGAAATGTAGAGAGTATACAGAACGTTTAAGGTTAAGGATTGTACTCTAGTGTGAATCAAGTCTCTGATTACTGATCCCAGAAAACGTTTTGTGAACATCCTACTTACATCTCACACAGAGCATTAACATAGCCCAAAAAACACCGGTCATTGTCAATAAAAAGCCCTTTCCCATCTTTTTCTAACCATTTTTAATTACTTTTTTTAAATGAATTCCATACTGCAAAGAGCCAGGAATATCAGATTTGCCTATAGACATTTCTTCCACAGTGATTTTGTCACAAGGTTCATCATAGAGTTTTATTTAGGAAAGCCTACATGATGTCTTTTTAATGATTATAAGCGACAAGCATAAAGCATCTCAAGGGAGCTTTTTCCACACCAAAATGAAATATATTTAAAAAATGAGTGACAAGTCTTAAAACTTTTTTAAGATACATGCAGCCGTAGCTGTGTCCCAGAAAAGTTATGGAGTAACAAGGCATGTGACAAATTGAGAAGATGACAGCTTAGAAGCTGCAGCGAGAATTTTCTCTGTATCGACAGCACTTTTTAAAAAATCTTTTAACACCCTTTTTCAACTTGTCATGCCTTTAAGGATTTTTCTCTATGCTTTGAGAAATCTTACAGCGGGAACTTAGTGAAATTAGCAGTGAAAAGAATCCATTATCTTTTGAATTTACCACCAGAGTGGACAACTATAGAAGGAGCAAACGTTAACTTGAGAGGACTTGTGAACACGATGAAGACTGTCATACAGATCAGAGGTGACTGACTGTCAGTACAGTGTCTAGTTGTACTTCTCTCTTTTGTGTGTCATCCTCCTTAAAATAAACATCTTCTTAGAGCTTTACAGTGCTCGTTTGATCTATCTTTTCTCTTTCCCCATCTAGGAATCCACATGTAAAAGGATTGTGGCAAGTGATTTTCCCCCAGTTTAGATAGTGACAGAAAATCAGGGAGTAAGTATTTTGTGCTCTGAACCAGTGATAATGATGCAGCCTTTTAAGCTGCCAGCTTTTAATGTGGGAGCATGTACTCTTCTCCAGTACTGAAGGACTTTTGAAGATATTATATTATATGTGTGTGTGTGTGTGTGTGTGTGTGTGTGTGTGTGTGTGTGTGTGTGTGTATCAGACCTCTCATACCTTGTCTCTTAGCTTAAGTTTTAGTTTTTAGTTTCAGTTTTTATTTGCACATACACATGTAAAGAAATTTTAGAATAATAAACTTAAAAATCTTAAACACTGTGCAGGAGAGGTTAGAAGCCAAAAAAGGCTTATGGAGATAATTCCCCTAACAATTAATATAATCAATTATTTAAAAAATCAAAATTCAAAATTCAGTATCAAAATTACGAGACTTAGCAGTAATAGAAATTAGATACGAATGTACAAATGACAAAAATTGATAGTTACTCATGGAAATTCATCACAAATGAATCAATTAAGTGCTATGAGTCTTTGAGCTTTTTTCAGATGTTTTGTGTGTGTGGTGTGTGTGTGTGTGTGTGTTTTAATCGATACTGATTGTAATGATGGAAGTAGGCTGTTCCAAAGAGATGGTCCTTCGTATTTCAATGAATATTGATTAAGAGAGGTCAAACAATGTGAGATAAAAGTCCTAAAAGTGTCTTGTGGGATATGAGTGAATGTCTGAGGAACACCTCAGTACATTTTATCAGTTGTTTTGTACCGTTATTGTTATGCACTGAATATAATATGAAATAACCATGAATATGTCACCTAGTCAGGGGTCAACAATGTATTCAGTGATAGAAATGAGTCGTTTAAGGACAAAGGCTGGAAACTGCTGCACAAGACCTAATGATGTGGAAACTTACTGATGCTGATGAACAAATACTTTGACTGTTTTACTTGATGTCTTGCATCATTGTCCTGTCCCTGATTGACTGAGGAGGCACTCATTGTCTCACACACAATACACTGAGAGCACAAACTTCTTGGGGTATTTTCTCTTTCACAGGAATATTACATTTTCACCAAGATAAGTCAGTAATCCATTACACATGTGTTCTATTGCGAGACAGAATGATAAGAAACTGAGAGCCTTCAGCTCAGTTAGCGAGGGAAATTACAGGCCAATGTCAGCCTGACCTGGCATTTAGATTTGCGTGTTTCGGAGCTGACAAGCAAGCGATTGTATTCAGTGCTGATGTGTCTACAGGCTTGGTGAGGCAGCTGGACATGATGCAAGTCCTTTCTTTTCAAGCCTGTGGTCTATTTATTGCCAGACACACCACCATCTGTGAGCTGCAAAATGCACCGTTTTGATTCTTGGATGAGATATCACATGATGGGTTACAGATTATGCTGCAACAGAGCAGCCTGACAGAAATGTATGTGTAAAACTGCCCTGTTGTGCTCTGATTTAAAGGTGTTTTGATCCATCTTTCATGATGCAATTAAGTCATTCAGGAAGAGTGTGCTTTTTTGTCCCATTTTGTTTCTTATACACTGTAAAATCTGACAAGTTGATCTTATTTAAAATAATCTTAGAGGCGAAATGAAAATGGAAAGTAAATATAACTATAAATGTCAGATATAAAGTGAACATAAATGTCAGGTTCATTTAAAATTTAGCTGTATTTGGTGAATGTTGTGAAGTTTTTGCAACTTAAAAATGACAAGTAAAATTACCTTGTTCTTCCTAAGTGTTAGCAAATTTAGTAAACAAGATAGTCTGACTTAACTCGATCATGACAAAGAGGATTTTTGCCAATGATAGAGGGAGGTGATCTGCAAGTTCTAATTCCTTAACACGAAAATAAACAAATAATAAGTGAATAGTTTGCAGCCAGCAGAATACAGATGTATAGCACTGTAAACTTGGTTAAATGACACTGCTAACACAGAAAGATTCATTCATTCATTGTTTTTAAGTGGCACCAACTTCACAAAATTAAGTGAATATCTGTACATTTTAATTAAACTTAACAATTACATATAAGGTAAACCTAAATTTAGCCAAACAGTTATATTTACTGACATTCTTCAAGGCCATCAGTTGTCAGTTTAAAAACAACTTTTTTAACAGATTTCACAGCGTAGTTATCAGGGCTGAATTTGGTCAGAACAGGTCTTGTAGGAAGAACGGATTCTTCGACAACAGCCGGATCATTTGATAAGCAGCAGTTCTGACATTTCTTTCTTTCCTAGTTTGCCTAAAGCATGAAAACTCTGAGAATCTGCTCATAGTTTCTGTCAGACACCTTGTTCCTTCCCTCTTATCTCACCCAATCTCCTTTGTAACCCCCACCTTCCTCTTTTATTTCACTATTACTCGCTTTCCACTATCTTTGTCCCTATCCTCATCTCACTCCCTTTTCTACCCCCGACTTCTTATTCTATTATGTTCTGATGTGCGATGTGACCTTTAAGAGAGCAGAGCTGACAGGCTCTGGGCTTTGATCTCTGGTAGATATTTTATCTCGGCATCCATTTTGGCACCGTGGAGATGACGAAGTGTTCTCCAGATGCAGCCCAGATGTCAAAGGGCTCAAAGGGGACAGCAGCTGCACTGTCCAAGAGAGGCACCCCTTTGCAACATGCTTCCTGTTTCTTGCCGCTTTTTCTGCAAAGCTTTTCAACGGTTCAAAAAGCATAACTTTAGCTCGAAAAAATACTTATCACTTCCGTCACCGAGATCCGAGAGAAATGTCATCTCCACAGAATATCGAAAGCAATATTTCAAGGCAAAAGATTTGTTGTGAGCAAAAGTGTTTTTATAACCCACAGGTAATATATATATATATATATATATATATATATATATATAAAAATATATATTTTAGCCAGTGCAGTGGAAGATCTGCTGGCTACACTCTCTGCAGCCAGTAAAAAGTGTTTTATATATCTGGAGATTGGGACTGGATATGGAGTACTCCTCCAACTTTACAGTGTGTAGAATGGGTCCTCGTAAACAAGTGAGCATGTAACTTGGCAACAGTCTTATTACATCAGGTAGAGAGATAAAATTGTGTCGGGTTTGAAAAATAATGAAACTTATTCCTGAGGGCCAGTGGCTCTGGCTGGAAAGCTATATAAGATTACACAAAAGAGTAAAATATGAGCTCCTAACTAAAAAAAAAAACAACAACCATTATTATTTGAGGGCTGGTATATGAGAGGATAAGCTTGTTATTTCCTTATTATTTTGATTTTCATGCAAATCAGATTTTTGCTGGTTATTTTTTAAGGCTGCAAGATACTGGAAAAAAGGACTTTGCAATAGGGTTTTTTTGTGAAACATATTATTATATGAAAACAATACATTTACAATACATAAATCTATTTGTAAGTAGTTAATTATTCTGAAATGATTGGTGTTATTTTGCACAGGTGTTCATTTTTATCGAAACTAAAAAAACTACATTAATAAAAGTCTCTTTACACTGAAGACTTTTCTGAAGGGGGGGTTAACACACTATGACTCACCGTGACACCATTGTATTCATACAATATATCAATTCAGGCTTAAGTCAATAATCCTATATGTTATATTAGCAATGCACGTTGCTCACCTTAAAGAAAGGGGGCTCCCTTATGTTGCTCGCCACTGTTCCTCGCTTTTTTTGTATATCAGACAAAATTCTCCTATAGATTACCGATACCTTTTAAGCTTTGTGGCTCTGAACTGCAATTGTGAAAACCTCTGGTTTCTTTAGGCTGACTCAGTTAGCGTTAGCCTGGCTCGTAGCTGGTAACTAGCATTTTCAGTCTGGCAACTCTGCAATTAAAAATGGCTGCGGTACGTTGTGATAACGTTACATTAAACAGATGCCTTATTTCTCCTGCAGCAAACACAAATCAAGGCCTTCTGTCCAGTCGTTACCTATTCTTGACACTTTCTGCTGACTGCTGTATCTTCGAAAGAGCGTGCACTTTATGGTGTGCCATCGGCCCAGTTACAGTACTTGTCTACACACACGCAAGAGAGTTTAACTTCTCATAACAAGCACTGCCAAACTATGTCACATACACATGTAACCCGTCTGAAAGGGGAAGGCTTGGCCGGAAATATTCTGGAAAATGCAATGTCATTACTGAAACTACGTACTGGCCTATTATCTATGTTTTACAGAAATGCTTTACCGGGGATCTAGTTCATCAGTCTTTCAAATCCCCTTATGTGCAACATAAAGTAAAAAGCAGCAATCCCCAACAGTGAATCACTGAGCGCAATTCAAGCTACTAATCAAAAGAAAAACCAAGCAGGAAGAGTACTGCGTTAAAATTACTCAGGGTTCATATTCATCACGCATGTCAGAATCATTCATAAAAAAATCCACTGGAATTTGGACACCAGCTAAAGTCTAATATGCCAGACATGACAGACACATATTGAACCCTGTGGTGCGGTGCAGTTTGCAGTCAAGTGTGCCCTGCCCTGTGCATTATGGGTGTGCCAAACTCACTTCTGTTTTTTTTTCTAGCCAGGATTTCACTTTTTTTTTTGTTGCACACTTGGGTACGGGGTGGGACCTGAAAGAATGGATTATCATATGTTGTAGCTGGCATGTTAGAGCTTGTGAAAATCACAGCCAATCACATTCACTACTTTCATCCTCTAAAACAAGGAGCTCTCCCGTCATACCGGGGAATCATATGGGGAGTTTTCCTCAAAGGAAATCTATTGTTGTCTGGGATGTGCAAATGATGCTGCACTGCATTACGCACCCTGTGGCAACATGAAAATAGATACGATAGTATCATACTGTATGGATGGCCTTTGTCTGAGAGATGTAAAAGTTCTCCTGTCATAATAAATGAATTCCTGGTTTTACAAACAGTCTGAGCCATAATCTGAAATTAATGATAACATTTTGACGTGTCTCTTACAAGTTACACTGTGGATAAGAATGATTGACAGGCTGATCTAGTTTACTTAGTGCAGAAAATGTAAGATAAAATAAGGAAAATTGCATTCTCTCTGGGTATTATTACACTGAACTTGAAGCAGCTGTCATAAGGTGTTAGGCCATGGCATTACCACACTCCCCAGCCATTATGGTCACTGACAGACCCATGATGTTGAAAGGGTTTTACAACCTTTCATGCAGAATGGGTAAAATGATCAAAAGCAGTTCTGATACTTGACCTTTTTAACATAATATCATGCTTGTAATGCCAAATGAGGCCGGACAGGAATCAAACAATGAGGCACAGATGAGAGCGTTGCAGCTATAATTGGAGAGGTTACACTGATGGTTGTG
Source organism: Plectropomus leopardus (assembly GCF_026936395.1). Classification (NCBI taxonomy): domain Eukaryota; kingdom Metazoa; phylum Chordata; class Actinopteri; order Perciformes; family Serranidae; genus Plectropomus; species Plectropomus leopardus. The sequence goes on along the minus strand of NC_142181.1, from coordinate 16,513,553 downwards.
AACTACGACTCACCACAGGACTTACAGAGTCAAACAGTGCACTGTTGGAACAATTAAAAGAAGCTAGTATAAAGAGATCCAACGATCTTGTATACACCACAACAGTTTTTTTCTAAAATTAATACGATTTTTTTTCCCTCATATTTTTGGACATTTTTTTAAGAATTATCTTTGACTTCAGTGCCTGACCCACTATACAAACTGTCATAATTTATATTCTTAATTGGATGTAAATAGTTGCAAAACTATTGACTGCAGCCAAAAAACAAGATAAAATGCTCTCAAACACATTTTTCATGTTACTCTTACCAAGATGGTTAAGAATATCTCAAGGTTACATCTGTGCACTGTTTCCAATTATTGCAAGAGGCCCATTCTCTCGCTGTTTGGTTCACAACTTCTCTCTACAAAAGCTGGCTGATCTGTCCAAGTTTCACACATTCACATCTGCACAGTGATGCATAAACAGCTGCATGCATAAAACACAGACATAAATAACATGTGCACACACATAACATAGCCCGAAGCAGGGAAAATTATAAGATTATGTAAAGATTCATTTGCACAATGGGATTATCCACTGGAGTGCACATGAACACACCGACACAATTGCACTGATAAACACATTTGCACATATGCACATGCAAAAAACAACATGCAAAGATACACAAGTCACTTTTTGTGGAAGCAGTTGCAGTTCTGGGCCCTTTAAACAACAGGGGCCAACTACATTTATTCTGAAACCAAGAGCTTTTTTTTTTATTTTAGCCCTATGGCATCTAGACAACAAATATATAACCAGAAACAATGCATAAATCATCGATACATGACTTGCACGTGTGTCTATAGCTTACACAGACAAAATAAATCTCTGGTCAAGGAACAAATCACTATTGAATGCTTAAAAGATTGAATCACAACACTCACAGATCTAAAAATGTTCACAACAAAAGGTAGCAAGTGCATATATTAATCATGTGACTTTTAAAAAAAGATGTATCTATAAGTTTACCATAAAAAACATAGCCTTAACAGCCAACAGTAACAACTCATTATAGCCCACAGCATGACTTCAAAACAGAACCAGGAGCAAGTAATCCGTACAACCAACTATCTGCACAGGCTCATTCACAACTCACACACACCATCAACAGGTGTCTGAACAACCAGTACATTTCCAATATTCAGAGTCATGCACACTTATACCCATACCAGTGTGTGTATGCAGACAGCTTGCTGCAAAACAAGCGTTTGACAACATGGCAGGACATTAAACCATCAGCAAAGAAAGCAGCAAGCAAAGACAGACATGTAGGCCTCAGAAACAAGAAAGTGGAGATGGCAAATTCGAAACTTTGAAACGTTTCAATACTTTTAATTTCAATACCATTGCTCAAAACCCGTTCGCTCTACATTGGCATTTACTGGTAGAAGCTTGCTTTGCACCCATTTATCATTGTTTTTGTTGCAAACTCCCCTTTCCCCAGCCCAAAAGCCTCCCTCAATAGCTGTCATGCAGATCAAATCAAATTGCTATTGATTTAGCTCTTGCAGGATATGGTGACTATTTCATATGATTATTCGTCATGTTACCTAATGACATTGGTGGTATGCTATGCTACAGTTAGTTTGTACAACATTTTAATGGTCTGATTCATTAAGGGAGACTTAGTCTGTCTGGTCCGGATTTGGTACCGATCACTTGACATTTCGCAGCCCCGAAGTGACAAAACATTTCGATTTTCGGTGTCGAAATTGCCATTTCCACAATAAAGTTAACTTAAACAGGCCTACCTCGTTTGATGTTCAGGTCCATTCCCCACACCCCCGGAGACTAAGCAGTCCATGGCTATAATATCCAAACGCTTTTGTTACTGTGTTGGTCCTGTTGCTTGTAGACAGAAGTCCTCATCTCGTCTGTCCATCGCTGCCAGCTCATGTTTTCACAAAGCACATTAGCGACGCCACAAAACAAGCTAACTGGCGCGGTAGTTTCGTTCAACAAACCATGTTGTCAGTGCCATTGCTGATTTAAACAGTCTATAACTGAGCTTCATAATTGACTTAAGTCAGAGTTTCTTCTTCTAGACATCTGTGGAGCCTCCTGCAGTGGCACATAACGCATGTACCGAATTGTTTACCTCTTAATTAGGCGTCACCCTCACCTGCCACCTGTCTGCAGGGTGCAAAGCCATCTTTGACCACACCGACAGACGTGTATAAGAAGGTTCAGCCACAGGAGGGCGCTGTTTCACTCATTTAGAGAAAGAAAAAACTCAGGGGAAGTGTCGTGGAAACACAGTTAAAAAAAAAAAAAAAAAAAGTAAGAAGTATCTCCTTTGTGACAAAGAAAATTATCAAATATTTTAAAAAATATTTTGGTAGTGACAAAAGTCCAGGTCTACCCCAATGTTTTTTTTTCCATAAAAAAATAAATAAGGAAAGACCAATATTCAGTAGTCATTATAAATTGTAAGTGACACTCTGAAAATTGTCTGGATAACCGTAATTCCCATATTTAACACTCAATGGATCTGTAAATTAATGTGCTTCCTCAAATAGTTCCCCTCAAAGACCCAGATAATATAATTGGATCTATATTTACCTTAACTGCTGCTATAGATTCACCTTTGTTTGCCATGTTTATAATTTAATGTGATATCATGATTAACGTGAGATTAAAGGGGAAAACAGATATAATTGAAAGATACTAACAGTCAATTTTAGAGTTTTGAATTAAAGTTAAATGAAGTTTTCATTTTTCATTTTGGCTTAATGAAAGCATTACAAAGAGTAATTAAAACGTGCATACACACACATACACACATACAGAAATGCTTTACAACAGTTTAAACAATCAGTTAATTTATTTGTCACATGAAATCATAAAAAAATGTTCACAGTTAGATGCAATTGTCAGTTCCATAAATTTGTTTATTCAAAGCAGTGTCATAATAATAAATAAATACATATGGATGGGGGTTTAGCATCAGGCAGGGCCTCAATTCAGGTTAGAAGCTCTTCTTGAACCACTTAGTGCTGGCCTTGTCTTTCTGGCCTCAACAGGGAGAAAATAAATAAATATGATGATCGTTTACACCAGTAAACAACAGCAAAGCTGCTGAAATTTGCTGAGAGATGTTCAGCTCTAAGATACTTATGTTAATAATGTGGCCATATGCATGTATGCATGTAGGTGGGTGTAACTGTTATACAAGCGCATGCACATTGAGTATAGATTATGTGTGTGGCAGTGTGTGCTAAAACTATTTGTGTATTGAAGTGTGTCTAAGGTTGTTTTGAGGGTGTGTGTGTGCACGCTCGTGGGGTCCATTTGTTGTTTTGTATCAACCTTAACTCCGTCCGGTAATTAATAAAACATGTATACTAGGTAGGCGTGTGTGTTTCTTTGTATGAATGCGTGTGTCAGGAGAGAGGGACCACAGAAGATCATGGTGACTGGAAATCTAGGTCATCAGAGAGAGAGAGAGGCACAGAGAAAGAGAGCGAGAGGTGGAGAAAAGAGTGCAGTAACAAAGACAGAGATAATCAGACAACAGTGGAACAGTGTCAAGGTTTTGAACTATAAAATCTTAGAGAAGATGTCTCTTTGGAGAAATAAATTGTGTGTTACATCTGTTGAAATTACATTTGTCTGAATCTACTGCTTTAGTCATGCAGAATTACTGCAAAGCTATAATAAACTGTGTAAACTTCTGTATGAAGTTGATGTCGTAGATATCTGGCCTTTCACAGCAGAGATCTGACTTGACACACAGCTTCAAACCATCAAAAATACAACAATTCATTATACTAGGACCCTGCAATCAAAGCAATTAAATAGGATCCAGCCATTATTAAAGGTATACCATGCAGAAAATCTCAGTTACTGTTTGTAAACAGTATTGCCAAGGAAAGTGACAGTGAAAACCAACACAAGATTAACTCTCCTTTAGAAATGAGCTTTGTCCGGCTGGCATTTTGCCATGCAGTTCTGTTTTTAGGCCCAGTGCCGGCGATTTTGAAACTTCTTCTTGGATATGCCCTGCTTAGAGTCCGACACCTGGTGCCTACTTTTGTATAAATTCCCAACCTTACCAGCTTGCTATGCCAAGGAATGTCCTGGCCACTGTAAAAAAAAAAGAGGAAAAACAGAAAATCCTGCCAGAGCGCTGAGTCTATGCGGAAAAATACTCAGTCACACACAGAGGATCATAAGAAATGATTGTGAGGGATTACTTCTGTATGGGTTTAAAAACATATATTTTTTAATGAAAATTATGCATTGTATGTGTTTAAGTCTATTATTTACACCATTGCTTTTCTTGCTTACACGTCACAATGTCTTTAAGAAACTCTATCTGTAGAGATTTTTTTAGTTCTTTTTGCAAAGATATTATAGTTTTGAACATTTGTTTTTACTTATTCATTTATTTTTGTGACCCAAATGAATCCCAGAATGTCCTTTGGTAATCCTGAATAATGTTTGAAACTTCTACATAGTTCACAGTAATACCTTCAAGTAGCCTATGGTATACAGACATATGTGTTGTCCTTCTAACACTGCTTAGAAAATATATTTAAACTCATTGTAACTTTGCAAAGATATGAGGTGGGAATATAAAAAACTGCAACTTTTGGACATTCTTCAGATTCAGTTTTAACTTGCCACAATTTGCTCTGCCTCAACTACCCAAGGCCCTAAGAATAACATCTCTGAATTTTAAAATAAAGTGGTGCTCCTCTGAGAACATTATTTTAACGACTCTGTTATAAAATATTGTTCTCTTTTTGTGATTTATTTTTATCCTTGTGACTACTTTTTATTCATTTATTCTCACACAAGGCTGCCTTGCAAAAAAAAGGAAACTCCAGCCTCAGTGGAATCCTCTTGTTAAAATAAGAATACTTGAAAAAAAAGAAGAGAGAAAAAAAAGAAGAGAGAAAAAAAATACATTGTCTCTAAAATGCATACAGTAAATTTATTCTATGGGGTTTCTGCTGCAGATTGTTTTAATTGGCTGTCCATTGTTAATTGGCACTCTTTTAAAATTTCACAGCATCCACAGACCCACAGCCAAGCACTCACACATGCACAAACACCCACATCATCCTGACCCTGAAATCGGCGAATCAGCAGAGGAGCTTCATTAGAGCTATCATGAAGAGTAATCGCACCCTGCATCGGTGCATGTTCTGTGTAAGCCCCAAGGGGTCCAGCGAGCCGGTGATATTGTTGCTTTGTGTGTACGGAAGAAGTCGTCATGAGCTTGTTGAGCTGGAACGCACACTATGGAGCTTTTACACACGAACAAACGCACATGCAGCTTCATCAGCAGTTTGGACTGGAGTTGCTTTAAACAATAATATAATCACAGTAAATACACATCTAAAGAGAATGCAGTGGCAGAATGCACCAATTCAATAATGTGTTAACTGGACGCCAGCAGTAACACAACATATTTCTATAGCTCAGCTTCTGTGTTTATATGCCTGCAAGGATTCATATTCTTCACTAACCTGGCTTTGAGTCAATGCGTGTGATGTTTGTTAGAATATATTCAGTAAGCTAAGCGTTAGACTGATTTTAATGCTGTTTTGGCCATCCATGCAAAGACTCACACAGCCTCATGAGTACATTTTGATGTCAACAAAAAAACAGCTGTGAGCAGTACTTAATGTTACTACTGGGATCATCATTTCTGCCTCCTATATTAGAAGCAACCTGTTAATGCCCGTTTACACAGAGAAGAAGAGGCTGTCAGCTGCACCTTTTCATACTTCTGTGCTGGTGGACCTTTATGTGTGGGTGGGACACCACAGGTGCACTGAGTTTATTGGTTTATTCACATTAGCAGTGATCAGTTGCATGGTGTATGCTTGTTTGTTTGTTTTGGATACTGTTGGACTGCCATGAAGTTAGCTGTGTGGATTATTTTGTTTGCTTTGGCTGCTATCTAAATTGCATCACCCAGGCGTAAAATAGACTGATACCACTGATAGCCGGTTAGCTGAGCTGTTCAGGGATCTAACCAGTGTGGAGTGATCCAAAATAGCAAGAATCTGTATGCAACACTAATAAAAATGCCAGATTTGTTCCAATATCTTTCATCCCAGAGTGTGGTGTGACTAATTTATTTGTGTTCATTTTCTCACAATGAGACCAGTGCGATCTCTTAATGACCCATGATGCTTCCTCTCGCAATGGTCTTTCAATAAGTAATTACTGTAAGATATTCACCAGCATATGGGCTTTCATGGATTCTGCTGCACACACAGCTTAGTACAAAGTTGTTGTTATTTTTGCCAATTTTATTTTATTTGTAAGGTTTTCAAACAGGTATACTAAAAAAAAAAAAGTTTATTTCAAAAAAGAGGTAGCTTAAAGTAATGCCTGTCAATCATCACATATGACCCACTAAAAGTGTATTTATCTGCAGAGACTTTGCCCACTGTCTGGATTTTCTTCTTTGTTATGTTCAGGGCACTTCTGGGCACAGCACTCAAATGAGGTAGGACCATAAACAGGACATACCTAAGAGGAAACTACAAAAATTGCAAACACAGTGATGGGAAAAAAAGTGAAGAATCTGGGCTTGGCTTTCACATTCAATACCTATACCTTTAAATCTTAAATCTAAATTTCCTGAAACCTCAACAATTATGTATACTCTCACTGTGTACTCTCAAGATGCTATTTATTTTTATTATTTGTTCCTTCTTTGTAAATGCATTAAGCTTATTTAATTAACCTGATTCAATCTACAGTGATACAGTCTAAGGGCCTGTGTCCACAGAGCATTTTTTCTCAGTGCTGGCTTCTTTTTCCACTTATTCCCAATAAGGATAGAGTATGTTGCGACCCGACCCCGGATAAGCGGAAGAAAATGGATGGATGGATGGATGGATGGATAGAGTATGCTGCATGTGGCCGCCTGCAGAAAAAGCCCCACACCTGGCATCTTTTTTTTTTTTTTTAAACTCGCTCCACCTTTTTTGTGTGGCCACTCTGACTGTTGAAAATATTTGAACTTTTCATAAAGGTGCTGGTAATGTCACTGCTGCCCCTTTGGCTGGGTAACTGTTGCAACAAAGACAACAAAAAGCCCATTCATGGAAGCAGGTCCGTCGGCAGACATTGGACGTTACCTGGCAAGTGTTGTGCTTTTATCTCCAGACCTTTGTAAACCTGTTATCAACTGTGTAGTAATGCCTTTGTTAATGTAGCATCACATAAGCTAAGTTAATGTCAAACTCATATGTGGCATGTCATTAAAAAAAAGGGCTGGTAGCACTTTTTATGAAGGACTACCCAGTGCCCTGCCACCACTTTCTGTTGATGAAAAAAAAAGGAAATCATCTGTGTCATTCCAGGTCTGCATATGATAAAGGGGGAACTGACAGATATCATGTCTAGCTTTGTACTTTCATAATGTTTTTCCCCCAGCCCATTTTGTCCAATGTGATCTTTTCTCTGTTGACAATCCCATTACCTGAGACAGCTGCCAAATGTCCTCAGCTTGCTGCATGGGTAGCACTCCCTAAAATGAATTTCACCACATATTGCTGTCCATATCCATCTCCAAAAATGTACACACTGATGACTGAGACACAAAGGCTGCACTGAATGTACTGAAAAAGAGAGAACATACTCAACCCCGCAAGTGTAGGTGTATGAACACTCACCTCAAGCGTGAAGACGATGGCATAAAAATATCAAAGAACAGCAAAAGTCAGATATCAATGCTGAATGGATATGTTAAAAGACTCTGCAGGTGTTCTGTTAAACAACGGATGTGATAAGATCAGAGGGCTTGTTCGTATCTAAAATATTTAAAAAAGTAAATATTATGTCCAAATCCCATTTTATACATTTTAAGGACACCCATTGGTGCAAGAGGGAAAAAAACAACTTTTCTGCAAACTGTGAAGCCTTACTCTACCTAAACTAAACCTGTTTATGGCTCAAAATCTCAGGAAATAGTGTTTTACAAATAAATCCTGAACATTTTGAATTATAATATTACTTTAATATAACAACTATACTGTAAAGACAATGCACTTGTGGCCTGTTACATTATAATGACAGAATCTGATTCAAACACGACTCATCTGCAAAATTACTCATATCAGTGTGCTGTAAGACCTGTATTGATTTAAAAACAACAAAAGAAATGATTGCACCAAAACAAAAAACAGAAAAAAAGAATATACTGGCTGTGGACTGGAGTGTTGAATGGATTTTCCAATAACGCAGAGAAACAGCGGAGAGCTGGAATACCAGGGCGGAGGGGATGATTTGTTTCCAAGTCACAGGTCACACTTGAAGATATAACGTTAACTTCTCACTTCACTTTCAGGCTAGAAATGGGATCTAAAGGAAAATAAAGACATAAAAGAAACATAAAGGGCAGTTTAGTCTGAGAACATGTACCATAACAAACAGCTCTGGATTGATTTTGTAGGCTTTCGGCTTCTCAGACTCACTGACACAGAGAACAGACTTCACTGTAGGTAACTATGGAAAAAAGTAAGAAAAAATAATGACATTAATGCTATAACAACTGGATCTGTTGCAGGCAGCGAGATGACGACCAGATGTCATGAAACATAGTCACCATATGGTCGATAGGATCTGCAGAAAATTACACACTCAGTCAGTTATAAATAAAAAAGGCACACACCGTAAATTACAAACAAATACACCAAACTCCGGCCCATGTTTCTTTATTTTTTTATGATGTACACTGATGAGAATGATCAAAGTAACAGCTATTACCCTTTATGGTTTTATGTGTATCCATCAAAAAAAAAGAGAAAGAATGTTTAATGTTTCCAACGACTGACAGATTGCAAAAAGCAACTCAACATCAAGACGCAGTCCTTTTTAAAGTCAGTGAATGGCATCTCTCAGCAGCTTCACAGAACCAAATACATTTCACTTTCTCTTTGATTATCTGCTTCAACTTCTCAGTCACCATTTTAGCGCTCCACACCCCAAGGGCTGTGAGCAGAGAGAGCGGAGCGAAGGAGAGGCGAAACTACAAAACCAAAACATAAACTTTGTATGTGAGGGAGAAAAAAGAAATAGCAACGAGATGAGATGGAAGTAGATGAATCAGTTCATCCTGTTGTTTATCCTATATAGAGGCTTATGTCCCAGTTCTGCATTGAAACATTTTATTGATTTGAGACTACTTTTTCCTCAAGAGAAACAACAAAAGAAAAACGTGTGGCTATGCACATAAAGAATCAGCTTACACAATCCCCCAAAAAAGATGTTTCCCGGTGCCCATAATGGTATTTACATTTGCTGCTAAGAGTTCTGCCGTCTCCCCAATGGAGTGTATCAACCAGGTTATTTCAGAGCATGCCCGAACCATTCTCTCATGGCCTGTGTTAACCTTATTTCTCCCAGTAACCTAGTTTTCTTGTGTGCATTCAAACACAGTGATAGATTAAAGAGGTTGACCTGAAACTTTGTGACAAAATAAATTTAGAAGATGCATGTCCTCCTCTGGCAGAAGCAGCACAGAACTATCTTTTAGAAAAGTGTCTTCCTGCAAGGCTTTTCAGCGGTACACCTCTTGGGTTCGGCTGGTTTTATGCATGAGTGAGCAAGTGTGAGAGAGCAAGAGAGAAAGACAAGGTGAAACTGGTCAATAAGTGTGCCTGTGTGTGTGTGTGTGTGTGTGTGTGTGTGTGTGTGTGTGTGTGTGTGTGTGTGCGCGCACGCGTGCTCCTCTGAAATAGATGGAAGGGAGGAGAGAAATAATTGTTGAATTGTTTTTATAGGGCTTTCCCTGGGAGATTTAGATGCAGATTCATTAATCTAAAAGCAAGATGCCCTCTCTGAGGATTTTCTGGTGGAAACAATACAGCACAGGGAAGAGAGCAGCTACACTTGACTTTTTCCTCCCCCCTCTTTCCCCTCATTTTCTACCCATTTCTTTATTTCTTGCTTTTCATCAGTCCCTCTCTCTCTCTCTCCCTCTCTCAGACTGTTTCTCCCTGCAATGAAACACTGTAAGTGAACACTTGACAGAAAATAGGGTGCATAAAAAATACATTGATTTGAATAGTTTATTCAAGTTCAGTTTAAGGTCTATGGAGCTACTCCTTATGAGGTACTGTTTAATTCCGTCTGTAAAATAGCAAAAACTAATATTTTACATTGTACATCACATTGTTGTAATTAATGTTTTGACAACTTGTGAATTCATGTCATAGACTACAGAAGAAGTGGAACTAGCCACCAGGATGTCACCCACTGGTTTGTGGACTATAGTTTTGCAGCCTCATGTCTGGTGTTTTGGTCATCATCATTTTGTTTATTTTGCTGGTAGGTTTAAACTTATGTACGTTTCTCAAAAATGCTGTGGTGAATATGTGATTAGGTTTAGGCACACAAATCAGTTAGTTATGATTAGGAAAAGATCATGTTTTGCTTACAACACCTATGTTTTGTGCCAGAAACACTGATGGAAACACCACGAAGGGTCACCAAAAAAATAATCTTGTCAATGGTTTTGAACAGCAGTTTGGCAGGCTTCTCACCTCGGTAACATATATTTTGTCACTTTGGAGACTTTGATATGAAATGTATGAAATTTGCAAATGTAATGTATTTATGGTTTGCAGAAATGCATAATACAAACATTTCTTCTGGCAACTGGACTGTAAACTGAATGAAAGACGGTTTATTTTCTCATAGACTTCTGTACGATCAGACACCATCTCTTCTATTTGCACCAAACTCTGCTGCATTTGTAATACTGGAATTGTTTGGTTTTGCCAGCAAAGACAAGGTTGACGACCTTAGGTGCCAGTTTGAGATGAAATATTCAAGCATATTTTATTCAGTGGTGTTAATACAAGGTAAAACCAAGAAAAAGGGAACACAAACAGTAATTGAAGCCCCAAGGTGAGCGCTACTCCTCATGAATTGAGCTGAGTTCACTTTATCAAGGACTAAGACTCACATTTTCATGTGCCCTCTGCTGTGGGTGTACAGTGTTCCTTTGGGTTTTTTTCCTCACCCTCCAATTGAACCAAACTTAAAGGGAAAACACTCAAGAGATTGACTAAACTGTTCCAAACATAAACAGTGTGAACACACTTCAGTGCCGGATGCCTACACAAACACCCACAACATCCTCAGATTACATCAGCCTCTGGTGCACTGAAAGCACACACACAAACAGCATGCACGCACACATGCATGCACATATGCATGCGCGCATGTACGCACGCATGCGCGTACACACCCACCCCCCCCCCCCCACACACACACACAACAATTCAATCACAAGCATATTTTGCTCAGCTCTCACTTTTTTTTTTACTGGACCACATGGGTCCCTTAAATTCTTATTCACAAGAATGACCAGGCAGACAGCTTCACATTTATCACTCATCAAATTTAACAGCACATCAGTATACACACATAGATTCAACAGCTACACTGCAAGCATCAGCTGATGGTATATTTTACCTTTTCACATTGATTCCCAAAGGGCAAAACTCTTTTTACTGCAGTAAGTGCTGCAGCTGGAAAGGATTCGGATCTTGCTCTTAGAGACTTCAAAACAGTATTTCAACGCCATTTCTGCTTTGTTGCGAGGACACTCCCGTAAAAAAGATTTTTTATTTTAGTGAGGCCATTTGCTAGTTAAAGGGGAACTCCACCAATTTTACACATGAAATTCACTTAACTTTTCATGAGAAGTGCCTCTCATTCTGTGGAAACAGCTGTAAAATGTCCTCTGGAGCTCTAGAGGGAGCTTTCTCAGGTGAAGAAAATGTCTGATTTGGTTTGGGACATACATTTTTATATAAAGCTGGCATTACAAACAGAAATGTGGGATTTGAGAGAAGTTAGCGTTTATGAAGCGGGGGGCTCAAAAGAAAGATCCTATTTAGATGCATTATTAGATAAATCAGACCAGAAGGCTTAAAGGAACACTATGCAACTTTTAGTTGATTGTTTAGTATCATTCCCAAGTCATCAAATACAGATGTAGTCTGACCATCAACCAAATGTGTTAGCATTTTACGACCTGGGAGTGAGACTCAACATTAAATAAAAGTTGTATAATGTTGCTTTAAGAGTAAAAGGCTGCATATTAGCCATAAATGTTAATTATTCTTTTAAAAAAAGAAGCCTCTTATGAGTCACAAAGCTTAATGGAAGTGCAAAGTACCCCTACCCCTTAAATAAAATGAATCAACCAAAGCTAAAATCATTTCTGGTTATAAAATCTAAACACATTATCAAAGTTAAGTGTATTAGGACAAAATGAGGGGACATTCTCAAACCTAGATTTTGGGCATTACTGGAGCCATAAAAGACTGGGTGAAAAAATCCTGATTGAGTGAGGTCTGACACTCCTTCTCAACAAACACACACTACCAAAACAAACCTGTGAACTCAAACATTTTCAATGAAACCCACAAAGTTGATGACCTGTTGAACATGCTATTGAGACCATAACACACTGACTTTGACTCTCAGGAGAAAAGTTATTGAATTTTGATGAAAACAGCCTCTAGGGGGCATTACAGGAATGGCAGGCACGTCAAACATAGGCCTTTTTTTGGTTTGTTTTCTAGTTTTTACATACTCACTGCCTTTCCTCACCTCCTCTCCTCCTGTCTTAATCCCTTTGGCCTTTTTCACTGCAGACATTTTTGAGTTGTCAGGAAAAACACAGGTTTTCTAAAACCTTCACAATGGCTTCCTTTTCTTCTGGTGTCCCAGTGAGAGTGACACGGAGCCAGTATTTACAAACCAGGACCCTGAAATCACAGCAGCTAAATATAATACAGCCATCATTAATTTCATCTTTTCACACCTGTGCTTTTCCCACTGTGACATGTCAAAATATCCTTAGTGAAAAAGGCCTGTGAGGACTAACAGTGTGCCACTTGGCCTTTCCTGCACTGTACACGAGGAGGAAATCCACCACGAACAGTTCAGCTGTTGAATAACATGGCAGGTTTTTATCTCTTACATTCTGAATGTACAGGTGGATGTAATTGTTCTCCAATTACTGCCTGCATTGTGGTGTGTATGTGTACATATATAAGCTTGGTGTGTGTTGACTAAACAATGTCTGACTGGTGACCTGCTCTTCTCCCAAACCTGCTAAATTGAGTAGACTGCACCTGCAGGTGCCCCATTGGCTTAAGAGCACACACTCATACACAGACACTCACACACACACACACACACACATGCATGCATATATGCGCAAACAAACAAACACATAAACGTGCACAAGGACATACAGACGTACACATACGCACAAATTATGACAAGTGCTGATATGCATGAATGCACAAGGACAAAGGACACACACACGTGCCCACCAATGGACATACACACAGACACACATACACAAACACTCATACAGTATACACCTGTGGGAAAATAAAGAGGAGCTCTGAAACGGTTGGTTGCACAAGGTCAAACCCTGCATGTGAGTATGCAAACCACACACGTACACACTCAAATACACAGATACACACACAAATTAGGCCATACAAATGCATACTGGCACTTGGATTTAGCCACAGGGGGTGAGGAGAGAGAGAAAACAGGAGCGAGCAATAATGAGAGAGAGAAAGAAGAAGATGAAGAGCAGAAAGAGTGAGATGAAGGAAAGAGGGAGGTAATTAGATGAGCAACGGAACAGGAAAAACAAAAAAGGCGAAGGGTGTGCTCCATTAGGAGTCATGGGGTTGGAAAAGGGTAGAAAAAGAGTCTTACCCTTAATTTGCACAGTCATTAACTTTTTGATTAACTGTTGGACTATTTGCCAAGTACTGTGGTTGCTCCATGGTTTATCTTTGTTATTAAAACGTATTATTATATGTTAAATCCAAATCATTTTTGCAGTGAGAAAAAGGTAAAACAATTAGGAAGTGTAGGTTTAGATCAGTACAAATGGTTAAAGTAGGTTAGGATAAGAAAAACAAACATGGTTGTGACACACTGTAAAATAACTCAAAGATCACTTGGTTTACACGTCTCGAACACCAGTCTACCCATTAATTATAAAGATGGACGACACACCCCCACTTACCCCCGCTATGCTGAAGTGAGGTTAAAGTATCCGAGATACGTCTGCAGCCATCTTGCAAGGGTGATGTCATTGAGAGCCCGCATCTGCACAGTAGCGATATCCTGCCAAACACCCATCTGACCAATCATGAGCAGCTCCATTGAACGCGAGCACATGGATTGGCTGTCACAGCTGTCAATCATGGTGGAAAAGCCCCCTTTTGCATAATTTGATAACTCATTAAAACCGAACTTAACATTAAAACAAACAGTTGATCAAAAATCAGGATGATGAGAACTACCTTCAGTGACAGAAAACGTCTTTGGGAAAAATTTATTTGGTGTGTACTTTGAGTTTTTAGTTTGGCCTATGTCCATTCACTAACATGGAGGGGCGGGCCTTAGGACCTACACTGCAGTCAGACACCAGGGGGCGATCGAGAGTGAACAGCCTCACTTTGGGGGAGCTGTCATGTCGTCCATCTTTATATACAGTCTTTGAGTCTACTGGTGAAAAGTCCTGTTTGTTTGACATGTGCCACACCAACCCACCTTGTTGCGAGGACTTTCGCTCCTTTTACAACTTCCTAATTTACTTCCATCAGTGCATTGTTCACATTACCGCAACCTTCCTGATCACGCGTATTATATACAATTTGTGGTGCATTACTTTTTGTAGGTATGGGTACAAACAGTGCATGAGAACAGCCTGAATGGACATGTTTATTTAACTCACAGTTAGAAATAAATTTTGTTGATTGATTTTACTTTGCTTCAAAAAAAGGTTTTCTCTTATCTTCATATGGCTCATGCCTAGTTTTTCAGATTTGTATTTTGAGTGATAGAGTGTCAGGAGCACGGAAACTTTGGTTTTATGGTTTACCCAACGCTTCATTTAACAGAGAGCCTAATTACAGGAGAAGATGCCAAACAGAATCAGCAATGCACACATGCAGTACATACACACGCATGTATGCAGAGCGTTTGATCACCACACACTTTCCCATTTCTCTCTTTCTTCTGATGTGCCTTGCAGATATTTGTATTTCCCAGTGTGGTTCATTCAAACAGAGAATCTGGGTGAGCCACTTTCCTCCATCAGTGTGTACAGTATATGTTTGAAGGCTGCAGTGGTTTGTTAGGTTGCTCAACAGAGAATAATGGTTGGCAAGAACAAGAGGCAGAGGAGAGGAGGGGATAGGAAGTGGAAAGGCGATGAGAGACCTTAATAATTCAGCTTCTGGCATAAATTGCTGAAACTGAAAGTATAGCTAATTACTTTTGAGATAAACTTCCAGTGAACTTTCCAGTGTTGTCAAATGTTTGCTGCAGAATAGGAGGTGTAGTGTGTCAAATGCAAATATTTGCTTACTTTATTTACAACAGGAGAGGTTCTTGATAATATAGAGATAAATATATTTTCAGAAATAGAAACTAACCTAGATTGACAAAAAAAAGTGTTCATTTATTTGAGTGCTGGCATCAGTATAAGTTCAAATTCTGGATGATATTTTTGGGAGGTTCACAGGTTTGAATTTAAATGAAGCAAAGCAGATTTTTTTATTGTCCTTGGAGTTAATTTAACATTAGATTAATGTTACACTGCAAAATTAGGTTTAAATAGCTTGAGTCAATTCAGTTTTGCTTGAGCTGAAAGTTCTCTCACACTAAGCAATATCAATGTCACATACTCTTAAAAATGTTTATAATGAAATTATTAGGCTAATCATGACATATGTTGCAACTCCACAAAGAACACAGTTTGAACTATTGATACTCTTGTCTGCACTGCATTCTGCTTGCAACAGTTTTTTTTTTTAAGATAAACTATGCAGGATTTTCCTAAAAAAAAAAATGTATAGAAAAAATGTATAGACTCATCAGAAGTAAGCTCTCACTGTCATCACTTATGACCCTCTGGAAGTGTGTAATGGTATATTATTCTGCAGACTGCTCTCCGCCTGTATTTTTTCTTTTCTTTTTTTTTTGTGTGTTTTGGACATTTATGGGGGTATCACACCACACCACTCAAATGAAGTTCGGGCTATATGAAAAGGTAGCAACTATAAGCAGCAGATGTCTATAGCCCCTTAGCCCCTTTCACACTGCCTGTTCAAGGTGGGAATGTTATTATGCCACCTTGCCATTCTGTATCAAAGGTACAATCGCTGCATGGTGGGACAAAGTCTTGTCTTTAAAGAAGTATATTGCTAATATAAAGCGGGCCCTAATATAAAACTAGGCTGCTGATGCAATGGAGAGCCTTGTACTTTTAAAATTGATTCTACATGACCAGAGAATACAGAGAAAAAGGGTGCTTTTGCTCAAGAGGTAGAAAACCTACAACTACC
Organism: Plectropomus leopardus; assembly: GCF_026936395.1. Classification (NCBI taxonomy): domain Eukaryota; kingdom Metazoa; phylum Chordata; class Actinopteri; order Perciformes; family Serranidae; genus Plectropomus; species Plectropomus leopardus. The sequence continues at coordinate 16,497,137 of NC_142181.1, read as the reverse complement.
AGAATGCCACACACCTGATGTAATGTGGAATGGTCCTTGTGAAACAATGGCAGCCTGTCGGATCTCGTATTACAGTTAAATTGTAAGTGAAAACATTTTTCTGAAAACATTTGAGGTGAGAAATATGCAGCTCACTAACACAATCTTGTTTTTTTATTCGATCAGCAGTCTACTTTTACCATTTGATCAGATTAAGTCTGAGTTTGAGAGACCAAGAAAAGTGGGTCTGTCTCTTGATTGGCTGTATACTCTTTGAGTATGTGGTGGCAGTGGCAGGGTTGGCGATAGGCAATACGAAAACGCAAAAGTACAGCCTGTATTTTGAGCAACAGCCCCAACAGCCAACAAATCTCCGCCAAATGATATAAATTGTGTAAATTGAACAAAAAAAGTTTGCCGCAGTTCATCTACACGTACTACACACATTGTTTTGACACAAAGCTGGTTGAAAATCTGTGAAGCATCCTTTTAAGCTGACAAGTGAGGAAGCAACAGCACTGAAACTGTGTCTGTCTAAAAAAGACAGCAAAAAGAAAGGATGGGAACAACACAGGACAGATGTGATGTTCTGATCATGAGTTATGTGTGCGGCCCACCACGGGAGTTTTAAAAAGCAGCCAGTGGCAGTCAGCAGCTAACTAAAAGAAGAAGAACAGTGTCCTAAAATGTCTAAAATGAGCTCCTTACCCACTGAGCAGATGGTGAGATCAGCTGCCATATAACAGACGATAAATGACTGTTTTTCCCATGTTATGCCAATGTTATTGTTTAAAAAAGCACTGCCGATGCGTATGTTATGTCACACTGAAAGAAGATGGTATTCTGTTAAATGCTATGCCTCTTTTGCCTTTGCAATGCCAGCATGCTATATACATTCACACACTGGAGTGGAGAAATGCTGCTCTGTGTAAAAATGTAAAAGTAGCATCAAGAAGGACGTTGCAGCAGCCATATAGTGTGATCTCTTAAATATACAAATATCCAAACACACTACCAAATGAGATGGGGTTGGCTTTTACTTTCACTACACTACACAACACTAACCAACAATATTATAGCACAGTATACCTTTAGAGGTTAGGAGATTTTTTTTATTGTTAAGTAACATGCAGTTCTTCCGTGAAGGTACCACAGTAATGACAGAGTAAAGACTCAATACTTGCAGTCTTAAACCTTCCTCCAGCAAGCATTACTGTGGCAACTTAGGTGTTCATGACTTCCTTTATTAAAATGATGTAAGAAGAATTTATCAAGATAAATCTATGTGATGTCTTCTTTATTAGAATGGAGTAATAATATCACACTGTAATACTAAAGGTACAAAAATATCAAAGCTCCAGTATCTTTACAGATTAGACCAGTTAAAAGTCCTCATCACACATTAATTTGGCCCAAATAATATGAATATTTAAGGATTGTGCAAAAGGGGCTGAAAATCAATTTTGTAGGTTTTATATATTTTGTTTTTATGATTTAGGTTTTGGTTTAGGGATATTCTAACTGTAATTCTGCCTGTGGCTGTGACTTAATTATATAAAGTGGACATGCATGGGTAAATGAGTGTTAATTATCCACATAATAAATTATCATTTCATAACAGCCAGATGTAATTTAATTACAATGCATTATTGAGAAAATTATAGTCATCCATGATTTTAAGAATTCATAAAATATTAATACTTTATAGTTCAATTTTTATCTTATTTTTCATACTGTACTAGCATTAACAACACTCCTAATAAATCCTCTAACTATAAATCATGATCTTCAAGGTGGTCTCACATTCGTTCCAGCCTGACTTAATGTAGCTCCTCCCTAGTCCTCCAACCACAGAAACCACTTAAAAGATCCAGTGTGAAGAATTCAGGGGCATCTATTGGCATAAATGGAATATGATTTTCATAACTAGGCCTTTGTTTTAGGTTATAATTACCTGAAAAGAATAATAATGGTGTTTTCACTACCTTAATGAGCCTATTATATCGTCATATGGAGCAGGTCCTCAGGAGTCTGCCATGATTTGGTTTCAGAATGGTTTTGCATTTTTGCGTTGGCCATCATAGTTCTCCTGCGTGCTTGGCATACAGCAGCCTCACCACTAGATGCCATTAAATCCTACACACTAGACCGTTTATATTACATGTCACATTCACTTACACACACACAGACACACACACACACACGCGCACACACACACACACACACACACACTGCTGGCCGTGGCTACCATACAATGTGTCACTTGCTACTCAGTTTAAGTGGTTTACACGTACTCACATTTGAGATTCAGTATCTTGCTGATGAAAGAGCTAGGGATCGAGCCACCGATCTTCTGATAAGTGGACGACCAGCTCTAGAGCGTCTAAGAGAGTCTTATCCACACACAACCCATGGATAAGACTCTGGGCTGCTGTAACACTTGAATTCCCTCCCCCAGCGATCAATACAAGTATTATTTTATGTGACAAAGGCTCCCAATTCAAGTACAGTAGGCCCTACAGCTAAAATGGAGTCTTAACAGTGCAGTGGGGTGCAGCGGAGCTCAGGCGATACAATCAGTCCCACTGGCTGAAACAGTCGGTGCAAACAGTGAGAGAGCGCCACAGAAAGGCAGGAATCCTGAATCAGTGGAGGTTGTCACCCAAAATTACAGCTATTTTAGAGTTTAGGGTTCATGTCAGCTCATGGAATTGTTGATTTCCGCTGAATTGACTCAGACTTTCACAACTAAAAGACTGTGAAGGAAGAAAGGAGGGGATTATTGACTAACAGGCGGAGGATACAAGTGTGATGACAGTAATACTGTGCCAAGAATGACACTGCAAAGAATGGAGCAAAATGAGGTTTTGAGGTTCTATAAGACAACCAGTTTTGTTTGTTCATGTCTTTGTATGACGTGAATTATATTTGTTATTGATCTTTTCATTTCTCAGGGATCAACTGAATACATATTTTTTTTGTGTCCACCAAACTGATATACTTGTGGAGTCATGTGGAAAACTAGAGGCCCACACGTGCCAGTTATATTTGACATGCTTTTATGGTTATAGTCCATAATCTTTTTATGGGAATCAGCTTTCAGATCACTGAATTGTGAAGTGTGACAATATGCATCAACATTTTTGACGTTACTGAATTTTTCCACATGCACTGACCTTTCCTCACTGCCAAACAGCCTATACAGCTTGACAATCTTAAAATCTGCCATCTTTAAGACTGAGATAGATGGGTGATAAGTCGGCAGCAAGTCTGACACAATATGCTCGCATCGGTGACGTCAGGTGTGAAGGTCTATAGGCTGAGGCAGCCCTCAGATTTATTTTTTAAGTGGGAGCACCTAACACACCTAATCCTTATACGGTAATGGTCTTTTTCTTTTGAACAAACAGTCCTTGTCAGTGTCACAGTGACATAGCAGCAATGCAATTGAATAAATCATGTTTATTTTTTGCCTCCTTAAATGTCTATTTATGTCTTATTAAATGTCTCTCTCATGGTGATGGGCTGTGATCTTTACATCTGTCAAGTGTTATTTCCACACGTCTTTACCACAAATAAAAACAATAAATAACTTAAAACAGACACCAACTGACACCTACACCTCTATGTGCACGCCATACAATTTATAGCCAGCAGTCCTTGAATATTACACTGCATTTATGCTCAAGCTATAGATCTAGTCCTATGAGGCAGACAAAAGAAAAAGGAAGCAGACAGGAGGAAAGAAGAGAAGATGAGATGAATGAATGAAGGACAGAAGAGTACTTGAAAAAGCCAAGTACAGTAGAGGACATGAAATGACAGAAGTAGAGAAAGCAAGAAGAAAGAAGAGTGGTGAAGACAGAAAAGGATCAAAAGACAGAGAGAAAGACAACAAGAGCAAGAGGGACACTGGGGGTGGACATGGGGAATAGATAGCCAGGGGCGTAGAGAGAGAGAGACACAGAGACACAGAGACAGGGGGAGAGAGAGGAGACAGTTGGCAACATTTTGACAAAACAACGGCCAGAAGCGCACTACTGCTGAACAAAAATCGAGCTGCCGCCAGAGGGGTGGCTGGGTGAGGAGGAAAGAGAGACAACAGAGAGAGCGAGCAGACAGAGGCATATTGATGTGTATGTGTGAGACACCAGAGGGACTGTGTGTTGGGAATGTGTTGGCAGGGCGGCACACTTTCCAGAGGACGGGCAGAACATAACCGTAAGCAAAACTACTATCCAAGTTCAGCAAAAGGGCAAGAAAAGAGGAGGAAACAGAGGAGCACAACATGGACACAAAGTGACATTTTCAGACATCTTAATAAAATTTATATGTAAGATGGTGGTGAAGGAATAAGTAAAACAAAAAATGCTATGATGCATTTTGCAAGATAAGAACAACATTAGCATTTACTTGGAGCCATATTCTTGTCCCTATGACAAAGATAAGTACAATATTTCACTCTCATTTTAGCTCTGTTTTGGTTGCCACCAACTCTTGAGGGCAATATTTAGCTGTTTTTGTTTAAATACTTTACTATTTACACCACGCCTGTCTACCAAAACAAAGAAGCTCAGATTACAAACACACGGCAAACTCCAAAGCTGAAAAATGAAACCAGTGCAAAAGTGTCAAAAGCTGTAGTTCACTGAATGGCCTCTTGAGGCTGACTCCAAAACAGACCCAATCCCCATAGACCCCTCATGTTAGAGTGCCCCACTTAAATATTTAAGGGCTATGATTACAACACACACAGGGAGAGAGTTACTCGTTTTACTCTGGATGCCATTGTTCCACTACTTCTTTACATGGCAAACTTGCTTATGTATTGATGTTTTGGAAATATACGGCACCTCTGACATTGTGAGATAAGGCATTTGGCCTAAGATTTGCACTCTCTTAGTGCCTTATAGTCTGTGGGATCCTTAAAATGAGTGACCCCTTCCATATCAGAAATAGTCATTTATTTCTATTGCTACTATAAAAGTTTGATTATCGCAGTTTTTTTTTGCTTTCAAAAACCACAATACGTCCCACCAGCTGTTTCAGATGAGTGAGAAAATAAAAAAACAATTTGAAAATATTTATGCTAAAAGGGAATGTATTTCATTCAATTATGTAGATATCACATGCTAACACATATTATGCAAATACTTTTGATATATACCATGTTGTATGAAAACCAAGCATTGACAGCCAAGTCAACATTTGCTGGGAGCCTTGTGTGCCTATTAATGCACACACTCTTCCTGCTGCGTTTGGCTACTCCAACAGTCAATTTGCAGTGAGGAACTCTAGTTTAGTAAGTATATGTGAGAAACTAAACTGACAGGAAAAAAAGATGTAACAGCTCAGTATTACAGAGACAACGACAGGAACGCTGCGATGATGGAGTTGCAAAACTGAACCCATGTCATACTCCCTTTGCCTCAAGAAAAGTCCAGCATTTGGAGGTGCACAACACTTTTGGAAATTCATGACTATTTTCAGGGTGTGCAGCTCTCTGTACATTATTATGTAGTGTGATATAGTTCGTGTTTTAGCAGTAAAGGAGAGAATGTTGGCCTAGAAATGTGACGGTGCCGTAACTGTGACTAAGCCGTAGAGACAGTCACTAATCAATCCACTAACTGATAAATGTTTGTGCTGCATAAATTAGATCATTATGACTGTCAAGTGAATTGCCAGTAGAGATATGGACTTATATGTGGTTAGGGTTAATCTAACTGTGGCAGAGCTCAAAGGGATTTTTTCCCAGGTGCTGCAATTATACCCGGCAGCCCTGCAGACTAATGTCATAAACTGATGACCTCACAACTCATCATTTATCAAGATCGATTTCTTATCAAGCTTGTTGCATGGAGGCAAAACTAATCGCACAAACTGCTCATTCAAAGACAGTATATAAAGGTTCCTGCAGGATGAATGAGAATACACAGTCTGTGCACACCTTCAAGAGCATCACTTGTTTCAGAGAGCCACGGCTTGGCGGAAATACATAAAAGTGTGTTCTGTCGATGGGCCTCGCAGCAAACAGTGCATCAAAGCTGCATGTCTGTCTGTTTTGTTTAAGCCTATATGGCTGTCTTCTTTTGTCTGTTTGTCTGCTTAACTGGCTCCTGGGTGGGAAAAAGAGTTTAAATATTGATGCATCAGGAGTTTTATAATATAATGAAGAATCCATGCCAGAGCCTCAAGTTTAATAGCAGCACATTGACATTGAGGGAAATACCCTGTGTAGCAATACATGCCTACACTGTGGTTAAATAAAGCTTCCCTTCCTCAGGTAGTCAGGCAATAATAAAATGTTTAATTTGAAACTCTGTCATGCATTCTTCATAACTGATGGATCATAGCGTGATTCAGGGAACACGCAACTCTAACATTTCAGGATTCAGTGAAGCTGTTTCTCCAAGACCTTTAAAGCCTTTGCCATTGAGGAAACAAAAAGATAGCCGTGGCTGAAGGCATTATGTTTCAGGTTGTCCCTCCATTTGTCCACCCAAATGCCCCATTCATATGAACACAGTATCTCAGAATGCCTATAGGGAATTTCTTAAGATTTGGCACAAACGTCCACATGGACTTGATATGGAAATGGTTAGATTTTGGTGGTGATAGGTGAATGGTCAAGGCAGACCTCACAAAACATGTTTTTTGGCTTTAACTCCAAAATCCATTCACTAATTATGACAACATTTCACACGAATATATAATAGCACAGAATAATGAGGTGATGACATTTTATATCTAAATGGTCAAAGGGCAACTTCACTGTGAAATCATAATGTTCTGCAAAAACCCTATTTTTCTGGCTATAAGTTAATGTCATAACTCAGGAACAGAGGAGTACTAATAGATACAAATACTGGGTGATCACCTTATACTGTACTGTTTGCAGGGACATATAATCGCAAGGTGGTAATTCTAGTTCCTTAAAACTCCTAATTATCGACATCACTATCACTGACATTTTACTGAGAGTATAATATTTCTTTCTGTTCTTACGGGGGGGGTGGGGTGGGGGGTCACATCTTTTAGAGATCAAATTACTTGTTTTTGAAAAATAGTCATATTACACCAACAAAATTCCTTTCTTACTTCTTCTTTACCCTTGCTATCTCATGTGCCCCTTGCTCCTCTCTCTTTTCATATACCTACTCTCCTCTCCATGTTGTCTATAATCTCTGTTGATATTCATCAGATGAAATGAGGTGGAGAGACAACACTCCATTAATATCCTGTGCTCCCCTGAACATCTGCAGCGACACGTCAAAACATTAGCAGTGACAGATGAGTGTGCTGATCTGCAGCAAGACTGACGCACATCTTACTTCTCTCTCAGTATTCTCCACTGAACACCAACCACTTCGCAGACAAACAGAAGAACAGCCGGCGAACAAACACCTAAACAAGAAAATATATACAAACAGATTGTTCATTACCAACCCTGAGAGGATTTGGAGGATACGTATGTGCGTGGCATTCACTCTCACGTGTATGTTTGTTACCAATCACATTGCAAAGACAGAGACAAAAACTTACAGAGACAGAACTATTCAGAGCCAGAGAGGAGAGGAAAACATACTGAGGTAAAATGTGTTGTCAGCCTCATCAGATTAAAAATCTGTTAGTTTGTCACTTGAGGGAACATTGTTATCTTCGAAGCTGAGTGTAAAATAAGTGTTCAGTGTGATGAATCCCAAGCAGGAACATCTAATTATCTGACCAGTGACTTCATCAGCAAAACAAAAAATGTTTGACTGGGAGGTTGATTTTGATGGAGCATCGCTGTTGTCATCATCAGTGATGAGGAATAAAGAACTGCTGTCTCTGATGAATACTGCAGCAGAAATATTGAGACATGAAGCAAAGTGGAAACACAGCAGTCTTTTTTTTATTATTTACATCTAATAATTACATCTAAAACTGGAAAATCTTCTGAATTAAAGTGTGGTGTCTCATGCAGTGTTAAAATAAAACTAGGATGATGAATGGGAAAACACGTTCTCATTCCCAACTCGTCAGATATGGCAGCTTGGTCAGTGGCCCTAAACTTAGGGTGTTATTTACATTTGTCATGATTGTTTCGTACCGTGCTTGAGCACAATTGCTCTCCCCTCCCCTCTACCCCACCAGTCAGTTTTCACATCATTCTGTGAGTACACTTGCGTATGATCAAGTGTAGCAAACAGACAATGGAGTCCTGCTTCACAATCTACCATGCAGCTCGGGGGATAAAATAAACCCATGCTGCGCGGATACGAAGGTTTTGGAAGCAACAGGAGGTGTTGAGGATGCCTTTACAACTCTACTTGGTGACTACAACTTGTGGTTGTGAGAAACAGACCAGTTATTGACTAGAATAATCTCTTTGGATTTCCACAGTGGATTTAAAAAACAAAAAAAGGGTGGACAAGCACACTAGTGACAGAAGTTATGTTATTAAAACGGCAGTGACAGCGGCACACACACAAAAGAGAAAGTTTGCTTTCTCACCTCCTGCGGAACATACGCGAGCACACACGAATCGTGTCCAAGATCACAATGTCAAGCTGACTCGAGCATGATCTGTTTGAGTGGGGTACACTTGTGTTTGCACTAATTAAATGAACTGGACTTTGGTGTCAAGTGTACTCAGATCCAGGCCCAGGTCCCTATTGTTAAACCACCCATAGACCATGGCGCTCTAGGTACCCTTCTAGTATCAGTTTTTATGTGTCAGTTAGTCCTCACCGGTCTATCCAGACCTTAGCTTCTCTTGTTATTTACAACATTGTATTCCATGTCTGACTGTCCTGGAAGAGGAATCCCTACTTTGCTGCTTTTCCTGAGGTTTCTACCATTTTTCCCATGATAAAGGGTTTTCGGGGGAGTTTTTCCTTTCTTGGCTTGACTAGCATCGAAAATCCATCTCCAGACCCACACAGGTTTGAGTCCATGTCTTAATAAGGTAAATTGGATCCGGTTTGTGTCAGAATCAGGAATACATTTCTTAATTAATTTGGGTTCAGGTCCATAATTTTGGACCCATGATGACCTCTAATGTAACATGCTACAATGTCTTTTCAAAATAAAACTTCTGTGTTTATAGGATGTTACATTTAACAAAAAAAAGTTTAGGCAACAAAATTAATTGTTAGCTTTAGAGAAAACACTGCGGTTTGGATTAGAAAAGGTAAGTTTGTTACATAACTTAACTTTTGGTGTCACATGGGTCATAATCAGCAGTGTCCTGGATGAAAGTGTCCTGGTTGAGTTTTAAGTTCGATTGGACCAGATATTGATTAACAAATCTTGCTTAAAAGAAAAAGAAATTCCTTTTTAACATAGCATGGAATAATTTCAAGTTTTCTTTCTTTTTCTTTTAACCGTACGACCTCAGAGGAAAGATTTGTAAAACAAAATAACCACCAGGAGTCTCGTGAAGCGAGATAAATGAGTTAGTGAGCTAACTTTAGGCTTAAGCCCAGCATCGACAGCCTTCTGATGCCAGCTCTTTTTTAAGGAGGTACATCACCATGGTAACTGCACTGGTTATAAACATCTTTCAGTACATAAAAAAGCCTTCCTTAATCTTACCAGTCAACTGGGGAAAAATGGCATTGCACACTACTCCTCGAAAACGATGGTGATTCGTTTGCATAAATAGTTTTTTTATCTCACACTGATGAGATACACTGTAGTTTCTATGACAAGTGTCTTACCACGTCCTAATATTGGGACAGCAGTTTTTTGCACCACCATCACTTTTCTTTTGGGAATTGTCTGAGTCTTGGTAACAGAAGCACACTTTCCTGTTGCTATTTTGCTATTTTATTTTTTTCTTGTGCTGTGCAGCATATTGATCATCAAAGATTGTTACAGATTTTGTTTCTTAGTCATGTTGAACGTCCAAGCACCACGTTTACATAACCTCACAATTACTCATGGCCTAGTTTACTGAAATGTTTGATATTAGTTGCAAATCCACTGCATATTTTGTGAGATTCTTTGTTCAAATTCTAGTTTTCCATTGCAGTGACATTGTTGCAGTGACATTGTTTTCTAAGATATCATTAGTGTCCTTTGCTGCTTTGCCTGTGACCTTGTTACATGAGGAAACTTGCTGTTTGTTTGAGGTTTTTTTTTATAGAAATATGCACAGATATCCTCCAAATTCAAACATCTATATTGTCACTGTGGAAGCAAAACACCTTCTTTTTAATAATCTCAGTAATAATCAGTGACAGAATATGAATTCAACCACGTTTTTACTGTGTGCTCCAAATGTGTACCCAAGATTCACAACAGCATGCTTATGTTTATTTAAGACATCTTTTCTGCATCATGTTATGAGAGATAGCAATGCCACCAAAGAATTGAACACAACATGAAAAGGAAAGGTTTAAAAGAGCCGTTCACCAGTTTAGCGTCAAACTAGTACAACTTTGTCAGAGTCACGATGAACAGGAAAAAGGTATCAAAACAGATAACCAGAGACATTACCAACAACGTAGCTCAGCCCCCAACAAGGGAAGACATCCTCAAGGTCAGGACTCAACAAAGGGACATCACTGAACAACAGTTTACCAATATAAACTCTGAAAAACTTTGGTACACACGCTTGACACAGCCAAGCAAAGATCACAGTTCCAAACCCACGATTTTTCCAATCAGTGCAACACTTCCAGCACAGAAGATACTGAACAACTCAACACACATCCTGAACCCTGATTTTTTTTAACAATAACTCAGACACCAGAACGCTGCAAACTGACAATTTACTGTTTGAAACAGATCAATTCTATGTGGAATATGTTTGGTTTTATTCGTTTTAACTTCCCTGATCTATGTGTCTATGTTGTATGATGCAGCAGTTTTGAGTTCAAAACAAATTTCTCTGTGAGACAATAAAGTATACCTTACCGTATTTTACCCTACAGAGTTGGAACAACAACTCTGAAAGTCTCTGAATCGTTTTTGGTTTAAGAGTTGCCAAGTTGGCCTAAAATATTCAGAGACCTGTTGCTTGCATTGTAATTTGTTTTATGGTATTAAGTTGTAATTGCTAGCTGCTGTCCAAGTACAGTGACCTAGATTAATTAGAGAGGTTATTTATTAGCATTAGTCAGGTAAAGCAGTGTTTTGATAATTTTAGGGTATGTACTGGTGCAGCAATAAATTTAGGTTTGATCCACTAATCAAACCTAAATATGTATATTATTTTGTATGTTAATTTTCATTATTTCCTAATGTGAATTTGTTTTCAGAGAGTTGGGTCGGTTTTCAAAGATTACTTTTTCAGTCTTTTTCATGTTAGTCTCTGTCTCTCTCTCTATTTATCGTTAGTAAGCCAATCATGTCATTGTGGATATGAGTAAGCTGAAAGAGAAGGGAAGAAGAGCTTTCTACGCCATCAAAACAAAAATTCCTTTTGACATCCCCATTAAGACCTGTCTCAAAATCCTTAATACAGTAATAGACCCAATAATATCATACAGCAGTGAAGTGCGGGGTCCACTTACCAGCCACGAACTCCCAAAATGGAAAAACACCCACTAGAAGCCCTGCATGCAGAATTATGTAAAAACATATTCGGAGTTCACAGACACACAACCAATAATGCATGCAGAGCAGAACTTGGTCAGTTCCCTCTTATAATTAAAATTCAAAAGCGAATAATCAAATTTTACGATCATCTGCTATCTAGTGACCCCCACTCTTAACATCACAAGGCCCTTCAGTGCCAGGAGCTGAACAAAGACAAGAGTCCCTCTACCAGCTGATCCTGAAACTCTGCCCAAACACACCAAAGCTTCAAGACAGACACTTAACACTCCCGCCCAACAAAATCATCTCAAAACAAAAAGAAAATTATATCAGATATTGGCATGAAATCACTAAATCACAAAGTAAATTACAATTTTATTTGACCCTAAACAGAGAATACGTGCTGGCAGAATACCTGACCACCATGACAGATATAAAACAAAGAAAAACGTTGACAATGTACAGAATGAGTGGACACAGCCTGGCCACAGAAACATGCCACCACATACAGAATAGACTCAGGGAGGCCAGACTGTGTTCACTCTGTCATTAAAGAGAAATCGAGACTGAATCTCACCTCCTGCTGTACTGTGACGAATACAACAATTTAAGGGAACATTTCTTCGAAAAAATGAATGACATATACCCTGGGTTTATCCATTTACCAAATATTTAAAAACTGCCTTATATGTGAGGGGAGAGAAGTCAGTGTGCAGTTTTAGCTACATGATATGTTTAATATTGTCATAAATGAAGAGAAACAAGCTCTACACTAAATGTTTCTATGCAACTAAAACAGAATGTATATAATATGTGTCTAAAATATATTTCTGTAATGTATGTAATAATTTAATAATCTGTTATTGTGCTTTGACAACAATGTGAATAACCCTGTCTAAAGGCGGTGTTTGGTTTGTCTGTTTTGGACTACTGTAACACAAAACTCAGTTGAAGAGGAACTGCTGCCTGTGTAGATATAAACAGCTTATTCTAAGGTAATGAAAACAAAACAGATTCATCAGGACTTTTTACCTGAGCTGTTGTTGGAAATATGAATTTCTCTTTTGGGATTAATGAAGTATCTATCCAGCCATCCATCCATCCATCCATCCATCCATCCATCCATCCATCCATCCATCCATCCATTATTTTCAGGTGATTATAAACCAATGAAAAGCTAGCTTTCTCTGGCAACAGATGGCCAAGATGTAGTGATAATTTACATTAAGAAGTACACTACACTATGTCAGAACTAATCTGAATTCACCAATGGGACTGAGTGAGAATCACAACATCACGCTACCTTATTTCCCAAACCTCACAACATGGTTGGTTTAACAACTGCACGCTTGTATAGCTCATAGCCCCCGGTGTATATGTTAGCATGTCATTCTGTGGTTGCTCTGTCAACATGTATTTAAATGTACAACTGCGGAGGTGGGAGACAGAATCAGGGCAACAGGTTGCCTTCTGCAACTGCACATTTGTTCCCAGTGCGACCAGTCTTACAAATAAATTACCTGCTTCACCTAATTAGATGCAACACACACACAAAAAAACCTTTGTGTGTCCAGAGCATCACATCCACACACATAGTAATAGCCTAATGAACACCTAATTAGCACCCAACCCAAAAAACTTTCCATCTATTGTTCCCCCTAACAAGTTGTCAGACTTAACATTAGGTAGCCAACCCATTCGAAGTGTAATTATTCTACCTTTTTTTTTTTCTTGCTGGAAAAAAAACCTTTCATGTCGATTCAAAGCATATTTCAGATTCTGATGTGTGAAATATTGTTGCATTTGGTCCCAGGCTTCAGAAACAACATTCTCGTGTGTAAACACAGGGTCGACAAGTGTATGTCAACATTTGCATAATATTTGGTGTTTGTAAATGGTTTGTGTTTATCTTATCCCAGTGTATGGTATAGCTTTTGGAGAATTAAATAAAACCTTTGTATTTTTTGAATGTTCTTTTAATTTACTACAAGATGTCATGGTATAAAAGCACCCTGCAAGGTCTTTCTGTCTCGCCAAGAACAATTTTTTTTCCCAGCAATTCTGACTGAAGAATTCAATTGTTTTCGCTCGGTAGTCAGGACAGCAGCTCTCTGTCTTTAGTTGGAGCTTGAAAACTCATCTCAGAGCTACAGCAAACCTCAACTCCCCTCTGAATCGTAACCCTGCTCCTACAATGATTTTATCTGAACAAAAAATATCCCCTCTACCTCACTATTCAGCCATTTTGTAGTGGAGGCTATTTTATAGTATTTCTGCTACCACATTAAAGGTCACAGTAGTATTGTCTGGTCACTGTGACTCATGTAATCTCTCCAATGTTCTCTTTTCTTTTTTTTTCTTTTGGCCACCTAAAAATGTAACAATATTTTACTGTTGTCATCACTGTAAGTTGCTGCTCCAATATGCCTTTTTTTAAACTGTTACTGCATCTGTTAATACAAAAACATTATATCAATTATAGTTTCTTTTCTTTAGTAATGAATACTCACATTTTTTACACTGTATATAAAAAAAAACAATAATTATAATAAATCACATTTATTTGACATCATAAACAGTCCAGTATTTGGTGAAATTATTTTCAGCCTATCTCAATAAACCAACTAACAAATAAAAATAGTTTAGTATAAAATACTTTAAAATAAAATGGAACAAGAGCAAAATTTAGCAGAGAAGTTGGTTTCAGATGATTTTAACAATATCACCTACACGTATGCAATGTATGACGGATGGCTTAATTATAATTATGAGTTATAATTATGAGTTATAAATAAATGATAGATTATTGTAGTGAATTATAGATGGTGAAAGTCACTGGTTCAGGAACTTTATGGCCTATGGCCATGGCCTATAATGCATGCATCTTATACATTCTGAACAGACAGTTTTAACCAATGCATATGAACATCTGCAATAAGAATGAATGAATATTCATGATTATGAATCAGCAATTTTTAAATATATGTACCAACATTAGTTCTTGAGGTCTTTAAAGGACAAGAAAGAAACTTTCTTTTTTTTTTTTTTTTGCTTCCTGCAAACGGTTACTTGGTGCCATGTCCTCATAAACTTATCTTAAAGCACAGAATAAAGCATCTTAAGGACACTGTTTATTGTTTCTGTCTTCAAGCTATTGCAGTCAGAATAACCAGGAGAGAGTTTTAGCAGTACTGAACCCAGCACACTTGGTGCCCTAGGCAAGCTTCCCCTGTCAAACAAAACTATGTCGCCTATAGGAAGATTTGCCACTGTGCTTTAGAGCTGTTTTCACCACAAAACCTTCACCAACCATTTAGACAAGAAGCGGAACCAAACTTTCTTGCTTTCTCAGCAAATTAAAAGCATATTAAACTGCACTAACACAAGCACAAATCTCTATAAATTATCCAGTGACCCTGCATAGTACTGTAATACTGAATGTCATTTTTATATCTAAGTAGAGTCTTGGAAGTGTAAAAATATAAAAATGCACCACCCTGCAGATGTGCCAAATCATAGCCTGCAGTTCTTGGCATGATTTCTATTGGCTGTTCCCCATCTAAAATCTACAGGCAATGGGTCTTTGCCATCAAGGCTAAGTCAGAATTATCTTACAAATTACTCTTTAAAAGTAGTCTTATAGATTTTATATTGCCTTTATGGACCTACAGTACCTTGCATTTTATTTTCTTACATAGTTTGCACTGATTTTCAGTTCACATGCATTGCAAAACAATTAAAAAGACCAGCAGCACATCTCTGTCAAGCTAGCATAGAAACCCATTAATATGCAAAGAATGAGAAAGTAGGCCATAATCCATTGTCAATAAGACAATCGGAAAATACAGAAAGACAAAGACAGCAGAAAGCACAAAAGTAAGTAAGTAAGTAAAGCTTTTTCAAATAGCACTTTTTAAAAAATACAGTTACAAAGCGTTTCACAATTAATTAATTGAGTTTCAGTGAATTATAATTTGGAGAACAGTATAATGAGGGACAGACAAGACCAAAACAAACAAAGAAAAACATCACACATGGAGTTGCTATGGAAACTTGCCTATAAAGGTAAGGTTTTAGTAGATGTTTAAAGCAGTCCAGGGATTTGGCAGATCTAATGTAGTGGGGTAGATTGTTCCAGAGGGTAGGGGCCAAACCAGCGAATGTACAATCACCTTTTGTTTTAAAGTAAGATTGTAGTCTTACCGATTCACAGGCAACACATTCTTATACCGAAGTGTTAAAGACTGCAGCTTGGTCAGTGCCATTCACATCTACATTTGATACACCAGATGCCTCTTGCATTTGCTGGTTGAAATTTCAGGATGGCATGACAATTTATGCCTGTTAAATGCATTCTGTCTTTTTAAAACACAATTCTGTTTTTACAGGAACATGTACAGTTTCTGCTCATACGATGCACAGTCTTTTACAAAATAAAGGTATGTCAGTAAAATACCTCGTTTTTATGTTTATTTTCTTGTGCAAAAGAAGCATGTGGTTAGGTTTCCCAGATGAATGTATGGGGTTTATTGGACCCATCCACTACCCCTTCCAATCACCCTAGAAGGACTATCCAGCTTATATTATGTTATTATCGGCAGTGTTTCAAACTGATGCCATCCAGCAATGTATCACTGTCCCAACAGGTGCTGTCTGGCTGCATTATACATTGAAACTGCCCGCCGGCGTATCATAATGCAGCAACAATTGCTGTCTGGCTGACTGTCGGGGTATCATACTGCCCCTGCAGGCCGGGGTTTTACACTGAGGCCATCTGCCGGCGCATCATTCTGCTGCAAAAGGTGGGTTTCGATGTCCGAGTTTGATGCTGAATTCACTTATGAAGCAGTGGTTTTGACATGTTTAGAATGAGATCGGCTGACGAGGGATATACACAAATCACTAAGCCATGATTATGTGGCTCATATACAAATTGTGGTGCATTATTTTTCGTAGGTAAACATACCAATGGTGCATGAGAACAGCAAGCAAAAAGTCGATACCTGTGTGAAGGATAATGCTACAGAACAGCAGTGTCAGTATTCAGGATGGCAACACAGCACAAGTGTAAAAGAGGATAAGACTCGGGTCAGCACCTCTTGCGTTTTATGCCGTAAGGGCAGCACTCTCATCGACTGCCAGGTGGAGGACTGTGTGATGATGCGATTCTTCCAGCAGCTTATGCAGGTACAGACAGGGACTGTTGCCCCTGCACCCACTGCCGGGAAGAAGCTCTGGCCCTTTGTAAAGCATCTTTTTAAAAGTTCAATTCATGAAATATGCTGCTGGACCTGTGGTTTTAAGCTTGCACATGCAGTCATCTGCATGAAAAAGGTGGAGGGCATCCTGTTTGTATGATTGGGTACTCCTAGCTGGATGGCTGCCACACTGGTTAAATCAATTAGGACACATTTCCATAGCCCTGCCACCTGTGCTTAGTTTTGTTTGTGCTGCTGCATTGACGATGATTTATATCAACCAAGCTCTGTGTCAAAGGTAATTTATACGTATGCGTTTTCTGGGGACGGAACTTGACTTCCCATCTGATCATAAATTTAACACTGCAGCAGAACTAATCTAGCATCACAACAACTTGGCTGTGCAGACAGTTTGAAGATCTGCCCTTGCCTATACACAGCAGAGCACTTAAAAAAAAAACAAGCAAAAAAAATGGTTTTACTGCTTTATTATATTTTTGGGCTGGCTAGTCACTATATTTGTGCTGGTTTATCATATTCAGTATTTGACAGGGCATAAAATTGTGGGAAAACAGCTGCTCAATTAAGCACTCCGATTCTTTAATCAGTGGTTGCTATGGTTTCCCTGGAGGTCTGTGGTCCATGTTCCATATGTTCTGCTTTAGCAGCATGTGCTATCTAGATTATATGCCAATGTGTGTTTGGGAGTTTGAGTGTATGGGCATTCGTACGTCTCTCTGCCTGCATCCATGTGTGCCAAGCTGCATGTGTGGCTGTTTGTGTTATTACTCCAGAGGTTGCAAGTTTGTCCCTCTAGGGAGGAAATTGAAATGCAGGATGCCTCCTCTTGCCCACATGTCTGTTTAAATAAGAATGCTGTGTGGATGAGTGTTTATCAAATGCCAGTTGTACTGTCCAGTGCTGTGTTAGATGGCTGCTGCACAGCTCTCTAAAGGACAGCCACTTTCAAAAGCTGTACACATCAATATTATACACACACACACACTGGAATATGTGGATGTTTTGTTTTGTATGTTTGTGGGAGTCTTGACATTGAAACCTAGGAATGAACAGTATAGGACTGCTGTACATTTACAGCTTTACTTAAGCTACATCCCAATTCAGGGAATGCATTCTTTGAAGGACACACCCAACATAACTTTCTGAGTTACCTTCAAACTGCAGACAAAGTTAGAAACTCTAGTGCAAAACCTAAGAGCTCAAAATTATTGTAGAGCGTAGTAAGAGTTTTACGACACACGTAAGACAACTAACAAACCATGTAAGTTAATGCAAAATACAACCATGTCATTTACTTAAATCTTTAATGCCCCCTAATTACAGGAATAGTTTATTTTAACCAAATTGCAAGATTAAATTTTTGTATCATATGTTTCTGGTAACCTTAGAGATGTAACATGTTATTGTGTAGCCGACATGTTAAAACTTGATGTTCCAACAAAGGTTTGGTTAATGCATTTTCAAAAAACACTTTGTTATGGTTAGGAAAAGCTCATGTTTTGGCTTAAAATACCCAATTTTGATGGCACAATCATCACAAGAAAAATATCCAGGGCCAGATGCATAAAACTGTGTGTATGTGTGTGCACAAAGGCAGAAAGATGCATTATTTTTGTCAGAGTTGTAAAGCTGTGTGTATGCATGATTCTGTATGTGATTCTGTAAATGGATTGATTGCATATCATTACTTGTGCCTCTTGAACACTCATTGGACCTGTCAATGTGAAATACTCAAAAAAAGCGCAATTTCACCAACTTTACTGCATCAGTGAGGTTCTCCATCAGGACTACAGCAGCCATCTTTATAGCTGTGGCAATTTGTATCACTAATTTGTCACATTTCTAAACCATCATCAAAAAACTCTATCATCATTATTATTAAATGTCAGAGTGATAATCAATGATTCATTGAACTGACTTGATAAAGTGCTTCACAGGATAATATTTAATGATCGCTAACAGGGAGATTAATGTAAATTTTAAAAATGAGGTAATTAATCACTCGTGAATAATTTGAGATTTACTTTATAAATGTCCCTCTGGTTGACATTTTCCAGAACTCCATGAAGCCTGCCAAAATAAATAACACAATCAGAAAAAATGGCAAACAACCTAAAAACAATGCTATCTGTCTCTCAACTTATATTAAATCTTGTTCTTATCATTTGACCCGCAGTGATCTCAGCTATAACTGTCTGTATGCCTGGTTTGACATACTGTATGTATGAGGTCTATACATTCTCACACCCTCTGTCTTTATATAGAAAGTTTGACTATCCAAACATTTTCATTCACTTATTTGGAGGCGGGTCCTGGGGGCAGCAGGCTGAGCAAAGTAATCCAGACATCCCTCTCCCCCGCAAAACTTGGGATCTCGATGAAGTTCCCAAGTCAAATGAGATACGTAATCCCTCTAGCTTATTCTGGGTCTGCTACAGAGCCTCCTACCAGTTAGAGGTGCCCAGAAAATTTCTAATGGGAAGCGCCCAGGAGGCATCCTGATCAGACCTCAACTGGTCCCTTTCGACACAAAGGAGCAGTGGCTTTACTCTGAGCTCTCTTCAGATGTCTGATAACTAAGGTTGAGCCAAGCCACCATACAGAGAAAACTCATCTGCTACTTCATACTTTCAGTTACTACCCAAAGCTCATTACCATAGGTGAGGGTCAGAGCAGATGGACCAGTATATTTAAAGCTTTGTCAAAGCAAAGCAAACTATACCAAACTGTGATTGGTGCTGCATCAAATACAGTTTTTTAAGTGAAAAAAAACACATGCATGTTTTTTGTGTATACGCATCTTTCCACCATCTGACCCCCGATTTTGGCAGCACAATCCCTGCTGGAAACACAGTGATGTCTTTGTGGTTTGAAGGTACTGAATAGTGGTCTGTAGTCTGCAGCTTGGCATCCATCTCACTTCAGTGTCTCTCCATCCACCACCCCCAACACCTCTGGATGAGAAAGTCAGCTCATGTAATTAAAACTTCGTCACTTTAGAAACCATGATATGACACGTTTAAACTGAATAAAATTATGTAGTTTTCAGAAATATACATTGCTAAACATATGGTGCCAACAACATTTTCCTCTGGCAACCAATCTGTGTATTTGTGTAATCAGGCAGCTGACGAAAACAACAGTGAAGTTTATGGCATTGATCAGGTTTTATGCGAGGTATTTAGTACTTAAGGGTAAATACCTGGTAAATATGGTATGTCATGGTCAGATATTCCCCAGACAAAAAACAACAAGGATTTTTTCACTAAACCATTTGTTGCATACTGAAAGGATCCACCCGTTTCATCCCCTGAATTCAGCCAAAAGGTGTTATTTTTTTTCTGCTACAACTGAAAGAGCATTTGGAGTGGGACAGGGTTGTCAAGCCTTTATGAGGTATTCATTCTTCAAAGAATTAAGCCTCTTGAATTAGGATGCAGAAATAGACTCTGAGGTTGCCTGGCACAGTAACAGAATCACCTTGTGTGAACAATAATTTTATTATGATAATGCATGTCATAGTGCATGTTACTAGGACCGCAATACCATTAATATGAACAGTTTAATGTGGCTGTTAAGTTGTGGCATGGGGCAGGACAGCAAAAGGCCAACGCCTTGTCACATGAGTGCTCAAGCGTTTATAACAGACAAAGAAGAAGTAAACAAAAGAAACAAAATAGTGTATGTTTGGGCTGCAGACTGAGGTTTTACAGCTGGTGGGCAAGCCAAGGGGCAGAAAAGAGAGAGAAAGAGAGGCACACAACACGTCATGCTTAGCATCTAGAAGGAAACAAACAAAAAGGTGCCCTCAGGTGCCTGTATTTCATTATATTGGGCTGCATTAATGATTGGAGCACTTGCTATTGACGGGTGCAGGTAAAAGCTGTCCATGGTCCTGATGTCTTCACTAACATTAAAAGCTCCCTCACACATTATACAGTAATGACTAGAGGATTATATATGTTGCCCAAGGACAAGACCATGTGTGGTATTGAAAATAAATAAACATAGTGTAATATTTAATTGAGCAATACCAATGTCAGCAGCAAGGTGAGAGTGTTGGTTGTCCTAAAGGAGAGTGACTACGGAGCTGACCCAGTTCTATCTATAATTAAAACTTTGCACTGTAAAAGGTGAGGTCCATATAGCATCACTGAAATGATAAATTTAGTCATTTGAAAAGTAGTCACATCTTGTAAAGAAAGTACAAACATGTTTTGTTCAATGACTAAGGTTGTTTTGTGCATTAAATATAGTTATTAGTGAAGCCATTTAAATTACGATTATGGACTAACTTTAAAGTAGAGTTGTTCTGAGAATGATACCAGTGTTGGAAATGTCTAATGATTCCTAAAATGTTGGACTGGATATTATCAAGTACACTACTCTATGAGCTGATGCAGTTTCATTTATAAATACATGTAAACGTAGCATCACACATGGATAATCAAGTCTTCTATGTAAAAAATGTAGACTACAAAACAGGTTGCCCTGTGCAGCGACTGGCAATACTGTATTAGAGCGAATAAAAGAACTGGTGAATAGTTAAATGGTAAATAGTGTTAAGGTAACCATTAACAAAATGTTAGCAATATCCACTGGTAAAATGTACAGTATGCAGACTTTCAGGGTTAGTAGTATGCGGCTATTCATTTTTTTTTTTTATTTTTATATGCAACAGTATTGGATGGGTACTTGGTATTAGCCTATATGCAAGTTCAGGTCGGTAAAAATGGTATTGGAGCAACTCTACTTAAAAGTCACATGTGTTCCTTCTACTATGTCCAGAGAATCTGAAATTAGTAGTAAAAAAGAGAAGATAATAATAGAGTAAAGTAAAGGGAGATTTTTAGATTAAAGAATCTGTTTTCTTTTCTACACTAACTTAAACAAAGCACCGGGGAGGAGTTGTCAAAACACTTCCTGCTCTCAGTTTGATGACAATGCAGCAATAATGTCACTTTAAAAAACACATGCAGAGCAGATATCAGTGGCTGACTGAAAGGAATATAATACCCCCAGTTTCAAAACTTATTGTCAGCGTTAGGTGTTCAGCATGAGGTGATAGTAAAATGTTTAAAACCATACACTTTTAGAATAAATTTTGCCTTTGTCAGACCAAAGTTGTACTTTGCAGCCTCAGGTGCTGCAGAGAATGACGTGAAGAGAATGATGATTTAACGGGGAGGCAGCTGTTGGCCTATTATTTGTGAGGGTTTGCCAGATATGGCAGATTTTATGTTGGGTCTCAATATATTTGGAGCATTATAAATATTAATGACTTAGGGGGGGTGTCATAAAGTTGATGTGGAATGTGATGAATTTAACTCAGAAAACAAACATAACCACAAACGAAGCCAAAGCATATAATTCACTGGGCCCTTTTGTGCTCTTTTGATTCAGAGGACTATTTCATTTACCGGTAGAAAGGATGACAGACCCGTCAGCAGAAGACAATACTGGCTTTGTATACTTCTGCAAACCACAAATACATTAAATTTCCATGTTTCATATATATCATACCAGTGCTTCTATGGTGCTGTAATATATAAGCTGAATTTGCTCAATTAGACTAACTTGGGAGATGAAGGGCACTGTAGAAGGCGTGTCATGCAGCAAACCACTATTCAGGACCACCAAAAAAACTATAATTACTGCCTCGCAGTTGTATGCCTCTTCATACCAGTCAAGTTACACTTGCAGTTTCCATTCCTGGCTGTGAAAACATTGATACTTCACACACATCTTCCCCCGGCAGCACAGAAGATCTATACAATCAGCATACTTTCAAAGTGGGCACCCAAGCTTAGTGTCATTAATTCTGCATCCCCCGCTGCAAAGATGGACGGACGGACAACCTGAAAACATAATGCCTCTGGCCACTGCTATCACCAGCATGAAAAAGGCATAAAAACCCCCAAAAGTATTGATTTAGTGAGTCATTAATGCGTTCCCAGAGGCTTTTTTAGGCACTAACCCTGGGTGTTTTTAAGCGATCAGTTGCAGTTTTTCCAGTTTATTTTGGTACGAAAAGCAGTTTTTTTTCACTGAGATATGCTTTTCTGACCCGGTTCCAAAACAGGATAGTTTAAGCCAAAACATGATCTTTTCCTAATAATAACCGAATGGTTTTATGCCCGAAATGCAATGTATCAGTGTTTTTCTGACGCATTCAACGCCAACGATGAGGTTGAGTATGATACATACATGCCTCATATATATATATAATATATATGATATAATATAAATACGCACCAGTTAATGTTTGGGTATTCTTAAGATTCAGAAACAGCGCAAATAAATAACCATACAGTCTGTAGAAAGGGTAATGTTAAGCTGAAATGAGCTGATAATACACTCAATTTTAGCTTGTGGACACAACACACAACTAGCCTTAAAGATGTATTTCTGCATTGACTTGCACAGACATTTGGCTCGATCCAGTGGGGATTGCTTTTGTTGATTTTGCTGCTGTGCAGAAGATCACTGCTGTTTAGACTGTTTGGAGTGTCAGAACAAAATGCGAAAAATAGAATTGCCTTAAATAGTATTTGAAAGCTGTTGCTGTTTTATGACCGTATTATGGTTCCATCAAGCAGTGTTTTGTGGGGAGCTGATATGGATTCTAAAAAGACGGCGGTCTGCTTGTTTCACTCCGCTGTTTGCTGCAGGGACAATTGCGAGGATTTAAAACCACAGTCACGATTTACTGTATAACCTGACAGCAGCCACAGAGCGCCCAGGGGAGAGGCTGAACGAGCCCAATGAAGATAAATAGCAAACGGAAGCTTAAGTAGCTTCAGTTAAAGGCAAATACCACAAAATCCGGTTCAAAAATGAATTCATCTGGCCCGGGGCAAAATAGTTTGTCATAACGAATAATATCTCCTATAGCAAGAAATAAGAAAGAACATTATCCTGTCAGGCCACACTGATGCACTGTACAACTCCACTGAGAAGTAATTTGGAAAAAGTCTCATTTGAGTGTGAACGCTCTTATCCATTTTTCAGTCTTGTAATAAGTTTGGTAATAGAGGAGACCCAGGTTGCACATTTTAATAACATCAGAGAATAGAGTCCTGGTCCTGTGGTTTCTTTGAAAAGGAGTTGTTTATATCCATTAATCCTGGGTCACAGGCTGGATCTGAAATGAAAACCAACATGACCAGCTAGCTGACACTTCACTTTTAAGAAAAATGTACTATTGACCAAATGTAATTCCGGTCAAGAATAAACAAGAACAGTTCTGAGATACACTGCAAAGACTTGTGAGGTCCTCAATGGTTGATATTTCCCTGTAGCATGGCTCTGACATGAACCAACATGCTTTGAGAAAACAGAAAAGAGGGGGGGGGGTCCCCTGAAGTGTTTGTCATTATTATTTTATAAAAATATTTAAACTGTGTAAATCTGTCAGGACAGTAACACTCATTACCATCACCCTCACGCACCACTCTTTTTAGGCATAAAGTTTATTTGCTGTATTTGGGATATAACAGCAGTTCCTGACTATTTTTATCTGTAATAATGGACTAAACGTTCACCAGAGTCATACAATTCTGCCTCATGTTTTGTTTTAATGTGCTGTTTGCATCTGACAAGCCTCCTGGATCTAATACTCAACCTGGACTTTCCAGATCATATTTCATTGTCTCACCTGGACCTTAGACAACAGGCACCTACCACTGCAACCCCGACATTAAGGGCTGTGTTCTGTCTGAACACCCACCAAGCCAGAGGCAGTGAGTGTGGTCGTGAGTGAGAATTTTGGCCCAGACATCCCCTGTGCACCCATGTCATATTTTATCTGTCCTATCAAAGCTGTAGTCATTCATCAAAATAATAATAATAAACTTTGTTTGTTGAGCACTTTTCAAGCAGAAGCACAAAGTTCTGCCATCAGCAGAGGTATTGACTTGAGCCACATGACTTGAACCCTGTCAAGACCTGGCATCAACGTGCACCTTGGGTGATGTGATCACAACTGGATAGCACTAAAAACTGGTATGAATGGCCACCAAGGAACATTTCCAATCCCATCACTCAAACCAATTGCTGAGGTGCTCTAGGACACATTTTGACCCCATATGATTTGTAGTATAAAAGCTAACACCATCCTGATGCGTCTCTGACATTGACAACATCATCAGTGCAGTACGTGGTGGTTAGTTTGGTGACAGGACACTAATGCTCTGTAACTTACCCATTTTATGCTGAGTTGGACAAAGTGTTGCGTGACGATGCCTCGTTTAGCCCTACAGAAGGAGACATGTTGATCTCTGCTGATATCTCCTGCTGTACTGACACAACTGCAAGCATGCTACAGAGCAGCTAGCGAGAGTGTGGATGTAATAACTGTGCGTGGGGCAGTAATAAACTCTGAACACAAGTTGCCAGCTGGTGATGCATGAGAGGCACAGGTATGAACCGCGACGTGTCTTAGCTGATCACGTGCATTCAGATCACCAAAAAGCACGCTAATACCAGGTCAGGTAAACAGGGCCTCAGACTTAAATTACAAATTTGATTATTTTTTACTCAATTTGAGTAAATCCAAAAAAAGACTTGCAACCTAAGTTTGATTTTAACACGAACAACTCATGACTTCACTTGGACTAGAGCCTTTTAACTTGAAAATACTTAATACCTTTCCCCCAAGCCCAAAGGTGAAAAAGAATGTCATTTTAAAAGCGCGCCACAAATCAGTTCATTTACCGTTATTTCCTGAATCATCTCATGTTAGCACTATTCATTCCCAAGTCGAACCATTTTGTCTAAACCATGAGGAGAAAACCATGAAGAACCAATATTATTGAGCACCAGTTTGGGAAAAAACAAAACACAGATCTGAATTTAATTTCATTCACGTTTAAAAACTAGGCGGTGATCAACAAAAAACAAATTGCCAAACGCAAAACGTGCAAAAATTAAAAATGGAGACTCAACAACTTACAACAAATATGATTTATGAAATATGTACAGTTTTCATCTTAATATTTTTGTATAAATCTGTTGTAAAATTTGCATATTATTTATTTATATATATTTGCAGATTATGACTTGATTAGGAATCGAGACTCAGAGTTCAGGACTTGGGACTTGACTGAGGACTTGCCTGTTTTAACTTGGGACTCGAGTGCAAATACTTGAGACTTACATTGGACTTGCAAAACAAATAACTTGGTCTCACTTCTGGTCATTCATTAAACATAATGTTATCAATCACACCAGGCTTCTGTGGCTCCATTAATGACATAAAAAAATGGTAACTCATGCGATTCAAATTTCAGAATATTCCTCGAAAATAAATTATTATAGACTTCTAGAGGGTGTTGCTGTTTTTGTTGTGTCCTTAAATCTCACAATTTCCAGACTATACTGTAATAATGATCAAGACTTATTTCTGCTGTAGCCTAAACCTTTTTAAATGTATTTGGTCGCAGCAACAACTAATATAGCTTGCTCTTGATTTCCAAACCAATGCCATTTGTTACTGTCATTTGATTGCTACAATGGGTGTGGCTGCTCCACTCGCAATCACTGAAGCAAACAAACAAGCTCCTTGGCAGCAGTTTGGGGGCATCACACAAACAGCTCACGAGGCAGGCTGCAGGAAACGCTCTGTCTTTGTTGCAGTGTGTCTTTGTTCATGCATGGCAGCGTGACATGTGATGCGGTGAAAGATGTTTTTCTTTGGCAAATCGGGTTGACAGGTGAAAACCTTACGATGGGGAGGTCATAAATTATAGAGCTGATGCAGTTTAATTGTATGTCTTTGAATTTATTGATGCAGTCATCAATAATTCAAAGCTGTGTGTGTATGTGTGTGATGTAGATTTCTGTTGTGGTGTAGAAATATGGACAAGGATGAGGATAATGACTAGCTTAAATGAGATTTATTAATGCATGTGTTACTGGAAAGGAGATTCTGGAGAGCAGAAGTGGGAGGGAGAGAGAGACGATAAAAGAGAGAAATTACTTGTAATCACAGTGCCGGTGTCCACTTGAACAACTTGGGTACACTTATAAAGAATTCATAGTAGCTGGTGATGCATGTAATTTCTAAATAATGACCTAAAAGACATGTTCAAGAAAAAGGAGGAGGGAGAGAAGAGACTGCACGCAGAATGGGAGAGGCCTCACTTAGAGAGACAAGAGGGAGTGTAGTGTGTCAGCGGACTGCGCAGCGTGTCCAAGGTCAGGGGGAGACAGAAGTGCCTGAAGGGAGCTGGCAGAAGGAGCAGATCAGGGCAGAGAGGGAGTCAGGAAAGAAAGAAGGTGGCAGGAGGACTTCTGAGGGGGATATGAGAGGAGTGACACGGGGTAGAAATGAGGAGGAGATGACAGAGGAAAAGGAAGAAACAAAGGATAAAGAGAAGAGGGACATAAAGGAAGGAGGGAAAAAACTGCAGGAAGTTTTCTGGAGAATTGAGGAGGGTGTGAATATAAATATGATAATAACCCTTTAGAGCCTGGATCCAGATCAGCTTTGTTGTGTTCAGTCCCTTTTCACAAGCATTCAGACCTCTGGGAGCTGAGAAAAGGTGCCAAGAAAATGATCTTGATGACTTTTTGATATTATCCAAAAAAAGGAAAAAAAATCTAGAAAACTAGAAAAGTGTATTTTTATTTTCTTTAAACTTATGTAACAGGGAAAAATTTATTTATTTATATTTAGCAATTTCTTGAGGTAGTTGTTTTGTGTGTGTGGTTTTTTTTCACTTTGCTTTTTTTGTTGCTTAACTTTACTTCTTACTGATTTCTTGCTAGTTTTTGGGCCATTTCCTGTTAAATTGCTCATTTCCTTCTTTCCATTTTTTTAATGAAATTGACGTCAAGCTAATTTGCTCAAGTTGTAAAGGGTTAAACAGAGGAAAAAAGCAAAAGAAGCTGGAGTGGAAAGGATGATAAAGGTTGAGAAAAGCAGAACCAAAGCATTCATTATGTTGGGTGTAAGTGAGAAGAAAAGGATAGAAAGAGGAAGAGACATGCACAGTAAAATCTTAAACTGTGTCTTGCTCCTGTGTTTTCTACCTGCATTTTGAAGTTTGGGTGAGTGAAAGGAAAGAAATGCAGTTGAGGGTAAAGAGTCAGAGTGAACACAGTGAAAGAAGTGGAGGAGTTCTTACGGCACATCCTGTATTACATAAACGGACACGTGTTGCTGGAGAAGCTCCCACACAAACACATGTACTTTCTTTCTTTGTCATTCATTTCTTTTCTTCTTTTTTTGTCTTTCCCCCTGTGCTTTCATTAACTCAACCCTCTCCATTTCTCTCTCAGATTGCCTCGCTCTCCCCTCTGCTTTATCTCGTCTTTTATTCTCTGTTGGATTTTCTCCCGAAACAAGCACTTTCTCTTCTAAAAAGGGCTTTTCTTTGGCTCTCTCTGTCCCTCTATCCCTCAACGTGGCTTTTGTCCTGCTGCACAGATCCATTCATTTTATTTCTATGAAAAGCCCACACCAGGACAGTCGTCAAAGCAGATTACTCATGTACAGCACATTCTGTGGATAGCTATTTTTCTCTGTGTCTTATAGTGCCAACCACCCACAGATAGGGTGAGGTACAAGCATAACTACCACCAATGAAATTCAGACAAGCATCTAAATGGAGAGAAAACAATTCAAACACTGGGAGATGTGTTCATTATTTATTTTTTTCACCCAGCGAGTGCAAAATTTCTACTTTCAAAGAAACCTTGGCAAAGACTATTTAACCATGTTAAACCACAGATGTCACCGCAGTGTCCATGTGGTTGCAGAAAGAGTGATATGCATGACTCAGAGAGAGGAGCTTTTAATTTACACATTCACAGAATCTCAGTAGTGCTACTTGTTAAAAAGTAACAGGAGTCAACAGCCGTGCCAGCAGCTAGAGGCTGTTGTGAGACACAGCTGTGCTTTATGCTAAACCTGTCAATCAATGAGTCAATCATTTTTTTGTCAATGGAATCATACCAGGTAGGACGCCAGTACAATGCCATCTCATCAGCTCCTTCAGCTTGTGCATTGTAAGTTAGTCATTTTTTGTTTCTTTTTACTGGGGCTGTTCCAACCTCAGAATTTATCAGTTAAATCAGATTCAACCATTTAATATGACTATTCAGCGATTTCTAGTTTGTTTTTTTCCATATAAAGTTTTAAAGTTTAAATAGAGGGAGATTCAGTGTGACAGTAGCATTCATGTGGTATAGTCAACAAGCTAGCGGTGCTAACAGATCACAAATGCGCAACAACATCTTCTGCTGACACCAGATAGCAAACAAAAGTAAGAGACTGCATCGTACTAAGTTGTACTTTACTAAGTAGTGTGACAGTCAAGAGCACTCACTTTGTAGCAAAGTCTGTTTACCAAAACATCCCCAGAAGCACACTTCACAGCACACTGACTGGCAAAAAACCTCTAACAAAAAAATCGAGATTTGGTGAAGCTGACAGAAAGGTGACTGGGAACATCCACACCTATGTCAAAAATTAAAAAAAAATAAAATAAAAAAAGGGAAAATAGCAATAATGTCCACACGGACAAAATGCTCACAATGACATTTTTGCTGATAATACCCAGGTACAATGCTTTTTCACGATCTTAGATCAGCATGTTAGCATGCTAACCCTTAATTATGAACACTAAACACAATAAAACAAACAAAAAATAAACAACAAGACAAGACAAGACAAGACAAGACAAGACAAGACAAGACTTTCTTGTCCGTTTCCATGGAAATTTGTCTTGCATCCACAAGCTCCCAACAACTGACAGAACAGCATAAAAGATAATAAAAAAACACATTAAAAAAAACCCATCTGTAAGGTTGCCCTCCAGCAGTCATCCAAAAGACTATACAATGAACAACTAATGGCCCTCCGACAAACACGGTTATGTGAGAGACACATTCACATCACACATTCAGAGAAATCCCTGTCCAGTCACAGAATACATGTAGGATATAATTCTACTTTGGTCGTAACTCAAAATATTAACCTTTGACTAGATGATAGAGCACGATAAAAATGTTAATGGACCACCAGAGTGATTATAATTCTTTTGGAGGGGGTTTAAACAAATCCATCCTATAACAGTTGAGACATTTCATTCAAAACCACAAATTTTAACTTCATGGTGGCCCAAAAGTGCTGTTTAAATCGAGCATCGCAAAACAACTTTGAATGTGGATAAAGCAGGAATGTCTGTAGATCAGACAGCATATCAATAAATTAATATGAGTGATTATTTCAGTATCTGTTGTCCACAGCTTTATTTATACTGAGTGAAAAGCTTTTCCTTCAACTCATTAAATCCCTGCAGCGGGGCGGGGGATTACTGGGCTCATTAATCCTGTACGTCACAGCCTTTTTTTTTGCATTTTTTTCCTCCTGAAATGCATTCGAGGCAAACACTGCTGTATCACATTTTAGAATAGGATGCAACCATTTACAACATGAAATACAGTAGAGTTATGACAAATTGATGCAATCATACAGACTGCTTTGCTACTGGCTGAAAGCAAATTCAATAATCACCACACCCTCTGATCTATAGTCCGCTTCACCCAGCCCTTTTGCTCTGCTTAATCTACATGAACCAAAATAACAGTGCACACAAGTCAAGACAATGCTAAGCCTGAAGGGCCAAAAGCATTGTCGCTCCAAACTCATCTAATACTGGTGCTTGGTCAGAGGGCCTTAACGTCAAACTATGATGCTCTAGGTACCCCTCCAGAATTGATTTTGGATGTTTAGGGAAGGCATGTCCATTTGCGCTTATAACATGAATTATGTCTTTTCAAAATAAACTTTTGTTTTCACAGGAAATCTACAGTTTACACTTTAACTACAAAATTAAAATAGGCTGCGCCAACAGCATTTTCTTTTTTCTTTCTAGTGAGTGTATATAAGCATACATCTGGGTGGTCGGTCAAACTTGATCAAAACTTTGTGGTTAAGTTTTGCAAGCATTGAAGTTGCAAAGAAGAAATGGAAAAACCAGCAGCCACAGATAAGAGCTGAAGGTAAAAGGCACCTGCGCGAACTCAAACCACCAACATATCATCAAGGTAAGCAACAGTTTTAAACATTAACATCTCTGAAGGATATTCAGGATGTTGTAGCTGAAAATGGTCGGGGAGGTTTACTACAACTTTCATGGCACAGCATACATCCTCATTTCGGGGAGAAATGTGCATCTAATACAGAAGTTGGTGTGTGTGCGTGCGTGCGTGTGTGCGTGTGTGCGTGCAAGCTATTACTAGATGACTTGATAGGCGTAATGGCTCTGCCAGTGCATCAGAATGATTGAAATGGAAATAGATGGAAGCTGTCAGAGAGGTTGAAAGTCACAGAGTTGGATAAATTGTTGCTGTCGTGGGAAAAACCGTGCAACTCCATAATTTAACCTTTACTTTAACCTTTTCTTTTTTTCTTTTGATGAGTAAGTTCCATAATCACAGCTTTAAAAGAAAGCCACCAGAGGCTGCATAAATATACATAAAAGTATTTCCAGATTTATATTATAGAAAAAAAAAAGCTTTTAACAAATACTTTTACCGCTGTAATTTAAATGTATGTATTATGCATAGTAATTCATAATTTGAAGAAAGTCTCTCTCTCACTTTCACAATCACACAAGCACACACCCACACACACTGACAACACAGACACACTTAGAGCCATATGCCTGACATACTGTAGACGGACAGATTATTAATGCACTTGCACGCAGCTCCATGTCCTCGGCTGACTTTTGGTAATTCTGCAGCCAGCAGCACATCGCACAGCTGTATGTTACCAGGTGGGATTAGGAGGAATACATTATCAGAAGTGATGAAAACCGGTTTCAGTCATGACCAATAAAATCATTTTAAAAAGCAGCACACTCTTCTGATGAAAAATAGCTGCATGAAGTGGATCTGCCACAAAGGTTTCTCCCGGGAGGAAACTGATGTTGTTGCGTGGGAAGTGCAGACTAACCATGACAGAGCATACAGCACCTTATTTTATATTACTGTGTTGGAGGTGTTATCACACTTAGTCAAAATGTTGCTCCAGTCTGACACTCCACATGTCATGATACACAAGTCTACAGTTAAGGTTTAATGCTTCAAACAAAGTGCTTGTCAGATCATCCAGCAGAGACTACCTGAAAATTCTGCAAAACATGCAATCCAACATGCCAGCTTCACGAGGCCATTGGCCAGGTGGGTTGGATTATTAGGTAACTAAGCTTGTTTTTGTTACTCCCGCACAACCATGTGCAACAACATAAATACCTTTAAAGAAAGTCTGCCTGAAAGTGTGGGCTGTTTTCCCCATTACTTAATATGTTGTGTCAAGACAAAGACACACAGAATCATGGATGGATTACTGAATAGGTCTTTTGGGCTCAAGTCCAGGGGTCCAAAGTGTCAAGGACCCTTGGCCTTCATCTGCAAAATGTCGCTTAAATTAATACTAACTTGGAAAAGACACAAAAAGACAACAAATATATGCAAAGAACTGCAAAGAGTCACAAAATAACTAGAAAAGGGGCAAAACAAATACAAAGAGACACAAAACAATGAAAAAAAGACCTAAAAGAGGCATAACGTTACCATTAAAATGGGCAAAACAAACAAAAAGAGACACAATATAAATACAAAGACACAAAACAACCGAAAGAGACACAATTACCTACAAACATTTACTCAAAGAAACACAATATGACTACAGAGACATAAAACTACCAAAAAATACAAAATTGCCTATAAAAAAAACTACAAAATGTACTCAAAAAGACACAAAACAACTACAAAAATGGGGTAAACAACCAAAAAGAGATACCAGCAGATGGATCCTAGTTGGTTTGAAGCATACTAAACACTTGCGTCGAGAAATCATTCCCTTTTCAAGATACCAGAATTTTAAACGTTGATACCAGGGGGAAAAAAGTAGTAAGAAGTGAAGAAGGCACATGGACAGGATTTTTTTTTTAAATTAACAACCTGGACACAGTGCTGGTAGAGAAAAAGACAGTGAACACACGCCTGCGGTCATATGGGGTGGGTCATTGCTGGAGAGCATGCCGTTACAGCCACAGGTGATTTTCTTCCCCGTTGTTTCATCTGGGCAGCCTTGCATTGAAACTGTGATTGTAGATCTTTTTTTTCTTTTTTAATAGCTTCGGTACTGTGTGATACAAATCTTTCTTCAAGCAAGCAAGTTGCATTAGATCTCTACCCACAATGGTTACTCCAATAAAGACAATGGAGTCTACCAGAGTTCAAAGTGAAATAGGTTTACTGTGTCTTCAAAGGTTACACACAAAAAACAAGCTGGTCCCTGGAGCAGACTGACCTGTCTCAATATTACATTCACTTTCATGCTGTTCACCTTCCCCACCCATTGAGGGCCTTGTTGGTAGAGCCCATCCCATCATTCCGCCCTCTGATCACGACCCCCTACCTCTGCTGCCATTGTTTTTGAACTCGGACCACCATTACATCACCTGAGCACACACACACCAACTTGAGCATGGCAGGACTTTCGATACTATCAAATGTATAATTAACGGAGATCTATTGTTTTAAACATGCTGTATTGAAAACTATCAAAATATCAATATTTTTGACAACCTTAAAGTAATACGTTGGTATCTAGATATCATTACCCATACAGACGCTGATAGTAGTCGTACATTTCTGATACTGCCACCAAGTTTAATGTATCCAGCAATGTGCAGCAAGTTTTGATGTTATATTAAAAAACTAAACTAAACTACTTTTGGTAAAACTAAGATTATGAAGAAGGGTTTAGGAGGTTTCAAGGGACATTTAAATCTGTATTTGAATACTTTATATATTGTATGAATTAAAGCTAACCATAACTATTTCTTTCTTGTGAATTGTGCTTTATTTTGATTGGACCACTGACCATGTTTCGTGGAAATATTGTGAAGTATTGCAAGTAATGGAGGGCTTGGTTAATGCTTGGGAGCAACTTTATGAGGAGTGGCAGGAGGGGCACAATAAAACAGCTGATATCTCTTTATGAGGAAATGAACGTAGTACAATTTTAAGCACAAGAAGGTAACTGTTTAATGCTGTAATGCTGGTAATTAAAGTAGGTATGAGTAATGGATAAAAGAAATGATAAATTGATGCTATTTTAACGTATATGCACATGCACATACATCATGCCACCCCTGCGTAAGCCTGTGCCTTACTTGTGCCACCCAAGTGTCAGACGACTATCAGCAGGGTCCATCATCCCATCAGCCCTTTGCTATTGAGGTGAATGATCAGCAGGGTTTAAAATTACCTGTTTTGATGCTGGAGGTTAAGCAGAGGAGCAGCACATCGTTGACTGGACGCAGGTCTGATGAGCACTGACAGCAGAGTCGATTGCAGTAGGTATCATGATGCTGGGATTTCATTTGAAGCTGCCTGTAGAAGCATATCAACATGATTTTACAAAACAGATGTGATGGGTGATACCACCTTTATGACCCTGATAATGTATCTCCAGAAAACAGACACACACAGAGGTGTCTTACAGCGCCCCTACCTCTTTTCCACGGCTGTAAATTGAAAACTCTGACCCTAAATTGCTACATATCGAAGAAAACAACCCCTAACAGGTTATTATCCATTTCCTACCTGTACTATTACATGGGTGGATGCTTGAATATCTCCACAATGAGCCGCCCAGCCCCTGTGTGAGTTCCATGCCACAACTGACAATTTGCACAGAATCCAGTGGTGATTTCCAGTCGAGCATTTTTGTTCTGTCATTTAACAGACTGTTTCATCCTGAGCCATGAGAGACTCACATGTCACATGTGGCACGAACAGGAGACCCCCCACAGTATTTAAACCCTCCATGCAGTGAAGCTTCCTGACAAGATCTGAAGCTAATCGCAAGAGAGATGGTTGCTTTTTTGTTTGAGCTCGCACCGCACACAGCCCAATGGCAGAAACCAAGTTTTTATCCATGAAATGAATCCTGCCAATGAAACCAGAGCAGAGAGAACTAAACAACATTACATTGTTATATAGAAGCAGCGCTTCAAACCTTTCACATTAATGACTAACTGGTATATTACCTGAAAGACTTAATTAAATGATGCTGAAATCAGATCAGCTGCCGTTTTAGGAATGAAGGTATGTTTATGGGTATGGAGCAACAAGAATTTTCAAGGCATGTAAAACACTGTTTTTTTTTTTTTTTTAATCTTAATTCACCAGTAGGGACTCTGTTGTGGAACTATGCCCTCATTTTCTTTTTATTTATTTATGTTTTTCGTAGAAATTAAAGAAACATGATACATGTTAACCAGTGAGGGTCAGAATCAGGTAGGTGCTCTCGATCTCTAATTTCCCAAAATGTCAACCTATCATTTCAGTGGATTCAGCGCATAAAAAATATCTGCCTCTGTAAAATGTGATCAGCAGAGAGGAAAGCAATTGTGTGTCAGATTTGTTTAGTGGCTCCATTCCCCTTAATAAAGTTTAACAGAGTGCATATTGCCAGCAGACTCTTCAAACAATACAAATTTGATTCATGTCATTGCATCCTGCACATCTTCTAGCTGTTGTCCAGTTTTATTGCATCAAGGCTCAACCAGCTGCAACCGGACACAACCCCCGGCATGGCATTACACGTCACACTATGTTAAAGAACTGACAAAGTGTCCAAGTGTCAGCTTCAGTTTTTGCCACTTCGGAGCGTTGGTGTTACAGCGTGGCATTATAGGCTGGTAATGTCCTGCGGAGGGTTTATACTTTACAACACACTGTAAACTTGTACTTGTTTTATCCTTTTAAAGCCTGTAAATGTAACTTAGATTTATAATCAACTTCTTAAAGTATGAGCGTGGATTCCTAAAAACCTTGTTGTGGGAGGGGAAGACAAGGGCCGGCAGAGGGGGAAAGAAATGGCGAGAGATAGAGGGTGGGAGTGGTAGAGAGATGAGCAGGAAGAGACAGTGAGTAAGAGATCAGATAAAACAGACAGTGGAGAATTGAAGTTAATTTGTTTCTTTGATGACAGCAGGACACCCAGAATCTGACTTAAAACATTAGCAAATCTGATACCGCTTCTATCTCTGCCCTCACAATACAGATCCGCTCTTGTCTCTGTCGGCATCCATTTATCTCCCAATCTGTTTCCTTGTCTACTAAAGTCTCTTTTTTCCCCAAAACACTTCATCGTCTTTTCCTTACAACCCACACAGATAGTCGTCTCTTACCCTGTTTCTATCTCTGTCATACTTTTTCTGTCTTCCATTTCTTTGCTTTTAACACACTTCCCCGCCTCTCCTCATCTTTGAATCCATCTCTTTTATGTCTCCTTTTATTTTCAGCTTCTCCAGTCCTTCCTCAGTCCTCTCATTCCTCCCATCCCCCTCCCATCCATCTTTAGTTCCCCCGTGTACCTTTTCCCTTCTGCCTCTGGTACCTTTATCCCTTCCA
Source organism: Plectropomus leopardus (assembly GCF_026936395.1). Lineage (NCBI taxonomy): Eukaryota > Metazoa > Chordata > Actinopteri > Perciformes > Serranidae > Plectropomus > Plectropomus leopardus. The sequence continues at coordinate 16,460,961 of NC_142181.1, read as the reverse complement.
TTCCTTCCTTGCTCCCCCTCTCATACCCCTCTTTCCTGCTTGCTGCTTCTCCTTCCTTTTCTTTCCTCTCGAAAATGTATTACTGTCATCTAGTGTTTAAAAAATGAACCACAGCAAAGATGTCTTTGATCAATGGCAAGCCTGCTCTTCTTCTCTCCTCTCTTGAAAAAAACCTGAAACAATTAACATCAACAACAAGAGTAAATATTCTTTTATTATGACATTACAAGGTTTTTTTCTTCGCTGCTGCATATGAAGATAACATTCAGTACTGTATGTCCAAAAAGCTTAATGACTTATTTACCTGCTCAAACTAACCTCCATAATATGCAAGTCTCGCTCTAGTTATCTTCAGTTTAAAAAGAAATGGTGACTCCCTGAGCAATAGTTATGATGTGAACACCGCCTGTGCTTTAAATCTCACATAAATACTGCTGTGCAGCAAAACAAGTTCTTGAAGATAATTCTCACTTTTTATTGCAAATTGTACCCGTGAGGATCGACTACACTATTTGCAGCCATTTACTCTAAAACTGTAGATTAACAAACCTATATGTCCTTCTGTAGACCCATTGGATAACCATCAAAACCATTTAATAACTATATTGAGGATAGCTACACAGTGTGATAGAAAGTGATCTTCACAGGTTCAAGTCTGTACAATTAAATTCCTGCAGGGTTTCATACACAATCATTTATTTGTGATAGGCCGCCACAACTAAATCATTCAGCACCACAAATAGATTTTTGGGGCTGGACTAGTGATTTGGAGCACTTTTGGAAATACATACACTGTTGTGTCATTTATCGCACAGTTGGGGTAGAGACAGCGTAGCAGAACGTCAGATGCACTGAAAGTGAAACTTAATCATTCATTCTGCTGGGTCTTAAAGTTTACTTTCACTTACAAACTGCTCCTCTCATCCATCGATATGATCTGATGAGCTTTGAACAGATCGACAGATCAATGATCCACACGCCAGTGACAAACTGCTACAAGGGAAAAAGAAAGAGCTCCGCCTGCTGTGTGCTGCATACGCGCCCCTAAATATGTGTTTGGAGAGATATGATATAAAGGAATACGCAGGCATTTAAAAGATGTCAAATAAATAGATAAATAAATAAATAACTTTGGAACCTGTCAGCTATCATCAAACAACAAAAAGCCTCTGAGGACAGTGGCAAATATTTTAGGGTTTCCAGTATAGCCAGCAGATCTCCTGGCCAACACTTCGTCTTCCGTGCACTGACCATTGTTTGCACTTTGATTAGCATCCTGAGGCAGATGATAACAAATAGTTACATATGATTGCAGGTAAAATAGGGGAAAAAAAGAATAAAAAGCTAAATTGTTATCAGATGAAAGCTGATGAGTTCAAAGATTGCATTCTGGCAGATGTGTTCTACCTATTCACAAGGATAGTTTACTTGCAGGCAACCAAATCCCGCTAAAACATGATATGACTTGTAGTCCAACAGACTACAAACATAAACAAGAATGCTTATGATACCAAGATCTTGTCCCGATGCCTACAGATTCTGCATACATAAGTGCATATGCAGAGTTTAAGTGGCGGAAACCTGTAAAATTTCCATAACCATGATATTTTCTTTGAATATTAGATGTCTACCATGTATCTAAGTAACACTTCATCAACACTTTGTCTGAAATGGGTGAAACTGGGTGTAACTACATGATGCATTTTGCAGCCGTAGCTCAGAATCATCCTCCTCTGTTATCTGCCTCAGGCATCTCATGATGACATTGATGAGGAATGTAAGTGTACATTGGATGCTGGCCAACAGCTGTACATTTTGTGACACATCAAAGTTTTTTGGGTGGAGGTTATTGCCCAATATCCTGAAATGGTTTCCCAATATCCTACTGACAGGAAGACAAATTTGCGGAAACAACATGGACAGAAAATCTGGGTAAAAGGTTTCAGGTTTTGACAAAGTGTGTTCAGATATGTTTTGCTTGCCTGGTCTTGTTTGAATCGTAGAGCTATAACCACTGAGATTTTCTTCAACTAAAAGTGATTTGGCATCTCTCAATGAAAAGAGATCACCATGAGGTAAAGATTATTATGAAAATGTTGTACTTTGATAGTCTTAAAGCAATGATGCCAGTGATTACAGTTATTATTTTAATGAATACAAATACAAGGCATTGCGTCTCTGAACGCCTACTCCACAGGCTGCCCTAGCAACAGTCGGCTGAAATGGCTTTCTGTGAGTTATAAGACAGATCTCATTGTGTGAACAGCAGGCCCAGCTGTCTTTCTGTCAGGTAAGTGAAGGTTAATGCTACTTTTGTTGGGTGAACTATTCATTTAAGTGAGCGATTACACTATGCATCAGCTCAAGTTTCAGTTCACTAATTCCCTCCTGACTAAATAACTAAAATTACAAAAAAAACAAAAATTAGGAATGTCAGTTTCAAAGACTGTGTATTAGGAACAGGGAATATAGTTGTAGCTAATGAAACAAAAGGACTTTTTTTGCTTGACAAATCAGTGTATATTCATTGGAGGGTGACAGAATATATGGAGTGACTCTGTTAATCTGACTTGAGCAGTGAGATTATTCGACCACAGGATTTGGGGCAGGGTGTGGTGATGACCAGCCTGGTGCAGTGAAATTGGAGCCAAGCGGCATGGAAAGCAGAGCACGGACTCGTGTGTCTAACCATGGCCCGGAGGTACAGACCGTAGATCCCTTCACAGCCATGCGTGCCAAACGCCAGGGATTTTTAAGAAGTATGAGCAGCCACAGGGAGCCAGAGGAGGGAGTGTAGGACAGAGCTAACATGAAGGAGGGTTTGGGGACAAAACAGGCTGCAGTTTGGGATGAGTTGGAAGTTTTTCATGAGCCAGACTACAAGGAAATTGAAGTAGGGATACTGTGAGCCCTGCAGAGTACCTGCAGAGGATTCATCTAGTCTGATAGATGTTGGAAAGTGTAAACCTGCAGGATCAGGTGGTGGATGTAACAGCATGACTTCTAACGCTCATCCTGCAAACATATTTAACATACGAGGACAACCAACTGGGGACCCCCAGGAATATTCCCCCATCTTCTCAAAACATTATGATTCATGTAATTAAGCTGTGTGACATTTTGCACAGAGCAGATGGAGTTCTCTTGCTAACAGGCGCTGTATGTGGAAAAGAGATACGTGGGCAAATGTTTTTAAATAGCTAAAATATGGCCACAGATCTTTGATCCATGTTGCTCAGAACTGGACCTTTAATGGTATTAATTTTGTCTGTAGGCTACAGCACAACGAAGTAAAAAATAACAACAAACACAATTTCTCATTTATGATTTTATAAAAAAGTCTTTCTGACATTAATGTCTCTATTAAAGTGTTTTTTTATTTTAATTGAAGCAGGGTTTTTTTTTAATTAAAGTGTTTTCTGTTTTGAAATTAAAGTGTTCTTTTTTAGGAATTAGTCATTTTTGACACTGTCATGCCACCCTTTGACCTGTTTTTCTCCAGTTTGTGAAGTAAAATTGTGTCACTCTGGTCTCTCATTGGACACTCCCTTTGTCTCTGTGCCAGTCTGGGACAATAACTGGGACATGACCAGCGCCCCCATTGCAGATACAGCATTGGCTGATATGTGTAAGAATGTATATGGCTGGTTATTTTATTAATTTATTTATCGTTTTCTTTTTATACTTAACTTATTTAAATTCTGTTTGTAATGTGTTTCATGATGAGCCTGATGAAGGCCACAAGCAGAAACATGTTGGTCTTATAATAAAATTGTTCTAATCACTAAAAGTGATGCTTTATTTCTCAATTTAAAAAGACCCAAAAAGAAACCATCTAACTACTTAGCTTCACTAAATATGAAGGAAAAATGACCAGATCAATAAAACATGCAAGTCTACAAAATTGGGCAGACAAAATGCTCCGCTTTCGAAACACTCTTGGTGTGCTATGACGCCGTGCAGAAGATGGAACAAAACGGAGCTGCAGCAGCTGCAGCTGGCTTTTCTCTTACAGTCACAATGGCAGCAAATATTATAATTACTAAACATATTCATCTCATATTGTGCCTCACTTTAGTTCATGTGGTTCATAATGAGACTAAGCTTTTCTATGAATGTTTTTGAGCCATGACAGAGGCTAAATATGGCCTACAACAGATGGTAATGGTTGTTGTTTAAAGCTGAGACTATTTCTGGAAAACTGCGTCCCCTACCGTCCAATTAAGAGGAGTGAGAAGTTAAAATGATGGAGTAAAACGGTCAATGAAACAAATGTTTCAACATTTGTGAACAGCCACATCCACAAGTGGTCCTTAAGCAGACAGTCAGAAATGTACACACTAAATATTAGGCCGATTTGAGATTGTAGTATTTGAGATTAGAGGCGGACGAACAGATACACACAGTTACAAAATGAATCACATCATCCTCTCTAGCCTTGACCTGACAGAGATAATGATATTAAGTTAGAAACAATTTGATCGACAAAGTCATGAATATTGGAAAGATAGAAAAGTATACTTCTGGGGTCTGGTGGTACCTTGATCAGGTCAGATAAGGAATGACACTAAATTTTAGTCAGTCACAGCAGAAACGTAGTTTGCTCCATAACCATGACAATCAGTCTTTTATATTATTTCCATACAGTCCAAAGTGAGGTGAAAAACATGTATATAAACACAAAATGAGCCTTCAGGACAGAGACAGCTGTTATCTACCAAAGCCAACAAATTAGCTGGAAATCATTTGCCTCTACAAATGATTCACACATTGTCAATTTGTCTATTCTGTCTTCACTGAATAACAACAGGCACAGCAGAGTCACAGTTGAGCACAGTTTCTTTATGGGTTCCCTGTTAAATGTAGTTTGCTTCACCAATGTGTCTTTTGGGTTGAACTTGCTGTTTTGATTGTACAGTCATTGCCAGTTATTGGTCAAAAGACACAGTACAAATTATGAGTTTACTGGGTTTATTCGGTGCTCCATCTGCAAGTGTGCTGGCTCAGCTGTTGAATTGACCTAATTCATTAGCATATAATAGTATTGAGCCATGCAGTTGCTGCATTGCACCACAGGTAGAAGCACTGCTGGCTCTAAAATTATATATACAATTCTTTTTCACAAAAACGAATCAACAAGGGGGGTGAATAATTTTAGAGAGGTGGTCTTTTTAAACTGGTCACCACCATGCATAAAAGCAAGAAAACTAAAAGCATTCAGAGCACATGGTGCCCACCTCTGGATGTCTGGTTTGATGTTGGTTGGATCAAGCCATTTCAGAGAGCGAGGCCTTGTCAGTTTGTGCAGGCTCATCGTGTATACTAATTTAGGCTTACAGTGCAGAAACTCGATGAGGTGTGAAATACCTAGCCATTTTATCCATTACAGTCGGTATTACGGGGATCTGCTCTTAAATGAAGGCAATATTTGTATTTTTGTCATTGTCAACATATATGAAAAGACCAAAACCAATAATGTGTTTTTACGTCTCTTAATATTTCCCACATTCCTACCCAGTTTGTGCCACTCAGCCTCGAGCAAATTCATTTTTTTAAAAAATGTATACGTCATTTAAATTGCCTTTAAAAATAGTTATTAAAAAAACATAAATAATTTCGTAAAACAGCACATGTAGATAACAAGGAACCCACAGACGGGTTCTCCAGCTCCAGGGTTTCATTTGCACTTGCAAGCCAGTCAGTTTGTTCTGCTAAACTCAGTATATATTAATGGCTAAAAGGAACTTGTATAATGTGTAACCAAACTTCACAAGCGCATCACTCTACATACCATGTATTCTGCACCTGCACTGGAGTGTGACCCTGTACCGTAACGGTTCAATCCAAATACACGACCTGTTACAGCCCTAGTTCCAAGTGTTTTTGAGCAACAATGCAGAAGCAAAAAAGGCTCAGTGGAGTAAGATATGTGAGGCTTTGGGCACACAGACAATGCTCGTTACACGGATCAATTCACTGTATTTGTTCTTTTCATAAGAACTCTCGACAATAAGAAAAAGAATGATTTATCCTTTAATATTGAATTGCATTTCCCCTTTTCTCAAATGAGTAGTTCTATGGTTTATAGGTGTTATGTTCTGCACAACCATGCAACAACACAGAGTTAACATCACATAATGGCCTTTAGAATTCCTTCCTCATATCACCAAAGTCCTGGAAGGATACAAATCTCAATCTCGCAGTTGAGGTATGAGATGCACTGCTGGGACAATCCGGAGCACTGATTGCATTTCTGTCTGTAGATTGTTCGCTAGATTGATAGAACAAGTGAGCATTTTACACCGTAGTGTGCTATTTTCCACACCAACACTTTTTTATTTCTCTGCATTAGCATCGCTCATTTGAGCTAATGTCCATTTTTATTCTATTAAAATCTCAGAGTGTCTCCTCTAACATGCACTTAATTTTTCACGTCCACACACATCTGCAGCCATGCATGTACATAAACCAGCTCAACTGAGCTGGTAGCATACTCTTTCAGCACCCTACTTTTTTGTCAACATGATAACCTGAAATAGAGATACCCTGCTTTCCATGGAGATACACACAGCAGCCCACACATGTACCATCAGCAACATAAGGATGCTTGCACTAACACAGATCTAAACAACCTTAAAACACACACCTCTCAGAGTAGTGGTGAGCGGACACGCACATTTGTGCACACATAGAGATGAACTGTGTACAGTCTGATTTGCTCACAGGTGGGAGCAGAACTGCAAACACACAACACAAACACAAAGACCGGAGCTTGGATAAGATAAACATACATTGAGATTCTGGCAGATGAAGCTGAAGATAACTTTGGAAAATCCACCAGTTCCCTAAACATATAAATATATGTTAGTAGAGTGGATAATGACATGTAAGGTACAGGTTTGGTGTGAGCATCCTTAAAGTAAAACTTTTAAACTGTCTTACTTGCTGCACAGCAACTCCACTGACAATAGACCAGCATGCTCTGCTTCTTAAATTCCAATGTTTAGAAACCTCCCTTTGAGCTTTTATCAGAGCCTATGGATCATTTTAACCACTTTCTTTCATAACACAGAATAATGAAGCCGCATACAACCTGTATTTGACCCATTTATACGAGACGACTGTCAGGTTAATGCTTAATTGTTGCTTTTTAAGCAAGAGTGCGCAGCTCCAGGTCCATATGCTCCATTTCCAAACAAAAGCCCTTTACAAGACCTAACATAATTATATTTGCTGATAAGAGGTGTCTACTTTCAGTTCATTAAAAGTAATTGCTGCAATGTTTACCCTGAAGATAAAAGATGACAAACAGTGCTGATGAACTGGTTTAATTTTAGTTTTCTGTGTTTGGTCTCCCTTCGAGAAGTTGATTCTAAAACCAACAACTTACAACAATGTTCAAATGTCTCTAAATCTGAGAAGACGAGAATTTATGTTTGACAGGCCTAAAACTAATATTCCTTTATCTGTTCGTTAATCTCACAGTTATCATACGACACATGTTCATTCTAAAGTCAAGCCGTGTAAGCCCTGGGGGAACGGTCGCAGAAAAAATTCAGGTAATGTGTGTTGACCACAAACATGGATTGAATTTATCAGTCACACTTCAAAGGTGACACCCAGGAGGCTCAGTATCCATTTCTGTAAACGTCCTCAGTCTGTGACAGTAAACATCAAACCGTTATGCAGCATCAAGTGTTAGAACCAGAAAATAAACATGAAAAACTGAAAGCAAAATGGAATGTAGGAGTTAACGGCCACCTGTGTGGCTACAGATTTACAATTGTGAGTTTTCATATGGCTTTAAAGAATATTCTTGGTGGATGTTGTGTGATGATGGTGCTTTGTGCTGATTCTGCTGTATTGTGAGCTACCAGTTGCACTCTTTCAACATGTAGGGGAAGTACATTTATGGCCCATTTTCCCTCGGGCCTCCCACACAACCAGCATAGATCAGGAAAAGGCCTGAAGGAATAATTTCCAGGGTTTATGCTGGCATCATTTTAGTAGGGAGAGCAGATGGAGATGTGAGGCTGGTGCTGCTGCAAAGTTTTAAGGTTGAGGGTGGATAGCGGTAAACAAAGCCCTAGACAGTTTCCTGAGGCATGAGTTGGGATTGCTGCTGTGCAGACTGACACCCATGCAAAATGCAAATGATTGGCATGAACTTGCCCTCCAAAAAAAAAAAAATCCCTGCATAATTTCTCTCTGTGCGGTGGGTTTTAGTTCTGAGGTGCCAAAAGATAATTTTCCTGTAATGGCCACAAAGAGTTGGCTTAAAAAAACCTCCACTGAAATGCAAGTGTATCAGAACCAACTGGGGAACCCTTAATTCCCTCTAAGAAAGGAAACGTTCCTTAACATCCTGCTCAGCTGTTTGGTGGAGCACATTGTCTGTCACTATATCATAATAAAAATGTGTTAAACTTAATTTAGTGTGGTAAAGCTATTTACTATTAACCTCCCATTTTGTTTGGGTATGTTATGCTCAAAAAATCCACTAGATGTCGCCATTCCTTTACATAGTCTGCCTTCTCAGTTTGCCTCGTAAAGGGAAGTTAGTAATAAAAAAAAGGTCTAATCAGATGTAAGGGCTTTGTGTATATGGTTCAAATGTAGACACTTTTTTTTTTTTACATGTTACAATTTCAGAGGTCTTGCTGAAAAGATTTATGTAACATTATACAAAAATCTAAAATCAAATACAGGCCTATTTTTTTTTTTTTTTTTTTTAAAAAAAAAAGCTCTACCATATGTTTGATTTTAATTTTTATGGTAAAAGTAGTGATGCTAAGGTAGTAAATTTACAGTTTTTATGTGATAAAAAAGGATGAATGTTCACTTATACAATTTATTAAATGTTTTCCTTTATACATTTAATAAAAAAATATATCAATATGATTCTCCCCCATTTGTGAGATGTTTTTAAAGTTCTATAATAATAAATATTACGACTAAATATGTGTAAAAAATACTAGTACTGGTAATACAACAAATACCATGGTAACAAACTGATATATGTTGGCATACTAACATAACACAAGCATTTTAACAGTACATGGTTTGTGATTTTTCTTTTTTCTTTTTATTTTACCACTAGCATGGAGAGAAATCTTGATCGTTTGGTTGAGGCCTATATTTAAAAGAAGAAAAACTATGGGGCTTGTTTATACACACACACACACACACACACACACACACACACACACACACACACACACACACATATATATACACAAATTGAATTTTGTTGTTATTGCCCCAATAGGAAGAAACTAGCGCTCAGTAGCAATAATGAAAAAAGAAATCTGAGGTGGAATTGCCAAGGTGGCAGCAACTTCCCTTCAAAAATACACAAGTTCAACCTGCACGCACAGACTGCACATCTCTCTTTTAAATATTTGCCTTTGGTGCAATGGACAGTAAAAGTGAAAATATCATAAATGACATGGCAAGAAAGAGAGAGAAAGACTTCAGTAATCTCTTGTTTAGATAGAAATGTATACTCAAAAGGCATTTACTGCTCATCAGTAAAAAATCAGGTCTGCTCTCCTTTTTCAGTGTAAGCACTTGTTCTTTTGTTGTACAGTACACTGCCTCTTTTGTCAGTATCTACTTTAACATACAGATGTAGAGGCCGAGGCTAATTAAGTACAAGTGTGTCTTGTGATCAGCTGAACTACTCCCCACACTCAATCGTTGCCCTCTATTCCACGGTTTCCTGCTGTGCAGCCGAACCAGTAAAGAGTCTGGCTTCTCCTGATGAATTTATTTATTTATGATTGGGTGGATGTTACATAAAGTCCAAATTCTCCTGGGATCTCTTTTGTTGAATAGAGTAACTCATTTAGTCGCGGATGCATCTGGAACAAAGCGTCTGCTAAACAACGCGATAAATATGCCTTGACGAACAAAGTGATCGCTGGCAAAGCAAATGTGTTCATTTGTTGTCAAGAGTATGTTGGGTAGTTGCGATCAGAGAGCTGTGATACTTTGAGCATACTAGCTCTTTGATCACATTGCATTGATTGGACTTGTGATTATTTTTCAGCGTTTTCTTTGGGACCAAATGTTAAATTTGGGTTGCAATTAAGTGGAACTTGTTGATGATGTTTGTGTAACATCAAAGTCTGGGTTTGTACTTTCACAGCACAGTCTAGCTCAAAAGTATCATTGTAGGAAGTTTAAAATGATCACATTCATGTGTTATAGAAGAATAGCTCTGACAGATTTTATGCTGCCACAGCTTCTTCTTCTAAATAATACATCATTCGCTTCAGGCTAGAAGTGGTTTCGCCTAAAACATGAGTATTAAGATCAATTCAGCTCATGTTTAAATTTAAGTGCTCTCTTTTATAGTAATATTTAGTAAGTTGCTTCATATTTCATTGTGCGGAAAGGCATTATGGCAAATGGGAACTTCAGAATCCACCCACTGCTGTGAGACCATCTGGTACATCTCAGTCATTCATCAGGTTAACACCCATGCTATGTGGTCATGTGTGTGTGGTGAAACCAGTTCACAACCCTTGACACCAGTCATTCCTTCATGCGTTCCCACCTACATTCGTGCGTACTCGCCCTCTGCTGCCTGGCTGTCCGATAAAAAACAGCTGGGATTTTTCCAGTAGGCTCCTGCATGTTTACAGAGGACACTTGTGATATTGTGTAATGGTTCAAATGTGAATGTGTGGTGAGAAGGTTATGTAAGTGCATCTCTCACGTCTGATTCATGCATTCTCAGATCTGTAAGAGTGTGTTTGTGTGTTTGTTCGGGAAGGGGTGGTACTCTGAAAACGCTGGAGTTGAGACACCTTTCTCTGCCCCACAGCGTATAAACACACACCACCAACATTCAAAGTCTTGGAGAGACACTAGCAAGGCCAAGCGAGTGGGTAGAATATAAGATTGAAAAGTGCACACTGCACACCCACAGAGACGCATGCACATAAACACCTGCAGAACTGCCTCAACAATTTCAGTTTCACTAAGAAGGTCAGAACACAGACGTGCGTGTTGTGGCAATGATTCAGTTCCCCAATGTGAGGAAACACATTTGCCTTTTCAAACCTGCATGTGGAGGGAGCTAATTGCAAATCCAAACATGAACTCTCAGGCTGCCCTCATGCCCAGTCCTGTTAGTTCAGGCAATTATTTGTTCTTCCGTGTTTTTCCTTTTCTAAATACACATCTAAACTCCTACTTCTCTTGACTGGATAAAAGTGAAGAGGAGTCAGATCACTACCCACGTTAACCTTAATTGAGAACTAAACTGAAAATTAGAGTAAAAGAGATTATTCTGTGGGTGGTGATTAGCGTTGTGATTCCTGTAACCAATTTGCCTCGCTGGATGAAAGGGGTATTCCAAAGTTTTTTTGAGTTTCAGAGCTTTTGTTAATTTCATTGTCTGTGGGCATGACTATTTTCCCTCAGCCCCCACTGTACTTTTGCTATTGAGGTAATGTTTTCGCTCCTGTTATAAAATGGGCCACTTTAACCCTTTAAAACTTGGGCAAAAATTTATTTCTAAAACATGGAAAGAAGACAACGAGCAACAAAAGAAGAAATTACCCCAAAAAAGCAAGACACTCATAAAAAAAGTATAAGAAAATTACCTGTAAATTAGTGGCAAAATGAAAAGTAAAATAAAAAACAACAACAACAAAAAACAAACAAACAAGAAAATTACCAAGTCATAATCAGTGAGAAAAAAAGGAAAAAGAAAGCTAAATAAAAGAAGGAAAATTACCTAAAAATGACCAGACACATCCTAAACACTGGCAAGAGGTGGCCTTTTTTTTGGAAGGCCATGAGCTCACCTGGCAGAGCGGTCACCCTACGTACAGAGGCTACGTCTTTGCCGCATCTCATCCCCTCTCTCTTTCCCCCTTTCACAGCTATTGTCTAACCTATCTAATAAAGGTAAAAAAAAAAAAAAGCCAGAAAAACTAATCTTTAAATAAAAAGTGACATTTTTGTCATAGAACAGCAAACTTAACCGCAAACTCCAGAGTTACCAGTCTACGACTGGGCATGATGGGAATGTGGGCGTCGCTACAATATCAACCAAGACACACATTCACCTGCATCTCAACAGGATTTATACGACTAGAAGTTACAACAAGTAGAGGAAATTCAGCTGTATGTCATCAACACAGGTTTAACAATGCATGACGCAGCTATGAAGCTATGCAGCTATCAATAGGCTATTGGCAGTTTTGGGGCCGTGTTATTGCTAATCAGATGGGCTGACCCAGCATCAAGTGAGTCGAGCCGGCCCGTCCATCTTTCTACATAATCTGGTAAAAGGTCTTTGTAACAAAATATTGCAAATTTTTGTAGCAACACTAGCAAAATGGCTCTTAGGAAATGTCTGTCAGTCAGTCAATTGATCAATCAAGTTGATTCTTATTTAAGTATTGGATGGATTGCCTTGAAATTTAGTTCAGACTTTCATGCCCCTGAGATGAACTGTCAGAACTTTGGTGGGCATTTGACCTTTTCTCTGGCACCATCATCAGGTTGTATGTCTTTTATTGTTAGTGAAATTTAGTGGAATATTACTTTGCTAGTAATGTAATGTGATTAAAGAAAGAAAAACATTTTTTTAAAAACCTGCGGTAAATCAGGCGAGGTGTAGTAAAATTCTGTGGGTGCGGATTTCGTTTGGGTCTGCCAGTGACATACTTTTTGATGGTGCTAATGAGCTAATTCTAACACACTAAACTAAGACGGCCAAAATGACACCTGCTAAACATCAGCATGTTGGCATGGTCATTGTGGGCATTTCAGTTAAAAACTAGGCCATCTTTGCAGAAAAAAGACACAAAAACTTTTGAAATTGGTGCTACATGACGAGAAAAAAGGGTTGCTTTTGCTCAAGAGGTGGAAAACCTAAACTACCAGGATGATATGTGCCTGTTATAATGTGGACTGTTCCTTGTGAAACAATGGTGGTTGTCCAGATTTCATATTAGAGCTAAACGGTAAACTAAAACGTGTTTCTAAAAACATCTCTGTAAACATTTTAGGTGAGAAATAGGCAGTGCAGTAACATAATCTTGATTTGTATTTGATCAGCACTGCCTAGTTTCACCGTTTGACTGGATTTTGGGTGTCTCTTGATCAGCGGTATATTCTTTGAGTATGTTGGCGGCAGCAGGTTTGGTGGCGGTTGGCGGGCAATATGAAAATGCGTAAGTACATCCAGTATTCAGAACAACAGCCCAAATTATTTAAACTATGTCATTTAGGATACCTACGCACTGGTTAGATGGAGAAAAGTTTATCACAGTTCATCGATACACACTATCCACACTGTTTCCAAGTATCCATTTAATATTTAGCTCAAAACACTGTTGAGCTTCACATACTTTTGTTTCACTTTCGCACATTAACAGAACAACCTTTCCAATTTCCTAGGAGTGAAATGCTATTATTATGCACAATTTTTTTATTTTGTTTTATGGACTCAATTTGACGAGTAAATCGTTCATTTTTTTGTCTTTTGGTTTGAATATGTTGTGACAAACAGGTTCTAATGACAGCAGATAATGTCAGTTGTTGGTTGATATGTTATGTTATCACAAGAAAAAAGAAAAGCGGGTGTGGGAAAAAGATCCCTTGTTTCAGTACTGTGTCAGGACTCAATCTTTGTTAATCACATCTGGCAGCTTTTGTTTACAGTGATGGGTTTTCCCAACTGAATTACAAGTGTTTCCTGACATCTCTAAAAATATATGCGAGTGAATGATCTCATGACTTACAGCCAAACAAATTAAAAAATATATTACAGTAAACTCTGCCTCTGTACTTGTATGGCACCGGTACATAGAAGGACCTGCAGAAATGAACCACTCGTGTGGCTTCCTTACTGTGTTTTTCATACATACCTGATTATTGTTTGTGTGTGTGTGTGTGTGTGTGTGCGTGCACACGCATGCATGTTTTTGATTCAACTGACCTGAACACTACAATCAGTTTACAGTAAATTGGTGTGGGTTTCACAGTGCGTAAGTATTCCTGGATATTGGCAAATATCAGAGGGCGTCAGCATACTGTACAACATATCTTGTAAAAGTCTTTGATCATGTGTGTGTGTGTGTGTGTGTGTGTGTGTGTGTGTGTGTGTGTGAACTGATACCTTGCTGGTGAAAAAGGCTCTGTTACAGAGGAAATAACAGGGCTCGATTTCCCAAAATGTCCCTGAGTAATATTGATACCTTTGTCCACTGACTTATTAAGCAATCTTAAGCAGAGAATAGAGCAGGACATAATGACATATATGAGTCAAGTAATGAGGACATACTGTGGGATGATCACTGAGCAAAGTACAAAGTACTGAGGCTTATTACATTAAATAACTACTCAGTTTTGTGTCTAATCATGAAGTGCTACACATGAGGTCTAATCCTTCCAGTCTAGTTGTTATATGATTTTATATCAAGGTGTCAGTACAAGTCATCTGTATATACTGATATCAAATATGTCTGAGCTGCAGAAAACAAAATAGAGAAAAGCGTGGCCCATTTCATTTTCAGATCTGTTTCACCTGCATATAAACTCGGGACAGATGCAAATTAATCTAAATGCCGGTGATACCAGCTCAATTTTGTTTTTTATTTACGTATGGAGTATGGAACATGACGTTCACAGTCTGGTTGTACATGTTTATTTAAAGTTCAGGAAAGTCAGAACCCAAACAAACACAAGATCAGACAGAGTGACCTTTAACTGCAACTAAAACACATACTACAATCTAAAGTGCACTTCAACAGAAAAAAAAGTTTATTCCTAAAAATTTACAATACAATCTTGAAAAATTTCCATAAACCATGCAGTCTTTTCTCCAGCTATGTTCATTTCTGTGTTCTGATTTTAGTTTATTTTAATTTGATCAGTTAAGGTCCTCACAGAAACAATAAGCATTACTTTAAAAGTTTTTAAGTAAGTATTTGTGAAATTTCTACTCATTTCTGTTTTAAATACGGCTTTTATGTCAGTGTGATGTGTGCAATGTGACCTACATGAGCAATACAGCAAGTGTGACTCAATGTACAAACTGTACTATCTGCCAGTAAATTTGCCTCTAATAATGACTCTTGAGTCTGTTCTGACGCTGAGCAGCAGGTGGCAGCACCACATTAGTAAAGCAGACATTAATTGAAAGAATAGAAGCTACAAACTGAAACACACCTTTCCAAAATTCAGAAGCTATTTATGTGGGTTAAGTGTGAAAGCTCACAATGCACTAAATTACTGGCAACAGTGAGAAAAAAAACGGTGTTGAAACTAACAAGTGTATCTCAGGAAATGTGTGGGTTTTGATTAATGTGTATTTTTTTCCAGCAGTGCTTTTATTTTCCAGACTGATTTCTATTCTTTCCATATTGTGCAAAGCAGCAACATTGGTAATTATGATCGAAGAGAGCAGATTTTGTATTGTTCTGCAGTATATAGGATTTCCCAACAACATGAAAAACAAACAAAGTTGACCTAAATATGTCCTGGACAGGTGATGTATGAATAGTAAATAAAAATGGAACAATATGTTTAAACAGTTCAGCAAATTCAACCATACACTTTTTTTCTTTTTCTAAATGATTACAGATCTGATGGAAAGCAGACAGACATGATAAGCAGCAGACACATAGGAAAACATTATTGCATGGCAAAAAATGTTTCTGTACTTCTGCTTTAGAGATCCACTCAGCCACCAATGTGTTATTTCTCCCTGCCATTTTTACCATGTTTAGTGAGATTGTTTTTGTTCCATTTTTCTGCTTTTGTTCACATGACCAGGCCTTCCTCTCACACAGAGCGCCAACGCTGCACAGTCGAATCTGTGTGGCTGGGGGGTCACCATAGTTCAAGCAGTGACATGAAATAAACTGCTAAGCCTTTTTAAATGGTTATATCGATAAAAATGTAATGCAAAACATCTTTTTTATTTTCCTTCAATTCAGTTTGTGTGAAGTCTGGGAGCTTATTGTGTCTGTTGGCCTTACTGAGAGTTCACAGTCCCAGTGACATTTTCAGTCTATTAATAACAAGGCGTGCCTGCCTCAAAAGGTCAATAACCACTTCTGTTGGCAGCTTTAAGCTATGCTGATATGTTTTTGAATACTTTGTTCACATGGTGCTATGACAGTGAGAAGAAGCCTGGCTGTTGTCTTCACTGAACACAGGCAAAAACAATTCCTCAGTGCACTGTCTGTTTTCAGCCAGTCACAATATGCTGTATATAAAGGATGCCAGAAACAGCTTATGGGTTTAGTTACAACTGACTGTCTGCTGGCTTCAAAACACAAGCAGAAATCTGTTTTCATTGCATAAAAAATATTCTGGGTAGAGCAGAGTCTGTAGTTTTGCTTTTGAAGCAGAGCTGCACCTCAGACAGACAGGAAATGGAAAGGCTTTAAGAAGAGGAAGTGAGGCCCCTTGGTACGTCGGAAGTGAGGCCCCTTGGTACGTAGGAGAGGAAGGTTCCAGTGGGGGGAAGAATGCTATTCAAATCATATCAAAAGCCTGCATGGTACATAATGTACTGTACATAATCACATTTCAGCTCACACGCCCTCTTCTCTCATTCTTTCTGTACCAATGAGCAAAGAAATAGCTCCTCCTGTTGAACACCTTACTGCTGCCCCTTTGGCCCTGATTTAGCTCCTGCATGCTGTCACAGTGACTCTACATGGATCAAATCCAGGTCTTAGACCGTACAGACATTTGTGCTTTACACAGTTAAAGGGTGGATGCTACAAATACAAATACCACTGCTTTGTCAGTGAATTCAGCGTTACACACCAACACAAATAGGCTCCTGTCCCAGCAGTATGATATGCACCAGGCGGCAAGTTTGTTGTATTTTCTGCAACTACCATAATATAAAGAGCTAAAAAGACCCTGTAGGGTGGGTGAGAGGGGAGGTGGATTGGTCCTGCAAACCCTAAACTTTCACCCAGGAGCCTGTTATTCGCTTCCATGTGGACCATGATGTTTTTTTGCTAAACTTAACATCGTCCTTCATTCTTGCACAATCAAATTGCCTTAAAATGTAGTGTTTCACCTATGTTGTAAATGTATTAAAAAAAACACTGTATGCATCTAATGAGCAAAAAAATGTATGTTTCCTTATTTTCTTTTTTGTTGCAAGCTAGATAAGAATATGTATGTCAATCTCACGTTTGAGAGGGGTATCGATTTTCTCATCAAACTCTGGGCAAGGAGCAAATATTAATATTTCCCAAAATGTCAAACCTTTTCTTTAAGGTCTGCTCTTGCAATAAGGAATCAGTCTACAGGTAAGAACGGGCGTCTACAGTTGTAACCATGCCTGAGGGTTTCACCACCTTATGCTGTTTATGTCACATCTTAAATTTGTACTGATGCAACCAGGATTCATCAGACTAGACAAACTTTTTTCTTTTTTCTAAACCCTTTTTCTTTTTTACTTTTTTAACCTTTCCAGTCCTTAACAGTCCAATGCTGCTTTCTCACAACATTCACCCTCATTTGTTTAACATGAACAGGAGAGGTACTGCATCTCAGTTTCCTGCTATGGTCAGAGTGCAAACGTTTTGATACCGTGTCTTGTGGTCCAACAGCTCTTCACTTTCAGCAATGCTCAAATGCGCCCTCCCACTGCTATCACACCTCTGTCTGTGAGATCACACTTTAAGCTTCTTTTGTTATACAGCTTACATGTAGAGTCAGAGTGGAAATAAGTAATGGAAAGTAAGGGCCCACTTCTTCCGCAGGGTCAGGGTCTTTATTTTTGTTTCTGGTCTAGCATGTGTTGAAGTCGTGGAAAACCACCTACAACTCCCTGACACAACTCTTCAGTCACACGTGGTCAAGCCACAGGGTTTCTTATTATGGCCTGTTATATTTTCTAACTAATGTTTTTTTAGGGGGTTTACCCTGAGTAAATGAGCATAAACTAAGAAAACGCTGACCCATCACTAAGTTGTGCCCCCCTTGGTTATTGTTGCCAAGCCTGTCAAGCTTTCACACCCAAGCATGTCAGAAGTGGTTTCAACAATATCAGTGGGAGATATTCCAACGTAAATAATGGTAAATGTCTCAAATAACAGTTCTGAAATATCAAAGAAAAGTAGACAGAAAAAACTGTGATATGCCAATGACAGCTACATCCACAATGTAATTTGTTGATGGGAGTGCTGCGAATAGAGGACGCTAAAAAAGGAGGGAAAAGCCGACTGGTCCTAATGAAAGTGTCAAGCACCCCACGAAAAATACTGGAACAAAAATGTTCTTGCACAGCAGGGTAAATCATATTGTTTTATTTTAAGCTTAAAGTAAGTTATGACTCCCTATAACTGTCACTGTATAATATATATTTTATCCCTTGAAGAACTCCAGTAATGAGTCCTAAAACCCGTAAATGAATTAGCATTTCAGCATCTCCAGTTCGACTCGTTTCAAATCCAATGGGTTTTTTTAATCGATTTTTGTATGAAGCCTCAAGGTCTGTGATTACAAGCTAAAGAGATTTTCGCATTTTGTTCTTCGACGTAAATCACATCAGTAAATACCCCACTCAGGAACTTTGACGATTTTATGTTTCTTAATAAAGATGGATACTAAGAAATGACTAAATGAGATCACAGAACGTCATCATGCCAAACCGTGCCGATCACTGCTTCATAGTCGTGCAGTGGTGGCGGTGCGATGGTTGTGTACTTTGTTTTAGCCTAGCAATAGCTTTTTACTTTTGGCAATTCCATTTAGGCTTCAAAATCCTGAAAGTGGTGTTCATTTGGGAAGATTATCTTGCTAAACAAAACGTGTATCATAAAAGTTTGTTCACTACAGTGCCTTTTTTCTGTAGTGATACAAAATCTAATGGAAAATCCCATGTGCTTTTTGACGGGGGAACCGAGGCAATGTTTCCAGGTTGGCCTACAGAAAAACGACATGGGACACTCTGTTGTACACAAAACTAAACTACCAAACATTGCTATTTGTTCACAAACAGCTTCAAAAAATTTAGAACTAAAGTTGAAACATAAGTAGGTTAATTTACAATTAATATAACACCTTTTTTGTTTGCTAATGTGCTAGTTAGTCTCTTACCATGGAATAGATGGGAGAGTTTTTGTTGACATTTGATGGATTGAGTGGTGAGTAAGGTCTTTCACACTCTTAAATCCATATCTCACATCTCTTGCAAATTTGGCATTGGAAAAGTGAAAAATATGATAACCCCCCCCCCCAAAAAAACTTTGAAGATATATCAGCTATCAGCTGTCCTGATAAAGTAAGATAGGATTTAGACAGTGGCTGTTTTAGGGATGGGGCTTAGCAAACAGTCAATTACACAGTATTAGTACAATATATATAACTAAAAGAGAGACAAGAGACAGATGAGGTTTGAATTCAGGTTTTGTTAAGTGTCAGGGATCTTATAATTCTTATTTTCCCAAATTGTAGTTATAACATTTTTTCTTACCTATCATGTGTTTGCTGATGTTCCACTGAATAGATTGAGAACCTGTTTTTACACAATGTTTTCTCTCTGGAACAGTTTATTGCCATGATGTAATGTATCATCTGCTCTATTACCATGGTGAAAATAATATTTGGTCGAAAAAGAAAAAAAACACCAGTTATTGATTAATCTCTAAAAAATATCCAAGCTTTCTCAATATTGCACTTCTCTTTAAACAGCTGGAGATTTGTGGGAAGAAGCTCCACTGAATAAATGAAAAACAGATGTTGCTGTGGTATGTTTGCTGCAGGTTAAAAAACATAAATCATATGCTAAAACAAGCGAAATAAATGTCTTTTTAACAGTTAAGAACAGAATACACAGCAACTGCTGTCATTCACACAATGATTTCCTGTACAGGCACTGCTTCAGCCAGTCATTACACATGCAATGAAACGTGCAGCCAACAGATGGTTGTGAATATAAGACAGATTATTCAAAGCGAAACAACAGAGTCACACTGTGCCTGCACGCTGTTAAAATTTGCACTACATATATGACTGTATGCTTTCAGTGTAACAACTTATGCCACGTGTACGAAGAGCTATCAGACATCTATGAAGTCTTGACAAGACTTGAACTTTACAATTAATTATTTTGTGTCTAAAATAAGTCTCTCAGTTTTTCTATCCAATGGCCTATTGGTCATTCATCCAGGCTAAAGTATAAACTGTCCCTTAATGAAGGCCTTTCCCTGCTGTGCAACAAGCTCTAAGAGGTTTCCATATCAGGGACCCAGGACTGGATCAAAGTACACTTGACCTCAAAGTCCAGTTTATGTGATTGTGCAAAGATCAACACTTGAAAACGTGGTCTTGAGTTTGGTTCATGTATACTCGTGTACGATTCACATCAGATGTGAAAACCAGCTGTTCCAAAACACAAAAGTGCACTGCCATTTATCACAAGTAGCCTTCGGCATTGCAAAGGCATTTCTCAATGCCACTGGTCTCCTCCAAAATCTGCATACGCGCAATGCACATGCAGATCCTATCCTCTGAATCACATAGGGTGATAAAGTAGGAAGGCAAGCGAGAGGGTCATTCTTGACATTATGCTGGCATAATGTGAATGTTTTCTGGACTTGGAATCTTATGATTAGTGCTCTTTTCTACAATGTAGCAACAACGTCAACAAATGACACATTTAGATGATGACTCAGATGATGGACTCGAGTATGAAACAACAATACTAATGCCAAAGCTATGCATCAGGGGAATGGGGTTGGGGGCAACTGTAGTCAGCCATGTTACAATAATACCTAATATGAATATGTCCTTAGAGACACTATCAATCACCTGGTACTTAAAAAATGTACACCCATCCTCATACTACTGTTCTTTTCCCATTTGTTGTATCGTTACGTTTTATTTTTCTCTTTCTTTCTTTCCTTATTTCTGTTATCTGTTACCTGCTGAGGGACTATGGATGTAAATTAGTAGTCCTGTTAACTCTGGCATATTTATATGTATTTATACTGATGTTCATTATTATACTAGGTCCCTTTTAAACAAACATTAAATGAATAAATACATTTGTTGCAACACACAGTGGGATTATTTAAAACCAATGATATAAAGTACACTTTTGATTTTACATTTTTGTTATATTTCTTTTGACTGAATAGTGTACAGAATTACACAAGCGGTAAAAAAAACAACTCTAAACAGCATTGCGGTCGACTCTCCAGACTAATTATCATGAATTGAGGTGATTCAGACATTGTCAGACATCTGTCTGACTTTTGGGAACATAAAGCACTTTGTATTGGATGGAATAAAACAATAAATCTGTGAACTTCACCCGCCCAAGAGCCTGAGTATGCTCACACACACACACACACACACACACAGAGCCAGCAGAGACACTCCGACGTCATCTTAAATTTACTGCACACACTCACCCTGTGTAATAAAACACACATACGCTCACAAGAACAGGCATATTATACACACGTAAAACCAAGTAGTTTTCTCGACAGATAAACAGGATCATTCAGGGAAATAAAATGCACTAAAATTTGGTCAAGTGGCTAAACAAATCAAACACACTAATGTGTGCACACTCAGTGACATGTATGGTGAATCAGCTGGCATAATAAAACACACAACCACATGTAACCGCATGGCCGCATAAACAGCCAGACTTAAAAATAAAGTGTGACTGTGTCAGCAGGGTCATGAGGAGGAAACATGTTAAAAGTGCTAATTTGTCTCTTTATATTTAGTACCTGGGGCCGAGCACCACCATCTAACCTAAATCGCTACATTTTTATTGAATTATAATCATACTTGAAATGGCTGCATCTGACTTAAGATCTTAACAGAAAAAATGGGAAAGTAAAGGTCATAATATAAGCGATAAATAATCAGCATGATTTGCACAATAAAAACTATATAAACACATGCGCACGCACACACACACACACACACACACACACACACACACACTCTCTCTCCTATACACTGTTGTCAACAAGCTAATCCACTCACTCAGCCTGTCCAGTGTGTCCCTTAACTTTAGGAAGCCGCCCTTTCCTCTAAGAAAATATTTATGTACCTGTAACTGCAATAATGTTTGTGAAGTCATTGTTGTTTTAACTCCATTTTGGTCTACAAATTGATCCAACTTTTCTAAAAATCCCTTCTCATTATCTTTAATCTTACTTCATTATTTTCACATCTTGTTGACAGGTCATGATGGATGTTAGTCCTGTCCCACAGCACCGGGACTGTTTTATCTCTCACTGGGATGTAGCCAAAAGTGCTACGTGCTCGATAATTTCCCCTCTACAGATAAGTGCAGCAGCAGTTTCCGGTGATTCAGTTTTTGGCCAGACTCCGTTTTTTAAACAAATCATTAACCTCAATGTGTCAGAATGGTAACAGGGATATGATATAGCCTTCAGTGCTTTATTTGTTGACTGGAGGATATATTTCTCGGGCTTTTGGAAAAAGGACAAATCAATACACAAAGATATAAAACAAATGTGACATCAACAAACAGGCCCTGGCTCTGATTGGCCAGGATAATGTTTAATGTTTCCAAGATAAGGTTCTCTCTGTGACAAAGCAGATACACACCCTGCTTTACTATTGTTAAATCAAAACACACACACACACACACACACACACACACACACACACACACACACACACACACGACTGCAAGAGTTAATCTCATTGTCCCTTTCTCCCAGTTTGCTCCATACATGTAATCCCATGTGAGTCTTTGTGTGCATTTTCCTACAGTTTCCCCCTACACACAACACACAAACACACACACTCACACACACAGCGTGACCCTGACCAGCCACTAAAAATGGACATAACTAAGAGGAAGTTAACCTTTAACAAAGCTTCCGATACAACAGTTATTCAATTCGATTAGAAGACGGGGCTTTGTAGAAACAGTACACAAACTTACACATACTTTTCCTGAACCGAGTTGTTTATATCTACATATGAAATAAATGACACGAGGAAGCTCCTGCTTGACAAACTTTCCATAAGCAGTTATTGTTTCCTGAACACAGCTCTGACAGGCCAAAGTCTGCGCGCCATCTGTGGCGCCTGGGAGGCACGTGGCTAAACTTGTGAGGCAGTGAAAGAACTTTAATACCCAGGAGTTCCTCATTATTGGCTTAAACTCACTGAGTGTGTGTGTCACATAAAATAAAAATTTGATATGCAGTACAACAGATCACCATGACTGGGAATAAAGTATCATCAAACTCCATACAGTACAAATGTTAGAGCTTTCATCATTGCATTTCACCACAGATTATCTCTGGAACTTCATAATAAATATTTCTTAACATTACCAGTGGTGATACTCATGTCCAGAATATAGTATGAGAGGTTTTTGAGTTGTTCTTCTATACCCTCTGGAATGACAATGAAGCATTTTCTTATTTGACGCCACTATCGGCAAAATACCATCCTTTGTTTTAAACCCGCTTCATGATGTGACAGCACTGCTTTAACATTAAGTTTAGGCACAAAAATGACTTGGTTAGTTTGAAGGAAACAATGTGATTTGGTTTCAAATAAGTACTTTGTTCGGGTTAGAGAAGCCTCTTTGTGATAGTGATAATAACAAATATGAGATTACGGTTTGGTAATGATCATGATCATGCTTAAAA
This sequence comes from Plectropomus leopardus, assembly GCF_026936395.1. NCBI lineage: Eukaryota > Metazoa > Chordata > Actinopteri > Perciformes > Serranidae > Plectropomus > Plectropomus leopardus. Next base: position 16,437,304 of record NC_142181.1, on the reverse strand, counting down.
AAAACAACTCAACACTTTTTTACTTCCTGTTTAGGGCAGGAATGTTGCACTGTTATGCCACCTTGTGATTCTATAGAAATGGTATGATCAGGGAATGGGGGGGACAAAGTTGTTTCGCCTTTAAGCGGGCATCAGAGGTAGCAAAACGGCTAGATAGAGGTCTGTGTAAAAGGGACAGCGAGAAGGACTGTGGGTAGGATGGATGGGACGTTTTGATGGCATATTATTTGTGCGACCCACTGCTGGGAGATGAGAAATTAGCCAGCAGTAGTTAGCAGCTAACGCAAAGGAAAGGAACAGTATTTAAAATTTGAGTTCCAGAAGCTTTTGAAGCAGAGGGCGGATCAGCTGCCATGTAACAAAGACAATAAATGATAGTATTTGACATATTGTGCCATTGTTATTGTTTTGAAAGCACTACCAATGTGTTTGTTATATGTCACACTAAATGCAAACACTGTTGTGTTAAACCTCATGGTACTTATGCTTCCATGATGCTGGCATGCTGCCTAAAATCACACACTGGAGTGGCGTGATGTTGCCAGTGTTTGGTTCTGTGTGAGAATGCAAAGACGGCGTTAAAAAGGGACTTTATCGCTGCTCTATAGTGTGATGCCATATATTACTCTAGACCAGGCATGTCAAACCGGTCCACAGGGGGGCCGGTGTGGCTGCAGGTTTTGTTTCCAACCAAGTAGCAGCACACCAGACTTGACTCATTTAATCAACTGATCTCCGTCTTCAGACAGTTGATTGGTCAAACTGTGTGCTCTTGGTTGGTTGGCACAAAAACCTGCAGCCACACCGGCCCCCCTGTGGACCAGTTTGACATGCCTGCTCTAGACCATATACCACTCATACTGAAACCATCAACACAATGTCTTTTCTGCAAACACATCTCTAACACTCAATCTTCAGTGTGAATTAACTATGACAAATGATTGTTGTCAATGAAAGCTTATAAAAAAGCATCAGATACAGTTATAACCGTCGCAAATATATGGTTGCTGACTTGTGAACCTTGCAAACAGTACTTGTAAAGGTTAGTTTTATAGTGAACTGAACATAACAGTTTGGACCAACAACAGACTGAACGTACCACTGAACTAAATCAGAATCAGCACTGAACGTGATGCGTTCACTTACTGAGTGCGTTTAAAAGGACATGGATAAACCATTATGGTTGGGTTTTTGGAGTAGCACGTTCATGTGTCTGAGCATGTACACATCATATATTGTTTGAGAAACCTGACTGCAGTATCTACAAGAAACTGGGATTTATACTGGGAACATGAATAACCCATTTTCTCTGTGCTTATTTAAACACCACATCCAGAATATGATCATAACTGGGATAAGCCTCATCAAGAGGTTATTCATGCACATGTAACCGCACTCACTAAAGAGAAGCAAATTTGAACAGGGATATGTTTACCTAGCTTAGAATAAAGGGAACAAAGTGCATACTCAGTGACTATGAATCACCAAACTGTGCTGAACATAATCACTCTTATAAGCAAATTATTCTAAATATACACTTCCAGAAAAGAAATATGACGGAATATTACCAAAAACCTATAACATCATCAGATATCATCAGTCATGATGTCAAATAGACAACTAGGTCAGTATGTAAGAGTCAGGAGTTGAATGGCCCATTTACTTTTTCCAACATGGAAAATCAGTCATCTTGCCCAGATTATTCAAGCTCACACAGGATCATTATGACTTGGCATTGCTCTCAATCTGTTGTGCTTCATGTAATGAAGCTGTCCCGTCAGCTTTTCCATCTCTGTCCAGTCATGTGAGACAGGTGATGTCATCAGTGTTGTAGAAATCTCAGAGCAGTGACTCACCTTACATGCATGTACACAAACAACACACCGACTACTTTATTTCCGCTTGCGACCCATTATGGTGTTTGGATTCTGGGCCAAGTGAGTTTTCTTCCTCTCTGCCCATCTGCCAGATGGCTTCGCTGACACACACACCCCCAGTAAGGTGTGTATTAACGAAAGCAAAGCCTGCCCTGTCAGGTGAGCATCAGCTCTGCTGGTCTGATTGTGGGACACATGTATGACGTGCAGAGCGAACCCTCAGGGGTAAATTTACAGCATTTAAAAGATCTTACCTTCTTCTCCTCTCTTTCTGGTGAAGGCGTCTTTGCCTCAAAAAACTAAAAGAAAAGACTCAGTATATATACTTCTGAGCAAACACTTGTCAAACATAAATTTCATTTTGTCTGAGTAAGAAGAGCATGCATCATACAGTTTATCTCCTCTTGAAGAGGGACGGGATAGATTTTGAACCACCTGAGTTACTGCTGTTGCTTTGCTACAGGCCAAGCTGAATAGCAGCCTTTGAAATGCTAAAAATGCTCACTAAAACAAGTTTGAGGTGAGTAGTTTTCACATGAATCTGATTGGTGGAGGGCTGCATACATACAGGAGAAGTGTGGTCCAATTAAGAGTTTTGAAGTTGGGTGTTTTGCTCAAGAGGTGATATTTCTACATTTTGTGTCTTTTAAACCAAGTTTGAGATCTCATCTAACCCAATAAATACAACAAGCTTGTATCTGCAGTTTGTGTTTCATTTATATGTGTGCATGCACTCCATATAACAGCTGCTCTGTCAGCTTCCTCTCGTGGCACATGGAGTTCTGTATTTCTATGTCCCACGTACCTGAATGTTTCCTTTATGAGGTCAAGATCAAATTGAGGACATGTAGCAATACTGTCCACGGCACAACATGCTACAAACATCGACCAAAGTCTCAATTACCTGCTATCTGAAACACATTCAGCCCATCTTTATGTCTGTTTTATGACTAACTAATAACAATATAAATCTAGACTATTTTGCTGACTTCAATAACTTTGGCCACAACCAAGGTGGCCACTAAGGTTGCTAGATGTTGATATTTGGTTGAATTTAGGTTCTGATATTCCAACGTCAAATGCTGGCATCAGTTTGAGGCGGAATACTGACCACAGATGATGCTGATATTTTGTTTGTTTAACAGGTGTTAAGTAACCAAAATCTAATGTTAATCATAAGATATGGACAACAAAATATCTGCAAAAGATAAAGTTGAAATCTGCACAACATGAAATTCTAACATCCTTAGACATTTAAAATATCATCAATACAATTTTCATTCCAACCCTAATTTTACATCAGTCTGATATGAGAGTCAAACGTCTTTCTGATGTTGCAATCACGTCGGTGCTGATGCGCATCAATGCCAGCAGGGAAGTGACGATGATGATCAATGGAAAATCATAGTGTGAGTGTAGCAGAAGTATAGGAGCGTCATACGTCAGCAAACTGACTAATATCTAATTAAAGTTTGCTTACAGTAGTAATTCTAAACTACTGATCATACAAGACCAAATAGGCTGATGAGAAAAACATCTGATGCACTGAATTAAGCAAAAGCATCTTCTATTTGTCATTATTCAGTTTTCATTTGTAAAAAAAAAAGTTACTTCCTGCTTCAAAAATTACATATCTGTACTGTGAGGCCACTTTGCCTGTATGATAATGAATGAAATCTATTGGACATATTATACATGCTACATAGAATTTTAATGTTTCTAAATTATCTATATCTATATCTATATATATCTATATATATATATACATATATAGCTATTTAGCCACTTAGCCACCTATCTAGATTGTGTTCCCTTGAAACACAATGTAACTTAAATTTCCATTCACAGAGATGAGGTTAGATAAAGTTTCATTGCATCTCTAAATGTTTTTTTCCCTTTAGTTTAATTTAGGGGGGATGGTAAATGTAGAAATATGACACTGAGTGGTTATGACAAACATACTGTAATTTCATGAAAGTTATATACAGTAACTAGTACACTACGTGAGAAGCTATACGCTCTCATGTGATGCAGACTCAAATCAAGAGATTGTGGTCGTGAGTCACTGTCGTTAGTTCTTTGATGGTACCTTTCCTCATCATGTGAGTCTGTGTTACTGTGGTTTGACACTGAAGAACATGCACGCTGGCTCGCTGCAGCATCACAAACAAGGGGGGGAAATGAACTGTGAAGTGGTGGGAAACAAAGTGTATTATCAGGGCTGGAAACTTCTCTGTAATTTCCTGGTTTCTTGTACAGACTTCAAACTGAAATAAAGTGGCTAACAATATACATCTATTCTAAGATGGTACACTGCTGTTCAGATTTTTAAAAAAAGTTGAAATCTCAGCTCATGATGTCATAATCACAGCGCATAAGCAGTCACAAGCAGCTGACATGTACAAGTCATCAAACATCTACTAGGCCACACACATTTCCGGTCTATAGACAGACATGTACATGCATTCAGTTTTATATTTTGAGGCCCAGGAAAGTTAAATCAATATTTCTTAACATGAGCTGTTCCCTCTGAATGCCAGAAACCAAACCAACCAAACTTGTGATGTCTTCAAGTACAAAGTTTGGAGCTGCTCAATAGACAATACATGGGAGCCTGATTTGTGGATCCACAGGATGTTTTGTTTTGTTTTGTTTTTCTTTTTTAAGCCCAAATGAGCTTTATAAAGTATTCTCAGTTCTGAAAGAAAAAAAAAACCATTTAGACTGCAACATCTTGCTATCAACAACACTCACTTCCTGCTACAACTGGCAGTTGATTCTGTGACATATGAGAAATCAGCAAATTTGTAAATTTCTGTCGTCATGCTCAGTCATAACTGTAATTTTTAAACGTATACAGTTAAACATGGTGGTCCAACCTGATGTTTCTGCTGTGCTCTTGCCCATTTATTAAAGGCTTTTTAACTTTTTTCATACAAGTGTGCCTTGTTTAGCCTGTTTTTGATACGTAATTATGTGAAGTAGCACTCCTTGGCAAACCTACCCTTGCTTGTTTGGAGTCTGTACTTTTTGCTCTTACAGTATATTGCACTGGCTTTGAAGGGAAAAATCCACACATATTGAAATTTGTATGTCTTCATGTTGCAAATAAAGCTGCACTATGGAATTTTTTGACCATTTTTAACACACAAACTGCTAGAAAAAACTATAGGTTAGAGAAGTAGTATATAGTATGTTTATATATATATATATATATATATATATATATATATATATGTGTGTGTGTGTGTATGTATGTGTGTGTGTGTGTGTGTGTGTGTGTGTGTGTGTGTTTATATGTTTATATATATACTATATATAGTATATATTATATATTTTTGTTTATATTATAGTACAAAACGTTACAGTCAAGTGTAGTGAAGTGTAGCACTTAACAGTACAGTACAGTGCAGTTTAGGCAGTTAATACTTGCAGTACTTTTACCACTAAAGCTTAATTTAAATCCTAAATACAAGCGTATTAAGGTTAATTTAATACAAATAAAGGCTATGTTTGATAGTTGGTTCTGCACGGTGGTGCAGTGGTTAACACTGTCACTTCATAGGTTCTGTGTGGAGTTGTGTTCTCCCCCTGGCACCGTGGGTTTTCAGGTTCTCTGTCTGGTTCCTACAGTGCAGAGACATACAGGTTGGATTAACTGGGGACTGTAAAATAGCCCGAAGGTGTGAATGTAGACGTGAATGATTGTCTGGATCTATGCGTCAGCCCTGTCCAGGTGTTAGCTCAGAAAGGCTCCAGCTGTGACCCTGAAGAGGATAAGCAGTTAGGGATAATGATTAAATGATCGATTATTAATTAAAAATGTTTCAGCTCTGTTTCTGTAAACTGAGTCCGACAGTATCCATGAACTTACTCTCTAGCACATTTATCATCACATCATATTCAACCTTTACAGTATGGAAACACAAATAATCACAAGGAGTGATTTTAGTCACGTACTGTAACATTTTCTCTGCTCAACAAGAACATGGGGTTATATTGGGTAAGCAGGTCAACAGTCATCCGGGCCTTCTCGCCCACATCACCACTTTATTCCTGTGAATCATCCAGGATTTGTGTGCTCATGACATCATGAGAAAGCCTTTATTCCCTTCATTGCACTTTTGGGAGCGACCTTGTGGTCACAATACCTCTTTTTTTCCACATCATAGATGAGCGTAATACTAGTATGAGTACCAAGTGTCCTCCCTAATCCTCATATTATGAAAACTTTTCCATTTGACAATTGAATCTTTCCATTTGACTGCAAATATTTTAGATTATTTACATTGCCAAATACACTGGCCTCCATCCACTATGATCATGATATTTTTAGTGAGTGGAAATAGTGCCAGCTGCAATTAAGAAAATAATGATGAAAATACACTGATCTGCTTGGTTACACAGTTGGCAGCCCGATGGGCAAAAACAAAACTGTTGTGATAGATTTATTTTGTATGTTGCATTTTAATTCCATCTTTTTTCTGGAGGCACGCATAATGCACACTCTACAGAAACAAATTTTCCTCTTGGGGAGAGTAAAATCAACCTATCCATCTGTTGATTGTTGAATGTTGTAGTGATTTGTAAGATCTGTAAGAGCTGACCAACTGAAAAAGGAGAATAGAGCGGAAACAAACACTGAAATAAACTGTCAAGGACACAAGAGCTGGCAGTGATAATAAAAACCTCTCAGAGGGAATAAACTGAAAATTCTCAGTCAATTTAGATTTCCATGTTATGTTACATTACACCTCTCTCCACAACATTTATCTGACAGCTAGCAGAAGTTGGTAGTAATTTACAGAATAAGATTTTACAATATTATACCTGCGACCAGCTCATAAATAGTATGCATTGTTTGAGATTAAACCAAACATTTTGGCTTATGACTCCTGGTATAAAAAGCCATGTCTAGTTGGGGACCCTTGCAGAAAAAAGTAAGGCCTGCACACTTAATCCATGCCACAAAAGTTTAATGAAGACAACATCTCAATACTATTTGGATCTTCATCAGATCAAAATGTTAAAAAAGATAAAAACCCACCTGGTTTAATCTTTTACAGCATTTTGACATTGCCTTCGTTAAACTTATGTTGGTAAGTGTGCAGGTGTTATTTGTCTATTTCTTTAAATATAATTTACAAATTCATTCATATAATACTCAACAGGTCAATCAGCTTCACTTTCAGTTTTACAAAATAAAACACGGCCAGTATTCTCTCAGATATCGTGGTATATGGAATGCTAAAGTGCATGTTATCAAGAACTCATTATGTTTCGAAAATTAAAAAAAGAAAATGTATACTAGTTAGGGATCTTTGTCATATCTTAGTCAGTTAATTAGTTCCACTACAGACAATTCACCTTTGAACTGAACTGCAAAAACTTACCCCTTCACTTTATCACTTGACAAATGACTATTTCTCAGCTGTTAAGGAAACAGAATACTAGCGCTCACAGATAAGTAAGTACACTTAATAAATACTTATCTGTTAGTGCTAGAGTTTGTATTTATCTTGCCACAGATGTGCAACGGTGTTTAAGACGTGCTTTTTTTCACCATTTCTCAGCAGTATCTGGTGCATTTGAATGATTTTCGGGCTTCACAGAATCAAATAAATTCCAGATTGACCTTACGCTGACAGCTCTGAGAAATAGTGCATTCCTTTAAGCCTGTCAAGCACCAGCATGAAGGGTCCCAGCTGCTGTCCTCCCGCTGTGCACTCAGCTCTGCTCAAACCCGCATAGCACACATTCCTCACTGACTCACCAAACTTGTGTGTGTGTGTGTTTTCATCTCTCTACCTCTTTGAGTCTAGACCTCTTCCCTCACTCACTCACACAGCAGAGGCCTGTGTGTGAGTTGTATGTAATATAAACAAGTCAGTGACTCAGAGTCCATTATATAATACGGTCTGCTCAACCACTACTTTAAACCGTCAGTCAAAACATTCAGTCCACCCTGTTTCTGTCAAGAGGACCCTCATCAATGGCTGAGGTTCATACTGAATCAAGAAACGTGTCTTTTTCATGTTGTGTATACCTTTAAACGCAAAATGTAATCATGCTGGCTTCATTGTTTTAACACACAAGCCACCATGGAGATAAAAGGTTTGTTTTCTCAATATGTCCACACACACACACACACACACAAACACACACACACACACACATACACACACACACACAAACACAGACCAATGCATCATTTCCTGCCACAAACTGAAAACAGGTTTCACCTGCTGATGTCATCAGACCTCGCCTTTCTCAAACTTAAGCAATGCCAGGCCACACCCAAGAACATGTCTCCAGGCTTCTCATACACACACACACACACACACACACACACACACACACACACACACACGCGCGCTAAGAAATGTATATTAATGTAATGTCAGAGGTTGGTTTTAAATGTCAGGAGATGCTTTGATCACTGACATTTTCTCTGCCAACTATAAGCACTTCAGTGCGTGTGTTATGTTATTTCGTTTGAATTCTGCATGTCGCTCATTATGCAACTGTCCTAGGTAGCTTATCTTGTAACACATAACAACAATGATGAATTTCAGGTTGTCTTTTGTATTACAGTGTGTGTGCGTAAGTAGACCTTTTTGTGTAAATGACAACATGCACGTAGGTGTTGAAATCTCAGCATTTTGACCCAGTTAGCACCACAAAGAAGGTGTTGGCACTTTTAATGCCTTGATGACAGACTGAAGACAGCCCATAGAAAAGGAAGGTCCCGGACTTTAAAAAAAAAATAATAATTTTGCCGGGCTAGGTTGTCAGCCAAGTTTTACTCCCAAATGCAGTTTGTGGCACAGTTATTCGAGATCCATGACAAAGCCACAAGACCAGATGGAGAATTCAGCAGTTGACAGTCATGCTCTTATGCTAAAAAAAAAATGCATTTGCAGTATGCACACTAGAAACCATTGGTGGAAGAAGTATTCAGATCATTCACTTAAATAAAAGTACAAACACCACACTGTGAAAATACACACTACTTAACTCATGTATTAACCTTACTATTTAAAGCGTGCAAATATTATTAGTTTTATATACTAAAAGTATAAAAGTAAAGCTGCTCTTGCAGTAAAATATTCCCTGTTAGTGTTTCACTATTATATCTGATGTTTCTTGAGTAATATCACTGCTGTTATTACTAATATTAATGCCTATGTTGCATTTCGTAACTGTAGATGTTAAAGGTTATGCTAATTTTAAATCCTTTATATGCTGTTAGGTTGTTTAATTTACAGCACTACATCATAATCTATAAGATCATCATATGTTTGTAGTGTGGCTGTCCTGTGAGAGTCACATATCTGTAAAAAGTCTACTTCTCATGGTGGCAGGAAATACAGCCCAGTTTTCATCTTTGAGCGGGTGAATTTTCCAGCTGATCTACGTGGATTTCAAAGTTTATTTAACCTCAGCAGTAGGAGATTTTTCTCAACATATAAAGAACACTTCATCCTCGAGTTCATGAGAAACATCTTGAGATAAATGTTTTTCACTGAACAGGAAGGGGATGAAAAATTATTATCTGAAAAGTAAGTGAAGATTTTAAAAAAAATGCAGCAAAGTGAAAAGTAAAATATCTCCCTTCGAGATGTAGTGGAATAATAGTGTAAAGATGCATAAAATGGATTTTCTCAAGTAAAGTACAAGTTCACACTGAAAGTCTGAAATCTGTAACTTTCCACATGATCAAACAACAAGGAAAAGATGACAAAGCATCTGTGCATTTATCAATTTGAAATGATGAAGTTAAACTGCACTGTCACTGTCACCTGAGAGGTAAAACTTGAAAAACCTGATCATCTTTTCTTGAAATATGCAAATCGTCTTTTGTTTGAATTCAGCGGTGCATTAAATGACAAAGATGTGGAGAGAGTCTGTTTGCTTTTGAGTCATTATACATTTTGATTTCTATTACAGCCTAAAATAACTTCCTGCCTGAAACTTTAACCCTGCCTGATACTGATGTAACAGAAACAAACTAGCATTAGCTCAGCGTTGACACATGATGACTGGTATTATCTTAATAAGAAGGAGCCAGTTGAATAACACCAGCATAGATAATTATGTTGGGCTACAAAGAACTATAATGGGTTTTGTAATTAAAGTTAAGCTCTGTAAAACCACACAAATACCACATAATGTCATTTATCTGTGGGCTATATTTATTCATCATTTGCCATTGCCATGTCATTAAGGCATCTGCATATTTCAAGCCAACCTCTGCTCATATATTATCCTGTGTGCCAAAGTTTTTCTGCACGTGGACTCTGTTGAACATGAGCTCTTAGAAATAAATGACTTTAGTGAACAGTAACTACCCCTAAATGTGTATTTCCTTCCATTTTGATTTGAAAAGAGGATCTGGAATGTGACATATGAACATGATATTGTGTTTTTAAAATCTATGTGAAAACACACACACACACACACACACACACACACACACACACACACACACACACACACACACACACACACACACACACACTTTCCCATTACATCTTTACACCATCATACTGTTTCACACATTTTACAAGAGAGCCTTTCAAATGTGAGGAGAGAGTAGCCAGTATGTGTATGTGAGAGAGATTGTGTGTCAGTTACTGCTCTGTGTTTGAGTGTGTGTATACCTCTGTGTGTGCGTGTCAATAGTGGTGCAGTGGGAAATACAAAGTGTAAGTGAGAGAGAAGAAGACAGCTGAAGGACTGGACAGAGAAGTTTCAATGTCTTTCAGCACTCTCTTTCCAATGTAGCCTAATGTTAGTGATTCATTTATTTATATGTCCTATTCACATTTGATTTTGTGCCGATACAAATATGTAAAGTGTATATCAAAAGGGAACCAATAATACATTAATATTTGTATTTGGTTTGGTTTGTATGTATGGTATGTATAATACAACAATAATAATTTATGTAATCTTTTACATTAGCTGTACATGTTTGCTTTATGTCTTCATCCTCTGTCTTCCAACACAGTCACAGCCAAAACAATCAGAATATATCTGTCACATACCTAATGTATACTTTAGATTTTCTCTATAATGTGATTTTGTGCGGGGAGTGGGGAAGGATGGGAATGATTTTAATCTGTAAAGCACTTTGTGTTACTTTTTTTGTATGAAAAGCGCTTTATAAATAAAGTTTGATTTGATTTGATTTGATTATAATATCAGAGACTTTTCCAGCATTCCTTCCACTCGCTATCAACGCCGGTGTCCTCGGCCAGTTCAGCATTTGAGGTCACAGTCAAGCCCATCCTCTTGCTATAAACCCAGCTGGATTTCTAAAGTCATAAATTTAAAATATAAGCCAGTGTCATGGTTGATGCCAAATTATCTGGTCTTAAAAAAAAACATCTTTGGCACACTACCTGATGCTGCCCTCTGTGTCACTACCCAGGCCCCATCTTGTTCCTGTTGTTTTTGAATTTATATTTTTATTATTATTTGATTATAAGTATTTTTTTTTATAATTACTTAGCAGTTTTTAATTTATTTTATTCTATTTTAGCAATTTAATTCATGAATTAGATTATTATCTATATTTAATTCTACATCTTTATTGTTATATACCTTTTTATTTCAATAATCTATTTTCTGTTTTGTTTTTTTTTCTATTTTACTCTTTTTTTATTAATTTAATTATTTATTACATTTAATTTTTCTAGTTTGTCTTTATATGCTTCATGACCTATAAACAGGGTGACATTAGGGAATAAGGGAATGAAGATTTGGATATGCTTTGTTTCTTCTCATACTGATTGCAATGTACTGACTGTTGAATGACGCTGAAAAAAATCAGTAAAGACTTGGAATAATAATAATAAAAAACATTTCACAACTTAAATTATTAATCCTTATTGTCTTGCTGGCTGCTCCTGATTTTCAGAGTTTAGAAACTTTAAAACTGATCATAATCAGTTTAAAACTAATCCAGACATACTGTTAATAATTGACTATCAAGACGACAAGGTTGAGCTCAGTCGACACAGTTTAGGGTGGAAAAGGGACAAATAAAATGAAAAAAAAATTTTTAAAAAATCAAAATGGATATACAACCACTGGTCTGTCAACCAGCTGTAGCGCATGTGTGAGCACTGAAATAGAAACTCTGAGGGGCCCAAATGGACAAAAATGCAAACTCTCTGTGTCAGTTAAATGCGTGTGATTACAACTGTAGCCAAGACACATCTGTGAAACTCCCTCATTCTGATCTCTCCCTCATTGTGTGTATATGTGTGTGTGTTGTTCCTGCAGTGCAGCCAGGAACATACTTTTCCTTTTAAAGAAACAGTCAGAGTTTAAGAGAAAGCGCAAGGCAGAGTACTTCCATGGCATACAGATGTAAAGGTAGGGGCCAATGCGAGTGAATACGGGTTGGAGACACAGCGTTGTTATCAGCTTAGTCTGGCCTGCAGTCAAACAGGAGGATAAGAGAAGATAGTGGCACAACATCAAAGAGGCAGTCTTGCATGATGACGTACACGGTGATGATCATTGAACTCCAAATATTCACACTGCTGTTAATAAAACAATATGACAAGAATCCCGAGGTCACACTCAAACATTTTGCTTACATAACCTTCTAGTTATGTAGGTTACAGTAATTATATGCGCTGTGTCACCACCATGCATAGATGACAGTAAACAATATGTTGTGTCCTACTTTCCTGCGTCGTGCTTTGGTGTGAAGACTCCTGTTACACATTAAGGTGCTCGACTGCACTTTTTATGGAGTTTCCTCTTCACACACAGAGGGACATTACACCAGGAAAGTCCACCTTTACTCAGCTTTTTTTATTGTGCCTTTTAAAAGAAATTCAGTAAAGGTCTTATCTTACTCAAGGCTCCTGGATGGTTTCCCAAAGTATTATCTTTGCTCTTAAAGGTGCCGTGAGTCTTCAACCTGTAAGTCATCTGTAAGACTTTGCTATTTCCATTCACCACTCTAAAACCAGAGCAACAGGGCAAACCTAAAACATGGTAATATTTTTCTTCAGCTATGCAGCAGCAAGCGTCCTCTTCTGACAGGGTCAAAGGATGATAAATGAAGGTGAAATACCCCGAAACCAGTTAAGTGGACTAAAATTTTACTAAGCAATCCAATTCAAAGACACTTTCTTAACATTATATTTACGATCAAACAAGCAATTACTAAATATAGTAAGATTTTTTTTCATTAATTATTAATTTAAAAATAAAGAAGAAACATGAAGCAATGAAACATTTTTGTATGAAAGTCATACATTCTCCTGGCAGCACCACAAGAGCAATTTTACGAGCGTTTGAGTGAACACGTCTTTAGGGCGGAAAGGAAAGACAGGAATTTCTGGGGAAATTATTTGTTTATTTTTTAAATATGTTTTTAACATTCACTAAGAAAATGGACTCGTGTTTTCTGTTTTTTTTTTAATTATTACAAGTAAACAAAAAATGTTTTTTTCGTCTGGAGGAAAAACAATTAGATCCTTGAAAAAATGTTAAAATGCTACTGTAGATGGTTTTAAATATGAAGCATTTCTTACTGACGTTAATTTAAATGTCAGTTGGGCGGGGGTGGGGGGTGGCAAATGATTTGAATAAACTCATATTCCTGTTATTGCAGCCTTAAAATGATTCATTTTGAAATCGCCCTCCCACAGTCTGCATATCAGGAAGATAATCAAAGTTTTACTGGAAAGCTGTCAGAAAACATTTAAGAATATTAATCTCTTTTTCCTCAGCTCTCTTTGTCTCCTCCAACTCACAGGCAAAAAAATCTTAATCCCAGGGGTCTTTTTTTTAGGCTGCACAGAGTATCAAATTTAAGCATTTATAAGGAAATTTCATAAAAATAGGTTTCTGAAACTTAACAATCTCCCTCTACAACGTGACAATTATAGCACTGCTGATGTATAATTTTAATATTCTTTTGCTTTTTAAGGGATGTTTTTCACCTATCATCTAATTTAAAGGCAGTTTATAAAGTGTAAGGGCAGTTTCGCCCCCGAGCCGGAGCTCATTTTCTGGCAATTACAGCAGCCTGCAGTTCAGAACATTTTGTTTCATTTGTTTCATTTTCCGACTGTGGCTTCCCGTCTATCCCTGCCCCCTCATTCTTCCCTCTGCTGCTGGTGCTCTGGAGGAGGGGGAAAAGTCCCAAGTTTTGAGAAATAAAAGAATTTCAGAGAATTTATTAAGAGTCTCAGTGGGAGGTGACACATATACTGAAGGGCTAACAAAATAAACAGTTGTAGAATACAGAAAGTTAAAAGTAAAATAAACCAACGTGCAAAGTCTGTTTTACTGCTTCATATTCTATAACAGCAGCATTGCTCAATACTAAAGGGTTTCTGATAAGAGGGATGAAAGGTTGGAGTTTTGAAAACTCTCGCAATACACATGAGGCCAGTGATTTCCTATAACCGGGACAATGTCTTTCCTGGCTCAACACAGAAAAGGAAAGCTTACAACTTCTACATCCGATATGCTCTCCTGTTTCTGGGCTCAAAAACAGACGATGTGTGAGAGAGAGAGTAATTTTCCGATCAGTTATAATCAATACTTCCTGGTGCTTTAGTTTCTCGTAGCTCTTTGTGGAGTCAGTTCTGCTTACTCTGTCAACATGGCCTCAAGCACAGTTTAGTTTTTATTCTCTTTATTTTTTATGTTCTTGTTATGCCTTTAATTGAGAGGACAGAGTAAACGTGAAAGGGGGAGAGAGAGGGGATGACATGCGGCAAAGGGCCGAGGCCAGAATCAAACCTGAGGTCACAGCCTCTGTTCATGGGGCGTCCGCTCTATCCACTGAGCCACCAGGAGCCCCTCTCAAAAAAATGTAATGAATGACTTTTTATTGGACTGTAATTCAAATCCTTGTTACTGCACTATATGTGAAACTCTCAATGTCACTTTTGCTACTTTTTGTTTTTACCCCCGCCCCAGTGGCTGAGATTTGTTATTTTTCTCAGCACAGCACTGAAATCTAGCCATGTCCTTCAAGTTTTGGCAAAAGAACACCATGATTAAATAGTCCCAAACATAAAACCCCCCCAAAAACATCTGCTGAGTTCTTGCAGCTTAACGTGGTGCCCAGTGGACACAGGATGAAACCTGGAAAACAGCCACAGAGCCAGCCTGCTTTATTTGTGGTAGAGAATCACAGTGATCAGCCACAGGGGCAAACACAGCGGGAAAACACCTCCACACCGAGTGAGTCAGAAAGCAGCGGCGGACGCAGATATCTCCTAACACACTGTGGCGACCTTGAACTAAACCTGCAACAAACACACACACACACACAGGGGTGGGTCACCAACTCGCTGATGAAGCATTAACTATGCCAACATGCTGAGGTTTTTAAAGAGTAGCTCAGAATTTGAAACATACTTGCTCAGAGAAAGTCAGGCTGGCTGATGTTTTTTTTATGAATGTAAGCACTCGGAGGGATGGAAACAACCAGATTAACTAGATTATTGTTGTATTTGCAGGAAAGGTTGAGGTTAGGATTAGGACTTTCAGGAAGCAACGCCTTACAAACGTAAGGAACAGAATTCATAATTTGTGTGCAGAATTATGATGACTATATGAGCTTTATATACACGTATCCAACTTCTCGTAAGGACTTCTCCCTAGAACAAATGTTAAACCACAATAGAGAACACAATAAATGAGTCCTAAAACCCGGCATAAAACCCGGTCCTTATCTGTTAGCGTTTCAGCATCTCCAGTTACCTCGTCTCAATTTTTTTTTTAATGGGTTTTTCGGTAGAAATAAGGTCTGTGATTAACACAAGTTTAAGAGACTTTCATAAAAAAGTACGGTTGCCGAAGTGTGAACATCATCAACCAAAACCGAGCCGAACACGGCTTTACGGCCTCGTAGTGGTGGCGACACTATTGGAGTGTAGTTTTGTTTTTACTTCTGGCAATTGAATTAATGCTTAAAAATCCTGGAAGTGGTGTTCATTTGTGAAGATTATCTTGCTAAACAAAATGTGTAAGTGTAATAAATGTCCGTTTAGGACAGACAATATTTTCTGTACTAATCCAAAATCCAATTAAAAAATCCCATAGGATTTTTGACGAGGGATTCAGGGCAACATTAACTTCTGGGCTGGCCGACAGAAAAATGTTATCTTTGGGGCATTAAATTGAAGCCAAATAATCTCAGGTGACTATATTAGAACATTACACAAAGCAAACAGAACAGTACACAAAGTAGTACATGTTGTGCAAAGAAAGACCATTTTAAATGCTTTAATTATGACTTGTAGCTGTCGCAAAACTAGCTCCATCTTGCAACACGATGGATAATGTTCAGTTGCACAAGAAGTTGAATATAATCAGCCAGTCCTCACTTACTTTCTGTTTTGATCTCTCTGTCCAACTTAACAAGTAAAGTACTATAGTCAGGATTTATTGCCACATGGCTGCTGCATCCACAAGACGGGGCCTGTTAAGCTGCCTAAGAAGAGATTTTTTTTTACTTTCTGTTGTATTTTTCTGACTGACCACGGAGTAAAAAGTTTGGATTTGTCTCTAGATCAGAAGTTAAAATCAATCTCATGACAGATTTAGATTTGTTTTGTGCCAAAGTCCTTCACAATGAGTGTGAAGGATGATGCCATTAAACTGATGTGAGATTTTTTTTTTTTTTAAATAAAGTGCCTGTTTGTTCCTGAGGGGGAAAAACTTCACACCGAGAAATTTGTTTGGGATGTGAATGAGAAATGTATAACTCAGTGGAGAAAACACCCCTTTGGAATAGAAACACACACACACACGCACACACACACATACACAGTCAAGATTTCACTCTCTTACAAGAATCCACCACTCCCCTGAGGCAAAATAACAACTCTGGAAAACACAAGCATTAATTGTGGCATTATCCTCTAAATTGCTGTTGCAGCTGTCATGGGTAAAAATTCTGCACATCATTTGAATTATTGCTGTTTCTATTTGAACATCTGTCTTTTGACAGCGTTTGGCCCACAGCAGAAATTCCTCCAAAACTACTCACACTTCCATAATGACAGGGGAAGCAGGACAGCTATTTCCTCATTACCAATAAGCTTTGCAAACAAAATATATACAGCATAAAATTTACTAGTCTGATACATTACATTCGTACATTTTGTCCTTGTGTTGCAATTCCTTCTGGCCAAGGAATTGCAACACTGTTGATTACTTTGCTCAAAACATACATTACAGTAAAAAAAATATAAATTTCAAGCCCAACTTGGTTTTTGTAAGAGGTTTATCTGTGAACGCCTAGCCCTCTCTTTCTGGACAATGGGTTTGTGTGTCTGTATTTGTTTTGCAAACTGGCCCCTTTTTTTTTTTTTTGCTTTTGCTTTTGAGTGTTTAGCCGTATCAGGCCTGATCCCGCCTTGAGACAAAACCCTGAAGAAACAAGTCCAACCAGTCATGCTGATGTGTGCCACAGGCTATACCTTTGTCCTGTGTAAATCTTTAACCCTCTGAGTTCACAGTCTGACATCTTCACATGGTCGTCCTCAGTGTGGAAAAATCTAGGCTGAAACTAAAGGTGACCTCTGACAATGGGTCGACAAGAGCTCATGCTTCAACATTCTGCAATGTTTTATTCATGTAGAGGTTATAACAGCCCTGACCCCCGAGGGACTGACTCACTTTTCTCAGTGAAACGAGGAAAAGGTACAGAAACAGGATGAAAGAATACACTGAAATATAGGAGAAAACACAACCTATTGCCCCGCAACATGTCTATATTATATTAATATAATACCAGACTAGATATTATCTTACATTTTTAATGTTGTAAGATCATAAACGTTGTCTTTCCCTGGTTTTAAAGGCTGCAGTCCAATACACTGACATTTTCTAACCAGACTGTTCTAGCTGTTCTATTATTTGTCTTCACCCACTGAGTCATTATATCCACACTTCTGATGATTGTAAAAAATCTCTGTGTAAATATTTTGTGAAAGCACCAATCGTCAACCATACAATATTGCTGAAACAACAATATTGAGGTATTTTGTAAAAAATGTTGGGATATTTGATTTTCTCCATATCGCACAGCACGAATACAACTCATTTAAGAAAATAAAAGTCATACACTAATCTTCTTATCACAATTAAGCCCCTTTTACGCCGCCTGTTCAAGGCAGGAATAGTACACTGTTATCCTGCCTTGCTGCTCTGTATAAAGGGTACAATCATGGAATGGGGGGACAGAGTTGACCTTTAAGCCGACAGCGGAGGTAGTAACAACGTCAAATCAACGTTTGCGTAAAGGGGGCTGCCAGCAGAACGGCACCACAGACAGGACAGGAGTGATGTTGTGACGACATGTTATGTGGGCAACCTGCCAACTCAAGGAAGAAGAAAAGTGTCAGAAAATCGGGGAAACAATGACGTTGGGGGTAAAATCAGTCACCATATAACAGGGACGGTAAGTGATTATATTACCATAATATGCCATTGTTATTGTTTTTTATTTTTGTTGGGCGGTTTTGGACAGCGCAAGTGTGAAATGGGGAGAGAGAGAGGGAATGACATGCAGCAAAGGGCCGAGGCTGGAGTTGAACTTGCGGCCACTGCAGTGAGGACACAGCCTCTATACATGGGGTGCATGCTCTATCCACTGAGCCACCAGGTGCCCCGCCATTGTTATTCTTTATCAAGTGATAACAACGTGCATGTGCATCACTAGAGGCAGACGCTGTTGTGTTAAACATCATGCACTTGTCATGTCCTTTTTTGCCTCTGCGATGCCAGCATGCTGTCTAAAATCACACACGTGGGTGGCTTAATGCCACCGTTTTTTGGATGTGTAATAATGCCAAGGCGGCTCACAGAAGGGACGTCGCAACGGCCCTACAGTTTGATGTGTTTACAAATGGCTTCTGTGTCATTTAGTCCAATAATGATGCCACTTGTAGTTTCATATATTACCATAATTTTAAAATAATATCACAACTAGTGATGATTAACCTGTAAAATCTGACAAGTAAAAATTTGGAAACTAAAAATATAAAATGGTTAGAAAATGTAACTGTAATTCTTAATTTATATTTACTTTATACCTAATTTAGAAGTTTAGACAAAATTTAGCTGCATTTACTTAATTTTGTGAAGTTGCTGCAACTTAAAAATTACCTTGTTCTTTTATAAGTGCTAGAAACTTTGGTAAACCAAGTAAGTCTGACTGAAC
Organism: Plectropomus leopardus; assembly: GCF_026936395.1. NCBI lineage: Eukaryota > Metazoa > Chordata > Actinopteri > Perciformes > Serranidae > Plectropomus > Plectropomus leopardus. The sequence continues at coordinate 16,418,209 of NC_142181.1, read as the reverse complement.
TTGATCGTCACAAAGAGGATATTGCCAGTGATGACATTGGGAGAGCTGCAAGTTTTGTTTTGTTGACATGCGTAAGAAAATAAAAATATGCAAGCAGAATACAGATAAATAGCACACTTAACATAGTTTACCATAGTTGCTATAAATCAAAAAGACTGATTTGAAACACTTGTCATTTTTAAGTTGCAACAACTTAAAAGACAAAAAAACAAGTAAATATACCTACATTTTAAATAAACGTAACAATTACATATAAAATAAACATAAATTAAGACTTATGGCTATATTTACTCACATTTTTTACGGCAAACAGTTTCCTAAAAAAAATTAAAGTAAAATAAATGATTTTGCGGTGCAACAAGAGGAAATCTTGAGAAAAAAAAAGAAAAAAAAAACTAGGAAAGAACAGAAACTAAATGAGATAAACGTGCAAAGCTACCAGGAAACAGGTTTTGTGTAATGTTTGATTTAAGGAAATAAAGGTCAGTATGAAGCTTGAGAAAGGAAAACACCGCATTAGGATTGCCAAATGACTGCTCCATGTTTTCTTTGTTGTTTGATAATGCTGACACATACACAAAAAATTCGGAGTAGTCATTATCTATTTTGACCCACGTGATTACTGGTAATGACGCTGAAATTGATTTTGCGTATCGACTGATGGACACATCGAGACAGGCAACTGTTACAACATGCGGGGATTTCTAGAAGTATCCAACAGCCTGCTATAATAAGCTGCCAAAGGGAAACAAGAGTGCGACTTTAAAATGATCTCCTTTGATTGAAGACTGGTTCCATTAAACCAAATGACACTCATAGTAACGTGTTACGTTTGCACGTCCGCAGTGCATTGTGTAGTGTGTGCTCAGTGCATGATTTCCAAAGTCCACAGTCCCTTTGATCCTACACAGAAACACCCTTATCTGCTACATGACATATATAAGATAAAGATGGAGACTGTGTACCTGTCTCTCTAAATATACTGGATGACTTTGGAAAGGCAGGTACTTTCCCCGGCCATAATGTCAACACAGGCTCACGGCCAACTTAAACCACTGACTCACTTTCTCTCCTCCCTCCTCGTGCTCCCGTCTTTCTCTCCCTGTCTCTCTCTCGCTCTCTCCTCCTGATGAATCACCTGATAAATTCAGCGGCATGAGCAGCTCAGCCTCATCACATTTCTGTGTCAGCCATGTTAACACCGCAAACCTGCTCCACGGCTGTTGCTAAGTGACTGTTGAACCCATGCCTGCTTATGTGTGCAATGTTTGGCATGTCACCATAGCAATGCTGTGGAGGGCAGGGTTAAATATTTGCGAAGTATCACTTATTAGAGGCAGAGGCTGGTCAAACTGTATCTGACAGGGGCTTTAGTTGGAACTGGGCCAGGGATAGAGGGAGAAAGGAGGGAGGGATGAGGGGTGCAATGTCCTATATCCTGAAGCCGGCAAATAAAACAATCAAAAGTAAAATCTCAGAAGGTTACAATCAATATATTCAATTCAAGGATGGTTAAAAAAAAAAAAAAAAAAAAGATTTAAGAACACAATATCGTCAATATACTATTTATCACCATCAGCATTGTGATCGGCATCAATTTTATTTCAGCATAATGGAAACCTCAGCAGCGCTCTGGGCATCTGCTTTATAAGCTGACCCCACCTGGCTGTCACCATGAGCCATATGACCATGAGTTGGCAGTTTAAAGCCATCCAGAGTGAGTCAGACTCCTAGAAAGTCCCCTTCTGTTTCCTTCCTATGTGTCTTTAGAAAGGAATCTTTGAGGGGTGAAAATATAATATAAATATAACAGCACAGTCAATGTAATTCCTCCTCAGCGTTATTGTAGAAATTGTATATTCATAATGGCAACTGCAGTTCAGCTATGAGCTGTTCTGAACAGTAGCACCGCAACACAGTTAAAACTGCCTTTTACAATTCATTACATTCAATTTCATACATTTTAAATCTATTCTGAGTATTCAGCAGGCAGATGAGTGCCGACTTATACAACATCATCAGATTCAGTGGTGAATGTGTTACACTTACTGAAGCACTGTACAATTTTGAGCTGCTTTACTTAAAGATTTTCATTTCGCATTACTCCAGAGTCCACTCTGCTACAATACAGAGAGAAATATTGTACTTTTTACTCTACTGCATTTATTAGTCAGCTAGAGTATAGACAAAATCTCAATGACTAACACTTCCTGGCAGACAACTGGCAATTATTTTGACTTGCACAGATATGTGTAAACATGCTTGTTTTTTCTATTGTCATTTTCAGCTGTAACTGCAACATTAAAAAATATATAGTTGAACAAGGTGGCCCGACCTAATTAACATTTCTGCTGTGGTATTTTATGCATTGTCTTGTTTTTCTAGTGTCTTTGATAAACCCAATCTTTGGTTTCATAAGTTAAAATAGAGGGTGCTCTAAAATGTATTTTAACCGCCTAAAAAAAATCAATATCAGTTTAGATGTAGTCTGGTTCTGAGATAACGACTCCAGTTCCCTGTCAGAAAGAACTGTCTGACGGCAAGGTAAATCATTGAAAATATTCTAAATATAGCATACACTCACGCTGATATTATTTTTTCTATACAATATGACACATACAATTTGCCACATAAAGTATGTGAATATGTATGTATAATATGTATTAACTAAGATTTGGACTACATACCGCTTGTAACATTTGTATTATTTGCATTACTGTTTACTACTTTTAGCCAATTTTGATTTTCTTAAACCATTGGTAAGCCAAGTTTACAGTGTATTTTTTAAACTAAAAAAAAAAACAAAAAAACAAGTAAATATACCTACATTTTAAATAAACGTAACAATTACATATAAAATAAACATAAATTAAGACTTATGGCTATATTTACTCACATTTTTTACGGCAAACAGTTTCCTAAAAAAAATTAAAGTAAAATAAATGATTTTGCAGTGCAACAAGAGGAAACCTTGAGAAAAAAAAAGAAGAAAAAAAACCAGGAAAGAACAGAAACTAAATGAGATAAACGTGCAAAGTTACCAGGAAACAGGTTTTGTGTCATGTTTGATTTAAGGAAATAAAGGTCTGTATGGTCACATTTGTATTATTTGCATTACTGTTAACTACTTTTAGCCAATTTTGATTTTCTTAAACCATTGGTAAGCCAAGTTTACAGTGTATTTTTTTTTAACTCAAAATGTAACATACAAACGCTTGCTAAAAATAGAGAAGTAATGTTTTTCTATACATCTTCAGCCACTGATCTAGTCTGATGATTGAGTTACATGTAAAAGCAGATGCTGCATGGTAGATAAGTGTAAACACAGGCCATTGCTGGTTAATGATCCATCTATACAGCTTAGTAACATTACACAGTCACAGTACACAGGCGTCATGCAGGCAAAATGTGGATGTTGGTATACTCTGTATGACGTTCTTCTCTTTATCTAAAGTTTTATAGTTAAGACAGAATATCATATCCATTTTTATGCATGCTACTTTGTAGCAAAACAAGAAAACTTTCAGCTTTTATCTATAATCTAAAAGTTTTTATCAGGCCTCATTACCCAAAATTACAGAAAGCATTCATTTCATTCTTCCAGAAGACGTCAAAGCAAAACAAATATGTCTATTTATTTTATGGAATAACAAGATTGTCACATTAAGGCTCATGTGTTTCGGGTGAATGAACGTAAGAAAATGAAATTATATACAATGAATAGTTGCTATTTAGGGCCCTGAGGTCAGGGCTTTACACCTGAGGAATAGTCCCTCTATACTATGTGGTCCCCAAATATTTACATGACACACTATTCAAATTGTAATGGAGATTTTCATAATGAGAAATGTTTAAGATTTTAAACACCTGCAGTTGTTAGGTTAGATCTCCTCTTTTTATGGATCAGTCATAGCTTTCTGACCTGGCTCCATTTCTCATCTTTAACATTTTCCCACAGTCTAATCACTTACTTACGTTTTGTTCTACAACACGCCTGACGCAGCGTTGAGCGATCAAGTCCTAACATGTTAGAAAGCTGCATGTACGCTGGCATGTCACTGAAGAAAAACCCCAGTGGAAAACCTGGCATTGAGCACTTAGTCACCAAGGAAAAAAAAAAACAACAACCTGGAAGCTATCGTCAGCAGGAATGCTGCTTTAAGCCTGTGTTTGTGTGAGCATGTGTGTGTGTGTGTGTGTGTGTGTGTGTGTGTGTGTGTGTGCCCCGCCCTGTTAGAGTGACTTTCCATGCAACTGAGGAAAGAGACAGAACAGAAACAAGTAGAGTGAGGTAACCACAACACACACAAGCTCACAAATACAGAAACACACACTATAAACATGCATGTCACTGCAGCCATTCGATCCCCTTCCCTCTCTGCCAATTTACTGGCATTTGGGCGAGAAAAAAAGTCTGAAAAAAGTACAGAACCAATTTAAAAGATGGGGAGAATTTTTCCACACTATTTACCCAGCCTCATGATACATTTTCCAAAGTATGTATGCTGTTAGATTTATAGTTGGGCAAGTTATTTATATCTAGCTACAGATATTAATAGCTGAACATGAGAGGCCTGTTTGGCCTCAGTCGGTCTGTCAGTCTGTCCATCTGTCTGCGTAAGAGGAGCTGCGAGTTGTGATGATGGGGGGGTGTAATTCTCACCGGAAGCTCCTGACATTTAAGAGAATCTTCACAATCATACTTCAGTGGCATCATTTAAAGAGACAATGCTACATTATAACAAAGTTATTTAAAAACCCTTCAAAAAGTATAGGTAATGAATTAATTAATTAATCAATTAGTTAATTAACAAACACAACTGTGACAAACATTAATGCAGAAAGAAATGGGTGTTTAAATGTATGAAAACCGACACGGATACACACGTGGGTAAAAGAAAAGTGCAGTGAGGACAGAACAGGGAGAACATGGAAGTGCTCTGGCGGTAAATTATACTGAAACTACGGTTGTGTCACTGTTTCTTGAAGCGGGAAGTTACTTAGTGCATGTACAATATTTAATTAGGTGTTTTACACAATTTATTCTCCTTCTTCACTTGTTTACTTCCATTTTGTGAGACTTACTTTTAGTCTGTTGGAATTGTGCGATATCTATGTGTTATTTACCTTTAAAAATAAAGAAAAAAAATCAATGAAAGTGTAACTTATAAATGAAGTATATGACGTAGGTAGACTGTCCCAACACTAAGAGAACGGCTACAACTACCTCTGATATTTAAGAAAATTTACTCCAAATATTTACTTTAATCAAGTGAAGGATTAAGTTTTTGTTGAGTTGTCAGCTTGGGCACAGTAAACCAGGGTATTTAGAGCTCCTGACTGTGATTGTCAATAGTGTCAAAAATAAAGTTATTCATCTTTCTATTAACCTCATATGGGGTGGGCTGTTACAGCACACAAATATCATTATATACCCCAGTGAAATTTAGGTATGAAGGTATGAAAAAGCAGAGTAGTTGTTACTTTTACTGAATGTATCCAAATACTTTTTGAACTTCTATCAGCTTAAAATTAGTAGCCACTTCCCTCTGGTGTCATGGCTCCAACAATATGGCACAAAGTGTTTTGTTTTTGTTTCTCAGAGTGCATTGTACACTAGATTATTCTTTCCTTAGAAACAGATCATAGTACAGGTCACAATATCTGCATGGCATTAACAGGACCTAATGTAATATCCTTTTACCTATATCTATTTATTTAACCTATTTCATCAAGACAAATAACATTCTGTTTAACTTTTAATCATCATATAATAGTATTCATGAGCTCTCATGTGCACATGCTTAAGAATTCTTGTGTATTTTGCGTTTTAGCCTTGGGCTGAGTCTGGCTTTTTTTTTTTTTTTGGTGGCACCCTTCTTCTGTTTACCGCCATTACACGTGAGCGCTTAGCAAATAATATTGCAGTGACTTTTTTTTTTTTTTTTTCACACTTGCACAACATTTATTAGGACGTTTGCACTGTCATTGCCAGGAGTTAATATGACTCATGTGAGTGGGTGACACATGCAGCGGTAGCAGTGCAGAAAATAATGTACTCTACCCTTTAGCTGATATCAGCATAAAATATTTCTAGAAAGAAAATGGAAGCTGATAGATATTCTAAGATGTATCAGATAATGTATTTATTTACTGGAGTTTCACCAGGTCAGAATAATGTGTCTTTTAGTTTTGCTGCTTCACTCTTGCCCACATTTTTCCACATATCTTACAGCTATATTTATTAGCTATTAGTTAGTAAGACAGCTCTACTCGGATAATCAAGCTATTATAAGGTGTATAATTGATTAAATGTGTTATAGATGACAAGACAAGAGTGTGTGACATAATCATAGACCTGAAAGTCAGGTGACACTGTGAATATAGCCCTTGTAGTGTATGAGTCAAGGAAATAACCCTGAGCAAGTGTGTATACTGTAGTAGCGGCCTACAAAATAACACAAGATCACATAACACACACTTACACAGCATATTACTGTAATACGTTCTTGTGGGGGGAAACAGCTGCCACGCTCCCCTGAATCCCTTTGAGAAGGAAAACAAAAAGTCTGCTGCAACGCTCACCAAACCAGAAGGGGAGAAGCCACTAACAATAATCTTCTGGCAATTACGTCTTCTGTTGTTTTTGTGAAGTTTATTTGAAAAGATTTAGAATGATTTCCGGTGAGAAACTTACAGTTAGAATGTGAACTTTCCGGAATAAAAAACACCAAAAATGTGCTTGGTGCGGTTAAATAAAAATCTAAATATTAAAATGACACTACAGTGCTAAACTAACACAGTGCTGAACACAAAATAAAAGTATGTATTTTCTAATCTACATAGAGCAGATGAAAGTCCAGTGTCCAGTTTAATTCTGTTTAGATTATTTAACCCTGGTGTTACTTAAACTCACTTCTATCTTGTTTTCAGCACAGTGGTTTCTGCCTTCTGCTAATCAATACTGCTATTGGTCTTGCTCTGATAACTCTTTGGACTCTTTCACTGCTTTGGTGGAATATTGGATCCCCACAACAGAAACTAAAGTCAACCAGGGGAAATGTTGCTGTATGTATTCTGGTAAACAAAGAGATTCGGTAATATATTCTTTCCTCTCTGTGGGTAAAAACAGTATGTGATCAGGGACAAGATGATTTATTACACTTCCTGAAAACCTAACATTAGTCATAGGAATGTATATACTGTAAACGTATATCTACGTGTTTCAGTGTCTGCTACAGAAAAACCTCTGCTTTGTAATGTGGGATAAAGGGATCTGCGTTCAGGTCTAAACAAACAGCTGTATTTGCCACTTTACATCTGGCTGCTTAAGATCCTGAATTTTCAGAGCTGGACTGATTCCTCACTGTGCAGAAACCCCTGAGTAAACATGTACAAAATAAGAATAAACACAACAAGTGTACATGGAGAGCATGCATGAGAGCTATGTAAATAAGCCACTTTGCTTTCTCTTGCCTACAAAACTGAAGCATTTCACACAGCTCGCTAAAAATACACAGTTTTCTTTCTTTTTTTTGTGTGTGTGTTGTTGTTTTACTACCCGCCCTTCTGAGCTCACTATGAAACTTGAGGCGGAGGGAGGGAGGGGTCATCCGGGAACATAGCAAGTGGAAACTCCTCCCAAACCCTGAGGGAGGGGTAAAGGCCTATAAAAAGCCGAGGACACAGACCACAGATCTAACTTGACTTGTCTGGACACAGGTAACTAACAGTTAACCGTGGATCAGAGCTGAAACTTCTTCTTTTGGCCAAAGGGGTACAGCATGTCCGAAATGCTTGACGACATCTTCGCAAAGGTGAGTCGAAGTTTAGGAATTTTGTTTTGGGAAAAAAAGGGCTCCAAAAAGTTGGTCAGCCCTGTAACTCCTCTACCAAGTGTTTGCTTATTTGTTTATTTTTGCTCATTTTATTCCTCTGTGAAACACGGATTTGACAGTGAATTCCTTCTGAACTGAGTTTGGTCACAGAGGATTTCTCCAGTTTAAAGAGATAATGAGATAAGGGAGGCAGTCAGCGCTGGGTTGTTTGTTTTTTCAGTTCCAATCTTCTGCTATCAGAATATTCATGAGAAACAGGAAAGAGTCATAAACTGCAATTATTTGCATTTAATTTGTATTTTGTGACTGCATGTAAATGACAGATAAAGGTTTAGTAGTGAAAAGTTGTTTTTTTTTTGTTTGCGACTGCCTTCTTAGTGACTTTGTTTTGGCATTTGTGTCTCAGTTTTGTCTTTAAGAAATAAATTATCTTATATATGAACCTGTTTCAGAATAACTTTTGCTGATTAAAAGACTGTTGAAATAGATTTGTTGTAGAAAGTATGTTGAAAGAGGAAATGATTATGTATATATATATATATATATATATATAGAGAGAGAGAGAGAGAGAGAGAGAGCCTATGTGAAATTCAAGGTCTAAATCGTGACTATGTCAACTCTCTGTAACAGAACTTTATGAACCTGGCCCTGGATGATGCCTTGCTTCCGAAACAGTCTCAACTCAAAGCCCCGGGGGAAAGTCGACTGAACCGGTCAGGCTCCTTCTTCTCTCCCCCCTCTCCTCCTGCCTCCTCCAGCCACAGCTTGAGCACCGAGCATGTTAACAATAATGACGGCCCTTTCTGGCCATCTAACATCTGGAGCCAGGGCCCTGTCTCCAAACCCAAACAGCTCCCGTTCAGGCCTGACCGCTCAATGAGCCTGACCGAGTCCAGCAGTCATCTGCTCTCCTCCTTTGGACAGCTGAAGAACCTGGATGCTTATCCCTCTGCTGCAACTGTGGCTCCACCGCCTGGCTTCCCTCCCTCGTCTACTCTCCCAGCCCAGATCCCACAAGTGGTGGCCCCTAATCGTTACAAGACAGAGCTGTGCCGTGGCTTCCAAGAGACGGGCAGCTGCAAGTATGGCAGTAAGTGCCAGTTTGCCCACGGTGAGGCAGAGCTGCGTGGACTGTTCCGCCACCCCAAGTACAAGACAGAGCCCTGCAGAACCTTCTACAACTTTGGCTACTGCCCTTATGGCTCACGCTGCCACTTCATCCATGAGGACAAAATCAGCGGAGGTCCGTTACCAAGTGCCAAATTCCAGAATCAGCAGCAACCAACTCACAGTGGTCAGAATCCACGCCACCAGCTGCGCCAAAGTGTCAGCTTTGCTGGGTTCATGGGATCTACACGCAGCTCACCTCCTCCATCATTCCCTTCATCCTTTAATGATCCTAACCTGGGGTTCAGCCGTGCTCCTTCTGTCTCCCCACCTCCTGCTGATCTCCTCTCCCCAGTGTTTGGTGACTCCCTGCAGCGGGAGACAGCAGCATTCCAGTTTGGCAACCTTCAGACCCGTGCCAGCGCTGGAGACATCCACAACATTCCTCTCATCATGGAGCCAAAAGCCTCACGCTGTGTGTGTGGCCATGGAAATAACTTTAACAGCAACAACAGCAGAGTCTTCGCTAGCGTGGAGGACGGGCACCACCATGATGGCAGCATGCCGTTTCCTGGTCCTGGAGGCCACGGAGGATTCATGAAGCCTGCTGGACTCCAGCGTTTCTCCTCTGAGGACTCCCTGGAGGACAGCTACAGCAGCAGCAGTGGAGGTTCCAGTGGAACCGAGTCTCCAACATTCGACGCAGCCACCAAGAGGCTTACTGTGTTTGAACGCCTGTCCCTGTCCGACTAAACAGATCCAAAGAGAGGGAAAAGGAAAAGAACTGACACCTTGTTAAGTGCACCTGCATTTATCTGAACTTTCCTCAGAACCAGAACTGATCAGGACAAGTCACCTTTTGACACAATAACACTTAAAGTTCTTAATTTATGTTTGTAAAGTGGAACTCGTCTTGGAAAATCTACAAATACTGAGATGATTTTAGTACCCAAATGTTATCAGACTCTATTTTTATACTTAAAAATAATGTGTAGCCTATAAGACCTTTGTATGTGGTCTTCCGTAAAAATTAACTCCTCTGCAGGTCTTGATGGTACCAGCAAATAGTCTGGTTTGTACTTACCATAAATTTGTAGTGATCAAAATGGCTTATCTTTAGTGATAATCATAAATTCCTGCGCCTTAAAGAATATCCCTGCCTCATAAGGCTATTTAATCTTGGTGCCATAAACAGTATGCTTGATTCAGTAGCCTTAATCAGTGAGACCTGACATGTGTCATTGATGCCATTTTATCTGTGATATGCACTTTACAGCTAATCCAAATGGGAGAAACTGTCACATCTCCCAGTAGCATTCAACCAAAGCTTCATACTTCACTTGCTCTCTCTCTGTGTGTGTGTGTGTGTGTGTGTGTGTGTGTGTGTGTGTGTGTGTGTGTGTGTGTGTCTGTACATGTGCGTGTATGGGTGTATGTGTGTAACCGTCATTCTCCTGAGACCTGGGGTGCAAGCATCTTAAGTTGCAGAATACTGAAAGATCAAAGTGTGATAACATAAGAAATGTCTGTCCGTGAGTTTAGATATTAATATCTCTATGCAGACACAGATTTATTTCTTTAAAACATTCTGTTATCTTGGCTAGTTTGTGGATTGCACCCCATTTTTATTGTCCCCTGTTTGTTTGACAACCTGGTTCAGGGACTTTAACACCACAGTATTCCTTTTGGTTATTGGTTGCCTTGTGTCTAACTTAAACTAATATATTTATTATGATATTTATTTGTGTTTAAAGAAAAAAATGTATTTTGTACTTTATTTATGGAGAAATATTTCAACGTCTGTGAAATACCAATGTGAGAAAAAGCAGTAAAAGAGAATCTTATATTTTTAATTGTCTGGAAAGGGACAAAATAAATTTCTGAATAAAGAAATGAATGTATGATGGTCTTTTTGTCTCCATTGTGTCTTTCAGTGAGAATCACATGCCACCCAAAGTTTTTTAGTGGCCACATCTGGCCACCCCTATGAAAAAAAAAAAAATATATATATATATATGGATATATATAAATATATATAAATATAGATAAATATATCAGGGAGGGTCACTTATTATTAAGCCTTATACTCAGAGTATACCCATAAGGCTGAGTTTCACAAAATTTCTGCAATTTTAAATATAAGGCTGGATATTATATGCTTCTTTAGTTCTACTGCATGTTAAATTCACTGAGAAATATTAAAAAATAGCCTTTTGCATGTGGACCCCTGAGCCTCTGTTTCTCTGTGTTTTGTAGCATACAGTGTCTTTGTTGTGTATACAGTACAGATGACAGCATTTAGATCACCTCACTGTGGCACGTATACACATTATCACACAGCTTTCTAGTCCAAGAAGCTGCAATGCTTTGAAAACAGGTAAGTGTGCTCTTTACCATGATACTCGAAACTGGTAACACAATATACCTCTAAATCTCTACAAATAGAATTATAAATATTGAGAAAAGGCACTGTACAGGACTGAAAACAAAACATAATTATATTTGAATAAGGTCCCAAAATTCACATTATAAATTTCAGGTCCAAAACAACGATGGGTCAATACCAGCGCAGGGCGTTCACAAGCAAGTCTGTGATTGAGAAATCCAGATTATTATGGGAATTCCAGAGATCTTCCATCTTGATCTTTCTGATCACACTCTGTGGTTTGGCAAGATGGACTGAAGACATGGACGCAACCAGTACCCAGAGGACAGAATTACAACACTTCATTGCAGAATCACTAATGCAGAACAACTTTGAGCAAAATGTAGGATGACTCCCTGAAAAATCAAAGATTTAAAATTATCAGTCAGAGACCCCTCATTTGACTAAGGTTCCTTGTAGTTAAGCCATCTCCCTTTTTTTTGCTTTAGAATGAGCGCTCTTTGCTTTCAGGCTGTTCTACAGTATACAGGCAGCTGCAGACCAAGCACCATGGGGGAGTTTAAGACGGGCAGAGCCAGGTGAACAGAGGAAAGAGGCTTTGCCCAGTCAGCCTCTAAGGTAACGTTATCTTCTGCTTTCTGCTTAGAAGCGGTCGATTTACAGCTCAAAGCAACTTAATACGATACGGTCTCAGGCTTTTGTTTGATGTCTACTGTTTGCAAAAAACTTCAAAAATTGCAAATATCTGATCAGTAATTAGTGTAGTTGGCATGCATTAGCTCTGGGGGCTAACTTGGTTTGCCTTCTAAATTACATGATCAAAAGTGTATTGCGGTTCATTTTTCATTTCAACGATTTGAATCTCACATACTTTTTTATTGATTTTTCACTGCCTCACAATGCATCATTACATCCCTACTCTGAACATCTTGCCAAAACCTGTTTAAACTCTCAAACTCTATAGCAAACAAAGGAGCAAATATTATTATTTAACAGCCAAATTGGATTTGACTGACATAATTCTGAGTCAGGTACAGGCCTAACGAAAAGTCAGAGAGACCAAAAGCAAGCCAGTTCTGGATAAAATATACACCAGAAGCTCTGGTAGCAGGGGGAAATTATTTTGGGCCATTGCCTAACATCATCACTGATCATCATCACTGTTGTAACAGCATCCCTGCATCCCCGATTCAAAAAAAAACAACAAAAAAAAAAACAGCCCTACCTACATGCAACTCACAGGTGGTTCACCGCTAAAAATACCCAACCTAGCCACAAACTGACTTAAGTCATGGACAGCCTCTCCTTGTCTAACTCATCCCAAATAGTGGGTGAGGGAAAATACCCATTTCAAGATTTTTTACATTTATGTATCAATGACTTACAGATGATCAGTGCTAAAAAGGCTTCCACAAAACATTGGCTGCATTTAGGTTTTCAATTTTAAATAAATTACTTATAACATGTTTCTTTGTTATTTCTGACATTGTGTACAAATACATATAACCAGTCAGCAGCTAACCCATAGAGCCAGTTATGGGGTTACAAATAATGCTCTCTCTTCACTGGAAATCTCCAGCTGCCGTCATCCCCAGCCTTCAATCAAATCTAATTGTTCAGAGCCCAGCTGGATGTGGGATTGCGTAAGGCATATTTACAAGTTAAGCAGAATTTCATGAAACACCACTGTTGCAATTTCCAGTTTACACTACCAGTGCGATCTTGTTTTGAGCAATGCGCCACCACAGCCAGCACCCCACACACACTGTCAAAGCACTGGACTCTGTGTGGCAAGAATAATGGAAAAAGAAGAAAACACAACATTGGCTCAAACTATCCAAGAAACAGACGCAAACAAAAGATTCTTTAGAAAAAATGAGGTGTGTGATTGTGATTTTAGGCAGATGAAGACTTGCAACTGACATTCAAAGTGACCTTGTCTGGATGGTGCATTTTGTTGAAGTCTGGAAGTCTGTCAGTATGTTTGCAGTATGTTTGCAATATGTTAGAAAAAGTCGAATTATTGTGTTAGTCCAAAATACATGTAAACATTTAGTCTGTATGACATCAGACTAAATAAAATTTCTAAAAGTTGGATTAACACATCCAGGTAATGCGATTGGAGGTTGAGCTATTCCATCATGTAAACACCTTAGTCGAACTTTGACTGGACTAGGCGCTCTGCACTTGGTCCTCGTCGCTGCACCGGCCTCTCTCTGTGGTTAGGAATAGGGACTGTTTCATTACTTATGAGGGGGAAAGGGGTATTTTAAAAAGGGTCAGGCATTAAAAAAATGTGATGACTGAGGAGGGACTTGTGTTTTTAATTTGGGCTTTGGTAAGGGAAATACAAATTGAAAAGGTAGTATTTTATATTTATTTTAAACAATAAAAAAGTCACACCCCAGCCACCCCCATCCTCTGTTAAATAAAGTACATCCCCACAACACCAGCATGGAAGCTAAGCAATGTAAAGCTGTGGATGGGCCCACAGCAAAACATAGGCTACTTTTGCTACCTAAATTAATCAATTTCAATTGATTTGGACACTATAATTGAATATTTGCTCCTCTATACCTTACACAACAGCTGATGGAGGTGGCGGTAAACCAACAACTCTGCCGTTTAGTGGAGTAAAATGACTTTTTCTTCATGGAGTCTGCTGTTTTTGGTATACGGCTTCAAAACTTCGTCAGTAAGGGCTGTTTTACAGTAAGGTTAAGCAGTGAAAATATACTAAATATAGCATAGGCTACACTTAAAATGATATTGATTTTTTTAGGTTGGTTAAAACTTATTAATGAAGGCAGAAGAGTTTTCTTAGCGTTGTTTGATTATATGTACGTGACGTGGCGGTTTTCTATCCCAAAGTTACTGGAAATAAAGAGTTGTGATTGTGATGTGGTCTATATCATAGACTGTATAAATAATATGGGTTTACTGCAACTAGCTAAAGGGGGCATATCTCCACCTGCCGTGGCGGAGTCAAGCATATTTCCATCAATAAATCGATTCTCCCCCAGTTCATGTATACTGGGACAAGAGCAGTAGTCCAATCTAATGGCCTCATCGAAATACAACCGTACCTCGATTAAACTGTGCATGTAAACATACCGGGTTTTTTTAGTGGTTCCTTTGAATCAGATCAATCTGGGGGCAGATTTCTTTTCTTCTTTTTTTTTTAAAAGACCTTCAAAGTCAAGAAAAGGACATGGGAAGTTTCTATACAGCGCCATCACACTCTGATTCTACAAATATATTATGAAATTCTAGTTTTATGTCTCAGTTGTTTGGTTTAGTTCAGTAAAACGCTTGCATTTTTGCCTGTTAGGTCTGGTTCATTTGGGCTGGTTTTAACACTGGCCTGTCATTGGCCTCAATCCATGTCCACACAAACTCTGGTGTGGTTCGTTTGTGGTGAGAACATATGGTGGCCCAACCACAAGATTGTATGATGGTGGATATCTGACACTTGTATAAACTGAAAAGCTAAAATAAGCAAATGTCCACGATTTGTATGCAGTCAAATTCCCAAACGTTGTGCAATTATCTAAGATTATTTGGTAACCATGGTAACATGCAAGCATGTCATGATGTGAGTGCAGGGATTTTCCAAAAATATTCAGGAAATGATATATTCAATGAAAGATATGTTATGCTGGTATTTTACTTTTTGGTAGTTACTTAATAAAAAGTGAGTAAAAGTAAAAGTGTGATCATGTTTTTTATTGTTTTTGTTCCATTTCACAGCAACTTTTTCTGCTTTATTACAAAAGAGTTTTGGTTCCTTTTTAGCATTGGAGAGTTTGAACAGGTTTTGGCAGCATGTTTACGGTAATAGTGACTTCAGCTGCCTGTACTGGAGAGCAGCATGAAAGCGAGGAGTGTTCACTCTAGGGACCAAAACATCCCCAGAATAAAACATTAAAAGAAAGAGGAAAAAAGAAAAAAAAAAAAACAACTTTCAGATTGAAGAATCTTAGTCAACTGAGGGATATCTAACTCACGATTCAAATCTTTTACCTTCAGGGGGAAGCCCTGTCATGTTCAATTATCTATTACTTATAACCATAATACATACTACACATGTATACGATAGCACACTCAAACCTTGTGTAAGGGTAATGCAAGAAAAAGCAGTAAATGCAGACACACATGCACTAGAATACATATTGTGCATGTCAACTGAAAGAGCACCCTTTACACCCACCCATAGCTTACTGTCCCCACCCAATCTCTTTTCATACTGCGGCATATGCGTTTCTGTCCTCTTTCTCCACATGTCCATCATTGTTTACGACAGTTTTATTCCAACTATCCCTAACCCAAAACATTTATTTTTATAATGATATAAATAATAACAATAAATGCAATACATATATATATATATATAATAATATAAATACAACAATAGAACCCTACAGTATACACAGACAAAACATAAGAGATGTAGGCAATACTAAAGTGCACATTAAAAGCAAAAACACACAATAGCCACTGCAAAAATCAACATTGTCATCAAATACTCAGTAAAGATATGGTTGTCAGCTATTGCAACCACTGCGCATTGTATCTTGTCCCCATTTGGGCCAATGGCAGGATGTGTTCCTATGGCGATGGACAATGACCAACAAAAGTGTAAATAGCAAAGACAAAAAGAAGGGACCTCTGTGTGTCTGTGTGTTCACAAACATAAACTTAAAGTTCACCAAACTGTACAGCTCTTTGATGACTAAAATACTGCAAAGCTATGATTGGATTCATGACACTTTGTGAAAACATGAAAAACTCTTTCAGAGCATTGAATGAAATTCAAATTGCAGTTTAGGCTTTGATTTTCTGCAAAGTTTTCTGAAGTAATTATTTAACTACTAGCTATGTGTTTTTCATTTCTGTTTCACATCACCTCAACAACCCTATGATCCAACCACTGCAACAGGTCATTCTGCTAACACAGGCCTAACATTACCACCATCTTCTGTGAAACTGTTAATAATCAACCACAAAGCTGCTGCTGTCAAAACTCTCTTTACCCAAGTCAACCGATCCTGTGCACTGTGCACACAACACAACACAACACAACACACACACGCACACACACACACACACACACACACACACCCCTTAGAGGTAAAGTTCATACCTGGGTGGAGATCTATTAAAGCAATTACATATTATGTAGTCTAAAGGTGAGAAAGAGACTGAGAGATACTCTTATCCCTAACAGTTTAAGCAACAGTTGCAAAAGGACAAAACAGGCATTCATGCAGGCCATTATTACTAATACAGAGCAGCAGAGAGTGTGTTCTGGAGGGACAAATTTGAGCAAAGTGGCTGTGGAAATGAGTTAACCGTTTTTTAACTTCAATTGGCTGTGGGCTGAGCAGGTAAAAAACAGAAAAGAATGAGAATTTGCTCCTATCAACAAGGTAAAAGCAGGAGTTTCTGTCTGCAATCTTTTATCAATGTTGCTGCTGGTCAGACCAGTTCAGTTGGAACTTTTCAAGCTGAAGTAATCAGCAGACAAGATCGGATAAATTATGCAGAAACAGCATGTACAGTCACATTCCTATCTGCAAAATATGTGTGCGTGCATTCTGCCATGTGTACATTCAAGCACAGTCAGGTTTCAGCCTTACGTTCTCGCAGCTCCCAAAAAACTCCCTCTCCCTCCCTTTCTGTCATAACCTGCGGATTAAGCATTACGGTTGAGTAATCTTTCAAACCTTCAAACCAAACCTTCGTCAACCATTCATAGAGTGACGGAGTACATTATGTAACTTCTCTTTGCTATTTGGGTCACTGGAGAGCACTACCTTTTTTTCTTGGAAAGGATAAAAAGCTGAGAGGTAAATGCACCTTTAAATACTTAGAAACTGGTCATTTGAGCTTTGTCCCAATACTCCCCCCGAACCCCCCTCAATATCTTCTCATTATCCAGTTTCCTGCAGTTTAGAGTGACCTCAAAAAAGAGTGGTAACCTTTTCTACGAAATGCAATGCAAAGTCAGGAATGGACAGAAATATGGCAGCATTGAAACAATCTCTAAAGACAAGCAACAAGCTCTGAAGGGTCAGACATTCTTATTTTTATGCTAGTGTCCTTTCACGGCAGTTCATGTCCGCTTTAATGTTGCATAACTGCCCTCCACTGTTGTAGATGTTGTTCTTAATGCTTAGCACGGCACTGATGACTAACATCCACAGAATGAAGTTTTCTTGAGTCACTTATGATTCACATTCACGTGCAATCGGGCGGTGCATAACGGTGGTGTTGTAGTTGTGGATAAAACTACTTTTGAACGACAGAAAAGTAAGAATTTGAGAGAGTCACTTTCAAGTATATATTTTTTTACAGAATGGTTAAGTTTTTTTTCTAATTATTTTGAAAGCAAAAACAAATTTATTTCACTTACTGCATTAAAGCTCTTTTTTTTTTATTCATCTGCGTCCTTGTATTGTAACGGTATTACCACAAATGAATGAAGACAACCAATCACAGCCGAGGAGTCTTTAACACAGCGATCAATTTTTCACATCAAATGTTTTCCGAAACATTTCTCAGTGTATTGTTTAGCTCTAAAATGAGACAGCTGGTCAGGCCAGTGGGCGGTACTTGGTACCTTAGTCGAATGTTTCCCACATGACAGCCGCGTCGCAAACATTTTCATTTTACAGGTAAACAGTGGGGGTATAAAGGCTCATAAAATGAATGGTTCGTTTCCATATGATACAGTGGTGTCACATAGGGCTGGGCAATTAATCGGAAAATAAATCGCAACCGACATTCAGAACCTCTAACCAACATTATTTTGCCCATGTCGGTTATTTTGGTCATTTAAAAATTCAGTTAATCCTTTCCCCACTGGGATTGCCAACTCTCACGCATCTGACGTTAGTCTAACGCTTTCGGGCTCTGTCTTAAAGGACACCAAGCAAAATCTCACACCAAAATATTGCGACAGCAGAAGAGTTGAACAATCATACTGATGAACGACTTCATCAATGAACAACTTTGATTGTAGAATACAGCTGAGTATTTGACAACCACGCAGAGTTTCATTATCGCAAATCAAACAGCTGATGGTTCGACAGCAGCTCAGTGAGAGAGACAGACCGACAGAGCAGAGCTTCTCCTCACAGCAGCAAAGTGTCTGAATGAACAAAGAGAAAGAGCCTTTTTTAGACTTCTACACACTACTGTGTTTTAGCTTCAGGTTTAGACAGACTTTGGACGGGATTATCAACACCAGAACGCATTGCTCCGTGTCTTATCCAGCCACTGGCACTGAGCTCTCATTATTATTACCAGGGGCAGATGGAATGATTTGGGGGCCCGGGGCCACAGGCACTTTATTACCTTATTTTCAACCTTTTCCTTACTGAAAATGTTAGCAGGCTTTTGGCAACTATAGAAGAAGTAGGCCTACTCAAAGCTTTTTGCCCCCAAGTAAAACAATTAGTAGCACAGAGCAGAAGTTCAAATCAGAGTACTGCAGTCAGGAGAGGTTGGCCTATTATCAGCACAATGTGCTAAAATTTACCTTAAGTTTGTTTAAGATGGAGCTTTTAATTTTTATATCATGCTGCATAGTTTGATAAAAAAAATAATGCATTATATGTTTATTACACTCCAACACGCCATGGTCAAATGAAACTGTGTCAGTGAAGTATATGGGCAAAAAACAACCCCCAGCAGAGCTTGCAGATATCTCTCCTTTCTTCCAGTCATATTGGTTAAAGGAATAACCTGAGCTTCACATCTCTCCCACAGCCTCTATTTCAGGCCCAATACACACTTAAAGAAACACCTGAAAGAAGATCAGCTCTGCACTCGGGATTTCTGGTAAAAAGGCTTTGATTTGCTGCTGGTTATGGCTGCTTAGCAACCTCAGATGCACCCTGCCTGAGACTTTGCACAGAGTGGACATAATAGTAGCACCCAGCCCCCGACCTTGTGTTTTCTAAGATATGGCCCCTTACACTTCGACTAAACAGTACACTAAAGTTTCCAAAAACATTTGAAGTGTGAAACAGGCAATGCAGTAACAGAATCTTGATTCATATTTGATCAGTGCTGCTTAGTTTGACCGTTTTACCGCAGCTCATGAGCCGTGACTGATTTAATTAATATCTGCTATAAAGACTCCTCAGCTGTAGTTGGTTGCGTTTGGTGTGCCTTGGTACATTATGACAAATAGTGACAGTCTCAGCAAAAATGACATTGAGTTATTTTTTACACTGATTGCACAAGATTTGTTTGTAAATGACTCATGATTCATTTTTTTTAATCGAATTTCTAACTTAAGACCTGAAAGCTCTTGACAGAATCTATTCATCTAACCATGTTTTATCAATACAGACCACCAAATCTGTAACACAAGTATGACATGACTAAGCTGAATATGATCTTGTTGGATATGAGAGATGACTAAGCTTCTTATCTGCTTCTATGTATTTTAAGTGAGATGGGCAGTTTAAAGTGCTCTTTAGGGACTAAGCACAATTTAGTAGGCCTATAGTTCATAAAAGGTTGATATGTAAAACACTGTAGACATAATACATGGCCCATGGCCTGCTGTGCATATCAGTAGATTAATTGCCAACCATCTGTACGCCAAAACAAACCTAACTCCCACTGCTAACCTATTTAACTACGTATTTAGCAAGAACAGGAGGAGGAGAGACCCCGAGAAATTAAGGAGAAATAGCAACGTCAGTAAGTCAGTCTTGGCAGGGAAGGAAGGAGGAAATATTTGAGTAGTGACATCACAGCAACGGAGTGGAAGTGCAATCCTTTTATAGCCATGTTCTCTCTCTCTGCCACATTCCTCAGCTACAGAACTCAATCAACTCCTCCTCCTGCCCTCTTTTCCTCCGACTTCACTCCTGCGCCAGCCCCAAGTGGTGTGACGCAAACACAGGGAACAGGGGGAGGAGAGGGAAGTAGGGGAGGGGAGTTGGTAAACTCTGTGAGGGAGAAGGCAGAAAAATTCCCTAAACTCCCCCCTCTTAACCGTCCTAACCACTTCTCATTTCCTTTCACTGACTCTTCCTCTCTCAACTTTTACTTTCACTGGCTGGTGCGATTTGGCACACGCGGTAAACCTGGAGGGATTCCTGACAAAGTGGTCTATTTCTGATGAACAGGAACACCTTTCATTAAAATGTGTCTTGAAAACCCCGCCAGAGAAGCCTCGGTGGAGCTTGTCCCGTTTTAATACAAAATAGTTGACTTGAGGTTGACAAAACATTACACATAAAAGTGAGGGGACATGACTGCCAACGTGACCATCATATGTGCTCCTCCACAAGGACAGCTATTGCATATATTATAATCTAATTGCTGCGTTCTTCCTTTTTTATACTAAAACAAGAAGTGAATCTAGATGAGTTTGTACAAACTGATATGAAATGCAGAAACACAACCCATGGGCTATTGCGCAGACAATAGCCCAGTAAAAAAACAAAATATGTAAAACTTGGACTGCAGCCTTCTGTAAAGCTACGACCATACAGGAGTTTAAACTGCTTTATCAAGACAAAAGGTGCACCAATATACAGTATTTACATAAATCTATCAACAGTCAATGATACAAGTCATTCTTTAGATGATGTTACATTCCCCAGGGCATGTACTTACATTTTAGAAGCAGAAAGTAATCCTGCCCCACAGCAAACCAGTTTATTTTTATTAACAGTTTAATGATACTGAATAAAAAAACAGCAAGAATTCAAGCCAAACTGATTGTATTTTATATAAATAACATCACAAAGAACATGAGCATGTTTCTGTTCACCTTTACATGAGGTTTTTTGAGTGAATGTGAGTTAAATTTTGCTAAAGTTGCTTTAGATTTGAATCAAAAATGCCTTCACTGCTACAGACCGTTGACCTGAGAGCAAGCTAACTCTCGTTTGTATTCTTTGGCTCTGAATTTAAGTGATGTGTTTGCTTTATGAGCATCACTTGTTTTTTTTTCTTCTTCTCTTTCCTGTCGATCATAAGTCCATCATGTGCTTTGAATACATTTTTGCTTACCCAAATCTTGATAAACTCTGTGGAATGAAAGAGCTCTTGCCTGTTTATTGTTCCTACATGATTAAGATTCATTCAACTTTAGATCTCCAGCACATTTCCCTCCCGGCCTTGCGTGTCACCCCTCTATTGCTTCTCCTCCCGTCCCAGGGTTGAAAAAAATTAACCCTCGGGTCTGAGAACTATTTGGAGGCCTGCATTATGACACACATGTGAGGAAGTATAATAGATCTAATTCAGGTTTGTGTGTGACTGCCAGAAGACTTTAATAACCTTGTATAGTCTGATCAGTTGCATCAAGGTGTTGGGCAGGAGAAGAAAGTCCCTTTAGACAGTTTCACATCTGTTTGTGTTATTAAAGTACATCTTTCACAACTGGTTGGCCCATACATGTTCAATGCACGCTTCCTGTTCATGCTCACACTCAGTACATGCTTCTCCTTTTAGACTTCACACTTCCTGTTTTTATATCCATTTCTTAATATGGTAAGAAACAAATTAGTACTGCGTCAGTGTGATTATTAACAACAGATGTCTGACCTGAGAGAGAGCAAAACAGCTTTCTGTGTTAAAGATTAAATAGCTGATGAGAGGCCCATTTGAACAGTTTGAAACTACACAATTCATATTTATGTCACATACAAATGTGTTCAAAAGGCTGCATTTAGCATCATTGACTATATTTAGTCTAAAGTATTTTTCACCTGGAACCAATAGTTGTATTTACTCATAGGTAAAGTAGAACATCACTGATCCTTACTTATGCCTCATAATTCAGTTCCACATCTAGATATTTTACTCAGGAGTTGGCAGAGAAAAGAACAGCTAGAAGGAGGGTAAATATGAGACTAAAACTTAATAAGGTGGCCAAAAGCATACCGATGTTGCCAAGTATCTGCTGTATGCATCAATAAGTGTGTACAAATATTCACCATGTCAGTTTATACTGTGAAAATATGTAAAAAAAAAAAAAAAAAAAATATGTATATATATATATATATATATATATATATATATATATATATATATATATATATATATACTGTTTAAATCCAGTTCCTGCTGCTCTCAAATGCCCAAAGAATCATCATTACTGCCATGTTGCAGGTTTGACGTTATGCTGAACAGCCTGGCCTAGCTCACACAGTCTTAGTCAATGTGAAAGCCAACACACCGTGCTAAATTCAGCCTGGTCTAACTCCCAGGGAATCAAAAAAAAAGAGATGTGGACGCACAGTTCACCCTTTAGCATTTGCATGAGATGCAACAGGCTTTAAACCACCTCTAATGTAAACCCATCAGCAGCATCATTAGACGTCGTTTAGGGCAACAGATGGAAATTTAAGAGTGGAAAAAGTCAGCTTAGGCTGCATTGGAAGGGAGGTGGATGGGTCCAAAAAGCACAGGCCTTTGTCCCAGAAGACCCGTGTTTGTGTCTTGTGTGAAATTCTTCTATCATGACAGTCAACAGTCGTGAGTCCACTCATGACACCTCCTGCCAGTCTTACTTCTAAAAGGTCCAGAACTTTTAGCTGTGCAGACCTTCATCTCGGGAACTCTCTGCCACAAACCATCCATGATATTGACTCTCTCCCCACTTTCAAATCCCGCCTTAAAATTCACCTTTTTAGACTTGCCTATTCTGGGTGACCACTGCTGTTGACCTTGTATTTAGTTTTAGATTTTTATTGCACATTGTTTTAACTATGCTCTGATATCTTGTTGCTTTAATAATGCTGTATCTGTCAGGTGACCTTAAGTGTCCTAAAAGGCACCCAAAAATAAAATGTTTGCTAAATAGTTATAGATATATAGTTATAGTTATAGATAAAAAGGCATTTATGAGCTTGATTGACACTGGCTAAGTTGGAATAATTGAACAAATCCTCTAATAATTTCTTTGTTTTATATATGAAATCACCGAAAAACTACGCCCAATTTACGCCAACGTTAGTGATGTACACGAGCATTTTACAGCTTCAGAGAACATTAAAAATGAACTTGTTGCCTTGAGTTAGTTGAGTTGCCTTGTTGCCTTTCAGGAGATTGTGATTTGCATCCTTATTCTCAGTAACACCAAAGCCTCGATGCTGAGGGAGCAGTATTAAAGCTCAGCTGCTTCTTGTCAGTGTACGTGTTATTTTAGGTCCAGTGTTTTAGTTTTAAGCTAAAATCAGCAGTGGGCTTGCGGCCACCGAGCCAATTCATGACACAGCACAAACATCTTAGCCAGGAGGACAATAGGCCTCTCTGTGAGGAAGCGCTCACACACATCTGCACATATACACACACACTGCTATGTTTATACAGGTGGGCAGAAAATGAAGTGGTTTGTGAGGTGTGTGTGTTTGTGTGCGTGTGTGTGCGGTGAGTTTGGTTATTGAAAGGAAAGGAATGGATATGCCGTACGTGTGTTTAGTCTTGGCTTCCCTCCCAGGAATACATACCACAGTGACACTGGCAGTGCAGAGAGCAGCAAAATTCCTTCTTATGAAAATAAGCATCATGGAAACGGAGAGGAGAGGAGAGGAAATGAGAGGAGGAAAGGAAACGAGAGGATGAAGACTAAGAGAGAAGGAACAAAATAAGGCATAAATGGCTACAATACCATGAGCACCTATGCAGTATAGTGTACCTCTCAAATCAAGGCCCTCTTACCAGCTTTTGCTATGCTTAGGACCACTTTTCATGGTGTTCGTTGGCAAATGGAACTCCCTCAAGTGTGGTCATGTTACCCAAGTCTCTAACATCAGTCACATGATAACAAGTGGCTGTCTATGAGAGAGGTTTGTAGGGATCTTCCTTTTTCGACCACTGATCTGCTGCTAAAGACCATGATATGTGGTTGAAAGTTCAGACACAAAACTGGTAAGTACACCTTGAATTAAGATTATTGTATATACACACACTGATCTAATGGTCAAGAATGAATTTCCATGTTCTACTACAATAAAAAACTTTTTATTCTATCCTGATACAGATAAACGATGGGTTTATAGACCATATAGAGTTTAATCAACGCCTCTCTGTTTCAACCACAGACTGTATAAAAGAAGCGGACGTAGCCACCATGACGTCACCCATTGGTTTGTAGACTACTGTTTTAAAGACTTGGCTTTGGCATTTTGGCCTTTTTCTTCATCTTGTTTTTTGGAGCCAGATGTGACCACATTTAGACCATGGGACTCAAAGATGGCACCTATTCAGTCCAACGGAATTGCTCACCTGGAGCATACGGCAAAAAGGTTTCTGGCTTCCAGGTTTACTTCCACAGAATGGGCCCCACTGATTATGCGCAGCAGTGTTTCTGCCACTGGCCCCGGCTGCAAGTTCCCACTCGACTCACGGACTTTACAGATTGATGGCATTACAGATGTTTAAATTACTCTTCTCGACTTCACAAAAATAAAACCTCCATGGATCAAACATTTATAATAGAAAGAATAATAACTGATCTTGTTTGCAGTTTAAGGTGTCCTGTTAACAGTTTTACATATGTCACTTTTATATTGGTAGTCTTTTTAGGCCGCCTGGGATTTTTTTTCCAACGAAATACCAAGTGGCTACATGGAAAAATTGGAAGCGAAGCTGAGTTGCTTTCCTGGGAGGCTGATTTGAATGACGGGATGGAGCTGTTGAAGAGAAAGCACGGGATATGACTGAGAACTGGAGGTCAACGGCATGGTAACGACTTGTCAATCAAAAGCAAGCCTTGCCTATGAGCATAGCCTGCTGTATTGTCTGAAAAAGACCTAAAACTAGTGACTGAGACCATAAACTTAAGAAAAATGGTGAGAAATAGGGTCATTTTCTCATAGACTTGTGTGCAATCGGACTTCTTTTTGCAACCAGTGACATTAACCTGCGCTAGCTGTTAGAAACCATGCAGGTTTTAGGCACCTCCACATAGGCTTTACCTTTTAGACTGGGAGAGAACTTCTTTGTAACTAATACACCTTTAGGTGTTTTGTATTGAAATGGAGGAGATGTGCCCGTACTGACTGTATCCCCCCTCCCATAAACACCCTGAATCTAACTGGTATTTTTAAACACTATCACAGAAACACAGACACAACACACACCATCCAGCCGTCAACCACAACTGATCAAGCTCATACTGGGAAGTTACAGTTGCAAGCATACATCTGTGCATGCGTACATACAGACGGGCTGAGCTTTTGGGAAGTGACTTGTTGTGAGAGGGGGTTTAGCGGTACTGACGGCTGTGAAAAAGAGGAAGCAGAGATTCTGATGACGCTGGGTGCAGTTTTTGGCTAGACGCCAGACAAAGTGCTAATGAACAGTGGTTAACAATGGGAAAAAAACTGATTGGGGATTTTCATGATGACTATTCCCTGAGGCGCTCCTCTTGTATTTCTTCCCAAGATAATGTAGCCGCGTCACACAGGCACACACACACACACACACACACACACACACACACACACACACACACACACACACACACAAACACACACAGACACACTCAAACATACCATTCACCATGACATAATGTTTACATTAGAACGCTCCTTAGGAGACAGAGTCACATCACCTGGAAACGCTTCTATTAGGAAATATAAACTGAAAAAGGATGTGTGGTGATATCTGTCATCATCTTCAGACATTTTAAAACAAGTTAATGTATGTTCATATTCAGGTGTTGTTATTACTGTAAACATATGCAGATTTCTTGTGGTCTTTTCACTGGATTATGAATGGTTAGGTGTGGTATTGGGTGTATTTTGGAGAGTATTATCATCATTAAATATGTATATATTATTGTTTAATACAGAAAAGAAAATATGTAAAGTATTGACAGGTATGTGAGTATTATTGTGAACATCTCTTTGTTGAGATTTTTTGTTATATGTTGAAAAAATAAAACGTTTTTTAAGAAGTGCATATTTACCATTTTCATGAAACTTGGTTTAAGGGTGTAGCTGGTGCCAAGGAAGAACCCATTAAATTTTGGAGCAAGCTGACTCACAAGGTGGATACACAAATTATTTTTAACTTCTGTGAACATTGCAAGATGGGACAATTGGCCTTGGCGGAGGTCGACCCTCTCCGACTGACCCTCTAGTTGTGAAAGTCTTCAGAATGTGAGAAATGTGTCTTAACCAAGTCTGCCATCGTTACAAAGAGGTCTAATGAGCAACCTTCACCGCTGTGCAGCCGATCCAGCTGATTCTGGACGTGTATCTACAATAGTCTTGTTTTTATGAGGCTGGAACAATGGTTGACATGAACATCTGTTCATTTCCACAGGGCAACATCTTATTAAAGTCTTTACTGTAAAATTACATTGAAGCATTGTCGCACAATTAAAATCTTAAATTGAAGTCTTTACAATATAAAAGACAACAAAGCCCCGATATCACCAAGTAAACAACTGCACGTAAAACTTAAAAAACCATTCAACAGTCTGTGTCAAAAGAAAATGGGAGAGAGAATAGACCTGGAGATAACTGAGTGCTGTTTTATATATATATATAACTCGGGATTAATCACAAATTAATCGCACATTTTTTATCTACTCTAAATGTACCTTAAAGTGTTATTTTTCCAAGCATAGCATAGCGTCACATAGAAATGGCTGCAGGTAAACTCCTCTACAAAAAAATGACTGGAGTTGTTGTGGAGCAGTTGTCAATGGGAAAACTATATTGAGTGTGCGATCTCTAATGCTAATGGAAGGAAATGAAAAACATCCCTCTGGTGTAACCCATTATGAGTGTCTTTGAGATGATGAAGTTATCATAAGCACTAACTTAAAACTATATGAAAATATGTGATCTATAATCATAATAAATATTTGCATCATCCTGCTGGGCCAAACTTTGGTCATCAAATTTTAAACTTCACAGCAACCACATGTGAGTCGTGCACCTGGAAATCTGGGCAACACATTGAACTCCAGGACAACATAAGGGCTTTCATAAGGACGCTAACATCATGAAACAATCGTCAACATCATTTCCATGATTAACAGACACTTCACAGACATGTAGGCTTGTACAAAACATGGAAACTACTCGGGGAAGTTGTCACAGGAAACAGTGTGGCACAGACACTTCCCATCACATGCAGAAACACGTAAAATATAATGACACCAACACACACAAAGACGCAGACACAACTCTTATACCAGTAAGTAACAAACAGAAAGAAAAGGAAGTGGTGGAAAAATGCACAAAAACGCACACATACGAGCATGTGCACACAACAAACTGTTTTTATAACAAGTTTCCTGGATACCAGAATGCATAAATAAAATAAAGAGGAAGAGGTTATTTGATATAAGGCTCCAGAATCATCAATATCCCTCTGATCAAACACACTGATCAATATTATGACCTGTTGCCTGGATACAGTTGGATGAGCACGGGGCGAGAATATACAGACCGGGAATCATCCTTTGGCACACATTCAGTGGTATGGAGACACACGCACACCCTGGCGCTAACACGCTGGCTACTATTCTAGCGTTACTGTTCGACTTGGGGTTAACGGATAAAAAGGTTCTTTTTAGGTTTTTTTTTTTTTTTTTTTTTACACAAACACGTTCCCTGCATGGCCATTATGTATTAAGAATATCTTGTCCGAAAAAGTGTGTACACAAAGCACTCTCATAGTTTAACATGAAGGCTGAAAGAAGACATATCTGGAGGCTGCAATGTTATAGGAGAGAAAAAACAAACATTCTTAAGAATTGTAGACATACTTTCCAACAGAAAATGAACTGCCACCTGCTCCCCCACTAAAGGAGGAGCTTAAACAATCACCACCACCAAAACTCAGACCAGGTCATGACCTTGCTGAGTGTATCAAAGACAAGAACAAGATTCTGGGGGCTTAAGAAAAAGTCAAAACCAGCGTGAGTCCCACACTGTATGACACAACTATGATTAAATGTGGAACATGCACTCCTCAAATTGATCTGAAACATCCACACTCCCATAAAAACGCCCACGGAAAACAAATGAAGATGCCTCTTCAGTCACGTCTTTTTATCATCATACTTGTATATATGTGTATGTGTAAGTGCACCATGAGAAATGTCTTGATGTTATAATAAGAGCTGCACATTATGCAAAAAAAGATCATTTGGATTATTTTTTAATTATTATTATTTCAATATGAGTTGTGATTTTAGTGGAAATGGTATTTTTTGCATTTCATTTTCACTTAAAAAATAATTTAGGAAATATGAGAATTTTATTTTTGCTGGGGTCTGTACCAAACAAGCATGTTTTCTTACATTTCGAATACGTTTCCTAGGCTGAGGCCTCACTACAGTGCCATAATGCTTCATTTATAGTGGTAGTTTGTGACACATCTTACCTTCATCAAAAAGTTGCTGTTCCTAAGATTTGGGTATTTCCATTTAAATAATATTTTTGATTAATAGCACAGCCCTAAAATAAAATCAAAAGACATTACAGAGGCTAATTTGATGTCATCTTAGTGTGAGACCAAGACAAGAATTGGTAAAAATAAGGTTTAGTCCGAGATGAGACAGACCTTTAAAAACTCGATCTCAAGTACAACACTGGGGTCAAACACTACAGTACACGTGCATACAACTATGCACACACAAATGCACTGATAGCATACACACAAGCTAGTTAGCCTGATGGCAGCCTTACTGCATGAGCCATTCCACCATATAAAAGCTTAAATATAACCGTTTTTAAGTATATTATCCTTTAGATAGCAGAAACTAACATATATACAGTCAGTAAGACCGCTCTTACAAATTATGATGCAAATGTGTTCCTTGCTTCACAACAAGGCTGTAAGATGAACGCCCATCAATTACAGCAAATTCACACTGAATATTATCTTTTCGTGTTATGTGTCCATTTACTACAAAGAGCCTTTTACAGAAGCAGAAAAGCAGTTTAAAGAAGCATTGTTTGGACTGCACAGGGGACCTCATTATCTGTGCACAAATATCTCTGTGCAGCAGAAATATCCAGTATGTGTCACACAACACTGCCAAAAGGAAACATTTGCCCCCCTGTTTTTCTTTTATACACTTGATTCTGTTTACTTTGAGTTTTAATATATTTTTTTTTATTATTTTTTTTTGTAAGTTGAAAAATGGTTGGCTTTTGGGATTCGGCACACATCCCTGAACTACAGGTTTAAAGACTGTGAGTCATTCATAAACACATCTGTCATTACACGTAATCTGACCATAAGCACCCATCATCACAGTTTCACCTCACCAAAATGACCAAAGGCTTTGCCTGAGATCTAACTGGATTAAACATTCCTGTTCTCTTTCAGCGGTCACGAAACTACAGCATTTAATGATGTCACAGGTTTTCCTCATTTTCAGCAACGCAGACACAAAACCAATAAACCGTTGGCAACATATCTTTGGGACTTTTACATTTAAAAAAAAAGTCTGACAGTGCAGAGAGATATGGTCTTCTGTCTGTGTTCCCCTTTGAGCAGCTTAAATAAATAAATATGTGGCAACACTCTCCTGATGACGCGCGTTCTGCATTTGGCTGCACTTCAGTATCCAAACACCTGACATCACAGTGCACTCTGTCTTTTTACATTAATGATCTTGTTCCTCTCCGAGTCTGAGGCAATCACAAAAAAATCCCTTTCTGGGAATTGACTTTAGTACATTTGTCCTAATTAGTTCCAATTATTTTTGACATCTCAGTTACGTCTCAGAACTTATTTTTCTGAAATCCAGTGTTAGAATGCAGGACAAACTGTCCAAATGCCATTTTTTGCTCTTTCACATTTATTTTAAGGTAGATTATTTGAAATGCAGACAGCCCACTCGCACACTTGCACTCTGTACCTTTGGGCACAGACACATTTACTGTTTGTTTGGCCTTCTTTAATTATCATCTATCAAAACACTTTTTGCAGCTCTCCCTAGTTTTCTTGCTTTCGTCTCTTATCTTTATCCTCTCTGTCTGGCTATCCGTCTAAAACATCAAGACATTATTTTCCCTCTAATCAAAATAAATTTCTCATGAATCGCAGCTTCTGCTCAGATCTGATCACAGTACATCTGCAGCTTGAGATGAATTACATTTCAGGGGAAATCTCTGAGCACATTCCTTGTTTCTTTTTCCTGTTTTTTGAGCAAACAAGCATATATATTTAAGGCTCTGCTGTTCCTTCTGAACACACATGAGGCAAACATAAAGTGATAAACCATATCTGTGTTATTGCAACAAAGACTTGGCTGTTTGTTTTGTTTTGGGTTCAGGAGGATCTCCAGGAACTGTTGCTTAACACACACACACACACACACACACACACACACACACACACACACACACACACACACACACACACACAGTTTTGTGGCTCAATTCCAGGGACGGGGGTTGTGTAAGTTCCCTTGCGTTCCAGGCTGTGTTCACTCAGCAGCTCTGGCTCCTTGCCTTGGCCTTATTCTCTATATGTTTGTGTCTCATAAAATGCACTTGTTTTATGTGTATAGTCATATGCACAGACATTAAATAACAAACTCACATAGAGCCTAAAGTAACAGATGCATATGGTGTCTCTCATTTCTTTTTACAAAAACTGAAGTGGCCACATTAATCAATGAATATGGTGCAACAGCTCCCCTCACTGGTGAATCACAGCATTGTAAATTGTAAATGTTCATCAAGAAATCCATCCTGATTTGCATAATCCAAATTCACTATCCTGGTATGAAATGTTCAACACAGCAACTTTTTTTTTTGTGTGACAGTTAAATCATCTATGATTTTAAAAAGGTGGATGTCATGCTGGGATACCTTATAACAGCCTGTCCCAATCTGATGGTAAAGCACATGTATTTATGTCCTTTGAATTAGCAGCAATGAATCTCAAAGTGGAGATGCAGCACTTCACAACAAAAATCAAAAATAGTAGTGTGTGCAACAGAGATGAAAAGAGCAGTACTAGAGTACTGCCTTTTCGTGTTACATTACTATTAGCCTACTTTAAAGGTCCAGTGTGCAGGATTTAGGGGAATCTATGGACAGAAATTGCACATAATATATATAACTATGTTTTCATAACTGTATAATCTCCTGATAATATGAATTCTTGTTGGTTTCTTTGTTGTTTCTATATACGCTACAATCAGAGAGGGGACTCTTCTACAGAGTCCATAGTTATACAGTAGCCCAGGAGGGACAAATCAAACTCAGGCTCTAGATAGGACAATTTACATTATAGTTTTGGCCAGCATAGTTCTCCTGCATGTTTGGCACACAAAAGAAGTCTCAGTTCTGCAACCTCACCACTAGATGCCACTAAATCCTACACAGTAGACCTTTAAAAAATGTTATTACAGTAGAAGTGCGATAATATCTATATAATACAGGCTATAAAATCAATGGTATCACAGGTCAATGCAACAACACCAGTGAATGAAACAACATCAAGCCCTTATGTCCTAATCACAAATGGCTAATATTACTTTTACTTTTCTATAGACAGCACTTTGCAGCCCGCACACAACTTAAAACCATGCCTCTGTCAGTTAAGCCTCGCTAAAATGAACCACAACAGAGACAAAACTCACAATTAGGTTAAACAAGAGGACCAACAATATATGAAACGAGCTATGGGCATCAATATAGCAAACCAAAAGGAGCTGTATGAATAATATCAAGTCCACATCAACTGCAGCCACAACCAAAGGTTAGCCTTCATAACGCTTTTACAGCAAAGAGAGGGACGCACAGTTTGTATCGCACATTGCGCAACACACCGTTAGCTTGCTAGCTAGCAGTAGGCTAATTGTTGACCTCCCTCTCTGAAGAGTGTGTCACATCCATAAATCACTGTGTTATTGTAGCTCACTCACCTGTCTGCACCTGGAGGACCTGGAGAACTTCTCCTCTGCCTGCTCCAAAAACAGGTCCAACTTCTTTGCTTGACTTTTGTCAAAAATGATATAAACAGTCCGCTCGGCCTCTCGGTCCCACTGCGACCTCAAAGTGTCCAAACAATTAGAGCTGAAAGACGCTCTGCAGTCACACCAGGGATTACTGCCACACACTTCACTGAAGGTTTGTGCTCATAAAGACGGTAGCAATTATTGAAATCAAGCTGGAGAATGAACCGGAAGCAAACACCTGTTAGTCACGTGAGTTTGATCCATCAGGCTACCACTTTTGATGCTTCTAATTGGTGCATTACATCGGTGATTAGTTACCAATAAGATGCCACGACTTTTTTTTATTTTTTAACTGTGCCGAGGTAGGCCTATATTAGTGCTCGCCATAACCCATAAATATATCCATCCATAAGTTTAATGCATGATTGTGCATTTTTGTGGTGGTCAGACTGCAACCCCAACACCTCCTGTGGTCAGCCAGTAAACAAATGGGCTTTATATTGAACATGATTTCCAAAGTGCCACTAACTGGAGCTACTCTGCCTTTTCTCTACTGGTCCTAATACATCCATGGTCCTCTCTCACATTTTAAAATGTTAAAAACCTTTTAACTAATGTGAAAACAAATGTTGGAACAACTTTATTTTTATGAGTAATGTACTTCAAATGTGTGTTTATTAATATTAGCATAACACTTAGAAAATTAGTGGGGAAAAAATCAACTTGTATGGTTATTAATTTAAAAACATGTGCTCATAATTATGGTAATGAGGTATTTAATTAGAATATTTATGAACACAAATTTTAAAGTTGATTCCTCAAAAAAAAAAAAATGTGTTTTTCACATTATTTGGGAAAAGTGTTATGTACTGTTATCATAATTATGAACACACATTTTTAAGTTGATTAAAAGTAAAAATTACATTGGTCCAGCAATTCTTTTCCACAATATTAAGTGTTATATACTTCATTGCCATAATTATGAACACTGTTGATACCTCATAAAACTATGCTATTACAATGTTTTTTCACATTATTTAAAATGAATTTTAGTGTTGTTAGTGTTGACAGGGCTATTTCATGTGACTTTGTTTTTTACACAGTACAAATAAGATTACTGATTTTTTTTTCACTTCAAAAAGTAAGTCTACAAGTAGCATACATAGAAATGCCTTTAATACAGTAACGTGAATAAATACAATTATTACTTCCATTCTTATTGGAGCCTACAGAGTCAACACTACCTCAGATTCAGGCTCATTAGAGCACAGCAGCAGGCATTTTATGATTACAATCCATCAAAAACAATCCTGTGACACATCTGGGTCAATATGGTCAATTACTGGGCTTAATGCTGACTTGTGATCACACTTTGATCCAGCAGAGGGCAGCAGAGTGGAGCAGACTCCACAGTGATCACACTGGCTGAAAAGATTGTGTTCCTCTTTCGTCTCACCCAGAACACTGAAAGGTATCTCATTCTCAAACAATGGACATTCAGATTTTACAGCATTTATGACTAATGTTAGATGATAAATTCTGGATTAAAGACGGTTTTCCAATTCAACCCAAAGATGTCAAATGGGCATGAGGTCAGGAGTTCCTCCACACGTTAACTCAGAAAAAAATCTCTTTATGCACCTTGCTTTGTGCTTGGGAACACTGTCATGTTGAAACAGAAAGGGCTTTTCCCAAACCCTTGCCTCAATATTGTCTAAAATATTAAGGTAAGGCATATTCATATGATGAAGCACCTTTCAACAACACAGCAATACAAACACATGAGACACAAAAGGCATCAAGACATATGACAGATATAAAAGGGGCAACATAAAAAGACACATAAAAGGGATTTAAAAAGAATGAAGGAAGATGGGGATAAACTAAAGCAAAATAAGAGAAATTTAACAGCAGAATAAAAATTATAGCGCAGCTACAGTGCAGTGAATCCTTTTTTTGCCATATTCCTCCAAAACAAATGAGTTAAAAGAACTGATTTCTTGACTTTCCCCCAGCCACTCTCTCACACTCTGAACTCATTGTCTCCTTTTTCCTGGCTACACTTTCTGCAGACATTTGTCACTGTTATCTTGTTTTCAAACCTCCTACGTCCACCGCTCTCGCTCTCCTTCTCTCTGGCTTTCTAATTGAATCCACAGGAGTGAATTCCAGCGGGCAGGAGAGGGAGGAGGTGATGTCAGAGGTCAAAGGTTGGGTTGTGACCTCTGGCCTGTGCGTAGAAGCCGACTGTGCGCTGTTTTTGGATGTTTGTGTGCGTGTGTGCGTTAAACACAGTCATAGTTGTTATGTATTTATGCATAACTAAACATTCCAGCACAGTCACTCTGGTTATCATGTCTATTCATGAGGTGGCTGTTATGCCTTTATGCTAATAGTTTTATATAATGCGCTTTACTACACTTGAGAGGTGTATATGGTCTATGTTATCTTGTCTTTGTTGGTAAGTTTTAAGTTTAAAAAATGGTAACAGATTTCAAGGAAGGTACTGTCTTCTTTCTTGTCAATAACAAAAAGAATCACAAAATAGATGCTAATATCAGATGAAAAAGTGGTGCTAGTTTTCTGTTGATTATGTTATATAATACTCACACTGAAGGTACCAACCATGAATTCGGTAAAATTTCTCTGTTGGGGAAAATCTCTTCCCAAATCCCAAACTCTCTCTGTGAATCCTAATAGCTCTCTGTAAGCACAAACACACACAAATGCACACACACACACACACACACACACACACACACACACACAAGCGAATGGGGCAGGGGGTACATTGTGAAAGAAGGAAGGTGGTGAGGAGGGGGTGTTGAAGAAAGGGGAGAAAAGGAGGAGCAGATGTTCATCAGGTCCACAGACCCCTCCTCCCCCCTCCTTAATATTTCAATGGCAACAGTTGTCTCTTATCTGAGGAAGATGTAGAGGAATGACTTCACTTAATCAAAAGAGTTTCAATAGGCTGAGTGTGCAAGAATGCAAGTGTTCGTGTGTCTTTCTGTAACACACACACAAATACGGAGTTAATTGTTTCACTCTGTAAATTATCTACAGATTTACAAAAACAGCTATAGCTATACATACCTATATCTTTTTCTGAAACCCCAAAACTAACTCTCCAACATTCCACCCTTCCTGTCAAAGAATCCAGAGATAAGTTTTTTGATTAAACATTTAATTCTGAATTTAATGTTAATAGCACAATGTAATGACTACAGAGCAATGAAAAAACCTGTGCTAACATTAGTTTGCTATTAGCCTAGCTTTATGCAATTCTGCCTGCCTGCATGTACAATCTCCCGGGGAAAAATGAAGCATTGATTTATGGCACAAAAGGAGGAGAGTAAACCATTGCACAATAAAAGCAGGATGAGAACGGTGCTGTTTGTTTTCCCAGGTGCAGTGCTAGCTATCTGCAGCAAAGGAGTAATTTTACAATGTTGTTTAGTGTTGATCACTCATATTTGGATAATTGCTATGCTCTGAGGAAAACGATGAGTGATCCTGCTCGTCTTCATGGCAGTGGTGTCAACAATAATTTCACTTGGACATGCTACGGGAGGGTAGAATTGAAAGTTGACAACTTATCACTTTCCACTTTAATGTATATATACTGCAGTGCAGGTTCATTGAGGGTTCTGCCAAATATTTCTATTAAAATTCATTATTTCATCACATCTTAGATGTACAACATCTGCACCCTGCAGTCAGTGATCTTATGGCACTCCCACAGTGCAATGCTACCTCTGTAAATCTCTAATATCATACAGATGTTAAATCAACAAATGCTTTCCTAATGACTCTGCTAATTATTTCACTGCAGGAAGGAAACATATCCCGTGATACATCTTTATGCATCAGGTTGACGAATCCCAAACCTGTAGATGAACCATGTTGCAGATCCAGTCTTAAAAACCATCTCCTTCCTCCAATACCTTCCTAATGCCTTCCTCTCATTTCCCGTTTCTTCTAAATAGCCCCCAATCTTGCCCCCTTCATCCATCTCCTCACCCCCCATCTCTTTTCTCCTAACAAGCCCTTCTGTCCCACCCATTCACTGCCCCCTGTTATTTCCACTGTGTGTGTGTGTGTGTGTGTGTGTGTGTGTGTGTGTATGTGTGTGTGTACCGTGGCAGTCGCAGAGGGCGGGCCATTAGTTTGTTAGTTGGTTCTGCAGCTCATTGAGCTCATTGTGCTCGGTAGGCCCTCGAGCCCAGCTGGACTCAACAAGTAGCAAGAACTCTCTTTCAAATCCCTCTCCTCCTTTCTCCTCCCTTCTCCCCTCCCCCTTACCCCCAGAAAACTCCCCCCTTTCTCTCTCTGCCCCCAGTAATCCCCAACTCACCCAAAAGGGATTTGTTTATAGAAAAAAAAAAACCTCCACTAGCCAATCAAATAGCCTGTTTATAGATAACACTTGTTTACTTAGCCAAATTGACAGAAGGGCCCGCTCACCTCAAGGCACTGCTGTTGTTGACATCTTGCTAATGGCTTGTTGTTCACAGTGGTGGTCTTTAATTTAGGGTAAAAAACAAACACACAGAGCCAACTTCTTAAGACAATGAACTAATTAGCACAATGTCTCATGTCTGGGTTAGTACCCAAAGGTCAGTCACAATATAATTAGGATTTGTTCACACTTGGCATTTAAAGCACTTTGGATAAACGCCAGCAGCTTTAAATACAAGATGGAACAGCCAAAATACACAGTGGGATCTGGAAAATGTGTCCACATAGTCAGAGTTCACATTTTCATATTTAAAATTTCCAAACTTTTCCATTACTTCTCAAGGACCCATAATACAGTTATTTTTTTTTCATTTCCCACTTGCCCTGTGTTTTTAAAACATATCATATTCATAAACATATCATCTCTATTCAGACATAATTTCAGCTTGCTGACATACATATAGGGAGAGACGGGACAGGCTGAGGGACCAAAGGAATGTATGTGATGGTTAACAAACTACATTAGAGCTACATTACATCAACAGCTACAGAAATTAAATTTGTTTTTATGGTGCATTTCATGGAATGTTTTCAACAGATGATTACTGTCCGAATTTTATCTGACACAACAAAATTCCACGAATTTTCCAAAACCTTAACATTTTTTTTTAAACTAATTCCATGCCTTTTCCAGGCCTGGTAAATGTGACTACAAACCACGAAACCCTTTTTACAACTGTGTGCAACTCAAAGCAGGGAGTTTCTGTGGTGACATCCGTTATCTTTTCCGAACCATAACCAGGTCGTTTTTGTTGCCCAAACATAACAGATGACCCCTTCTTATTGCTGTGTTCATGCCCCCCAAAGCTGGGTGTTTTTTTAATGACATCCACAATCTTTTCTTAACCAAATCTAAAATGTTTTGTCACTTAAACCTTACTCCAACCACTTTTTACGATTGCCCCCTTCTGCAAAAAACAATGCAAAAGGCTGCCCCTAGCATCATTTTAGTTACACTGGGGCTTCTGCCTGAGTGGCAACATATGTCAAGTAGGGATGAAATCACATTGCATTCCTTCACTGTCTACCCTAATTTCTCAGCAACTCTCCCACATCCACTTTTTAAGGCAAAATACTTTAAAAATTGATCTAAAAGGCAGCTTGGGTCTACACAGCATAGCCCACTTTTTATTGCCCATAATGTATAAAAATGTGTATTTTTTCTCTTCAGAAGTGGTTTCCGAATGATAAAATGAAAGGTGAAATGGGAAGCAAAATATGAAATCAAAAGGTCACTCAAATGACACTCAGGAGGCATTTGGGATGAATTCCAGATAAGAACTGCAGTCCATCTTAATTGGATCTCGCCACAATCTGCTGATCTGGACGATACTGCATAAAAACTTACACCACATAACTGAGGTGCTGGTTTTCATAGGCAGACACATGAAATGAATACAAAGATTGCTTTGTGGCAATACAGTCATGGCGGAGAGTGACAGGACAGAAGGGAAAAGAGGACTGTTGAGCAGTGATTATCTGCTGCAAGATTCAAATCTGGGATGTTGTGTTTACATATGTCCGCTGGACACCAAGATACCTTAGTCCACTTTTACCACAGATATGTGAGGAAGGACACCAAATCACACACAAGTCAAAACAATGTGGCTAAGACAACCATCAGGCTAGAAGAGCACACCTATATACCATTACATCATCACAATACTGGAGGAATGAGGGTGGGGTGGGGTCCAACACACACAAGCATGTATACACACACACAAACACACACTTAATGGTGACCACTTGGCTGGACCAAAACAAAGCTTTTCGGCAGGCTTTGTTCTCAGCTGAGCTCATCTTTCTTAAAGGGCTCAGAGGTGTGTGTTGCTTTAAAGAACGCTCATACTATTTTCTCAGAGTGAGGGCCTAACATTTCAAAAACTTTTACGTGTGCAACGTTTTTTTCTTTGAAAGAGTTTTTGTGAGGACTATACACCTTTTAAAACAACTAATATGAGACTGTTTCCCTCCTCTTTTCAAAAGTGAACATAGTCATTTTTATATTAAGCTACTTGGTATTTTTATTTTTGCCATACATGCTCACACTCTCACTTTAAGCAGGGCTCCAGTGGGAATCAAACTCTTATATCCGGCCACTGGAAGCGCTGAACTGTGCAAAACAAACCGAAAACTGTTCCTCTCCCCTGTTGCAGCCAACTGTTTGCCAACTTGTCAGGCTACTAGGCATGCTGTTGCAATCCTTTTTACAATCCCAGAGGTGTGACAACTTCACTCCTGGCAGACCTGTGTGGGTGTGTGTTCTTGAAATTCTGTCTTTGTGAGGACCAAATGTCTTAACAGTTATGATAGGGAAATCAGGCTTTATTTTTATTTTAGTGCCCACTTTTTTGCTTTATTCCAGGCTAGAGTTTACGGTTTTAAGTTGGGTTGTGTTTAGTTTAAGGTTGAAGTTTAGGGAAATTAAAGGTTGCTTTGACAGCTTTGCTGCAAAGATAAAGGAACAAGGCTGTGTTTGTGTGTGTGTGTGAGTAGGACGGTTGGATATTATCATGGCTCTGGAATTTTTCACACATTTACCTTTGAAATCAAAGACCTGACTCCTCCTTGTCTGTCTCATAGGGCTAGGTTGTCTCTGTACTGTCTTTTCTACCCATGTGTTCAGTCCTCCTGTTCTCTGTTTTGTCCTTGTGGTTGCCTTTTGTGCTAGTGTCATCTGCTTTCTATTCTTGTCCTATGCCCCCCCCCCTTAAAAACCATACCTTTACATAAACTTAACAAGTCAATATCTGGCTTAAAGCAAATTTATGCTTTAACCCGTAAAGGAGTTTTATTAACATCTGCCAACAGCCAGCAGACATTATCATAAATTATCAGGATTATGGCTAAAAGTGCACATTGCATTAGGGCCAACTATTTTAGATGAATACTTTGCCCACAAAATGATCATGTGTAGATCTTTTAGTCGTGCTGTGTTATTGTGAATTTGTGGAAAAAACTGCTTTTCTCGCATGCCTCCATGGAAAATGGTCGACATATTAATTCATTTTAAAGACTGGGAGTTTTTACATCAGTAGAAATGTATCAAAACATCAGTTTACAAACTCTCACACAACTCATGCTGTATGGTTCATATCTCATGTATGCAGTTGTTTCATCAGTACTTCCCAAACATTTGTTTTTTTATTTTTCTAAAAACACCCCTTAGTATTGAGGTTTGATGTTGAAGACGGCATAGATAATTTTTGGTTATGTTTCAAATAGTATGTGTTTTGGAAGCACTGAGCATACAACTGGATAAATCTGGCTTGGATTATAGGCTAGACTACTGAATGACTTGTTTAAGAGATTAATAACAGGTATTTTGGAACAGTTTCCCTGCTGTTAAATGTGGCACACAATCAATTAATAAATGAATGTGTTGGGCATTATCTGTGGAAGCATGCAACAAAAAAAAACAGTTTTGTTCACAAATTCAAGGTAACAAAGACTAATTGATATTGGCCTAAAAATGGTCTTTTTTGGGTGAAGTATTCCTTTAGTAGCAATTTCCTTTAGTGGTGTAATGAGCGAGTAGCCTAACTGCACTTCTCAGCAAAGTGCAAAATAGAAACTGGTTGACATGTAGCCTGTATAAAATTCATGTTAATCTATAGGCACTCATTAATTTCACAGGCTTTATGTTCATAAGCCTATTTTATTTATTTTTTTAATATTATATAATATTATAATTTGTTTTTTTAATGATCCCCAATGAAAATAATTAATTAAAGAGTGCAAGGAAAGCATCAGCATGGGAAGAAGTTTTAATATGTAAAACCTCAGGCAGCTATTTTTTATTAAAGTTTTCACTCGACTTTGTAAAAACAAAAAAAAGTTGCTACGAACTTGCTTGTATATGATGGGTTGAGGTTTGATTAAACATTTGCTAAAGGCATTTAAACAAAGTTTTGTGTTAGAGATTGTTATTATCCCAAATTCTGAATATTGACAGAAAGATTTTCATTTTTGTTGCAAACGCATGTTGGTTCCAAATATCGGTTATCAGTCTCATTAATTACTAATAATCAGTATTGGCATTGGCCCTGAAAAACCAACCTCGGCTGACCCTCACTGACATGTTTGACAAAAGTTGTGTGTTTAGCTGTTGACTTGTACTGATTTGTACTGATTAATACAGTATTTCAAACACGATGATGACTGGACTGACTGACTGGAGAATGTACAGTCAAAATTTCAAGTTTGTACAAGTAGCCTATTATAAGTTGATATGTGTTGCTCTCCCATTTGATTAATGAAGCTAATTCTATAACTTCACTCTAAAGAGCTACCAAAATATGATTCATTCAATGAAACCAGCGTCTTTTTAAAAAATATTTTTTTAGGAATTAAAAAAGGTTAGATAGCATTTTCATAGAGCTGGGTACCCTGTGTACCCTCATGCAGTTCAGGGACTGCTGTGTGTGGTGAAAACATCTCTGGGCTGACTCACAGAGGCGTGGGAGTGGCTAAC
Organism: Plectropomus leopardus; assembly: GCF_026936395.1. Lineage (NCBI taxonomy): Eukaryota > Metazoa > Chordata > Actinopteri > Perciformes > Serranidae > Plectropomus > Plectropomus leopardus. The sequence goes on along the minus strand of NC_142181.1, from coordinate 16,376,960 downwards.
AGCAGTGTTAGGTTTTAAATCCACACGTGGTCCGGGTCTTGGGCTTGTTTAGCATCGCAGTCACAGCTAGAAACTTCTGACCAACTCATGCCAGCGAGTGGCCCACGTCTATCACTGCGGGGGCAGACGGGATAGGACGAAACTTTCGATAGCTCAGCAAAATGCCATCTTTCCCTCTCTACCAGTTTGCTGACCTGGAAGAGATGATGTGCAAGGTAAACGAAAAGCGCAAAGAAAGTTGAGCGGAGCAAAAGTTGGCTAACGTTAGGTCATGGGGGGGTTAACGTTAGCTAGCTAGCTTCACTGCTAACTTTACGCTCTTTGCTCTTTAAACCTTTCAAAGTTTTGTTAGCAGATGCTGTGGTGCTGTCGTTTAAGTTTTATCTAGCTTGCGGTAGTTTTGTGGGATGTGAAAGCTTTCTTGAACTTAATTCTAACTTGTCACAAAGTAGGAACGCTGTTGAAGTTACGATTCATCGTAAAAAATGGGCCCATTAAACAATCTTATTAATTAACGTTAGCTAACGTAGCGATTCGGTTTGAGTTAACGGTAGCTAACGTTAGCACCAGCATGTAAACTCGATGGTTTAAAAATGATAAACAACGACAACAAGACTAAACAAAAGCTATAGCGAAAATAACCGAAGTTTTTATGGTAAAAACAACAAAAAGATGACAATTAAAGTTGCCAAGCTGCGTTGATAGCATGGAAACGTGTTTAAATTTTAAAGTAAACTAACACAACTTTTTAGAAATACGAAGGTTTTAGTGTATGTCATCCGCTGCGTGGCAATATGCTGTATTTATGAGGGAGATGCAGGTTTGTGGAGGATGCCAGGTTAAACCTTTGTGGTCTTAAATTGAGGATTTAAAAGGCAAGAAAGATACTTGCTGTTTTCGATACTGTTTATGTGTGAAACGTGGTCAGCTGTTACTTTGCAAACTCATTTAGCATGTTTGAAAAGAACTACCTCCATCCACTGCTTAATAATATTTTTTCAATGTGGCACATTGTTGTGGGCAAGTAGTCCTCTACACTAATTTGTATCAAAGTTAAAGGAATACTTACCTCTCAAAGTGATAATTTGTGTATTAGTCATGCTGTTTTACCTTTATTAACTTGTGAAGAAAAATGTCTGTTTCTTTGCATGCCTCCACAGAAAACTGTGAACGTATTGTTTAACAAGAGCAAAACTATATCTAAACATCTGTTTACAAACTCTCCCACAACTCATGCACTATAACACAAGTCTTATTTTTTCAGTTATATGCTCTATACTTCCCAGACACATGCATTTACAGGAAACATTACTATTTAAAACTGAACTGAAAATGAAACTAATATATGCTTACTTCAAAGCCAGACTTCAGTATTTAGGTTTTTTAGTGAAAATGCATGTGTTTGGAAATTACTGAGCTTACGTGTTTGTAAATGAATGCTTTCATACAATTTTGCTGTATTAAACATGGTCCCTGATAAAACACATTTGCTATTTTCCATGGAGGTATGCAAGAAAAACAAAGGTTAAATTTACAAATTCAACGTAACATTGCCTGAGTAACTGATGTACAAATGGTCATTTTGAGGGTGAAATATTCCCTTAAGATAGACCGACCAAAATACAAATATTAGAGTGTGAGTCCATTAGACATATTTCTTACTAAAGTTCATGCAGATAACTTGTGGTATCTGAATTGCATTACAAAAAAGTCAGGGTTGACTAAAGTGCATATTGAAAAAGTTAATGTTAAACTTCTTTTATGTGTACTTGTATGCTAGTATTTAGTACCAATCACCCATGAATGAAGTTCATCATACATTTGCTTACTCTGCCAGAGTCAGACACACAAAAATTATTTTTCCCGTAACATGGAAATCCTGCTAACAAACTTCTACCGGGAGAGAATTTTAAAAAAGCTAATTGCCACTAGATTGGTTGTACTTGCTGTACAGTTGACAGCCGGAAAATACATGAACTTAATGCATCTGTAAATATGTGGGATAATTAAGTAAATTTGGGTGAAAAAAAAAAGTTTTGCCAAATGTAACTTCTGTAATGTTCAGTTAGGAAAATTCAAACAGTTACATCCTTGTAACAGTTAATAAACAGCATTAATGTGCCTTTTGTTCTGTAATTTGTAAGGGAAATATCAGTGTATAGGAAGTTACGGTTATCGACAGACAAAGAAACATACAACAGTGATTCTTTTAAACTAATCACGGTATTAATTATAAAATAAACTAATGTTGTGTTGTTTTCTGTTCTTTTTACAGCAGTTACTAAACCTCGACTTGAGGGAGCAGAGCAGACCACTACCACCGCTCAGTCTGGCAATGAGAACACCAGGTTGTATTGGTCAGCCACGAAGCAACATGTCGTCTTCCCTCACGTCTCTCTCCTGCCTGCCGACCGATCCAGACAGTGCATTTCTGACCTCCAGCCAATGGGGGCAGCAATCAGAAAGCCCTCTGCCCTCCCAGCTCACTCATTCTACCCAGTGGGGAAAATCAGGCTTCCTTGCTCAGCGCTCCATCAGCATGGTAGAAACCAGCAGCAACACAGCAGCACGTCTTGGCTGGCCCGGGACTGACGCACTGCACTCCCAAAGTGACATCAGCCCCACCGCACTGAACACTGGCTCTTCCTCTTCCACCTCATCCGTTTCCTCCTCCTCATCACGCTATAAGACTGAACTGTGTCGATCTTTTACAGAAAGTGGCTTGTGCAAGTATGGCGGGAAGTGCCAGTTTGCCCACGGGCCAGATGAGCTGCGGGATCTTAACAGACATCCAAAATACAAAACAGAGCCATGCCGTACGTTTCACACCATCGGCTTCTGCCCCTATGGGATCCGCTGCCACTTTGTCCACAACAACGAGGAGGAAATGAAACACGGCATCTCTCGTTCCTCCTCATCCTCCTCCACCTCTTCAAGCATTACCCAGCAGCCACCCTCCTCCCTCCGCTCGCACAGACCTCCCCTCATCAGACAGAGCTTCAGCTTCGCTGGATTTCCCTCTGCTCCCCAGCAAACCCTTCAGCCTGCCCTTAATGCTCACCCTCCTCCTGCCACTGCGTCTTTCACACGAGCTCCATCAGCCTCCCCTCCTGCCTGTGCTGACATTACTGACCTCCTTTCTCATGCCTTCCTGGAGATGGACTCTGCCTTTGAGGCCTCCCCTGCCCACCAGTACCAGCCCACCATGGGCCAGGCCACTGCAGCAGATCCCAGATCTCCATTCTTGCCCTCCCCAGACTCTGGCTGTTCTCCATGTGGGCTGTCTCCTACTACCTCCCCTTCCCTGAGGCAGAGTCCCAGTGCCACTGGGGTCTTTTCAGGGCCACTGGGTGCCAGATCCCTGTCCTATACCTCTTTGTCAGACCAGGACCAGGATGGAAGCAGCTCTGCTAGCTCACTCAGTGGCTCTGAATCTTGTGGGGGCATTACCGAAGTCAATGGCAGACGTCTGGCGGTATTCAGCCAACTCTCTGTTCCCGAGGATGCTACTGGGTTCTGCCTTTAGGCCGCAGTGTGCTTTGAACACAAACATACACATTTGCATACATTCAGACTCAAACATGCAGGCCTACGAAACTCTGACACACCATAAACATATACATTCATGCATATCCACCCTCAAGCTCACGCAATGCTCACACACTGGAACCCTATAAATGCACACGTGCCCTCACACACACATACACGCACGCACGCACACACACACACACACACACACACACACACACACACACACACACACACACACACACACACACACACACACACACACAGCCCCTGTACTGACACCTCGGATGTTCCTTGCACCTGAGTGACATCTAAGGAAACAAAGACTGATTCGAACATACAGAGAGATTTGCATGTAATATTTATGTGGTTGAAATGTCGCTATCAAATACGTAAGGGAAGCCACAGTGATGCTGAAACTGAAATTCGTGTTGCCACCAAAACGGTACATATCAAGACAGAAGTAAAATAGTGCTGGAAGCGATCAAGGCTTTACCAGAATAGTATATTGAGATGTCAAATTGTCAGAGCTATAGTGTAATCAGTGTGATTGGCCTCAGTGTGGCCTGTTGTTGAGTCCAACCACACCATTTCCATTACATCTGAGTGATCTACAGAACAAAGCCAAAGACATCTTTTGTAGCACAAATGTTTTGATTATGGTGATGCAAACACACAACTGTTGATTTTCCACTAACTGTACACAGTATTGTGTTTATAAGCTGGTGAAAGTGTTTTTTCCTCATAACTCTACAGTCTGAGGTAGATCACTGACCTTGAACGTGAATGTTATGTTTTTAAACTGAAGTGCCTGTCGCGTTATCAGCCAGGTCATATGTTGAAACAAGATTAGCTGGTTTGTTAGGAGTGATGAATGGACGGGTGTGAGTCTTCTTATTTAGTCAACTTAAGCTTGTGTGAGTTCAGGTCTCCCATTGTTAAGGTGACTACAAGTGTTCCTCTGTCCTGGTGTTATTGACAAACTGCCACCAGTAAAATGCCAAATGACCAAATTTAACCTGGGAGGAGTAAAGGGGGATCAGTTTGAGTTTAGCAAAAAAGCCAAGTGGATTTGATCAACACCTTATCAAATCACATGTTCATGACATATCAACTGGATGACTTGCCAACTCGAAAAGCAGGTCATAGAAATTGAATATTCTTTGATATGCAAAGTGAGTCAGCACAAATGGCAGGTATTAGAGAAAATCCATCAATATTGAGAGTCAGAATGGACCAAAAAAAACTCAAATGAGATACCATAACATCTTTCTGCATCTTATTTTAGGTGAACTGATCTGAACATAGCCTGAGTTAAAGGCACTTGGCATAGAATTAAAGTTTAATCAAGTAATTTGAATGTTTTATGCAAATCCTGTTTTACCTCTGGCGTTTTTCTGAATAGTTTCTGGTGCCAATATGTATTTCAGATAATCTTAAACACAAACATTTCCAGGAGTAGTATTTTTCTTCTCCCTTGTCCACAGGCAGCACTGGTGTCACATTTTTGATAATAAATATTCATGTGTTTGTGACTCACACCACCATATTTCATCTCTCCGTCAGTATTAATTCTTCTTGATTCGGCTTTGTACTGTTATGAATGTGTAGTGTTCCTGGTCACATGTATGTGAACTGTGCGCCCAGGTCTGTTGCCTCACTGAGCTAGATCCAGCAGTCTGTAGGGTTTAGGGTATGTCTGCTAATTGTTATAGAAATGTTACTTGGCTGTTTTGTGTGTTTATGACGTAGTTGGTTAGAAGAACAGACACTGTGCTGTTACCGGTCTATTTAAAATTGCCTTTTCATCAACATGTTTGAGGCCTGTTTAGTGTTAAAGGTGATAATCTTTAGTAAATTTCTTTAATTTATTTTAACGTATTTATAGAGGACTTTGAGTTGGTAATGCTTGTATCAAGTTTAATATATTTCTTTTTTGTTTTGCTTTTTGTACTGAAAATAAAGGTTTTTTTGTTTTTGATTTTTTTTTAAACTGGTTTGTTTGTATCTCTTAGTGTCTCGGGGTTACACTTAATCATCTACAAGTAAAATATATTACATCCATGTTTGGCACATCAGCTCAGAAACTTTGTGTTGAGGTGCTGATGCAACAATTCGGACTTAGACTTATGCGTGTTTTCTTCAACATCCTGTCTAACTGTATGTTTAACACTGGTTTCAGCATATGAGCAAGTGTTCACACATTTGTGACGTTTTAGATGCAACGAGCAGGAAGGAAGGAAGCAGGAAACCAGAGAACAGACATTTATGATTTTCATTGTAGATCACATTCCCCCAGAGGCCCTTCACTGTTGAGGTTAACTCTATACAGGCGGAACGTGAAAAGATTCACTTCACTCTGAATATCTCAGATTAGACTGAGGGATAAAACAGTGATGTTTTCCTGGACAGCAACACAACACCTGGACAACACTAAATATTTTATAGAGGGTTTTAGTTGTTTGTTTCTTATTAGGCTAGAACATAAGTGAACTTTCTTAATCCATAAAAAATAGATTATTAAGTTAACCCTTTGAAACCTGAGCAAATTGTCTCTGTCTTTCAAAAAGATGAGTAAAAGGCAATAGGCAGCTTTAGAGGAAGAGACCCAAAAATCAGCCAAAAATACAAGAAAATTACCTTTAAGTTGAAAAAACAAAAACAAAGCAGGAGGATTAAAAAAAACAAAACAAGTGACCCTAAAAAGTGCTTAAAATTATAATAATAATAACAATTAACTCTTTTACATATATAATGATGACTTTTTTCCAAAGCATGTTTAAAAATAATTTTTCCAAACCTAAAACTTTCTTGCAGTTTGTGGAACATTTTTTTTCTATGTTTTCAGAAGAAATCAAGCCAATTTGCTCAGAAAAAACTACAACAGCACATATTGACCAAAATGACCAGCATGGGTAATCTGAGACTAGAAAATTTGATTTTTATCACGTTACGTCATAGTTTTCTGTGTTTACAGGTGAAATCTTGCAACGAAGTGAGAAATTAATCCTTAGTCTTAGTGAATCCCACTGCTACTCATAAATGTATATATTGATGCAAACTGTCTTCTGAAGTCGCTAAGATTAGGGCTAAGATGTTCAGCTTGGCCTCATATGGTGGAAAAGACATAACTGCAAAAAATACCAACATACACATTTTATGTTAGCAAAAAAATTGTTTAACCCTGTGGAACCTGAGTAAATTGGTTTGTATTCTTTCAAAAACAGGAAAGAAGCAGTAAGCAACTTAGAAAAAAAAATACATTTAAATATATAATTAGAAAAATTACAAATATACATTTCTTGCCAGGCTGCTCAGTGCCTTTTTTGTCCATGTTTAAATTTGACCAATCAAACAAAATTTCTAATGTTTCAGAGGTTTAAATGCTTGTGTAATGCATCTGAATGCAGCACAAGAAAAGAGGTCGATCGAGGTGTTAAAGGGTTAAGGTTAGTCATTACTTAGTATTGTATCATTGTTATTCAAAAATCATTTCTGCCTCAACCACTAGCAAGACACTCTTGTGCGTGTGTGCATGTGTGTGCGTGTGTGTGTGTGTGAAGTCATGCCATTGAGATTTCATGTGGAGTTAAGAAGTCTTTGGTTTGGGGTTTAATCTGGGAAATCCTGGGCTCCGATGTACCTTCTCCCTCACTGCCTCCATTGATTCTATCTTTCCTCCCTCACTTTGTTCCTCTCGTTTCCTTCAATTACATCTCCTCACCACTCCACTTATTACACTCAGCTCAGCATCAACGTACTAGTTTCAATTCTGTAACTACAGTATGGTGAGCCACACAAGTTTGTAAAACAGCAGCACTCAACTTGCTTTGCTTGGAGGCCACTTTTGCAAAGTGACAGGAGGCCAGGAGCCGGTCGCACTAGCCCCATGCATGTTTCTAGGACTTTAGGGCATTTTTGGGATTTTAGGACATTTCTAGGATTTAAGGACATTTCAAGGATTTTAGCACATTCCAAGGATTTCAGGACATTTCTAGAATTTAAGGACATTTATAGGATTTTAGAAAGTTCCTAGGATTTTAGGACATTTCTTGGATTTTAGGATGCTCCTAGGATTTGGGGCCTTTAAGGTAGGACCTCTGTCAGGGGTTGCAGGGAATCCTTCACTGACACTTTTTTAAATAATACACAACTCTATTTTGATGCTATTTTATGCCTTACCTGGACTAAAAGTACAAAATCAATTCCCAGTGTGAATCACTTTATTTTTGTTTTGAATTAGAAAACGGTTGGGGGGCAAATTGACACCCCATTGGGGGCTAGACTAGGCTTGCTGGCCAAAAGTCGACTATCAGTGTTTTAGAGAGACAGGATCTTTGTTCATAGACAACACTACACAATATAACTGGTACTTATTGAATGAAACTATGTGAAAATATGATAAAACGGGTATGGTTAAATTTAAGAATTAATACAGGATTTCATTATCTTCACTTAAAAAAAACCTCAAATTCCCACCATGAACAACAACAACAACAACAAAAATTGTTAAAGTTGCATATGCATGGTTGACCCTTTAGGAATCTCTCTTTCATGCACACACACACAAGAGCTATTATCTTGCCACTGTTAACATGAGATGGGCTGGCTGTCTGGAAGTGATTAGTGGCTGTGAAGGGGTTAAAGGCGTGTGCATGTGTGTGTGTGTGTGTGTGTGTGTGTGTGTGTGTGTGTGTGTGTGTGTGCTGCATTGTATCTGATGGACATTCTCCCACACTCTTGCCCTGTGGGACAGAGTAAAGGCAGGCAGATGGCTGTATTCAAGTCCACCACGGGTCAACATATGGCCCCGAGAGACAAAGTTTGTGTTTGAGAGACCAAGGATCTCCCTCTTACTATGCATGAGTGGAGGAAGTTGAATGAGTAGGAAGGGGGGAGAAAGGTAATAGTGCAGGCAGGGAAAAAAACTGTGAAAAAGAAGTTGCATGATAAAGAAGTAATGGGACAATTTGAGAGGATGAAAGTGGGAAACATCCTGTGAGATCATACAGGTTGTTAAATAAAGCACACTTGGTTGTCTGCAGATTTGTTCAGAATGCTCAGCGAGACTTTAAGAGCCTCTTTAGTAATTTTTAACATGGACTCTATTTTCCCATGTTTTTATGTCTCAGTGACTAACAGAAACAACTACTTTTGCGTCTGTATAAGAGGATAAAACTCTGCATACCTCCAGATGGCGATAGTCTCTATTCATCATCCAACAAGGGAAACTGGAAGACTGACAGGAAGAATTAGAAATGGATGTTCGCCTAACTGGAACATTAACAAATCAACTCGATGTTGAAAGAATTAAGCATATTTACCGTGCACTTGCAAACAATAACTCAAACAAGTAAAAAACATTTTGACTTAAGAGCTAAATGGCTGTTTTGATCTCACACTCTCTTGATTTAAGCTGTTTGTTTACTTTCCTCAGTTCAGTTTCTCTTTTTGTCCTCTAAGCTGAACGGTCAATCAGTGGGATTTCATCACCCACAAGCCCTTCTGGCTCCAACACCATTTCAACATGGCTAAAAACAGGCAACAAAGGCCAACTCTTTCCAATGATGCGGGACGAAAATCTGGGACGACAGGAGTTCACCGTGAGCCTGCAATGACCAACAGCCAACTGTTGCGTTGATGTGTCAAGGTGCTATGGCCAAAGCTACCAGACTCCACTGAAATAAAAACTCATTTCACCAGCGTAAAAAACCCTTTAGTCAAAGTCAACAGAGACAATAAAATTTACGAATGATACTAACTCAGGTTAATGATTACTACGCTGCTGCTAGTTTACCTAGCCAACTGTAAGCTATAATACTACCAAAAATAAACATGTTTAACTTTGAAATAAACAATTTAATAGCTACAGCACACTTAACTGATGTTATATATGCTCTATTTGGACACGCTGATGTTGTACAGCTGCATGTGTTTACGACAACAAATACTGTTTTGGACCGCAAATATAGTATATATTTATATATATACCAAACTGTCAGAGTTCAACGATGACTCACATTTGGTGATTTTAGTTAGTTTCTGCCTACAAACTGAAGTGAACCTTCAGGAAACCTAACCCAGATCAATTGTCTCTGCCAACTTCTCACACAACAAAAGACTTCAGTCAGTCCATGTGGACAGTGTTGCTGAATTTTAGCAAGTCATCAATTTAAGAGAATGCTGGTTTTACTTGTCCCCCACCCCCCACCCCACAACTCCTCCTTTCTTTCTTAGTCCCTGAACACCCCCCCGCCTCCTCCTCCTCCTTTGCTCTCCTCCCTCCATTCACCGCCCCTCCTTTGTGAGGTGATATTGTGATGCAGGCTAGAGCAGGAGGAAGGGGAGCGATGCCGTGTTGACCAGCACAAAACAACTGTTGCTGAAATCTCACCATCATTCCTCAATTCCAGCAAGCCAATCTCTGGTCTCAATTCTGTTTGTGAGACATTTAGGTACAAGAAATGTCTCACATCTTTGCTCTTTCCTCTCCTATCACACCCTCCTCATCTTTCTCTGACCTCCACCTCTAATAAACTTCTCTTTTCTACCTTCCCTCTCTCCAGCCTCCTGTTGAGGCCCTTAATTCTCTCCATTTGATTTTCCTCTCGCCCACTCTCTCAATCTCACCCTCTCCTCCTCCACCCACTTTCTACAATTCATCCCCCGCCCAGGCTTTCTCTCTAATCCCCCTTTCTGTTACTTTTTTTCTTCTCTCCAGAGAGGATTTGGTCAAAGTGTTTAATGGATTGCAACAAATGGGCAAAAAGAGTGTGCTACAGTCAGCTGCTGCACATTTATGCAGACGCCTAACTCAATTTTCCTGACTGTTTTCTTCTTTCACAACATTCCTACAGTTGAATAGGAGTTCCAAAACCACACATCTTGCTTTCACCTACAATGCACTATGCAGATCAGCAGGGGCAGAGTGGTTGTACTTATAACCACAGATCTTATTTAACTTTTTTTGAACTCTTAAGCTCATTCAAGAACTCTTGTCTTGAGTGCTTACAAACTGAAGTTAGGACACAATCTAGTTTGAGTGCTACGTTTTAGACAAAGGTGTTAAGATTATATTAAGGGAATGTAGTATTGCACTTCCATGAAGTTGGGGGACCTGCAAGCAATAAGATTTTTTAATAAAGAAGGATCAAAATCGACGCAGCTGAAGCCGAGGTGTCTAGACTAGTAATCCCTACTAGCACTGATCAAGCTCCAGAAAACACTGGATCGTTCACTTCTCATTACGCAACATACAGCAAATCTGAAATTAGACTATTCCTTCCTCTCTAAGTCTATACTGCCTATTTATAATGCAGACCCTTTGTCCGAATAACCCTGATATCATAGTCAGGGTTCTTTTCTTGTACCCTTTCCCCCCAAAATTAGCACGTGCACCCAGGATTTATAAAACACACGAAAACCTACAAAACAATAGACAATACACTCCTTTCCCATTACCATTAGAACAGAGCTGACATGTATACCTTTCTGTGTGTGTGTTTTTTTGTTTTTTTTTCTGGTTTGTCACGGATGGGCTGGAAAACACATGGTAAATAGAAGAGAGCAGCATTAAAGCCAGTAAAATGTTATAGTGGTTATTTTTAATAACTCTAAATTATTCGGTCTCTCTTTCAAACACAATGCTAACAAAAGTTTTGTTCAAGTGCTGCTTGGGCGGAGACATCTGGTATTTTCAGCCGGCTCAATATTGCATCGTACTGGCAAATTAAGGAGCTAAAATTAGCGTGTCTAACTGGGTGTTGAATTTCCATCACTGATGATGAAAGCCAGTCAGAGCTGGAGACGATAAATACCCATGACTACTGCAGAGTCATTTGACCCGGAGAGTGAATGCCGATTGTACTTTCCCATTAATTAAAAAAGCCAGATGTTGGCGGGCATTAGTGGGGTTTTTGTGCAGTGGGAAAGGGGCTTCAGACCATAAAATGCTCCCTCGAGAGCCACAGAAGCCATTTTACAACTGTTTTCAAAGGCCGATTGGAAATTGGTGGAGTGCTTCTTTGAGATGCAGTCCAAGTCATTCTCTCATTCTCCTCCCACTTTTTCATGGCAACCATTTATGCTTAATGGTGGGGTTTGTGCACAAGTTGAGCTGAGGGGCTATTGTTTCAGTGCAGAAGCAACTGATGTGGTAATGTTGCAGGAGTGAAAAACTAGTAAATTATAAAATGCCACTTTTCAAATATTGAGCATTGCTATTATTTCAGTCAAACTTTGGCAATGCATTCCAGGATATCTGCCAGTATATCACCTGGAGGGTTCTAACTAGGAAGGACGTCTAGATTTAGTGCACAACTTTAATGTCCATATAAATGCATCAGAGGTTGTCCACATAATGAGAACAACTTTTCCATTTGCTATCAACTGCCCTGTTATATACAAATTCCACTCTGATGTTGACATTCATGATTAAAGAGAGGTTCAGGAATGAGCCCTAAAACATGGAAATTAGTTGGTATTTTCGCAGTTCTGGTTCCCTCGTCTATAAGTCATTGGGTTTTTGGCTGGATGTCTGAAATAAGGTCTGTGGTAAACACAAGATCAAGTGACTTTCAGTTTTTTATTCTACTACATAAAATATGACAGTAAATCCCCCAATAGTGAAGTTTGACGCTTTTAGGTGGCAGTTGCTAACAAGTGGCTAAATGAGGCTACAGAATGTCATCATGCTGAACAAAGTCAAGCGACCATGGTGTAGTTTGTTTAAAGTCAGCTTTTTACTAGTAGCAATTGCATTTAGGCTTAAAAACTCCTTGAAGTTGTGTTAATATTTTAAGATTATCTTGCTGAACAAAATGCGCAAGCATCGAAAACTTTTTTTTAACTTATTTTCTACAGTAATCAAAAATCCAGTGGGAAAATCCTATTGATTTCAACCAGGGAACCAGGGTGACGCCAACTTCCACATTGGCCTAAAAACCATGATCCATCTTTAGCCATTATGTCAATGAAATATTGAGGTGTTTCTACCTTTATGAGGAAACTGAACAGCTGTAGGTTCCTTGGACTTACCATCACTGAGAACCTATCTTGGTCATCACACATCACCACCCAGTTTAAAAAAGCACAGAAAAGGCTCTACTTCCTACAGAAACTTAGGAAGGCTACATTCTAGAGCAAGATCCTGGCTAACTGCCACAGAGGAGTAATTGAAAGCACACTGCCTGGAAACATCACAAACTGACATAGTTCGTGCACGGCCCAGGACAGGAAGGCTCTACAGCAGGTGATTAAAACTGCCCAGAACATCACTGGTTCCCATCTACAGAGCATCAGTGACCTCAGTGAAGTGGGATGTCTGCACAGAGCCCAAAGGATACTGAGAGACAGAAGCCACCCCAGCCACAGTCTGTTCACCCTGCTGACATCTGGGAAAAGATACAGAAATATCTGCTGCTGAACCACCAGACTACAGAGCAGCTTCTTTCCCCAGACTGAGAATCCTGAAGATGGAGCAAGATTTAAGGACAGATTTTACATTAAAAAATGACTAATAAATCTACCTTGTACCTACTATTTTCATGTTGTGCCTATTATAGCCAGCAATTAGTGTTGCCAAAGCAGTAAGAGAAAATATGGAAAGTAACATACATGGTAGTTTATCCAGCCCAAGCCTCAGCGAGAGACACACTGAAAGGATAACATTACATATAAAGACCTTTATTGTGTAAAACTATAACACTGATAGCAGTGGAATATTGGAACACAGTCAGGATACTTTATTAGAGCAGAGACAAAAGTAAAAACAGATTGAGCACCATAATCCTTCAACTAGAGCCATACTAAAATGTAACTACAATGAAAATCCAAACATTAAATATTGTACCATATCTGATGATGGATTTAACAGCAGCAGTATGAGGGTTATTGTTTACACTGACTAAGAACTCATGTTGACCCTTATGTTCTTGATAACGGGAGTAACAGTGTAGCCTGCTGGGAATATCTCAAAAGTCTCACTCACATACAGTAGAACGTCTTAATACCAAGCTCATGATATGGATCAACAGCATCAAGGAAATATTAATAACTTAAGCAGGGATGGTGGGGAATGGACCTGTGGTTGCTAGTTCACACAGCGAAACATGTTGTTATGCAGAGAAGTAATAAAAAAGAGAAAAGGTGATGCATAGATTATTATAACTAAACAGTTCAATTCAATGTGTATTTTATTCTTTACAGTGCCATAAAAAGTGAGAACAAGTTTTGAATTGGTATGTTATTTTTTAAGTCAATGTGAAAACATTTTTTGGATAATTTCTATGAATTAAAATACCATACATGGAAAATAGGATATGCAAAAGGTATCACACCTTATTTGATCACCAATTATTATTATTATTATTATGAATAACAAATATTGAAATAATTAATGGGAGACACTGTGGTTATTCTAACAGACTTTTTAAAATCACATAATTGTTAGAGATTAATTTGTCCTAATAAATATTGTACAAGTAAATTCACATGGGTTGTTTTACATGGCACTGTACAGCCATGTTTGCTCAGCTCAGAGTGCATCAGACAGACAAACTAGAAATTTGAGAGAACAAGGTAGAAAAGGGAAGAGGATCCTGGACAGAATTTGAAAAAATGGTAAAGCGACCGACATGGAAGTAATGCAAGCTTTCTGTCTCCATCTAGTGGCTCAGAGAGGCAACAGCATCTACCCAAGAGGTGATTTATCACTAAATCATTGAATAGTCTTTTCTTATTCAGCAGGCTTTGTTTGGTGGCATTTTTTCACAACATTATTATACAATTAAGAGGAATGTTAAGTTGAGAAAACAAAATAATTAAGAAACAGCACATACTTGTGAAGTTGTAAGTTGTTTTAGGATTCATGTTTGATGAGATTTTTATACAAAGCAATGTGTTATTTAACAAATGTAACCCAGAAATTCATGTGAAATTACTTCGGAGCCATACAACAAGATCAAAACCCATTTGCAACTGACTGTATACAAGGAAAATATCAACACTACATACTACACATATTAATGCTGTGCAAAAGGAACATCAAATGTACATTTTGGTGCCAAAAATAATATGTAAGCGGTCAACTCCATAATGTGATATCCCTACAAAAGATTAGAGTGACTGCCCCCAAATCTAATGACAGAACATAATTAAACTAAGAGTCCTGCACCAATGACTCATTCTAGATTTGCATTTTGCCTTAAAATTAACTGAAATTTAAATGACCACCAGTGTGCATGAAACACCCAGCTCCTAAAGGCAATCCGCCACAAGGCAGAGCAAAGCACCAGGAGCTAGTTACAGATTCTGCAGAGAAACAAATGTTGAATAATGAATCGGATGGGCCAGGTGCAAAGATTTTCAAGAGTTCTAGCTATTATTAGGATGGATGCTCGAAGAGATGGTACGGCAGTAAATTCTTATCCTAAATTAATTTTAACTTTCATTTATTTCTTAGAATTTCTTTGTCCCTTCTCTCAGTTTGGGC
The DNA here is from genome assembly GCF_026936395.1 of Plectropomus leopardus. NCBI lineage: Eukaryota > Metazoa > Chordata > Actinopteri > Perciformes > Serranidae > Plectropomus > Plectropomus leopardus. Next base: position 16,361,941 of record NC_142181.1, on the reverse strand, counting down.
ATCAAACATTGCAACACATTACAAAGAACATTAAACTATCTTGTGATTTACTACACATTCACATTATTGTATTCACATCACTGACAGTCAATATTTCTTTTCAAAGCTCGACCGAAAAGGCTCAGTCAGGGCGAAGCTCAACTTATTTAGTGAAAACCTAAGTTGAAAACATCCATTATTTCACTTAAATTGATAATAAACTATAAAATGCAAAAAGGGATAAACCAAACCTTCTGTATCAGAGTATCACAAATAAATGGAAAGCCCTGGTTAACCCTTTTTGCTCTGTCATGGGTACCTGGTTGTCAGCAGAACATGGCTTGTCCTCTTTGACACAGATGTGAAAATCATGGTGACACTTGGTTCCCTCTTTGGTTGGACAGGAACGGCCATCCTCTCCTCAGGATCAACAGAAACCCACAGGGCGCTGTTCATCAATCCCAGGGTAGCAGATAGGATCAGGTCACAACTTTTGGATCACCACTTGAAACTTACCTGGCAAGACAAAATAAAGAAGAGGTAAACCACTTGTTTGGACCTTAAAGGTATAATATGCATGCTTGCCAGCAAAAAAAGACAGTAAAAGCACCCCAGGATTCACTCATTTGCCATTTCCCCTTTCTGTATTTGTATTTTTATTTTATTTTATTTTTTTGGCGCTGTGTCTCTTGGATGCCTGCAGCTTGTTGTCTGAAACCTCGTTACTACCCTTTCTAAAAATCCCTAAATTCAACAGAGCACTTTGGGTTTACACACAACATCCTGAAACACAGAAAATAAGGTGTAAAAAGGAAAATGCAGGCTGATGACAAAGTCTCTGCAGAAAGATACACTGCCATATACGTCTTGTGGGTCAAGTGATGATAAAGAGGGTTAACTTCTGTTTAAGTCTATACTTTTTTATGGAAAATCCTGAATCATATATATTCATAAGACGAGTCCAAAATTCAGTATGCTACTTAATTATACCTCTTGAATCTCACCAAAATGTCCTGACCTGACTGACCACACAACCATTCTGACACATTGTATGGGTTACAACAGTTCTTAACAGCACGTTACGTTATCTTGCTCTTTCCCACAATAAAGAGAATCATGAATATGTATTCTGAAGTGCTTACAGGACGGCATAACAGAGACCTCAGCTGTCACAACGCTGTCCAGACCAAGGTTAGACAGAGCTCCTCTCACCACACCACATGAAAAAGCGAGGTACTGAAAAAAGACATACATAAATAAAAAAATTAACATTAGCCATTATGAGATGGATTCTGGTTTCTTTGGCTGTACATCAACAAACGAAGTCTCAAGTGCCCACTTTGAGTGGATCCCCATGAAATAGCAGTATGGAGAATACTGACCTTTGGAGCCTGATCCAGGTACTGTTTTCCACTGGACAGCTGAGTGAGCAGAGAAAACTTGTTGTCCTGCAGGACATAGGTACCCTATAGCAGAAAATAAATGCATGCATTAACACCCCAAGAAACATACAAAAAAATTAACCAACACTAAAAAATGCTTTTGTGTGTATATATATATATATATATATATATATATATATATATATATATATATATTCATTTCTTAATTTATTTACCAGCAAGGCTTCATGTAATTCAAATGCTATTAAGTAAAACATGACCTTAGTTAAGATTAACACACTCCAAGACCTTCCTAGCCATAATTATCTGTGGTATTTATCACAAACTAAGTCACAATTTCACAAAAGAGACCCTTATTCCTGTCAGTGAAAGGATTACTCTAAAGTTTTTTTTTACCTGATGGTTTGTTCTGAGGTTGTCAACCTGCCTCCTGAAGACCTTCGTCCAGAAGTCTTTACAGATGAATTTCATTACATCCAACTCATCCTTGAAGCTGGGAGAGTCCCTGGTCAACCTAGATAGAGCAAACATCAACACGAGCCCTTATCATAAATGATGATGCGTGACTCACAGCATTTATTGTTACACATTCAGTATGTGTGTGCTCGTCTACCTTTCAATGAGTCCTTGTCCCACCCTGAAGCCCATGCCTTCAAGGACAGAAACACAGACAGCTCTGTCCTGAAAAGAAGACATGCAAGCTGTTTACTTGCTCAGTGGACAAGCACATACATGTCTTAGTGTTGCGTGTGCTTTTGAGGCTACAATATTATAATGTGAAGGTGAGGCGTATCATAGAGCCCGAGAGAGGAAAACACATGGTCAGAGAGATTATAATGTTATTGTTTGATCGTGATAGTGTTGTGCAAGGTGCTTCCAGACCACAGTCTTACTCAAGGCTAAGGTTATGCCTCATATTCTCTGTCAGTTCATTAATTCATTCCTGAACTCACCTTGTTGTCCATCTCTCCTTTACTGGATTGCTGCTCCTTATAAATGTGTGACACAATCTCCATGTGGAGAAAGTCAAACAAAGACTCGTCTGCCATTCCTGCAAAACGCATAAAAGAGATTATACAACCAAATAAACATTTAAGGGAAAACAGTTAACCTGGTTAACTGTACCTTAAAAGACAAAATCAACTTTGCTGCTAAATGTGAAAACCCTTCACGTTAGCGTTAGCTTGATGGTTAGCTTCAGATGGCAAGCGAGTGATATTTACTGGTAATATTATCAAAGTCTACTTTTTCCTATCTCGGTATATGAAAGATAACGAAGCAAGGCATGTGTTTATGACATAGCTTGCAGTTAATTTTTAATAAATTCAACATAGTAGACGGTGAAATGTACTATACCTGCTAACTGGCTGTAGGCTACACGAAGTAAATACAAGCCTGCTTCCCGGGTTGCGCTCGGTATTATCACCAGAGTACTCCTCGAGATTCACGAAGGCGGAGTTAGTGGGAGTTAATATCCAGAGCGACATTAAAAGCAGTCGTTCGCAGTGGATTACATGTCCCAACAACCAACAGTATCTCACATCCAGCGATAAATCACACTGTTCACGGGTGGGAGGCGTTACAAAATTCGTTAGAGACTAGAAAATGACATTTCGGAGTACGCCGATTACATTACAAACTGACCCTTAATGACGAATCTGGCACGTCTATAACGTCACTTATCACGTGGGGCGAAACTGCAGATCCGATTGAATCTTGGAAAACAAGTCACTTCCTTAATGCTCCCAAGGAAACCATCTACTGCTCATGTGATTTTGAGATCCCAAAAGAGGTTCGACAGTTTATGTGTACTTTTTCGTTCCCTATTTTTGAACAGCTATCTCTTACATTGTATTATAGATACTCGTTAAGTTAATTTGTACTGAGCGAAGTGTGGCTGATATTTCGGGACTACTGTATTACCGTTATTACTGTTTAGCTGCAGTGATTACAGTTTGTTGCTGAGAAAGTTCCGTGTTTTGTGTGCAGTCATGTCCAGCAGGTACCCGATTGTAGTGCAGGGCGAGGCCTCTGAGACAGACTCTGATGATGAAGTCTACATCACGTCCATGTCTGCTCCCCAAACTGCCACCGTCGGAGCCAAGGTTGTGTTGCATGCTGTGTGTATTTGAGAGAGATAAAAATGGATGTTCAAAAGCATCAACCGCTATCTCCTTAATTCACAGTCCGCTTTGTCTGTGATCTTGGATGCTGTCAGGTTCCCGGGGAGGCGTCTGAGACGGACAGTGATGATGAGGAGGAGGCTGACCGAGCCTCCTCAGTGAGCCAGGAGAGCGCTCAGATACTCAGGAGAGACTTGCCTCCTCTTATCGTAGTTAGAGACCATCCTGATATACAGTCGATTGTGGAGGACAGGCCAAGTCCCACACACAGGCCACAAGGTGAGAAGTGCCACAAAGCAATGTTATGATAAATACACAATACGATATTATCACAATACTAAAGCCACAATACAATATTATTGCGATTTTAAACATGTTGCAATAGGCTGAAAATTGTGTAATATTGCAATTTTTTTTTTTTTACCATTTTTAAATTTCAAATTATGTTGTCAAAGGAAAACGTTGCCACCATTGATTTTAACTAATAATGTAAAGTTTTCAGTCTATTTATCTCAATTTTTTTTTTTTGCGGCAAATTGTATCTAGTAATTAAAAAGGAAATTGGATACCTACAGCTTAGTCTGTATTCATAACACTAATAAATTATATCTTTAAAAAAAAACAATACTTGCAGTCTGTTTATCAATATGATTTTGCCAGGCAAAAATATTGTAATACGATGCCGTGCCATTTACTGATTTTTCATGACCTTCATCAGTGAGTGGATCATTTGGCTGTATGAATAAGTGTATGCATTAGTGGATCCAGCTGTATTTTCTCATTAAAACTGATGTATTTGAAATATGGTTGAAAGCTTAAAAAAAATTTTAAAAAAGTAAGTGGACCTCTTAGTTTAGAGTATCTTGCCCCAAAAGAACAAAAAGAGGCTACTTGTTCAAACTGTAAATATAATTTTTAAAAATAGCAAGTAATCAACAAAATGGGTATCTCTTTTTGAGATCATATATTGTTATGTGGTTGTTGTAGAGTGCAATGATAAATTAAAATTTTTTAACAGTGGTTTTTAGTGTTCACCTTTTTTGGTTTTGTTTCATTGCATCATTATTAAGTGATGGATAAGTGACAAATGAAATGGTTGGTTATTTAGTTCTCAGTTATATCAGTATGTTATTCTGTTTCCAGGTGAAACTCTTTTACAACAGAAGCTGCAGGAATCTAACAGCCGGCTGTATTCTGACGTGGGACAGACACTACGGCAGGTTTATGGCAGTGCCAGTCGAGAGGTACATAGATGTATTTAACTCAGGACATTTATTATCACATATTAAGCATACAAAGTTCTTCTAAATACCTTTTATAGTCAATACTCATCATTGCACTTATTCTCCAGTGTTGTGGAACAGAATAACAATATTTTAGCACTAAACATATTGCTATGCACAAGAAAAGTTATCAGAATAGCGCTGCATAGTACAGATAAAGACACCGCAATGCAATCTTGTCGTAACTTGAGCATTTAGTGGCTATGACAAAGTAAGAGGAATCATATGCCCGTCACAAAGAAGTACATGTAAAGTAGCAACACCGTCACCTTTTCATCATTATCAAAATTCCTATAATAAACATCTTGTCACAGCTAATTGGTTGTGGTTGGAATGCCTTCATTTGACTCTTGATTGTTCTTTTGAAAGGTGCAAAGTGCAACAGCTCAGCTGAATGCGTCGCAGAGCGCCATCATTAATGCCTCCCACAGCATCCGATTAATCCTGGATGACCTAAAGGCTGTGTCCGAGAAGATTGACATCATCACCAGCTGTCAAATACTGCCTGATATTAACATCAATAATCAAAATACTTGTACTGCCCCTGTGCCTTAAAGAATCAAAGCAATATGTATGTTTGAAATGCACGTGTCATTATATTTATTTGTATATTTTCATTGAATATCAAAGAGTCAGATTCAGCTGGGAGAAAAAAGCATATTAGCTTTACTTCAGTGTTTACAAGCAACGCCTATGCATATGAACAAATATGTATTTTAAAGTCACACACTGTTTATCTTTCAGGATTCTCTGTCCCTGTGTCTGGGGCTGTGGTTATGTTTCTTTAAATAGTAGGAGTTAAGGAAATAACATGTTCTGTCATCTCGTGTGCTTTGTTCTTACACTTTGGTCTACAAATTTACATGAATTTATGAACAGTATCCACTTTGTAGATATCAGTGTAATTAAACATAATCCCTCATTGTAAGAGTTTTTCTTTAAGGCATATCCTGTAATATCTTTGCTTTTTGGGGGAGTCCTCTTTTATAGACTTGTACAAGTTTATCATGCTATAATTATTTCATTTCCTCTGTTTTGTGTTAAAAATAAATAACTCGATGTAAATTAATTTTTGCCAAAGTGTGATTGCTGTTGAAATGTGTTGGCTGGCATAAGAAAACACAAATTGTCTACAGAGATGTAGGTCTTTGTAGCAAGTGTCCACAGCTGCTGCACTGATGGAAACAATTCGGAATCATCTCTTTGCTTCAGATGTATAAGTTATAAATTTATTTTAAAAACAATAACATTGAACAAACAGAAAAATACATAAATCAAACCACGTATGTATCAAAAACATAATTCACAAAAATGTGTAGTGAAAAAATATGATTTACCCAGTGTTGGTCAAACATCTTCCGTCAGAGAAAAGGACTTTGAAGTTATCTAATCACAGTTACAAACACAAATGTCTTTCATATACTCAACACTAACAATATTAAAGAATGCTATTGATATGATAGGCCTTTTCTTAGTACTAAAACACATTCCTGAGTTCAAGCATCCTGTCTTTTTCCTTTGGTTGTCCTTCAGTCCATCCATCCATCCATCGATTAGGTGATGTCCCATTCATACACCTGCCCATCCCATCCAACAGTTTCACAATAAATAGACCCATATGAACTGGGTGAAGGCATGTCAGACAGGTGTGTAGATGTACACAAACACCACGACCAGCAGGTTGAGAACAGCACCCACAATGCCCGCAATGCCGAGCATATGTTCAAGGTCCACTTTACACCTGGTAGCCTCAGAAGGCACACTAACAGGACCGTCCACCTGAAAGAGACAGAGAGACATGAGCAGTGTGTAGCTCTTTGTGTACAATTCATACACACTCAAGGCAGGAGTTATTGAATTCTCTTTTAGTGTGTTGACATATTTCCACCAGCTGATGGCGCCATTGATGCAGACACAAAATCACTCAGAACAATACAAAACTTGTTGGCCCTCTTCTTAAGTCCATAATATCCCATAATATCTGCCATCTGAATAGGAGGGATATCCACATTATGTCTAATGCAGTGCTGGGAGGAGAACTCAGATCTTTTACTTACAGGTAAGTATAATACCAATGTGTATTAGAAGCAAGTCCAGTCTGTTGTCTATAAGGTTTTCATGCACGAGGTACTTGGTTTGGTGTATTTGTGCATACTAAGAGAAAACGAAACACTGTTGAAAATAAAATCCATGCATTCAAAAATTGAAAGTGAAATTGAATTGAAATTACTAATTGCACAGCCTTTTGGGGCATGTTCTGTGATTGGCCTACAATAAATAAACTTTGGCTTGACTAATCTGTAACACGCTTTGGATTGCTTTTGGGTATGAAATGGGTTCTATAAACTTTGCCTTGCCTAAAAGCAAGTATTGAAAAAATAAAATATTAATATTGAAAAGAAGAAAATATCAAAAATACTAAAAAAAATACTATGAAAAGTAAAAACACTATTACAAATTTTAAGCAATGCATTCAAAATTATAAAATGCAAACGTGTTAACATCTATATATGCTAAAAGTACCAAAAGTAATAGTCCTCATTATGCAGAAGAGCCCATTTTACTGCATTACTATTACTATTGCATTAATATACAGTATACACCACTATAACACTGCAGCTTATAAAGATAATCAAATTTAAAATATTAATTAAAAATTAAAATCATCATTTATTTGTTTATTTTTATTGTAAGTATTGTTAACCTGAATCTGCAGTAACCCTTGACATCAGATACATGTAGTGGAGTGAAATATTTCCCTTTGAATTGTAGTGAAGTAGAGGTATAAAGTAGCTGAAAATGTTAATACTCATGTAAAAGTACATCAAAATTGTACTTAAGTCCAGTAATTGAGTAAACGTAATTTCAAACTCTGGTCCTACCTCTCTGCTGTTTCTCATTTTTCTGTCATTCCTCAGCTCCGTTGGCAAGGTGGGCTCCATTTTTCACCCTCCAAACTCTCAGAAGAGTCAAATCTATTTCCACCTTAATCCTGTTTGGTCCCAAAACAAATAGATCCAAATATTCACAGGGATAATGACTAGACGACTGTGCACCACCAGCAGCTCTTTAAGTTCAAGTCTTCTTTATCCTCCTCTCCCAGGGCTCCAGAGACCCATAGCTCTGTAAGAAAAGAGAGAATAAAGGGATGCTGTTTTGTTGCGCTGTGTGGCTAACAGCACAGACTGTCACAAAAGGCCAAGAAGCTGCTCTGTGTTAGTTGGCTTGTAGCTGCCCCTGTCTGTGTGTTTCTGTGTCTCCAGTGTATTACTTAGGGAGTGGGGAGGCCTCAAATACTTTCTTTTGACGTCACTAGTGTGCTCTTTTTTTGTGTGTATGTGTGCGCATCCTAATTATTGCTGTGTCTTTAAGTGTGATGGATGAGATAGAAATTTTAGCCCATTTTTCCTTTAGGGAGTTTCCCTTTTACATAGTTTATTGTTCAGTTTAAAATGATTAAGATAAACACACACATACAGTGTGGTGCTGATTCACATCCATCATGCTTAAAACAGACAGCAGAGAGTTTGCCACTGGAGAACCTTTATAGAAATCCACTGAGGCTTCATTACAGGAGAAGCTGGGGAGCACAGCAGAGGTGAGCTGTTAGTTAGGGTTGTGCTGAAGCTCCCTCGAGCTACCTGTCATTTAACAACACAAATTTAGTCCATTCAAATGACAGTCATTCAAAATTGTTAGATGTCTTATTTTTGCTGCCATAAATTGAAAAAAGACAGTTAAATCATATGTATTGGTCAATATTTGGAAGTGCATATGTTAGATTCATATCTTTTGCATGTGCTGTAAAGGGAGTTTACCAAATGATGACAATTCTGTGCAGAAACTGTAGAGAATTGGCTAAATTCAATTCAATTTTATTTATAAAGCCCATTATCACAAAACAGTTTGCCTCAGAGGACCTTACAGCATAAGACATCCCTCTGCCCTTAGACCCTCGCATCGTCTAAGGAAAAACTGATCCAAATAAGAAAAATTAATAGCATCAGCGGCCACGCTCAACACCAACCCTTTAGCACACACAGAGACCACTGGTTAAAATATACAATAAGAAACAATTACAAAGCTAAAAAACAACTATTGGAAGAAATTTTTAAACAGTGAGGTGACAAATAACCAAATAAACACTGTTTACACAAATAAGTCCAAATTAACCCCAAAAACTAAAAAAAGGTCACACAAAAGCACATGGCCCAACTGCAATAAGGAACAAAACAAATGACTCAATCGAACCAAAAACCAGGCAAAACAGCAGTGGCAACTGTGTCTGTAAAACAAACAAGAAGCATGTTAGTGGGCCTAAATGCGAACTAAAATGTGGTAAGAAAACCAAAACAAAACTGCCTCAGTTTAACCTTCTATGTGCTTTCTGTTGCTCTCATGGTTGGTGAGCTCAGGCTCTCTCTCTCCAACAGGAACCTAAAAACATAAAAAAAACAGGAGCGGGTAGCACAGCAGCAAGTTTTTGACTCTGGGATAGAAAAACTCACCACCCACCAGTATGCAGGCCTAAGCAGCATGAGAGACAGACAGCAGATGTGATGCAGCCTGATTATAACACCTGTGCTGAAAACCAGGAAGTAGGAAAGGCTGGACTCACTTTCTCCCTAAAGTGGCTCAGAGAGATGCAAACTACCGGCTACATATATGTAACAATATTGATTCTTGCTTGTCAGCTTATGGTCTCTCCTTCGAATGTTTTCACAGTTTCGATAAAATGTTAATCATGGAAAAATATAGGTTACAATAGTGTAACCCCATTTCTATGAGCACAGGCTCCACCCTCTACTTGCCCACTCAAATCTGCATAAATGTTGCCAGCCAATAAGGACATGCCTACCTGCATACATGCTGTGCCCAGAAGAAGGCATTTGAAGCTGTCTCCTAACCTATACCCTTTTCAGCGAGCAGCATTGGAGCAATAAAGCCCCTTGCTAGGATTACAATATCGTAATCTTCGTTCAACTCACCTAGGTACCGCCTTCTTCACGTCTGTCAGTGTACAGGAGGTGGAGCCCAATGAATGACTGCCCTGCTGCGCCATAACATCAACACAGATACACTGATCCTGACTAGCTAAGGGTCAGAGGGCAAACGCCATTGCAAATGAGAAAAGGATGGCTGATGGCGTCACACACCTTATATACGAAGGCACATCCTGACTGGCATTTGACTGGAGAAGAGAACGAGGTGGAGATAAAACTGCATGTTCAGGGCTCACTCTGGTCTTGCTGCTTCTTCCGTCACTAGAACGGAGGCAGCAGACCACGGTGGGTGTGAAAGAAATGATTAATCAATTGATCATGGACTCTCATGGGATGCAGATAATATGAATATAATGAGTCCCTGGGGACACTGGAATCTGAGATCTTCATTACAGGAACCATCTAAGAAAAAACAACCCAAAAAACATTTTTTGCATCCTCAGAATATCTGTTATCTCTCTTTCCAGTATGTACGTGTGTGTGTCAATATATTCCTCAGTCCTGGTTGTCCTGATTGAGCTCCAGGTTTTGAAGGATGTGTGAGTGGTAAGTAATTTGGATGAGACAATATTACATATCAATGAAAAAGAAAGACAACATCATCCCAAAAAGAATAACAATAAATATGATGATGGTGATAATGTTTGTCACACCCTTCTATTCTACCTATAACTACTTATGATAAAGAAATTGCACTAAAGTTGTTAAAGTTCTAAAATATATGTATTTTTCCTTACAGAGAAACAATGGTACTTCTATATTTGCCACTGGCTGAGGGAAACCATATTGACTGTCAAAAAGCAGTATAAATGTTGATGTCATGCAATGAGCTGTCAGCTCATTATATGTTTTTTTCTTGCAAAGGCACATATATACAAAATATAATTTCAAGATTTTGTTTGATATTTATAATTTTAAAAAAATCTGTCAAAAATAATGTAACTTACTTGCCTTCTATTTTTGTATTCAGTTTTTGTCTTTAAAGGTTAGAGATACAATTTGGGGCAACGCTGGTAAACTGAACTGATATGTTTCCTGGATTCTCCTGGTGGGATTGTGACTCAGTTTGAAAGTGAAATGTAAATGATTTGAAAAAATTTGATCCTTCCAGACACACTGTAGCTTGTGTCTTAAACAGAGACCAGGTGCATCTGAAGGAGGCTAGAAACAAAAAAACTCTGTGACTCAGTGGGTATTTTCCTTCAAGGTTGGGTGAACTTCTGAGGGACTTGTCACACTCAACAGGCAAATAGGACATTATATTACTGTTTACATAAAACATCTTTCCTTGTTCCACTGACAGTGGCTTAAGGCTCAGAGCCAGGGATGGGGTTCATGCTTGAGCTGGCAAACTAACTAAAGACTAAAATAGGAACACGGCAAACAATGGACCAGGGCGCTGCAAGAGATCATAAATGTTTGTGGTACAGGCAGTGCGGAGGGTAAGGGAGAACAGGAAGAGATGCTAGATTATTAAATCACACTAGATTATACTTTTGAGCTGTTGTCAGATCCATGCTGCAGAAGATAGGCTGGTGAGTCTTTTAGAAATGCATTTGTGTTTGTGTGCGTGTGTGCACAGAGGGCAGCCACCCACATTAGCCAGGTCAGTGGCTGTCTCATGGGGCGCCTGAGGACACACTGTTAGTTTATCTGGCTGACTGAACATGGCTGCACACAATAGCACAGGTCTGCCAAAGCAGCTATACTACTTTAAAAGAACTCTGCTCTGTGGGTAATGACCTTGTTTTCACATAGTGCATTCAAGACAACACAAAATTAGGATGCATCCCACTGACAAGCCGGAAGAATAAACAAGAGTAAAAATCCTCAGAGGAGCTAAAGTGAACAACAGCAACAAGCACTCAAGTTGAATCTGGGTGATAAAAAAAGGGAAAATGTGAACTAGGCTAAATAAGAAAACAGAATTTGGAGAAGTTAGGCCACTCAGCTTGGTTATCTTGTCAGCTGAAAGGTTTTACTTTGTACTTTTAGGCTCCTGGATATATTTTAAGGCAAATATCATGGGAGCAGAAGGATAAAGTCCCCAGTGATACAGATACAAAGTCAGATTTTGTTGGGATCGTAATCATATTTTCCGCAACACATCCCCGTATGATCAGATTACAACCAACAGAAAAGATCAAGTCATGCTTGTTTGACTTCTATCTCGCATTTCCAGGGCATTGGAAATGTGTTGCAGTCTTTCCCAACAGTTGAGCTACATTTCCCAATGCCAGAGGTCCATATCTATCAAAAGGCTACATGAGTGTAGAAGCTAAATTCATTACTTTGGTTCAAGGACACACGCTTCCCTTTGTTATGATGTGTGTTGAGTTAAGAAAATGATCTGTTGCAGAACAGACATCATATTTATTCATTCCAGCATGCATAAGGTAGAATAAATGTCCATTTCCATATTTTAATCCAAAACCCCAACAAACAGTCTTCAGTGTGTCAAACAAATCTTTCACACTACAGCGGTCAAAACCTTTTTTCCCCTTCCAGTTCAAAACCTGATGAATTGTGAATGACAATAAATGTTTAGTAAGTTAACACATGTAATAAATGACTTACATGGAGCTAGTATGGAAGCAGAGAACAACTGTCCCTCAAATTACCTTTTTTGTTTATTTTCATACCAAGATCATAAGTTAATTATGTTGTTATACTGAGTAAAAAAATCTTAAGCTTTGTTATCTCATGGCAATGAGACCATCAACCCGTTATCTTTATAGAGATAAAATAACTGAAATGACTTTCTTGGCTTTTTAAGAGCTTGTGATTATAATACAGGCTACAGGGGATTTTATAGGCTTAAAATTTCACCATTTCAATTAAAGAACAGTGAAACTCTTTGAAAGTGGTGTTTTTCACTTTTATTGGCATTACTATAACTATACATTATATATATAAACATTACATGAAAGTACACCAGATCTCACAGCATAAGTTCAAAGGGAACCCTCAAGGATTGTAACAAACTGTTTCATTATCAACGTCATCAGAAATTGTCGTAGAGCCTGTTTGTAGCCGGTGTTAACATGTCTTTCGGTCATCCAAACAAAAGTGGACTGCTGAGATACATCACTTGCTCCAGTTTGTTGTTAAATGGCCAGGTAAGTATGCTGTCACCAAAACAACCACCTTGTCTTGCACTGATGAAGTAGTCCTTGTTTGGGATGCATTACTATGTACACTACAAAAGATATGAGGTGAAATGCGTCCCTGACCAGCTTGGTAAGTGGTTTAAGTGACTAGATCACACTCGATCTTAGTGGTTGGTTGCACTATTTAGCACTTCGCACTTGTGACTGGATCACCCAAGATGCATGTTAATAGCTTTAAACCAGGGTCATAATTTTGTTTCACAATTCTAGAGGATGCAGCATGTGTTTTTTTTTTTAAAAAATAACATTGTCACTTGCTGGTAGAAGCAAACATTGTCTCCCGTTTCAGATCTATGTTTGCTTGTTTAGTGCTGTAGCAGCTACTGTCCTGGAATGTTAATCAGTAATTTGGCGCATCACACAAAACTTGGGTTGAAGGATCATTTCTCAGACTTTTGGTGCCCGAATCACTGCTCCTGTCTGCTCATGGACTAAATTGCATTTAAAACTAAAGTGAAATGTGAAACAAACACTTTTTTTCAATGCATGCCAGGTACTTTCCTTAACCTTGTACTGCAGCTAATGCAGAAAACACTGTAAAAATGGAATCTGTTATGCCTGGATTTGTACAAAACAGGGTAGTAACAATTCAGTCTTCCCAGGCAAATCTGTGTTTCACTACTATTTTTTAGAGACTCATCTTTTTTTGGTCAGAATATGAGATAACAAAATTTTCTTCGGCTTTGTTGCTCTGAAATAACATTAACATATCTTAGGGATCCTCTTGTTCGCATTATCTTCTCTTGTCTACACTCAGACAGTCTGCATCCAATGTGCCCTCTCAGGCTAAAAATCAATTCAGCTCATGCATCATGAAAAAACATGAGAATCCGTCTTTGCTTTGGCTGAACATAACACAGTCACTGGCTGGCTCAGACTCAGAGAAAGAACATTTTTGAATACAGACTCCAGAATGAGCATTTGCCAGTCTTTGAACATTGTTTTCTTGTTTTCCATGTTTTGTGTTAACACTTCGTGCCTGGGGCAGTGGTTAGGAGTCCCAGGTGTACTTTGATGCACCTGTTTTTCCTCTGGCATTCAAGACTTTCATGACGTGTGTGCACACGTTTGCCTATTTACCTTGTAAAATGATACAATACCATAAACTGGCATGAAATAATGCATTAAACTATATTAAAAGGTTTGTATTTTGATGCGTGAATGAGACATTTGGGTTGCATTGTTAAAAAAAAGTCCATGCTCTGTTTATTTGTGTGTGTGTGTGTGTGTGTGTGTGTGTGTGTGTGTGTGTGTGTGTGTGTGTGTGTGTGTGTGTGTGTATACTTTGAGGAGGTGGCTGAATGTCTATTGGGAGAGCAGATGGTCAGAACTCGCCCTCTAGGCTCTCTCCTCTTATTGGCAGTGAGTGTGTCATATTAAAACAGGTCTAAACCAAAAGCTTGAACTGCATGCAGAGCACAAATAACATGTATCCGAGGTACTGTCACCATTGAGCACAGTCAGCTTATCATAAGCTGCTGTCGATGAAAACTAAACTTTTATCTGCTATCAGTCAGTAGGGTTGACTACTGACATGATGCAGGGTCCTTCCCGACCAAGGCTACAGGAAACTATAATAAACACTATAAATCTGCAATAATTTTTATTTTATGTTTTTGCAATTGTTATTTACTAAATGTACTAAAGGCCTGGTATACGATAATACCATTAGTTGTATAAGATGGGTCAGTCACAGGGTTTTTAGTATATATTAACATTTTCATGTATTGCCATGAAAATTTTCAAGTTAAAAATATTAAATATTAGCACAGGGTAAATGTCTTTTATTTGTTTCAGTTTAAAATTACTTTAGACAGTTTTAACACTGCCCTTTGAAAAGCAGCTTTGCTAATACTAGTACTGGTTTCAGGTGAGGCACCCTTTAAAAAAACACATTCTCACTCCAAACTCCTCAAATACTAACGCTTGGTCAGTGGTGCTACTAGTCAAACTATGATGCTCTAGGTATCCCCCGAGCATCAGTTTTGGGTGCTAAGGGACATGTGTATTTTCAAAAATAAACTTTTGTAACATTTAAAGGAATGCACATCAAAATATGATATTCTAGGTACCGTTTGAACAGCAGTTTTCATTTCTCAGGCATGGTTGTTACATGCATTATGTCTTTTCAAAATAATCGCCTCTTTTCACAGGAAATGTACGTCAAAATATGATGCAAATACGACCGCACAAGTATCAGTTCTGGACACTCAGAGTCTGTTCTTACATGAACCATGTCTTTTTAAACTAAACTTCTGTTTTCACAGGTCTCTTTCCAAAATAAACAAATGTGAGTAAGAAACAAAAGAACGACAAATGACATTGAGAGGTTGGTAGTGAGACTGGGTTGTTTAAAGGGGGTTTATTAGTAAAAACCAATTTTGTTAGCAATGGTTAATAAATTATTTGCAATGGCTTCAAATCAGTTAAGCATTTGTGAATCATTTATTAACCATTAATATAAACTCAACCTACAGCATTTCATTTAGTCATTTACGAAAGTATGCTTTTTCACAAAGTGTATGAACACCAGCCAAAGAGTAACCCAACAGCTGATCCTATTAGTTGCGTCAAATTCATCTATAAAGCATAAGTGAATTATTTATTAACCATTAACAAAGCCATTGGTTACAGCCTATAAACCCTTTATAAAGGGGCTTTATTTGGAGAGTGGTATTCTAAAACCTTTACCAGTATCTGAATAAACCTGAGATAAACAGTTGCTTGTTCATTTTGTTTGTTTGCCAACATCAAGTGACCCTTAAGAGGCAGCACGAAGAGAACCAAAAATATCTCCAGTAGCCTACTTTTAGTTATTTCAAAGTCTATTTGAATGCGTTTCTGCACAGCTGTGGCTTCGACTGTCACACTCTGACAGCAGATGTCTGGCAAACCAAAGGTGGCTCACACTGTGCTTTGGTGCACTCTTAAAATGAATTTAGCTCAACAAACTCCTCTGTACAGATATTAGATGTGACAGAAAGTAAATGTGCAAGTCACATCGATCTCAGCACACTTACAGTCGAATCTCCTGATGTGTGCTGAAAGATGGTGTAAAATTAAAGTCATGCGTGTGTGTGTGTGTGTGGGGGGGGGCTTGTCTCTCTATCTTTGTGTGGACCAGTTTGAGCTTTAGGTATTTAGAGTGAGAGTGGTTTTGGGGATAATTTGGCTATGGTTTTCACATTTTAAAAGACTAAGACTTAAAACTTTGTGTTGGGGTTGTAAAAAATGATGTTTTTTTAGAATTTGGATTTTATTTTTGTAGTTGAATCACTCTGATCTCAAAATATGACAATGAAAAAAATAAGTCCAAGGAAAAGGAAACTAGCAGCCAGGTGATCATACAGACTGTAAGCAAGTCTATGCTTTTGTCAGATTAACTTAATTTGGAGAAAAAATAAATACCTAGTGTATTTTGCTGTTTTGAATATATATTTTTGCAATTGTGTCCCCTAAAAAAATACTTTGGTAAGTACAGCGTTAACATAATCAAGAGAATTGATGAGGAAAATAAACCTAACTTTGCTTTGCTTTAAGATTTCCACAGATAGGATCAGGTTAATGGTATTTAAGGTTTTGGGATTGAGCATATTGTGTTAGGGCAACACATTTGCTTTTAGAAAATATTGGCATTATATGTTTCTGCAAACCACCGATAGGTTATATTTGTACATTTCATCATATTATTTCAGTGTTTCAAAAGTGACATAATATATAAGCTGAATTTGTCATCTGGATTTGGAGCAGATGGTGGATGGAGTGACACTGAGGTGAGGTGGGTGCTACACTGAATACTACTGTTCGAGACCAACAAACAAAAAAAAATAGGTTGTGTGAGCAAGTCATTGCTGTTTCCGGTAGCATTTTAAGCACCAGATGTGGGTGTTATGTGGCAACTCGTCATTGTTTTTACAGCATTTCTTTAGCAACCAGTAGTTCCTCCAATGGCTTTTTAAGCTTAAAACGTGGTTGTTTTTTACAGAGCAGCGTTTCCTTTTCTGCCGGGATTGTGATCCCTAAACAGGCCTTGTTAAGTCAAAAGCTGAGCTTTGACTTAAGTGAGCTTTCCCTAACCATAAACCAACAACCTACAAACCATAAGTGGTTTTGTGCCTACACCTAACCACATAGGTAACTACAGTGTTGTTAAAATGAACAGTTTTTACCTAATCGTTACACAATAATGTGCAAATGAAACATACAGTGCCAATTTTCTTTGTAGTGTTTAGATTGGTTAGTGGCAAATCCAATTTGTCAAATGATGTTGTCAAGTAAAAAAGTACAGATGTGTGAGAAAGAGAGAGTCTGAATATGATTTAGATCTAACTGAAATATTTTTTTGTTTTAATTCAGCCTTTTTGCTGTTTTGGAATTTAACAAAGCAACTAATAATTCGTAATAATACCTGCAAGCAGACTGCGGTCACTTGTTCATCCAGCACTCTGTAGACATGGCCATGGAAATGCTTATCTGTACTATTCTACTCTTTATAAAAATAGACTGTGGCAATCAGAACCTAGGTACTGACTTGAGTTTTAAACATTTTCCAATGAAGTGATTGTGACTTTTTGATTTGCTTGCAAACCTGTCCAAACAAAACTCAATGATAAACTAACTGCTAACACAAAAAAAACATAAATTCACTATGGAAGAAGGAATCTTAAATACAATGAATATCAAAATTCTCACAAGCCAACATGTTAAAGTGACCAGTTAGCATTGATAGTCGTGGGGGCATCCTGGTTTTGTCTTCATCTCGTGTAATCCCTTAGCATGTGCGTAAATATAAAAGTATTGTGCTATGTGAAACGACATCAGGGACTTGTGTGGGTCCTCTCAGTACTATGTCTTCTCTGGTGTCAGCTTGTTTGTTGAGAAGAGAATGATGAGGATCAAGTGTAGATTCAGGCCAGTCCGATCTGCACGTGCGTCAGCTGCGTTTAGGTTTGCTCCTCCATTAGAGGCACAGTGCTGAAACCTAAAATCATATCCACAGTGACATGCAGCTCTAGTGGAAATGCTGTAGCCCAATCCCTGGGAGTTTTTTGTGCATTTTTGAGTTTCAAGACAGATGGCGAGGCCTTGTACAGAGGTTTTATGTCCTCTCTTTTCAGACAATCCACACTGCAACAGGCCGCTGTCTTGATTTGTGCTACATTGTCTTAGTCCCACGCTTTGCCCTCGCTGATGCTGCTCCACGCCTGGACTACAGATCCAATCAGAAAAACATGACACCAGAAAATAGACCATTATCCCACGGTACCAACAGTCCAGAAAGGGATCTTTGGTGGTGCACAAAGCTGTTGCACTGGCTGAAACATCAACACCATCCAGTTTCATGTTTGGGTGTTTTCAACATCGATAGGCATGTAAAACGAACAGAATTATTGTAAGAAATGGCAGTCTTTACATCAAATATTTTGGTCAAAGCGTGATAAAGGTTATAGTAAGTAAACATCTTATCATGCACGTATGTGAAAGAGCACTCCATCTACAAAAACATCAATTGTAAGACACAAATTATGCAAAAAACGTAATCCTCTAAGTGTATTAAATCTATATTAGTCTGTGAACAAATATCATTTTCTTATTCAGCACAGAAACCTGCCTAGAATACCATATAATCCACAAATCGGCTATGACTCAGGGTGCGCTTAGGTACAATATATACAGGTGTTTGAATAACAGACTCTAAGGTACAGGTGCTGTAAGGTGTGGCAAGATTATCTCATAGCTGACACTGTGTTCAGGCACATATATCAGGCGGAGGTGTATATATAGACGAAGACAAGTAGCAGGAGGTTGAGTACAATGCCGATGACTCCCAGCACAGCCAGGAATCTCTCCTCTGGTGTGCTAAGGTGTGGACACGTCAGGTCCATGAAAACTCTCTCAGTCACACTACAAACTACAGAAACTGGTGTTTAGCAATAGGCGTGAATGATTATCCTTATATTTGTAAAAATGTTCCATTCAAGTAGATTTAAGGGTGCTCAGGAGTAGAATTTTGGTCCTCTCGAATAGTCTCTCTCTGTAATTTGGTCACTCAAAGGTGCCTTGTTTGTCAAACCATTTAGATTTAACTGGCAGTGATAATATATAATGATAATAACAATAATAAAACTTACAAAGGAGCTTGATCGTTCAAACACTTTTACATGTTATAGCACAAAGATGCAACACAGTCAAATATGGCAACCATCAGATCAAAGGGACTCATTTAAGCAGTCACAGAGGTGCTATGCCCCAGTCATATGAGTACAGAGACATATAACCATTGGCAAATTGGACACACTGTCAACAGTCATTTATGTAGTTAAAGAATTGAAGGGCAGTGGTGATGACTCCACTTGCGGCTCCTTCTCTGTGACTGGCAGCAGTCTTTAGCTGTCTTAAGGGATAAGCAGTGACGCAGGTGTAGATAAATATCCAGCTGAACACTGCCAACGATCCTCACAGCCTGCTGCTCACTCTAAACAACTGAACCCTCTTAATACTTAAAGAGGAGGGTGGTAGCATGGAGAAAAGTTGGGGACAATGCCAACATCTCTTGTCTTGCAGAGAACCTTAGGTGACGG
The DNA here is from genome assembly GCF_026936395.1 of Plectropomus leopardus. NCBI lineage: Eukaryota > Metazoa > Chordata > Actinopteri > Perciformes > Serranidae > Plectropomus > Plectropomus leopardus. The sequence continues at coordinate 16,342,399 of NC_142181.1, read as the reverse complement.
AGGTGTAGATGTAGACAAATATGACCACTAAGAGATTGAGGATGGTTCCAATGATGCCCAGCACGGCTAAAATTCTCTCCTCACGGTCGTTCCCGGCGTCTTCCTCTCTGGCATGAGCGCTGCAGACATAGCGGCTGCCGGGGACCATGGTTACCATCACAGAACCCCACCCCCACAGGGCACGACGCCTGTATATGGACACAGTGATGGGGGCAGAGGTGAGCGGGAGGTTGAAATTAAAGGAGGAGAGAGGCAAATGGAAATAGGAGGCAGAAGAGAAAGAAACAAGTTAATTATTTCTGACACAGAGTAGCTGAAAAGGGTCTCTCTCTTTCCCAAACACAGGCACACACATCTCTTTAGTCACAAACTTTTGCATGCATTTGGGCATTGAATATTAATAAATGAAACGTTAAAAGTCAGTGAAGAATGAAATGAGATTTTGACTTTGTTCGCTGTCTGACCCATATCTGCACCAATAGTAGAAGCGTGTCTTCCATTTTCCTCTTTCTTCTGGTTCTTTTTGTTCTTGGGCGTACATCTTGTTTTCTTTTCCTACTTTCACTTCTGCTGCCATTGTTCTCACCTCTCCTCACTACCTGTTCCTGTTCCTTTCCTCATCTTTTTCTAAACTTTTTGGTTCCCATTGACTGCAAGACATTTACTCTACCCTCCTTCTTAAGCAAACCTGTCTTCTGGAAGTTGTTTTTGTATGTTACTAACTGCTATCTTAATTCTGTTAATGTGGTGACATATTCGCTTCCTGGAGTATGTTCAGAGACAATGCGAAAATGTGTCTTTCCGATAACGAAGCACCACATTCATGTACTGCGTAGGTTTAAGAACAAGATGGTTGGGAAGGATGGTTTGAATACAAAGTGCAGCATCTTGACACCAGAACTTTGGGTTTGCATCCAGTCTCCTATCTTAGATTGAGGCAACAAAAGTACTTTTTTTAAGGTTAGGGACAGATCGTGATTTTAGTTACATTTGAATGAAAAATGTAAGACTCTTGTTTTGGGTTTAGGCAACAAAGGCACTGTGGTCAAGGTTAGGGAAAGATTGTAATTTTAGTTAAATTAAAATAAAAAAAGTAATAATATCTTTAAAAAAATAATGCTGTAGTCACTACCAGTGAATACTGTATTGCAATATTGCCAATGTGTTCAGTATCAACATTTTTGTGACTTGCCAGTCATATTTATTGACAACATTTCCATGTCAATGTATTTGCTGTTTCAAATTAGTTTTATAAGAACATAATTTCTAGGAGTCAGGGCTGTCTTCAATCACCTTCTCCTCTTCTAAATTCTTCCCCACCATCTTAACTAAAGAACTCTGATAAAACTCAATTCAGCACCCTATCCACAGACAGCCTTGATAAAATGTAAACAGGTGAGTTATAAAAAAAAAATTCACCCCCTACAGTTGTCATGAACAGGGAAATTAGCTGTAGAGACCAAAACCGTCAATTGTACCATGCTGTAATCATGTTTACTTCTGCTGTAAAGTTGGACATTTAAACATGAGGGTCTCTAGCCTCTGGAAGCAGCCTCAAGTGGACATTCAAAGAACTGCAGTTTTTGACATTTAAATGTTGACACCTGGTTAAAATTCATTAAGGTCCTCTGTCACTAAGTGTTGATGTGGAATCAATGGTGTCTGTTAAATATGAATAAGGTTTGATGCTGACGAGAGCATTATCTGCAGTCCTCTGAGACAGTTTCGGAGCGCAGGGAGAGAGAGCGGTTAGGATGAGGACAGTGTGAGTGTGTGTATTTATATCTCTCTCTGTGTGTGCTAAAATGAGAATGACTCCTGGGCTTTACACAGGATGTGAGACCATACGCTGAACTTGTCACAATTAGGTCCACCAGTTACCTCAGCTCATTTTGTTTATACTTCACATCCTTTCAATAAAAACACAAAAATAGAGATCATTGAAATAATATTGATGTGGTTACAATGTCAACCTCTTCTTGGAAAACCTTTTGTTATGCATGTAGTGGGGATGTAAACACACAAAAAAGATGAATTCTCAAAAGTGTTTCTTCTCCTGCCTCCCTTTCTTATATGTTTGCTTTACTCTGCTCTCCACTTGTTGTTCAAAGTTTTCATTTTGTTGGTGCACTGGGCAAACATTTCAACATCCAGCAGCTGTTCTTGCAGCTCAGGGGTGTGTGTGTATGTGTGTGTGTCTGTGTGTATGTGTGGATGGGGATGGGGGGTAGTGTAAGGACAGGGACATAACACTATCTTTTGATGCAGCTTAGCCATTCAACAGTGTAACGTGATTATTTCCAACCCAATTAGAGGGAATGCATGGCACACCTCAAAACTCAGGGCAATAAAGCATAGAAGAGAGGAAAAAAAAGAAAAAAACAAGAAGAAAGAAAAGAAAAGAGAAGTAAATAAAAGAAAAGAGAACGCAACCACACATATTTATTTTATTATTTACCTGCCCAAGTGTTGACTATAAAGGCACTGTTGTTGTAAAGAAGGTATAATTATTACAGCATTAAAGGTATACTATGCAGGATTTCCTAAAAAACAAAACAAAACAAAAAAAAAAACAATGTATAGACTCATACCTCTCAATCATTACTTGTGACTCTCTAGAAGTGTGTGGCAGTGATTCTTTTCTAATGTTCCTCTTATTTTGCCATGTTTGACACATTTATGGGCACAGGCACTTTATAAAAAGGATCGACCAGGTGTCATATCATAAGCAGTTTATACTTAAGATGGAGCAAAGAAAATCATGGACTGCAAAAACACAAATAAAGCACATGGGAATGAATCTGGAGTTGGCCTTCACTTTCACTTTCAGTTTCCCTGATGATATTGTTTACAACAGAAACTGACAATTTCTGCATAATATACCTTGAAAGGAAGTGTGCGACCAACTAAAACTTCTCTCCTGTGCCAGGTGAGATCAATCGAGGCTGATGCAAAGACCAAAATGGTTCTATGTAGCGCCAGTGTTTGGTTTGTCTGTTAAAGGCAACAGTAGAAACAACATGGCAAACTTGGTGGTGGGTAGAAGACCTGCTCATTATGTAGTTATACAGTATATTCTAAGGTAACAAAAACACCTTGATTCTTATTTTCAGGGGATTACCAACTCATGAAACAGTTTTTGCAGGTAAGTCTATACAAGCTTTACTCTAAAGGCCTTCTCACACCAGATGCGTTTTTCGTGCAATTAATTTTTTAAACTGTTGTTATCATTATAAGTACTGTCACACATAATGTGAAGATCATGAGGCAAAAAGTGACTTAATTTTCTGGGGCGAACAAGCGAATTCTTTTTTTTTTTTAGCTTTTGGACTGTAAATAAAGGAACCAAACGATTGCATTGTGCACAATGCATGTCACATCTCGATGTCACGATAATGGTGGACCTGTTGCAATTGTTGCAAATTTACATAGTTGTATTTTGCTGTATTTCAAATTTTTATGTCATTTATTTGTCACATTCCTGGTGTGTCAAGAGCTTAAGTATGTTTTCTTTTCTTTTTATAAGGCCTTAAATTAACCATAAGCAAATTACAACCCATAAGATTTTGTATTTGTCAGATATCAGACTATATGTTGTGCTCTTGTACTGACATTTGGTTTTCAAATATCTTATCTCTTCACTGAATTTCTAAGGGCATTGACATTAGACATCAATCTCAGAAGACAGCCAACTTGTATCAGCCAACATGAGCATGAATGTGAATACATATATAGGCTTGAAAAAAAGTACGAGTGAGTCAGTGTTATGTTTGCAGCTCCTTCTACAGATAAAAAACAAGTATGATTCTTAACACATGTACTTTATATTTACAAATGCACAGTATCATGGTGCATAACTGCAGCATAACATCCAGTCACAAGCTCACACATCAGTCTGTGTTACTCCCAATGTACAGCTATTCCAAGAACTCTTTCTTTCCCCTCCTCCCCTCAAGAACACATATCTTAATGAACCGCAGCAGCTCAAGCATTTAGTCATTCAAATTAATATTTGAACACATCTATTCTATTTCAGCCATTCAAACCTCCAGTATCCCACCACATTACTGTCACAAAAGAGAAGGAGGAATCAGATGAGATTGTCTTGTAATAACCTATATGATTTTTAATCATGTGAAACATTCAATTTATCTCAGTATGTCTTCACTATAAAGGTTTATTTTCCATGAATTCCAGTTCCATTGTTGTTTAATGAACTCTTATTGTATTCAGTTTGCTCATTTCAATCCGCGGGGTTAGTTAAAATGTTCTCACTGCAGTACCAAGAAGCTTTTATTCAGAAATCAGACTGACTATAAATAACAAACTACAAAAATAAAGATGTGCTCCTAACTCTGACTTCCCTAATGAGTTTGTTTCCATGCAAACAAGGCATTGTTTTAGGGAAATGTGTAATTAAAGCTGCACATGCCAAATGTTCTTCTAAATTTGTTTTGAACCAGACCATGAGGATACTGTGCCATGCAGTAGAAATACAAAGTCGCACTGGGGAATTCACCAACGGCTTCCCCACTGAATGAGCAATGCAAGGCAGTCTACCCCATGAAACTCATGCATAATATTCATCATAATTGGTGCAGATAGCTGCTCTGCTTATTTCGCTGTCAAATTAATTTATATAGGGTGCGATATGAATTCCCTACGGATGGTCCATCTGCAGTGCAGTGCGCATTACTCTGCAAGTCTGAGAGGTCACATTCACTACCAGGGTAATCTCATGGAAATATCTAGAACGGAAATAAGAGGCTGTGAGATGCATATTTTAAATTACACTGGAGGAAAAGAAAAGACTTACTGGGAAAAGTCACTATAAGTAAAATATTGTCTTTAAAAAAGTTGTTTCTGAAAGTTTAATTGTGGTAAATGGGCAGTTGTTTGTTCCTGAAATAACTGAAACCACTAATCAGTGCAGGCATGAGGTTTAATGTTGTTGAAGGACTATTTTGCCCTTCGTAAAAATGTTTCCTCTGATGCTTAATAAGCTTCATAGTCAAAATGTTTAGTTTGAAGATTTTCTTGGCAAGATAATAATCGAAGAAGCTTTTCGGTGGGCCATGCAACTTCTGGGAGTAAGCCCACCTCAGGGTGAAGAATATCTGTTGAGGATGAGGTTTGATTATGTGACGGAGGCTCATCACTAGGGGTTTGAATTACACTATTCCAGGAGGAAATGCAATCTTTAAAAAATGATAAGGGAAGTGGTTAAATAAGGATAATGATTATAGATTTGTGGAAGAGCTAATAATAGATTGTATTTTTGACTGTAGCCATGATAAGACATTTTATGTCACTTAATTGCCACTTCAGTTGGAAACGTGTTTCCATGAGCCTCCAAATTTTTGCGTATGACCCCAGCAGCCAGCTCTGTGTGTAGATAGATAAATAGAAAGATAGATGAGCTCAAATATCTAATAAGAACGTTAGAAGATGAGCAGGCTGACAAACACTGGCTACAAAAGAAACAGATCAGACCAACCAAGAAATAGGCAGTCAAACAAATGTGCAAACCTAATTAAAGGTAAATCTGCACAATTTTTGCCTGATCCTTATGTTAGCATTTAGCAATTTGCTTTCCTGTCTGAAGTGGTCACCATTGTTTTAATTTCTTCTCATTGGTTCTGGCAGACTGCTTGCAAAACAGCATTAGTCTCGCCTGTGGCGCTGATTGGCTGATCATTAGTTCCCATGTGGTGCGGACTGGATCAACTGGCTTTTCAAACATTAACTTCTCTTTCAAACATTAACTTCTCTTTCTCAGTCATATGCTGAATTAGTCAACTCGGACTGGGGTGGGCAAATTCAACGGTATTAACCCCGCAAAAAAACACACACACATACATACTTACATTGTACCATATTTACAGTCATCATGCACTTGCTCTGATCACATTCTTCTCTACATCCTCACACTTTTGCACACAATAAAAACTTTACATATACACTTGTGTGAACCCAGTTTATCCATCACTACTGTGTGAGCAGAGTAGATTGAGTACTGAATGTCCTTAAAGTTTTTGCTAGAACTGATTGGCACTGACTCCAATGCTATTAATGAGCAACTGACCATGCATTAAGAGTTTTGTCTACTTCACTGTCATTTATTTACATTGGCCTGTAATGTTTTTAGGGTAGTAATAGATAATGTGTGTTTCCAAGTTTGGTATCAAAACCATAGCTGGATGAATGTAATCTTTAATTATTGTGGAATGATTTTGCATGTGAAAAGATTGAGTCACCTCGGATCAACTCACTGCTTATGTGTCATAGTCATAATCATAGCAGGGTTTATGGTAGTTTTGATAACAACAAATTGAATTTTGTTTCCAACAATCACCAGCAAGTCACCTGTGCCACATGGCTGGCAGCTGTTAGCCACCACTGAGCCAGCAAAAAGAGAACGACTGAATGAATGTTTCATTGCTCAACCTCTTACTAACATGTCCTTTTAGAAATGTGATATTCTAGAATCTCCCAAAATTTACAGCATCTGAACTTATGCACTAATTACACTAATTTTACTCCGTCACTTGTGTGTTCATGTAAATACAGTTATAGGTTGTTATCAAAAACAAAACAAAACAGAACTCATTTGTTGTCATCGGGATATCCTATTTGAGAAGTCAACTATCAAACATTCCCACTTTGTCCCTGATCACCCATCAGATTAATCTTAGTTGAAAACACAGAAAATATTGACAGTGACAGTTGAAAGGATTGCTACTGTCACAGGTTAGGCTGGATGAGGACCCAAATGCAGAACAGAAACGAGCAGCCATGTGTACAAACAAAAAGTGAGCTTAAATGCTGAGAAATTGTCCAAAAAACTAGCAGGCATCCAAAACACAAAATATATATGAAGCACGAATGAAAAAACTAATCTGAAAACCTACCAGGATAACAGGGACGAATTTGGGTGAAGCCAGGAGCAAACAACACAAGGAGGATAACAGACCAACTAACAAGGAACCAAGGAGTAACACACAGGTATACACAGGGAACTAATAAGGACAACGACACACAGCTGAGGTTGGTGGACACAGGGAAAAAGAGGGAATCAGAGGGATAGGCGAACAAATGAAGGTGTGGCAGGCAACACAAGGGTGGTGCAGACGAGACTAAAACAGAGTAGGTATGCAGGAAGGACTAACAAGAAAGGACAAACCAGACTGAAAAAAGACAGGTGGAACTAATCAGGGAAACTCTAGGGAGGGAAAACACACAAAGACAGGAAGTAAAACCAGACATGAGGATTGATAATATAAAATAAAACAGGAAACAGCACATGAATAACTTCAAAACATAAATAACCCCAAAAGAAAACCAATGGTATAACAAAACCTAGACTCATGACAGCTACAGCATTTGAGAAAAAAGTGTTCCACTTTGTACTGATCGTATGGGCGACTGTACCTCGACACTTCCTGAGGTTGTATCTGTCTCCTTTGAAAGAACAACTGGTTAGCCATATCCAGCAATATGTGAACGTCTTAGCACATTTTTATATGTTTGTTTGTTTGATTGCTTTGTTTTATGTAATTAACCAAGTCATAGTGTTTGTATAATCTGTAGGTAGATTTATGGATTATGTATATCTGTTTAAGAAATTCATGAATCTGACCAATTTTGCTGTTTGTTCACAGCTGTCAGCATATTAAAAGGTCTAATTAATTGTCTGTATGGCAAATCTGAATTTGTAGAGTACTGCAAATTTCTCATCCTAAATTAAATTGATCATGGACCACTGCAGCCATAATGTTGCTAAGAGATATTCAGTCTACTACAGCAACCCATTGAAATGTTTTGCGGACGCTGCAGCTGTCCATCCAGTGTCACTGCTTATAGTCCCTAGTGTTTTGACCGAGGACACTTTAATGTGTGGACAGCCTGTTTGTCGTCATGGTCTCTCAGAACATCAACCTTGTGTTCTGACCCCTCCGTCTTCAACCTTTGTCATACAGTTTCCTCCAAACTCAGCAGCTTTTCTGCCAAGCTCTTACCTTCATGATCTGTCATTTGTTAATCTGTCTCTGGGTGTCCTGGGGGGGAACTAGGAGTTTAATGTGCTGATCAAGTAATCACAATATTCCAGCTTCGAGTTCAGCTTGAGATATGTGTTGGATGCCATACCCTGTCTTTCTTCCCCTTCATTTTCTTTCAGTTCACTAATTTACTCAGATTACTCAGGACTATGTCTATGCACTGTAGCTAAATCCTGGACTTTGTGAGTGTGTGAATGTTTTGAGAGTCTGCTGTCAGGAGCATTGTGCGTAACTTGGATGTTTAAGAGATTTTTACTTCATATCATCTTGACATTGACAGCTCATGATGAAGAAATTTGACCTTTTGTAACCTCTCAGTATTTGACTTTTGGCAAGCAAAAAATAAAAATAATGTTAAATAAAATGTAAACAAACTGAGTTCTTTGTGGTGCACCCTACCTTATCTATCAGTTTCACATCCAGCAGTGATTGGACAAAGAAAGGACTGCAGGTATTGATTTAACTCATTGATTGGTAGTCTTGTTGATTTCCACACAAAGTCTCAATCAATGACCTTACAGCTGTTTTTTTGTTGTTTTTTTCTTTGTTACAATAAAGACACTGTTTAGTTTTTTTTAGAGATGAATGACACACAGCTTGTTTGGTACATAACTGAGCTGTAAAGACCAGCTGTTTGTTGCCAAAATATATTATATTGATTGGGGAGCAATACGACAACCTTTATAAAGCCTACATGTTACAAATTAAATGCTTTACATGATCAAAATCTCTCTCTAAATATATCTTTCACACACACACACACACACACACACACACACACACACGCACGCACACTGAGCTGATGCACAGAGTGATGGTGTGGGAACCAGATCCGTATGACACTAGAGCGTTCCACAGCCTCATTACGAGCTTGGCTGGCCAGCGCTGCCAGAATCCGAGGCCAGCGGCCATGAAGCGACTGTCACTTCTCCTCAGCCACGGCCCAGCTTTCTCCGCATTTGTGCATGTGTATTGTTATAGTGTGTGCTTGTGTGTAAGGAAGAACTAGAGGGGGAAATAAGAGATGAGTGGGCTTACTGTAAGACCGTGTGACTCCATATATGTGCTGTATTCATGACAGCACGGGAAGAGTGATAATGTGTCAGTGTGAAGGAGAAAGTGCGAAAGGAAGTATGCATGTGTGGTTCTGTTTGCTTGGCTGTTGCTTGCTAATGAAGAAATGCATGTTTTTGATAAGATCATCAGCATAATATAAAATTATATTTGTAACACTAAATGCTTTTTTTGATACTCGCTCAATAAACTAGATCAATCCATGAAGCTTTAAGGGGTTCTGAGCTGTAAAACTCTTGCAAAACAACAAGAAAGTCAGGGCCCTGTCCGAGTGCGTGTGATGCATTCACTGCTATGGTATCAACTACATTTTTCACACAACCACAAGCACAGAGCACATTTTGGTTGACACTAAATTCACAACAAGTAAAAGCCTTCCTCCCTATCGCACAAAGGTAGTAATGAGTGACATGGGCACCCATATATTATCTCTGATTTCCACTTCGGACTTCACATATCATGGAATCATTTTCTAGTTTTTGGTGTTTGGAGAACAGGGCATCATTAGGAAAGATGAAATGTTCCAAAAGAGGCCCCTTATCCACAGCCACTCTACCACCACCAACGTTCTGCAGTTGTCACTGGACCAAACAAATTTCACAGTAACTGCAGGGGTATTAGGTGACAAGTTAAATGTGTTTTAATGACAACAATAACTTTATTTATCATGTACATACATAACTTGTATTATTTTGATACGAGTCAGTGGGTAAATTGTTGCAACTTGACAGACTTTTGTATGCCGTTTTTAGCGCTGTTTATGGAATAAGCACCTCAGGCTGCTAGCCACGAGCTCAGCCAACCCCAGATATGCTCTAATATATAGGCACCCTTTGGTATCTCTGCGAGACGCACTCATTACCATCTGTATGTGACCCACAACTGTCCTCTTGGTGAAACATTTAAGATGTGGTCAAGTTATGAGTCCATTAAAATCTGTTAAAACAGCACCCTACGCAGACTTTCCAGCTCTTTGCACAATGACAGTTGCCCTGAGCGTTAAATATTGTCATGGATGTGTTGGAGTAAGTTGAAAGTCTGGTGCTTCTCATAGAGACGCCAAAGGGTGCCTTCGGCATAAGACACCAAGGGTCGTGACAAAGCATCTGTCTTTGACGACCTGGGAATGGGAACGAGAACAGGGTGCATTTTACTATAAAAAATGAGTGGATATGTTGATGAAACATCTGCTGACAATAATGCTTATCCTGTACAGTTAAACACACCTTTGATTATGGGATTTGCTTAGTTTCCATGCAGGTGCCAGGCTGGATGTCATGTGACCCACTGAGTACTGCATCATGTGACCTACATTCCATTGAGTGAATCAGTGGATAGAAACATATAAACCTATGTGTTGTGTCAGTAATGTGTAAATATAATTTGGACACTTTCAGATCACATGGCCTGCATCTAATCAAATGTAACCATCTTAACAGTCCTGAACTCTGAGTCCTCTAACTGACCTTTCACCTTTGACCTTGGCCAACCTCCTGAGGGAATGTGATGCTCATTGGTGGATAAACAGTGTTCACGCACTCACACATGCACAGACTCTGACACACATGGCAGCCATGGCGGTGAACCATACATGTAGGATTATGTACTCACCACACATTGCACCAGGGGGGCAGCCAAAAACTCCCGTCTTTCTTCTCTTTATCCGAGCATGTTGTCAGTTTTTTCTTCTCCTCTGTCCTGCTGGTTTCTCTCACCTCCCTCTTCTCCTCCTCCTCCCCCTCCCGGTCCCCCCTCTCACCACTGCTGTTCAGGTCCAGCTCTGTCGCTGGTGGGGAGAATCCAGGCGACACACACACACACACACACACACACAAACACAAACACGCGCTCACACAGCTCCAGGCGATGCTTTGAAAATGTACTCAGACACAGCTGGGCTCACACACACACCTCTACACTCACACCCACACAAGCATACGCACAAACACAGCTGAGCTCCTCGACAGTCCTTATACCCCTACGCAGCCACACACATAAACACGCAGCTGGTCTATCCGCAGCTGAATGGAGTCTGTGGCATTGTGTCTTCCTGCATTAGTGTTGTGATGTTTTGAGGAATCGGTGATTCAGGTCGGACTGAAAGATGTCTCTATATCAGTTTCTTGAAGGCTTTGGCTGGTGAATCAACTTTATGTGGGTTATGGAGACAAAATCAAGTATACATTTTCCTTCAAATTAAAAGATCCTGCGTGTTTACGCACATCAAAGCATTTCCACACTTATATTTCCTCAAGCCATGACAGCGATCCTCCACTGCCCAATCTCTGTGATGAGGCCATTTTCAAAGATAGCTGGAGCAGGTCCTATCAGTCCAGGACAAATTAGAAACAGGAGACATTTATAAATGCATCAGCAGTGTTTGGCTTCCCTCATCTGGCAATGATGAATCCTCAGAGTGCCTGTCAAAGCAGGTGTAGTATGCCAATCCAAAGTATGAATCTGTATTCATCAAGGGGTTCTTGTTCTTGCAGAAAAGAAGAAACTCTAGTCAAGACGTGGTCTCTGTGATCTCTCAAATGTTTCCTTCTTCCTTGTTGTTCCCACAAAAGTCCTAGTCTTTGTAGTAACTCCACTCTCCTCCTAAAGAACTTGCACAGCTGGCCAAAAACAAAAAACCTCCAGGAAGCCAACTGTCTCCTAATTCAAACGTCTTGTCTTAATTTGAAGCAACATTTGAACTTAACCCCGCTTGGCTGCCATGTGACACACTTAACAGCTTGTCTTTTCTGATGTAAAAATCCCTTAGAATAAAAAAGCAGCTGTGTTGCTTCCTTCTGTTTCTCCCTCTGTGGTGCAAGGAGTGAGCTCCTTCCAGAGTGGCCTGTCAGCATCAATATTTAACAGGAACCTCTTGCTGTGTTGCTGTCACAGTTAAAGTTTCCACGTCCCCTTCGTTGTGCGTTGGATGACATGTTCTCTGGTCTGCAGTGTGCTCCTTTTTAACTCTCTGCTTGGATGAAGATCTTTCTCTTATCTGGTCCCTCTATGTTTTTGGTCCGCTCTTTTTTAACCCTCTAGCATCTATCATTTTCTTTCTTTTTTTATGGTCAACCTTCTTGAAGCTTGCGCTGCCATATGCAGACCTCAGTAATGTTCCCTAACTGTAGCAAGACACAGTCACTTGGGACTTTCTCCCCTGGAGCTGCTCACATAGTTTTACATTAAGCCTGTCCTTCTGTCCTTTGCTGTTTTCCACTGTCCACCCTGCAGCAAACCTTCACTCAACCTTCCCTTAACCCTCTACAGTCATACCAAACCATCCACTTTCTGAACCCTCTTCTCTCCCTCTAGCAAGCTGATTCACTTGGCCTGGATCTCACTCACTGCTTGCCAGTATGGATGATTCTGTCTCATCTTGTTCTTCTTCTGTCTAATGACTGCTCAATTCTGGTCAAGTCCTCTTAGTTTTTCCCCTATATCTTTCTCATTGTTCCTCCATCTCCCTGCACCTCTCCTCTTGCATGCAGAATACACAGTATTCTAGCTGCTGTGCTCTGACTCATACTGCTCTCTCCTCCCTTTTCCTTCCAGAAGCTTGCAAATGTTCCTCGGTTTTTCGCCCCCCACTTACACCACGTCAGGATCAGTTCAGCTTTTCATTTTGTCCTGGGCACCAAAATGACACCTCTGCATCCTGTTAAGACAGATGGAAAGACAGCCTGTGGACAGACAGTGAAGCAGAAAGAGGGAATTGCAAGAGAGTGACAGACTTTTTCCCCACAGAGGCAGGATCTGCCTTTTGTCCATTTCTCTCCCTGTGTTCTTAAACCTGCCAGTTGTCTCGTAGTTTGATTACAGGTGGGTTCTTCTAGCCTCTTCTTACAGGAAAAGTGTCTTTTCACTTGCTGATGCAAGTTTGCTTCCTTGCTTCTTCTCTTTACCCCCTTTTGCTGCTTCTACACAGTCACAGTCTGGAAGAAAAATAAAAATAAAAGCTAAAGCAGGGGTAAATGTTGCCTGAAAACACACACAGCAGAGAAACCCTGTGAGAGGGACAGAAGGGGATGGGAGAAGAAGGATATGTGGAGATGAATTGAAAAAAAGAGATGCCCTCAGGATCTGTGGAAGTGACAGCAGAGGAGATACGGAAGGAGGAGGGAGATGAAGACGGGGGGTTGGTGTGGAGGAAAGCTTGTGTGGGTGGAATGGAGAGATGATTGTAAGATGGATATGGAGTGAAGTGAGAGGAGGAGCTTGGAAGATGGAGGGATGGGAGCACATGGATGAATGGGGGGATAGAGGGGGAGAAAGATGGACATGGATTTATGGATGGATGCTTTGACAGATTGAGTGCTCTTCTATGACATCCAGGAAACCTTTGATGCAGCTGTCATGGAAGAAAAGGGCCTCTCTCAGTCTGTAATAAGTTAAAACTATTCAAAATATAATTAGTTGGAGCTATTTGATATTTTACCTGTATGGGAATCCTGCCGTGCTCTCTCAGACAATGCTCCTCTACCTCTCTCATCGATTCTCTTCATGCCTCTGTCTGCTCCTGCAGTCTCAGTCTGTGCTATCACTAAAATGCAGCATCCCTCTTCCCTCCTCCTCCTCTCTCTGTCTGTTTCCCTCATTTCCCTCCCTCTTTCCCTCAACCCCCCTCTGCTCTCTATATTTGTCCTTCTCCGCCTTTGCCTCTTGTTTCCCACTCTCTTCTTCCATCTCCTCTCCTCCTCCTCCTCCTTCTTCTTCACCCCACCCTCTGTCTCTGCTCCCCCATATTCTATCACCAACTCCACCACCTCACTCTCTTGCTTTTTTCACTCCCCTCCCGCGCTGAGAGAAGCTTCGAGAACAGAGTGGCCGGGCTCCGGGAGTGGAAAGCTCTCAGGACATGTGAACACCATTCATAACCATGCCACATGAATAATACACACACGATACATTCACATTTTCTCATAATGCATGAACATGTGGAAAATACACACACACACACACACACACACATATACGCTGACTTTCTCTCCATCTGGCTGACAAAACAACATCTCTCGTTGAAAAATAAACATACAGACAGGTTTTTATAATGCATGCATACCTGAGCAACACTCACAGCACACACACAAACACACACACACACACACACACACACACACACACACACACACACACACACTGAAGAAATCGATGATAAAAGCTGTTTTTCTGCAGTGTGAGATAACAGCTGTAAATCAATGAAAGATTGACCACAGAATATATGTTGTACATGTGCACATGTACACAAACACAGTGCACACACTGGGTAAAGAATGCTTTCATTTGAAATGGAAATTCTGTTTGACAAACAACAACCCATTGAACAAATAAATGAAACATCAGCCCTACTGTGTGACCAGGGAGAGGAAGAGAGAGTGTGTTTCACTGTGTGTGTTTGTCAGTATGTGTTATACTACAGTATGTAAGTGCGGCTGTGTCTGTGTGTGTGTGTGTGTGTGTGTGTGTGTGTGTGTGTGTGTGTGTGTGTGTGCGTGTGTGTGTGTGTGTTTGTAGCTGGTTAGAGCTGTCCTTTTGGCCTCTAGCATCACCCAGTGCCACCATCTGTCCTTCTAGCCAGATGGGAGGGGTGTGTGTTTGAGTGTGCATGAGAAAGAGAGAGAGAGACAGATTGTAGTAGTATTTATTCAGAAGAACTGATAAAGATCATCATTGGTTATGGTTATCATTTTGAAGAAATTATACTGATGCATTTCTTTTGTCTTTTATGTTTGAATGTCTACTGTATAATGACCCATCCAGGTTACAGGGTAGGCCTCAGTGTTTAGTGAGTCATAATTCTTAAAAATGTTATTTTCCATTTCCATTTTGCCTTTTGGCTTTCACATGTCATTAGTCTGTTAACCTAACTGCTAATGTTAAACTACACAGATTTACGGCAAAGGAGCAAGCGCACAAATGTGCTCATTTTATTTAGGAGGCCAATGGCCAATCAGCACTGACACTGTTTATAAAGTCTTTATTTCTTCATTTTTTTCTTTGTCTTTTTTTAGGTCTTTCGACTGCCTGAAAGCAAGTCATTTGTTATTTATGTAATGAAAGATCACAGCAAACATAATCTCAGGACACTTTTCACACTGAGCAGACCTTGACCACGCATTACAGAGACCCAACAATTTGCCCATAAGAAGGCACTTGGCAATAACGACAAACTTCATTCTAACAAACCAAAAAGGTATAAATGTGAATCTCTCCAACATATGCAATACGAACATCTTTTGGATGCCAGCAGGATATTGAAACTCCTGAGTGTTTGCTCCTGACAAGCAAGTGAATTTGGCAACTAAGACAGAGCGACTGGAACTGAGCTGTCTCTATTGCAACTGATCAAGTCTTTAGTGCATGTGCAAAAAAAATGTCTTTAACTCTCCCAGAGGTTTTCATGGTCCAGTTTTTAGTTTCAGCTAGGTGAAACTGACTCCAGTTAGATGATACTGTTTCAGTTTTGGGTTGATAAGTCTAATAAATATCTGAAATACATGTCATTGTTTAATATCATCAGACAAGTTACAGCTATAAAACTCCACAGCTGAATAGGCATTTTATGCTTTTATATATTGATTCAACAATCTTACAGACCTGTCAGGAACATTTATTTCATGGGTTGCTGATCATTTGACTGTGACAGAGTTGGCAATGAAGACATAAACAGGAAGTGGGCCATATCACAGCAATGCTTTCTCCAGTTATTCAAACAAACTCTGCAGTTAGACAAGTCCTCATTTTGCTTTGCAACTGGAATTGTTGCCTGCAGCAACAGAGTACATCTTTTACACAAAAACACCCTCTGAATAGAGAAGAGTGACAGAGGTGTCAGCACTGTACCACTGCTAACACTTTTTGATAGGCCACTGTTGAGTCCGTATATGTACGTTGGCTGTCAAGAAGATAACTCTTCACAGATAAATAAACTGTCATAGCAATGTCCACTCAATCTCCATCTCAGGTCCCTTACAGTAAAACCGCTGTCTCTCTGGTCTCTGTTGCAATATTCATCCATTTAGAGGCTGAATGCAATTTTTGTGCCGAATATGTCACATCAAGTCAACATGGCTGTACTTTTCATTTAAAAGGCTCTTCCTAATGCCAGAGAGGAATACATCTGTTTGAAACTTTCAAACAGAGAGGGCAGAGAAAACCTCCTTTTCAGTCTGATCATAAGTGACCCTACAACCACAATATGTTCCAAATAGAACACTAATTGCCTACCCTAAACTGAATTGTTTGCCATGACCTCTTTCATTTATCAGTTATTATAGAAATTAAGGATTTTTTAATAATGCTTGCACTGGACAGGAAAACAATGTTATCGCTTGCTCAGGTAATGTGAAAGGGAATTCCTGCAAGGGATTTACTTAACATAAATTATTAAACCAAGATTAACACCAAACCAACAATGAGAGGGTAGATCAGCAGTTAAATCAGTTCTAAACTTATAGCCTGTCACAAATTGGTGTATGAAAATTCACCAGAATGCAGGACCACCAAACCCCTGTTGCATGTGTCTTCTCCATTGAAACAAAACCCAGGCCTTTGTTACCATCTATCACACCAGCTCCAATCCTAGCAACACTGGATTCTGAGGAGCAGTTTAAGGGTAAGAAAACTGCGAGCAAAAGAAAAGTATGTGAATGGGCAAGTCATTAATCTCATGGCAAAACTAGTTCATTGGTACATGGCAGTTTCTAAACTCCCATAACTGGTGCAAGAGCTGTAGGGTGAATGTCAGCTCTGAGAAGGGACAAACACAGCAAACACATGACCCAGCTTTTATAGCCTAAGAGCCCAGGTGATCCTCATCAGCTGACAGCCCTCAGCTGTCAACCAAATGACTGCAGAAGTTGTCCTGGATGGCCTCCAAAACAGACCTTTCACAGGAGACATACTGACTCATCATAGTAGGAAAAGCACAGATGTAATGATAACATTAACAATGGCTTAATTCCATCAAGTGTCTCAGTAAGTAAGTGGAATGACACTACTGTTATTGAATACACCTTTTTTTTTTTTTAAATCTACTATGCAGAAACATCCAGTATCCATGTTTTTGTCTGGCATTAGGGCCTCATGGTGCTGACTTTCATGCCAGAAAATAAAATAAAAAAGAAAATGTAATGTAATGACTAAGGTAAAATTATACATATCATTTCCATTTTTGTAAGAGGAGATGTTCCAGAGAAGGCAATAGTTGTAAAATCTGCAGATGACATTATATCATGATGTCAAGAGGATGTTACACCCAGATTTTAGGCAACGTTTATTAGCATAAATGTTCCTACACATCAGGCAGTGATAGGAGACCTCATGCATATATGAATGCACTGTACATATTGGATAAGGTACAGGCAAGCAGAATTGATGCAGTGGTTAATCCTACTAAATACTTTAGAGATGTGGCAACTCTGGAGTCTATTTTATGTGATGTGAATTTCATGCTTTAGTTGGAAGAAACAGACTGAGCATGCAGATACATAATGATGAAAATACTGACACATGCATATCTGGCAGCAGACACATTCACACACAGATGCAGGGAAGCAGCAGGGACCTTCATCTTTTTGCTCATTCTAAAGTTTGCTGTGTCATTACCCTGATAAGACCTTAGCTGCTCTCCTTTTCTTCATCTGTCTTTTGTATTTTCCTTCTCTCCGCCCTTCCTCTTTTCACAAACCAAACCTGCTTTGGTAAAATGTACAACTTTAAAAAAAAAACAGAGCTGAGGAGGAGAGGAGAGATGGAGAATAATTAAGACAGAAATAAAGAGCCAGTGTGAGAGAGGGAGAGCTAAATTAGGAACAAAAGACAAGACACTGGGGGGAGGAATCTGTGCATGTGTGTGTGTGCTCATGCATGTGCATGCTTGCATGTTTGTGTGTATGTGTGGATCTTAACAAAACCCTTGTGAAACCGCAGGCTACTTAATTCAGTTTTTCCGGTTCAATCCCTCCCTCTTGTCTCGATCTTACTTCCATCTTGTTTTGTTTTAGTATAATTGTAAAATTAAACATTTACGGATCAGGTAAGCACATTAATGAAACACTTTACTTCCTTTCCTAGTCTAGAATTTAGCAATAAGCTTTTTTTTTATTTTTTATTTTTATTAACCAGCAGCGATATTCAGAGTATCCTCTTTGTTCTTTGTTAAAGAAGTGTTTTGCTGTACATCAGTAGGACATCCCGTCCATTCCTTTCGACTCAGATCTTGATATTCATCATCTTAATCAGACTACTGGTAGATCTATTAGATGTAATTAATGTCAGTTTGATCCCCTGCTAGTAAAGATTATTGTTACTCTCATACCTAGTTTTAATAATGACCCCCTCTCCCTCCCCTATCAATAAGTTTCTTTATTTGTCTTCTTAATAAACAATATAGCAATTGTGACAGAAATGCTGTAACTCAAGCCTAAGCCAAAGCTGTAAAGAGAGGATCCCATGCACATATATACATGCACACATTCACAATGTATTAAGCTAATTTGCAGGTAATCTGTAAATGTAAAAGCAGAATCATCATTACAAGAAAAACATGGTGTACATGTCCAAAAATATAAAAATGCATGTACACATGTTCTTCACTGTTAACATGTTCTTTTTTCACTAATGATCTTGGTCAACAGCAGACCGCTAGACTGTGTAAATATGCAGCTGTAATAAAATGCACAGGGTTATGGCTCTCTCTTGTGGTGCTGTTTGAGACTGCAGGATTGTCTGTAATCCAGTGTATTTTGCATATATAAAATATATTTCATTGATTCTGATTCTCAGTGTAATGGTATATTTGCACTTTTTGGCCTCTTAGTTTATCCGTGCGAAACAGACTGATCTGTAGTTGACCAAAAATAACTACAACCAGGACCTTATAATAATAATAATAATAATAATAATAATAATAATAATAACTGGCTAATATCTGAAACTTTAACAAACCTTTTCACGTTTTGGACAGAAATTTAAAATTATTTATTTATCAATTTTTTATTTGAGACGCTAACCAGTTTGTCTTGCTCTTTTACCAACAGTGCACACTTGAGGCCTGATCTTCTGCTTGAGTGAAGCTGCTCAGGTGCATATATAAATGCAACTCTCTTTGGTCTGTGTAATGCTTATCAGTTCAATTTTGCATGCAGAAAAAAAGAAAAAAAGAAAATGTTTTTGTAATTTTCTATTTGTGAGATGTTCGACAGAAAAATGGAAAATTGAGAAATTGAAAACTAGAGAGCTTTTTGCCTTTGCATCTATAACTCCCTTCCCTAGGCCATAGCTGTTGTTGAATTGTTTTTTAGTCACCATATTGGGTTTAACAATAAGGATCCTGAAACAAAGTCTCCCCTGAGACTTAAAATATCTCAGTATCGACCATTGTGAACAGCTGTGCCTATAGCAGACTTTGAGAGAATTTGGCTGACAGTACAATATGTAGAGTGACTGCTTAAACAGGTTATTGGTACAATCAATAAAAATATATTGTATGGGGCTGATTGGGCTTTCTACAGTAGATATTTTGTTTATTTTGTAAGAAGATATTGTTTTTTGATTCTTGTGTTTTGGTTGAAAGATTGTCGGTTTTTGATTGTTGGTTAATATTTGTAAAAAGCTCCACAGCAAAAATGAAAGTAAAGGCCAACCCCAAATTCCCTTTTAGAATAAACAATAATATCTTTGAGACTCATTTTAATAGAGTGACCAGTGTTCCTTAAAACATATATATTTCCTTATCTGGCCAATGTAATAGAATATGAACAATGGTAAAACAAATGTGTCAGCATTTCAGGTTCATTATTGCATAAGTGTACATTTTTCAGCCAAGTCATTAAATCTTGACACCATTATATCAGAAGGGTAGAAATTGTGCAAAATTTAAAAATAAAACTGTCTAATCTTGAAGTACAGAATTTGAGACAGAGGCACATCTCTTCCCATCCACTGTCAGATAAGGTTCACATTAGTCCAAACCTGCTGCTCTCTTTGTAATTTTGATTAGTCACTGGAAACTTTGAGAGCTAAAGTAGACTGCTATCATCTGTCCCTGTTCATTTGCTCCAGTGCCTCCTTACCTGCCTGACTGCCTGGAGACTCTTCTGCACTAAAATAAGACTTCAGTCAGTTCAGGTCAAATGTGCTGCAAGTTAGACTTCACAGCAGGACTTCATGTCGACATGCACTCCACACTTACTGTATATAACAGCATGCACACACACACAAAAAGTCATTGATAGAAACATACTGTACACAGACTGACACACATGTGAGGTACACACACATGGGGCCTCTTCATTCACTCATTCATTCATTCATTCATTCATTCATTCATGCCAACCTCTCTGACTGAGCAATGAGCCGTACCTTATAGTTTACTGATGTGTAATGAACTGTAAAGCATTACAGTACACGGGATAAACAGACACGTGTTTGTCAGACAGCTAGTCTGATTTATGCATTTATTGCTCATACAGTATTTGTAGTCTTTTTGGCTTAAGCTGTGTTATCTATTAGCAATACTCAATGACAGCTCGGTACATATTTGTTTTGCTTTTCACTCTTTAAAGATGGGTGTGACAATGTTGCAATGTTGGTCTTCATATAATGTAGATGTTAACAGTTGGGGAAACAGATTTTTGGGCATGCTGAGGGGTTTCATCATCTTTTTTTCCATGTTTTGGAATAATTAAGTCTTTCATTTGTCCAAGCAGCAAGCCTCGATCTGTCTATTCAGCCATCTGTTCATACATTATTTTTATACTTTGGTGTTTTAATTTGTTTAAATTACCTCTATGCTCCAGAAATCCTTATGGCTTTGACAGTATATTGTTCCATGCCATTGCACAGATTATATTCTACAACAAATATGTTTTAACACTGTGTAGCCTGTTTTAAAATTCATGATAAAGGAACTGACTTTCATGGGTAAATATTACACAAAATGCTAGAGGGAAAAAAAATTCAGGAATTAGCCAAACTGATACCTCCACAGTCATTCAAGAACAGTTTTATTTTCAAATTCTATAAAAGCTATTGAGAAAAAAAGGAACTGCATCCTGCCTTTTGCCTGACCTGTCTTTCACAGTGTAACACACTAGCGATCAATTTGGTTTCCTATTGAAAGATGTTGTTGAATGCTTTAAATGCCTGAATACTTGAGGGGGTTAGGGTAAAGTCTTTGTCACTTGTCTGGCTCCCACATGGTCACTGATGACTGGCAATTTGTCAATGCTGTCGGCCATTCTCATTGTACTCTAACAAAGTGAGAAAAATCGGGACATTAATCTATCTGTAGTCCTCCAAAGGTTTTCCAAAGATCTGTTGGAAACACAGTGGATCATATTAGAAACTGTACTGTACTAGAATATATATATATATACTACTGTATTGTGGGAAGAGGAGACCATTCACAAAGCCACATAATAGGACGAATATTTTTTGCAGTGACATTGTGTGCGCTGGAGAAAAATCAATGTGAATCAATGAGCTCCATTGTTCGTCAGCACTTTAGAGTAGATTGTCAGAGAATTATAGAGAATAACAAGAAAGTTATTTTGCAGTAAATCTTTATTGATATCCCAGGCACTCTGTGCCCTCAAACCTTCCTATGTAGAAGTGGAAATTGTTTTATTACATTCATCAAACAGAATGCCCAGCATTTCCTTGTTAAAAAATCTTTTCATTTTAAAACTACATTCAAAATGGTATCAAAATACAAATTATAAAAAGCTACTTTAAAAATAGACCTGCTGAAGTTACATGGTACAAAAATACAAATATCCTCTTGGAATAAGATATATTGTCTGACTGACTCATGAATGTCTAGAGAGTACGTAAACAGAGCACACGACCAGAATATGATTAAAGTTTATCCAAGACTCACTCAGTCCACTTTGAACATCAATATGCAAAACTGGAAAACATTAAAAAAGTGACATCACCACCATTAATGGTTATGAATAAGCAGCCCAGTCCCCAGAAGAAAATCTTGGCATTGACATTTCTACAAATCATGGATAATTTACGTTTGTATGTGTCATACATATATCAATATTCCAGAGTGATAGATAAATGTAGTGAGATAGAAATGAGCTGGCTTTGTCTGGAGGTGGTTGGGATGGTAGATGGTGTGACACCTCGGCGAGCAACTGCCAAGCTGCAGACCACTTTTTAGCAAGACAATGCAGCATTTCCAGCTGCGATTGTCCCACCGAAAGCGTGTATTTTCAGCCAAAACATGACCTTTTTTTGTGCCTGAGCATAACCACATGTTAACAACAGAGTTGAAAAACCTAAAGTTTCAACATATCTGCTGCATAACAACATACAAATGAAACATATCCACGGTTTGCAGAAGCGTACAGTGCCAACATTTATTTTGGCTAATGGGTTCAAATGAGCAGTCCGTAATAACCTATAAAAACTTTTTCAAATCCTATCTTATTTTCTTCTGTCTCACCCTGTACAAACCATACATCCATATATCACTCCACTATCTCCACCTTTCTTTCCTATTCTTTTATATTCACTCTTCTGTGCTAACCGCAGATTACCCCTACATCTTCCCCATGTGAGCAGTTGTGTTTCCCAACCCTTGATCTCTTGCACTCCAGCAGTGATCCCTCCCCGCCCTCACACTCTACATCATCCAAAAAGATCCTTACATTGTGGGCTGCCTCCCCCAGCGCCGCCCTCTTCATCACTGCCAACACTGTCGTGAAGCCGAGCTGTCGACACACCACAGTGCCTGCTTTGCTGGTGAAAAGGTCATCGCACACTGTCCCCCACTCACCACGGATAAATATCTCCACCCTACCTCGATCTGATAAACCATCAGCGCTCACCAGTCGTACTGACCCTACTCTCAACCTTCTTCCTCTTCCTCTCTTGTAACCTCTTCCTCTTGGCCTCTTAAATACTTGGTTACCCTCCCCAGCTCGTTCCAACTTCTCTCCAAGCCACAGCCTCTCTTCCTGTGATTTAGGCAATGTTGAATTGATTGATGGTCTCTGGGGCTTGTAGCTTGATGTTGTGGGTTTCTGGCTCCAAAATGACAACCGTGGCGTTGTCAACACTCCAAGATGCTGGTGGTATCGTGCAGAGGATGGAGAAGAAGGAGGTTGTGGTGAGGTTAAAGGTCGGGAGGTGGTAAGAGGGGTATTCTGAAGAGGTCTCCCATGTCTCTTGGATGGAGGTGTGGTGATGATTGGGGTTTGAGCAATCCTAGAGAGGGCTGCAGTCATGATGGTTGTGCGATAACCTGATGGAGAGACAGAATCACCCTCTTTATTTGAATATATGAAGTTTAACAAAGTGTTAATGTTTTTTTTTTGAAGTAACAATTTGAGAATTTGGGAAATATACTTATTCACTTTCCTGCAGGGAGTTGTTACATTCACTTAGGATTGAGTTTACAGAGAAGATGCCCCCATTTGGTAGCAAATGATATTGCAAGTAAATTTTTGGAAAGCTCCAAGGTCACGATTCATGACGTGTTTGCTGACGTTTTCAGAAATGGCGGCGGCCATGAGAGGTTTTTTTTTTTTTTTGGCAAATGGTCAGTTAATATGTTGTAAATTTAGTCATGAAGAGTTTTTCTTTGTAATTTAAAAATGTCTGAGATGTCTGTTCATATTGCCAACAGCCAAACAGCTTTTGCATTTCGTGACCCGCTCACTAACTTACTAAATTGCTAGCCTCTGTGACTTCTAGATGCCATTGCCTGGCAGTGAAATTCTTACAACTTAAACACTGAAACGCCAGCATTGTGTACAAGACTTTCTATGTTGCATTCACGAACCAACAAGTTCCATTTGAAGAAAGCGAGAAGATTGACACCACTATTATATCTATATAGTAAATATGAAGATGCTTTCTGCAGCTGGTTAGCTTAAATACTGGAAATTGGGAAAAAGCTAGCCTGGATCCGTCCAAAGCAAAGTCAATCTAACTAAACAGCTTGCTAATTAAGATATTATCTGCTTTGATTTGAAACAAAGTACAAAAGCGTCCATTAAGTCACTCCATTCGGCCAAGAAATACTTTTTATACTTACAATTTTTGTACAAACAAGATATAACATGATAATGAGTGAGCTTCAAAGGCCCTGGTAGATGGATTTTGTTGCCTTTGGACTAAGCCAGGCTAGCCATTTTGAGTCTTTATTCAAATTTACCACACAGATACAATCTTTTCGTCTACATCTCAACAACAAAGCAAATAAGCATATTTCCCAAAAATGTCAAACACATCTTTAACCCATAGCCTACACCAAAGTGGTTATTTGAAAACTTCAGATTTCACTAAAGCCATTTAAAGGAATGTTATCCTTGAAGATAAAGAAAAGACATAAACACAGACACACAAAGATGAATGTCCAAACTGAGCTGATGCAGAATCATTTATTTAAAAATAAATAATGCCAAAGTACCTGATTTAAATTAAAGTAGTGCAAATACCCAACACATAAATAAGCACAATTTTTCCTGCTTAAGACCCTTGTACCAGCCAAAGAATATAGTGCTTGCAGGATGTAAAGTTGCAACTTTAGCTAACTCACCTAGCCTACCTGAGTTTGACACAAGCTTGTGTGAGAGACTGTCTACATCTGCAAACGCAAACTTGTTATTGGTCAGTAAGCAGAACGTAAGCGAAAGCTGATACACTAAAACACTACTGTACTTTATACTAAGTTTCTAATAACATGACTGCAATTATACTGGCATTTAATAACGCAGATTTATTGGTTTTTCCCTTTTAGGAAATCTAAAAGTCTAAATCTAAATCTAAAACATTTCATGTGATTTCTTTTTTCCCTACTTTTTCAGTGCAAAGTGCAAAGACTGATATGAAGCATATAACAAAATGCGCTAACTATATAATTAACAATTGTTCTCAAGTTTTTTCAGGTTTTCAATATTCATGTTCTTGCTTATGTAATAAAAATCATTTTTGAGCTTCGAATAAATTATGCTATAATTGCCACAAGTGAGCTACAATTAAGTCCATTTCTACCCTGCAATATTTTGAGCTAGCTAATGCAGAAACCAAAAACTGATCAAAAGTGAGAAAAAAACTGTCTATATTTACAGTAAATCTTCTTCAGCATATCTGCACAACTATTTTTATTATTATTATCATTTTTGTTTTTATAAAGCTGAGTTATTAAACATGATATTTGTAGCAACTAAGAACTCTGCAACAACTCTGCAACTGTAATTTATAGTTTTCCAGTTTAAAAATGATGTGATTTTATCAAAGAGGGATTGTTTTATCTTTAAAGGAAAGCAAATTGCAAATAGTGTAATTATTTTTAGCAGTTAACATATTGAAATGTAATGCAAAAATAGAGCACAGAGGAAGAAACAACCTGGTCTGACACTGGTGGCTTTTCCCTGCACTATGGTGTGCACTGGTTTACTGGTGGGTTTAAGGTTAGTTGTGCCAGTTGACTCAGTGGTTGTGTAAAAAATGGATTTAGTGGCTGGGTAAGCAGTGGAGCTGCCGTGGTAAACAGGTGTACCAGTAGGCCTACCAGTAGGTGTGGTTGGGGCGGGGGTTGTTGCCATGGTCATCTGGATGGTTGTTGGTTTTATTGTTGTTGCTGTGGTGGGTTTTATTGTTGTTGCTTTCGCAGTTGGTGTCGGTGTCGGAATTTTTCTTGTTGATTTTCTTGTGGTCTGTAATGCTGTTGGCCTTGCTGCTGTTGTTGTTGCTGCTGTTGTTGGCGGTGGTTGAGGAGGTTTTCTTATTGTTTTTCTTGTTGGCATTGGTGGTTTTATTATTATTATGGGTGGTTTTCTTCCTGTTGGTGTTTTTGTTGTTGTTGTAGTTCTTCTTGTAGTTGTCGTAGGAACAGGCGTGGTGGTTGGTTTCTTGTTGATTACAAACTCTGCAAACAAGAAAGATATTTGTACATCATCATCAAAAAAAAAAAACACATCCAAACTTTGATACCAACACAACACCAACACAAACCAACACATTGCAAAAAAATATAAAAATAACTGACAATATTATTTTCTGAGCTTTCAACAGATAAATATCCAATGAGGTTTTGGTAGTGTGCATATGGTATGCAGCTAGAACTAGAAAGACAATGGACTCTAACATCAGGCAGACATAAAATTGTGGTTTATTTTCATTTTTCTTAAACGTAGTTTAAGAAAAAGTGCAATTAAAGTTGACCCTAAATCCTGCTACATCTTTTCAATGTCATTTGTTGTCAGTATTCTACGTCAAACTGTTGTTTGCATCAGATGTCCTGACTTTTGGTAATTGGATTTTGGTAATCGAACATCACAATCTAAATTCAGAGTCTATTATTTATATCTAAAGAACAACAAGAAAAGAAAAAAAACCACATTGAGAAACCAGGAGTGAAACAAAAGCTTACATGGAAGCAGATGACAAAACACATTATTTGAAGATTTCCTTACCTTCTTTGGGGTAGAAGTGAATCAGTTTTCCCTTTATCTTGACAGGTAAAGGCTTAACGCTGCATTTTCCCGGCGCCGCTCGCCTGTGTGGAAAGCTCACTCGTTATTATCATGGATGGAATAGTATTAGACCGGCTTGAAGGGGACTTTTTTTACCACAAGTAAGACTACTTCTACTTGAGTGATGAGTAAGTAATATTTCACTTAGTCCAGATCTGCATCATTCACATAGCACTTTCCCCAAACAGTTCATCTGATTGCTTTCTTTTTTGTGAAGTTTACACACTCACAATTGGTCTCTTGACAACACTAGACAATACTCTATAACACACACTCCTGTAGGTATGATGAAAGTGTACTGAAATAATGTGTTGTAATGGTGAACTACCTGGAAGGGTCCACTATCTTATAGATGAGTCCTGCTCTGGCCATGGCACTCGGGGCTCCAGTGGCTAAGAAATACAGTTCACCTAGAAAGATGGACAGAGGAAAGGGAGAGAGAGGGAGGCAGACAGAGATGAGTGGAGAGTTGAAGGAAAGAAAAAGGGATGGGGATGTTTACAATGAGCATGGATGGGAGAAAAGAGAAGAAAGGGACAGAAAGTGAAGGAGAGAAGGAGAAAAAAATGCAGGATGGAGAAAAGCAAGGGAAGGAAGAGAAAGTTCAGTTAACAAAATGTGTTCTGGTAAAAATGTGGGAAAGTCTTAGAGAAAAGGGGACTTGGACTTTGCTTGAACTTTTCAGCTTAAATCTCCTCTGAGGCACTTTCAGAGGGGAGGAAGAGATTATTTAAAACCAGCAGCATGTGAACTACACAGTTAATCAGCAGTCTCTTGAATGCAAGCCAGAGTTAAAGTCTAACTCTCTACTGGGTCCTTTAGGTAGTAATTTAATATTATCAACAATTTGACAAGTTAAAATTTAGTCTTTAAGAACACAAACCCTTTAACCATATCACTCAAACTTACATAATCCTAAATTAAGCAAAAATATACTGTCACACGTTATAATGACCTTATTAATTTTTCCTTGTAATTTTGCAAAATATTGTAAGTTACAATGGCTGTTTCTTTGCATGTTGTGAGATCATATCTTCCCTGAATCATATGCACAATAAGCAATGTGATGCTTGGTGGGTAAATGAGAAGTTCAATAGTTGTTACCTGCTTCATCTTCAGCGAAAGAGATGATGTGTTTATAGTAACTGTTGATGAGTTTGGGGAACTTGCAGGTCTGGTCTCTGCCCATGCAGATCTCATTGTAGTGCCATTCACCTGAAGTGACGTTCTCCTTCAGGGACATCAGACGCCTAAACAGCAACAAGTACCACAAATCAACATCATCTATATGCATACAGTAAATACTTTGACATGCACACATTTTACCGTAAACATAAACCCAGCCTGTGAACAATACTTCAATATAAGTGCAGTGTCTTACACTCCTTATTTAAAATGTTTGTGTTTCTCCAGCCACACATACTGCAATATTTGTTGCAGGCGGTAAATTAAGAAACTGTAGAAAAGGTTTGGCCAAAGTCCACAATCAAAGGACAAAGACAGATCCGTGTATTTTGTAATAAGGCTGTGTGTTGTGATGATGCTGCAATCACTGCAACCACAAATTGGACACTGGATCTCTGCAGTGATGGGCAAGGATATGTCTGTAGAAGATGTCTCAAGTTGTGGAAAAATGTGGAAACACTAACCCACTCATGAAATCCCCAAAGATGTAGAGCCCATTAAGGTTGGGCATTTGGCAGCCTCTGTAGATGTATCCTCCGGTTACTGATTTGCCCAACTTGTGAGGGTATGCAAAGATAGGCAAGATGTCATCTTAACACAGACATAGAAAAGCAAATCAGTTTACTTTGTTTATCATCGTAACAAGAGGACAATGCTGTATACTGCACAGGGAAGATGAAGAATGAGGAAGATTCATCTTATTTAGAGGCTCACGGAGAGTCATTTGAGTCTACAAACTTAAAGCTGGGCTGCAGAACTTTTGTCTCCCCCCTCTGGCAGTGAGAGTAATTAGATAAACATTTTTACTTAAACACGTGGCTGTCGGTGAGCTTGCCACACCTTTTGTGCACCCAGAGCACACATTTTCTTTTTACTTAAATCCTTCCTCTCATCCAAACATGGCCACATCTGGCTCCAAAATACCAAGACATGCCACGCTAGAGGCTTCAAAATGGGAGTCCACAAACCACTAGTCACAGTAGCTACCCGCATTATTTTATACAGTTTAAATATAAAATGCATCACTGAAAGCATGTGCAAGTCAGCACAGATTTACATCCATGGCACAGACACCCAACACCAATACTCTGGTATACTGATTAGACTGTTTTAAATTAAATGAGAGTTTACCCTTTTAATAAATGTCTTATACAATAGTTAGCTAAGTATAAGATTGCTTATAGTTAGCTAAAAATGCAGTACAATGACAAGGACAGTAAAAAAAAGCAATCTTTCTCAGTAGTTTTAATTGTTAACAGTAAAAGTGAAAAGAAGTGAACGGCAACAGTCCAGAAAGAGGCCTCACCTAGAGAGGAGTTTTGACAGAGTTTGCGATCGTAGCAGCTGAAGCCTTCTTTGGCTCTCCATCCATAGTTTCCTCCTGAAAATAAGGATTAACAAAGTTTTTGAAACTTCTCAGGTAAAGACCTATCGTACCTTTTTTTTTTTCTAAACTGAATTGCTTCAAAATTCAGTAAATATACGGTGAAACAACTTCTGGATTCACAGATCTATTGTTTGACTGTAATTAGATGTTTATTTCATGCCCTTTAACCAGATCCCATTCACCTAAATTGAAGGAAAGAGTACTGCGATTAAACTGTCTGACTCACTGACTAAGTGGTCTATCAGAGAACAGTTTTACATTATATGATGATGAGTAGATAATGACAGTTCCTGTAAGAGTGAACCATCTCACTTAGAGCTTTGAAAAGAATTTTGAACGCTCTTAGCGTAATAATAAAAAGTAAAATCTCCCCCTAAATTGAAATATTGCTTCAAACTAAAATCACTGTACCTTTAACAATAATGTCCACCTCTTCGTATTTGTTCTGTCCTACATCTCCACAAAATATCCTGCCTGCACCTCGACCTGTAAACGGGTCACCGCGGTCAATGGAGCAACGCCACATGTTTCGAACTCCATAGGCATAAATTTCTGCAAAGAAAGAAGAAAGAAAGACACAAATACATACATCATGTGAAGCTGTGTTCTCAAACTAAAGGCATATATTTCTAAACTGAATAGTGATTTGCATCCATCTTAGCTACAAGACATTGTTTTGTATTGTACATGGCAGTGTTTAGTCAGACTGTCATTTACTGAGTCATGTTTTGCTAAGCACGAAGAGACAATTTACAATTGTAACATTCAACGTAAATACTCAGTTCATCTTGAAAGGGACCAGATACAATTACATAATTCATTTAAATTCATATTCAGATATTATTCAGATGTAGAACACTTTAAGGGATTTACCGGGTCGTGTTTGCCTTTCCCCCAAGAATGGGTTGTCCGAGGGGATGCTGTATGGGGCACCATCATCGTTGTTCTCGATGTCAACGCGCAGCACCTTGCCGAGGAGTGTTGACCTGCCCAACGCGGAGAGAAGATAAGAGAGTGAGAGAGGCATCAAGACTGTGCTAACTGACTGAGTGGCAGAGTGAGGGCTCTTTTTAGGCTGACACAAAACAATTATTGACCTGAATCTTTTATGAATTTTTCTTTCCAAGGTTTGTTTCACTTTTGACCTTATGCCCATCATACCTTTTCTACTTGTTGCAAAAAATCGAATCTTCCCCTGTATTGACCTGTCCTGCTTTCTATTCTGCTCTCTTGTTTTGCTTTCTCGTCTACATTCTTCTCTAACTTTTACTTTGTCTTCATCCAACATCTTGTCTTTGGTTACTGTCCTTCACCTTTTTCTCTCTCCGTCCATCTGAGCTAAATGTCTAAATTTGCCCTTTTCGTCTTTCCTTTTCTGATCTGTTCCTCCGTCTTGCTCTCTACTTTCATTCACTCTGCAGCTCTCTCCTCCCTTTGCCTCGGTTGCTCCCTCTATGTACCCCTTTCACACTCTTCCCTGTCCCTCTTTTCCTCTCTCTCTCTCCCTCTACTCTCCACATACCAGTGTGTGGCAGTCCGCAATGTGTAGTGTCAATATTAGACTTGGCAGGCTGTTGCCTCCCTCATTCCCAGAACAGCTAATATGGCCTGTCAACAAAACCCCTCAGAAACAGCTAAATGGCTATACTATAACCGTCTGGAGAGAAGGTGTCAGCATCTCATGTAAACCTGCCTAAATGTTTTGTAAACTGTGCTATCAACCTGCCGCTGATCAGATTCATGTTTTCATCAGAGGGTTTCCCCAGCCACAGCTCAGATTTTGAGATAGTTTTTGAAGACAAACATCATTAATATTCAAGTTTATCCTGTCTATGAACTTAAAATATTCTATTTTTGGCATGAAGCTGGGGAATTAATTTCACTGTTTTAATTTTAAATTACGTATTTGTCATCCTCACAATTCGCAGCTAATATGCATGACATTCTTAGAGTATTGTGCAATATGAATACTGAAAATGAGCAGTAACATATGCACCTGACCTTTTTGACCTTTGGCTGTGATTAACATTGAAGCCACTGAGAGCTAATACATTTAATGAAGAACAGTTGTAGCATCTAGCTGAATGAAGGTCAAACCTTTATTACAGTGGGGAAAATCCACACATAATAGCATCCACGAATGCTTGAGCACATATGTAAACATATAAACATCGCCTGAAGATACAGCTGACCTATCTATTGAATGAATCATGGTAAACACACTGTAAAGGTCATGTAGTTAACGAAAAACAAATAATGCCCCACAGTCCCTTTAATAAAAGCTCCTTTTATAAACTCTATGTGCTTTCCTATTGGCATAAACACAGCCTCTCCTTGACTTTTAAACTATGTTATGTCTCCCGTTGGGATCTGTGGACTGCCACCAGATACTAATGTGGTTCATTGTTTTATTTTTCATTGGCAAAGTCTAAAAAATGAGAACAAGTCCACCACCATTACCAAAAATATGCAGTGTATTAACAGAAATATCTGTCTCTGTTACTCAGTGGATAGTTCATTCACACTGCGTCTGCAATGATCTTAAGTGACGTGCTTACATTTATCCCTGTTAATGCAATTATAGTCTTTTCCAGAAGTGTTCAACATTTCTAATTTCAAAGTTGACATAAGATCGTCACAAATCCTAGAAAATATACAGTAAGTTAATTATTGCAATCCTAATTTTAAAAGGAAAGCAATCCTCTAAGCCTGGCAGGTATCAAGGATGCATTAATATGATAATTTATGTACACAAACGATCCCAAAGTAATAATTTGCAGTATATGAGCAGATTCCCAGCCCAGAAAGATCCTCATTTTATGGGAATTTTCATAAGTGGAAGATAACCGGTCTTCAAAAAGCTATCATTATGGTTGAGCAACTTCACAGTCTGCAGAGCTATGAAGTTTATCTTCTTCATAATTTTGATCCTTTTCATTAGACTTAATTTAACTGGCATTTAATTTACGGCAAGTCTTATTTGGCAGAACTTGCTGGTTCTAACCAGACTTTGGTATTTTTTAATGCATCATTATGTAGTCAACAACGTCACAGTGTCTGGCAAAATTTTACATGATGAGAACCTTTATCATTTAAAATTTTAACAACCTTCTAGAGCAATCAAAAGATGTGTTTATCTTATTCAAAATAACATAGAAGGCTGAAGCTTTACAGGGAAAATGATTTTCCAAACAATTACAGGTGAAACCTTTCCTGGGCTCACGTCATACATGTATAGCTCATTTTAAGGTTTGCTGTTGCAGCATGTAAACTGTTTTTTTTAAATAACAACAGCATATAACTTGTGGACTTTGTTGAGAGTTGTGACAATCTGAAGGGAGTATAATCACAATCCTATGGCATGCACCTTCATGTCTGAAATTGTACTTACTTGTTCTGTGCATTGCCAAACTTTCCAAATGGGTCGCCACCTCGGCCACCATCACCGATGAAGATGTACAGGTATCCGTCATGGCCAAATAGAAGCTGCCCTCCATTGTGATTCGATGCCGGCTCCACCACCTCAAGAATGGTTCTAAACCAAGAAGTACAAGTACCAGAACTTACACATATTCCAGTAGTCTGCCAATATACGACTAAAAGTCTATCAACATAAACATCTCAATAATGTCTCTATTTGCATTTTGTTGACTTTGTACTTCTGTTCTTACCTCTCAGAGGAGTGGTCTAGCTGGTTGTCATCATGTGGTAGCAGTGTGAACTCACTGATACGGATCCTCTCCTCCTTCTTGACAGACACAGAGTAGTACACATAGGCTTTCCTGACTGTGGTGATCCTATGCCCAGCAAAAAACTAAAGTCAGACTTCACAAATGGGCACATTTAACCTTTCCATTGCTGTTAATGTTTCTACATAACTCTCACAAACTGTTTTAAAAGTATGAACCTTGGATGTAAGGCTATACAGAGGAATCCTCTCTCATCTCCAGCCCACCGCGATGTGAGGACAGCACGTGTGAGGTTGAGGAAAGGACGGTCGATCCTGGAGCCATTGGCCAGATACACCCACACAAAACCCAGCTGCTCCGCCACAAAGAATCGATGAGTTCCATCATCTGCGTGGATCATGGCCACTGGGTTGCGAAGCCCGTTCGCAACCTCCTGTAAGCACAGCTCCAGACATCCTTTGGGATCCTCACGTACCAAGCCCAGGTTAGCATTCAGTTCTGGGAACAAAGAGAATGCAGGAGATGAGACAGGAACCAAGGAGTACAAAAATGCAATTAATGTATCAGTGTACAAAAACAGAGAAGTGTACAGCCACTGACTGTTAGCAATTTGGGAATTTTTAGGGCATACATTCTCCATGTATTTGTTTATTTTTTTTACAAAGGGTTTAACTTGAGCCATGCCTTATAATAATTATAGCAATAATTTCACAAACATATGCGTTTAGTGGTATACAACTTTTAATTTTTTTTTCACAACACAATGGTATTGAATTGGTACTCACTATTGGACCATATGAAAATTCAGGTATCGGTAAGGAAAAATGGTATCTGTCCAGGTCATCCATTTTCATCTACTTATTTGGGGCCAGGGCAGCAGGCTGAGCAAGGTAATTCAGACATCCCTCTCCCTAGTAATGTTTTCAAGGTCTTCCTGGGGGATCCTGGGGCATTCCCAGGACAGAAGAGGCATATAATCCTTTTAGCATGTTCTGGGTCTACCCCAGGGCTTCTGACCACTTTGACATGCCCAAAAAACAGAAGACGCCCAGGAGGCATCCTGATCAGATGCCTGAACTGTTTACTGGCCCTTGTCGAAGCAAAGGAGCAGCAGCTCTACTGAAGCTTCGTCTGGTTGTCTGAGCTCTGCCCGCTGTGTTCTAAGGCTGAGCCCAGCCAGCGTACGGAGGAAATTTAATTTGGTTCTCATTCTTTCGGTCACAAAGCTCATGACCATAGGTTAGGATCAGAACATAGATAGACCAGTAAATCAAGAGCTTTTCCTTTCAGCTCAGCTCCCTATTCACCACAACAGTCTGGCACAATGGCTGCATTGCTGTAATTCTGCACCAAACCACTTCCATTTTTTCCCTCACTTATGAGAAAGACCCCAAGATACTTAGCTCGCTTGCTTAGGGCAGCAACTCATTGTCAACCAGAGGTGGGGGAGGTCTCCTTTTTTTTTGGGAGAAGAAAACCATACCCTCAGACTTGGAGGCACTGACTCTTATACATTCACAAACTGCTGCAAATCAGTTGTCCAATCGCTCCTCCACAATTTTCTAACCATGCTTCTGTTCTGTGACATAATTTATGTCTTAATCATGCTTTTTCCGAACAGACAACCTTTTGTGCAGACTAGCAAGGAGTGGTCATGTCTTTTCATAAATTATAATTATACTGTCTTGTTGGCACTTAGTTCAGGCTCTTGTCAAGAATAATTTAGGCATTTTTTTTAGTCTATGACAACCTGTTTGTTCTTGTTGGCATAAGTAAATTTACGTAAGTAAAGGTAATGAATTAAATGTATCCTCCAATGCTTTTTTCCCCTCACAGTTAGCTGGCTTAGTTGGTGTGTGTGTGTGTGTGTGTGTGTGTGTGTGTGTGCCTGCTGCTGAAAACAAACATCTGTCTCACATGTATACACCATACCTGTATTTGTCAATACATTAGGATAGCAGTACTGTTTGTCCTTCAGCTCCAGAAAGTCGCAGAACCTTCTGCGATCTTCTTCTAATGTTGCAGTCAGGTTTGCAAACTGCTGCGGGCTTCCCAAGTCCTCCAAGAGGAGGCTGAGCGTGTAGCGGCACTGATGCCAGTATTCAGAGCAATAATCACCGCACAGTCCAGGCAGCATCCTCATTGGCGTGTTTGCATCTTCAGCATCATACAGGTGGGCGGAGTATGGAGAACACTCCTGTGAAAGGAAAGAAAATGTGATTTAGATGGATATTTCTGACTTCATCTACATAGATTTTCACCAGTGTTTACACTTATTAGCTACTTTAAGCCAATGTGTTTATTTCACATGTAAAGTTAAGGACATGCATGGATCACATAAATATAGGATTTGTGCACCGCAGCTCCTCACCGCCTCAAATTGACTGGTCAGGCCAGCTGGGTTATGCACAGGCTGTCTGAGTGCAGCCTGGTATAAATGGATCCCAGGAAAGTCCAGTCAGTTATTAAGTCACAACCACACTGTCCACACCCAGAATGGTGAGCTGCAGGCACAGGGAGTCACGACACCCAAACCGTCATGTGGTCTACTGGTGCTCTTTAACTCAGTGCCGGATCAGCTTAACCGATCATGACCAGGAAACTGAGCCCAAAAGCCCAAAAAAGACAACATCACTTGTGAAATGCTTGGCAGGACACAAATATAAACAACTTACCAACTAGATCCAAGGCTTCTGATTAAGTGCAGTATGTATTTTATTTGAGAGATGAGTTCACTTTTCCCCAAAAATGCTTTTAGCATTTAAGAAAAAAACAACTGGAGCCAAAAAGTTTAAATAATTTAGCACACATCAGAAGAACTTTGGCTGGCTCTTATTTACAGAGCACTTGTGCACCTTGAAAGCAAATGTGTTGTTGTCTGTTTCCCAGGCAGACAGATAAATATGTAAAGTTTGTATTGTTTTGTTTCAGAGTTTTGCACTTAACTGTTACTTTTGAAAAATGAAGATTACTACTGTTGTTTGAACTTTTCTAATTGCAACCACATGTTAATAATCTGCTGTAACAATAACAAAGTTTTAATTTCGATTAAACAATCTGGTGAACATAAACACAAAGAGTAAACAACAGAAAGTGCAACCATGCACAAACACACAAGAAACTAGAACTTTATTTGTGCAACTACACACATAAACTTTGTGTATAACACTGCATGTGTGTGTGTTTGTACCTGAATCTGCTGCTTATAAATAATTTCAACTTTTACCTCTATGCGTCAAGCTCAAAACTCCCCATTAACTATGACGCATTATTAATTATGAATATAATAGAGAGACGGAAAAGGAACAAAGTCATGTGCCTGAGTGTGTATATGCCTCCAAGTTTGTGATAAATGTCTGTTATTTCTCAATACTTATATCATTCAGTCATTTCATTAGTTTTACAAGTGGTGTATTTCATCACCTGTGCTGATTAAGTTGCAAATTGCAAAATATGCCTGTTTTCATGCCTACTTTACCTAAATATTCATTGCGCAGGTAATAGTTAATAAAAATCTACTGGCTTATAGAATTTTTATATAATTTCCACATGATGATAGGCAGGGCTAGTTTATTTCAATAGCACCTTATCATACACAAATGTTAATCAAAGTGCTTCACTGACAGATAATTTAAAATAAAAAAATTTAAAAAGAAGAATTAAGAGAAGAAAACAGGATCAATAAAGGCACAGGCAAGTTTAATAAAAGTGAAGATTAATTTTCAAACCAAATTAATCAAATAAAAATAATAAAAAGCTGATTTAATAGCATCGTGAAAAAGAGAGCAGTCTTAAGCTTAGTTTTAAAAATTGCTTCAGTTGGGGCATATCTTAGGTCCAAGGAGAGCTGATTCCAGCAGTGGCCAGCATGATGGCTAAAGCTATTTATCACAATTGGATTTAACTTTGGGAAACACTAACTGATCAGTCCCCGCAGAACTGAGAGACTGACCCAGCCTGTACTTTGCAAACATGTCTGCAATATATTTTGGGCCCAGACCATTGAGTGAATTATAGACCATAAGTAGGACCTTGAAATAAGTTTTCTAGTTAACTGCAAGTTAGTGCAAGGATCTAAGAATTGGCAAAAGGGTTTCTTCCTGGTGTTTGCCAGTTTTCTTGGAGCTGCAATTTGGATGAGGGGTAACTGTCTTGGCCTTAATTGGGACGGCAATAAAGAGTCCATTGCAGAAACCTATCTTTCAAGAAATAAAAACACGAAGGAGCTTTTCTTAGTCTTGCTTGGACACAAAGTGTCTCATTTAGCTAAGTTTTTTCGAGATGCTAGAATGATGGTTGTGTTACTGCTTTAATGTGGCCACTGAAATTGAAATCTTCATCAATGATTACACCAAAGATTTAACATAGGTGTTAGTTTTAAGTCCAAGGTAAACTTAAGCGCT
This sequence comes from Plectropomus leopardus, assembly GCF_026936395.1. Classification (NCBI taxonomy): domain Eukaryota; kingdom Metazoa; phylum Chordata; class Actinopteri; order Perciformes; family Serranidae; genus Plectropomus; species Plectropomus leopardus. The sequence goes on along the minus strand of NC_142181.1, from coordinate 16,305,106 downwards.
ATAGCCTTCCTTTTTTACTGCCAAAGAGAAATATTTCATACTTTGAACAGAACAGTTTATCAAATCTAAATCATTAGAAAGAAAGATCCATTCAGGGAAAATTACACAACAAACAAAGTCCATTAATCCAAGCAAAATGAGAACATGAGCACACTCAGGCAACAATGACAATCTGGCAACTGAATGGAGGAAACATTGGCCTTTAAATACACAAGGGCCTATAACTAACTGCACACATGTGGGTGAAACAAGACACAGGTGAAACCCATGAGGCAATCACAAAAGGCGGGAAAACTCGTAAAGTAAAAGTAGCACTACACATAATAAGAACACATTTCAAAATAAAACAGGAAGTGGACATAAACACAAGAACAGAAACTTGAAAGAATACCACACCCAATTCCTGTCCACTCAAGCCTGCAGGAGCCATTAGACTGTGCTTTTTAAGCCATCGTAGTGGAGTTCCTTGAAATAATCAATTTAATATATTTTTGTTGTGGCACTGGTTAATCCCTGAGGTTAGGCATTTATGTTTCTGGCTTTGTTTGATTTTTGTACTCATGCAACTTCAGCATGCCGTTTCAGCTTAATTGAACCCCTAAAATTAACCAAAGCCAAAAATAATAAATAAATCATTGTTAATGCAAAAAAAATGAGAAGAAGCAAACTAAGAGAGAGTCTTTGGTACATTACATGAAAGTACATTGCTGGGCTGAGATCAAAGCCTCACTCGGAAACAGCTTTGCGGGGCAAAACAAAAGCTGTGTTCAGTCTGAGCTGCTGGTTCTGCTCATCAAAACAGTTTCTGGGATTTGAAGCAGCCAAAAGCTCAATAGACTGAAGTCATAATGCTTCCGACAGTTTGATTTCTTTATCATGCAGTGAAGACGCAGGAGTCATGCATATGCTTCACATAAAGCTTTCTGTAAGTGTTTTAGTCAGGAAAATGGAAAACATAAACGGTAAAAGGTACATTACAGAGTGTTGAGTTACTGGTCTATGGCTGCGTCAGTGCACGGTGTCTTTACTTCTCCTGTTGTTGAAAAACCAGCCATTGTTCTGAGACAGTCTTATTTTGGCTCATACTATCATAGGGTAGGATAAATTCATGTAAGTGCAAACAGCTGTTCCCTAACAATACAGCCACTTCAAACTACTATAATTTGGTGTTTACAGTTGAGAATAAACTTAAAGCTCAAACTTGAGCAGGATATAACCCTCCTGACTCCCCACACTGCACTGAAAAGTCAACAAAGCGACATTTTATTACATTTAAGAGAGAGAGTAGTCATTACAAACAGAAAACCAGGAGCTGGAATCAATGCCCAGAGAGAGAGAGAGAGAGAGAAAAAAGTGAGATGAAGAGTAAAATGGAAATAACCATGCTTCAAGTTTTTTATATAGACTGATCCAACTAGAGTAAATGTCATTTGCTGCATGATGCTAAGTTAGCTGTGACTGTGGTCAGAGAGGGAAAACAAGCTATAGACTTTCAAATGACTTTGAGATTTGGTGTGGTATTTTGCCATCACGTGCTGTTTGGAAACTTGAATATGAGCTGCAACTTTCTACTGCTGCAGAAAAAACTACCGTGCACCGAGAACATGCAGAAACACTGTTAGGTATCAATTAAAAATGCAACAAATAATTAATTCTGCGTTGTTAATTGCTCTCTGAATGTTTTCAAGTGGCCTCAGGTGGGTTTTGTTGTTTTTAATCATTGAATGTGGTCTTATGAAAAACTATAATCAATTATTGTAAAACAGCCGCACTAGACAACCTTTCAACTTCTGTCCACCTGTTTTTATGGGGTTTATTGATCTTCATTTTTAGGTGTCTCTGCCTGTTTCTCTGTTTCATCTATGCCGAACACTTTTTCTCTTTTCACTGCATTTATCTGTCTCTTTCTCTGCCCCTCTCTTCCAGGAATTTGATGTATCCTGGACCCCTGGCCAGTGGAGGAAATGACTGTTTGTTTGGTCAGTCAAGCTCAAGGATGATGACAATCTCCCTCTTGTCTCCCAGACACACACACACACACACACACACACACACACACACACACACACACACACACACACACACACACACACACACACAAACACTAACTAATTTTCCCTCCCATCTGTCTCGCTCTCCATCTATCTGTCTGTCCATCTTCACTGTCTCATTGATATCAGTGCCAGGAAGCTCCTGCAGTGCAGTCGGAACAGAGGCCTCAGTGTGTTGGCTTTACCCAGGATAAGTACCTTGGCAGTGGGGTAATTTGACCACTTCCAGGCCATCTTTTAACCCAGACCGTCGACCTGGGAGCTGAAAACCACAGAGTGGGTCTCAGTGGGGCTCCAAAGAAGATTAAGAAAATATTTTTTTGGAAAATCTACATAAACAGTTTATAAGATATATAAATACTCATAACTTAAAGAAAGAGCAGCCACATAGCCTCTTTAGTCAAAAGACTGAAATAATTTTTAAAAAATGGAAAAAGTCTGAAACCAAAATACTTTGTTTACTTTTAAGATAGCCTAATTGCACTTATTTAAGTAATGAACAAATTGTTTGCCTGTGAAATGGTACTTTAGAAACTTCTTTACTAAAAGTAGGTCTACATGTTAAACAAAGAAACCCCTCTCTAGGCTTTGCATATCCACATACTAAACTTGACTATATTTTACCCAAACTGCACTAACTGCTTTAAATCGTACGTGCACTGCAGCACACATTACGCACAGTCTTTAGTGCCTGGATAGAACCATGAGGGCTATAATTACCATAACGATAGAAACCTATATTTTAGAAGTCAGACGATTTGTCACCGCCTTAACATAGCATATGATGTAATAAACTGCCAGGAAGATGTGCAATGTGTTTTTCCCATTGTTTTGACATTGATATCAAAGAAGTCTAAATTACAGGACAGACCACAGCTCCAAATTAAGATTTTATCCAAGGTATATGGGCAAGGGCAAATTTACACTGCATCTATCATTCATTTTGTGCTCACCATCTGCACAAAGTTAGTGTCTGAGGCGCACAGTCAGCACCTAATTATGCAATCATTATGTGGGACTGGCTTCATGGCTCATTCTTCCAGAGAAGGAGTTCAGAGCTGGTATCTAAGATTAGCAAGCTGAGGAAAGAAACAAAAATGTCGTGAAACTAAAATAGAAATACTCATTATATTAAATAACATTCCCCAACCTTAACAAACAGTCCTGCTCCGAGGAAGTTGTAGTATTTGTGATTCTACTACAGTGTTGATATAATGACCTTAGTAACATTTGACTTAAGAAAGAGAAATGTGAAGACATTTGATCATATGCAGTGTTTTTTTTTATGAGAAAAAGTTATTTTTTAAACTAATTGAGAGTGGATTCCTTGCACAGGATTTGTTTTACACACATCAATAAGGTTTCTCTAGAATTAAGGGTAATTCCGTTTTCCCATCCACAACATAGGGGGGAACAGGGAGAAGCAAATATTATTCATAACTAAGGTCTAAACATTATTCCAGCTCTTCTAAGTTGAGTGCATTTTGTTGGGTTACTAGAAAGAACGGTACTGTAAATGTGTTTGTTAAATTGTGCTGCAATCATTTGCAGGACAGTCATTGTGCCTCAGGGTCTGGAGTCCAGCTTACTCATGCCTATGTCTGTCTCTCATGTGAGAGAAAATACTAAACAAGGTTTTTTGGGGAATCTGGAAGGAATGAAGCATAGCTGCATCACTGTGGATTTACTACATATGTTGCACACATGAGAAAAAGTAAGAAAGTGAGTTGCATTAAAGGATTTCCTCTGGATTTAGTTTTACTTTTCCAATCAAAAGGCTAGCTTTTGTTCTACATTTCAAACAAAGTTGAAAAGTTTGATGCACAGCATTGTTTGACTAGTTTAGATTGATACAAAACACATGACCACTAGTTAAGTCTGCGGTTTGGCTCTCCAAGCATGAGTAAGTGCTGACTAACAGATGTCAACCTCATGTAGCCGTTAAACCACATGCTTTGTTGGTTACTGTACTTTGTTGGAATCAGGTCTGAAGAAACAAACTGGTGTTAGCTTTGGAACTAAACAGAAACTTGGATTTTGAGATGTTTTTGTGTGTTTTTGTGACCACTGAAATATAAATGACATTATTACTACTTAGGTTTACAAAATCTGGGACTTTATAGTTACACATACACATAGTGGGGAAAACACGCATGTGGATTACACTATAAAAATGACTGTATTTCTCTCACATCTTTACTTTAGCAAGTGGCAGATGCATGTTTCCACTGCAATGCTATCATTTCACATTATCCCAGAATGTCACATAATCAAATGGAAATGATAATATCATAGCATCCAGATGCCTGTGTAAGGAGCGCATGGACACACAATCAAACATAGTAATTATAAGGATAACTAAATGTTTTGCTTACCTGGCAGAGGATGCTGCGTATGTACTTGGCACATGTCACATAACCTGAGTGGTCAAAATTGTCCATGATGGAGTAAAACCTGACTGATATCTCCTTATCTTTTTCCAGATCACAGCATCCAAACTTAGTATACTCCTTACAGAAGAGCAGTGGCTGCCTGGGCTCAAATGGAGGCTTGTAGTCCAAACACTGGGGGTGACAGCACCCTCCCCAGGCCTGGAGGAGCAACAGAAGGATGAGGGGAAGGAGATGAGGGACGAGGCCATGCTGTATATTACCGGTGTGTGAGGTCATGGTGTCAAGTCTTTTAGTTCAGGATAGTTTGGCTCTTGACCCAATTTTGTGTAAAACAGAGTGGCTTGGATATGATGTTTCACTATAATGTGTGAAAAGATTGAAGCCTTGTTGTAAGACAATAGTCATGTTACATTTCCACCAGCATCTGTTGAGCACAGGTTTGAGAGTCAAAGTTAGCTTTTCTATCAGAGTTTGGAGTATTGGATGTCCTCATTTGATGTACTGGTCTCTGCAATTTCAAGCAACCATATGTGTAGTAGTTTGAAAGTGTGTATCAAACACTTGGCATCACACTTGCCTGCAAGTTGGCCAGAGACCTGAAATGCTCTCAAAACACAGACATCATGTTTATATGGCAAGCTGCCCTCTTGGTGTGTGTAAATATGGTTGAGTAAGGTCAAGTTGATTCCGGTCCAGTGAATTCTTTTGATGGTGGGGAGATCTGCAGTGCAGCTGTGTAGGTGGTGTGTCGAGGCTGGCAGACCCAATGTCCAAAAGTTATGCTGATGCAGAGAGATTTAGTCCTTGTCACTACAGTAGTACAGTATCTTCAAACATTTATAGTCTTCAAACACACCTGCGGATCACAACCCAAACTCATGAATGAAAGAAAGTGTCCAAATCTTCCAGTTACTGAAAATGAATGTCCATAACATGACAATTTCTCAAAAATACATTATTTTCTGGATGCTCAGAAATCCAAAACAAAAAAAAAACCACTCACTTTGCAAAGTAGTAATCCAGCAGGGACAGAAATTTAAAGGTGCACCCTCAGCCGAAGTTTCTGCAAAATATTTACTTCCAGCTTGAAGTCACTTGGAGAGTTTCACTGTTTTTTTTCTGGACACGTGCTCACTTGCTGCAGCGGACGTGTGCCATACATACAGACAGCAGGAGAAAGTGGGAGAGAGAGGTCCTTTCATTCAGACAGAGCCACGCTGCAGAGCTCAGATCCCTCCCTCCTTGCTTCTTTCCTCCTCCTCCTCTTGCCTCCTCTCTTCTTTTCATTTGCTCTTTCATGCCTCTACAAAGACACATGCATTCCTTCCCATAGCATGTGGTCTATATTGCCCAGGAGTTGCAACTTTCCACCTCTCCTCCCTCGCGGCTCTCCCCCCGTCAGCATTCCCAGACCACCTCTCTGTCTCTACCGTTTCCAGACAGACCCACTCACACTAGTGTGTGTGTGTGTCTGTTTCTCTGTGCTTGTGTGGTCAGATGAGTCTGGACGTGCGCTGGAAGTAGAGACCAATGGATTCTCCAGGCATAGATCCAAATCTTATGTTAAAGTGCACAGCCGACCAACATTTGTATCTAATTACATTGCTCAAGTTTTTATAGCTGCATTATCTTCCAGTTGAACCACAGAAACAATCCAACAAATGGCTTAAAATATGGTTAACAATTGACTTTTGTCAATATGTTTTATTTTTTAAATCAACACTACCAATAATGTACAAAAATAATATATGCAATAAAAATTGTGTGACACATGACACTTGTGTGTTTCATCTCATTTTTGCCAACTGGTCAAAAAACTTTTTGCTGCTGGTATTAAAAAGTAAAGGCCAATATTACTGTATTATTACTGTAACAAATAGTGCTGTGACAACATCAGAGCATGAAGGTGCAGCAGCCAGTAGCTCCTAAAATCCTTGCTATTTTTTTGCTATGTTTTTCAATTTTTTTCAACACCACACCCCCTTTTGCTGAAGCATGAATTTTCTATGATAGAGAAGCACTTATCAACATTGGAATCAAGCAGACCTCGAGAGGGTCCCCATCAATGGCATAACTCAACCAGCCTGTCAGACCAGAGGAAAGAAACGAAACCGAAACCGAAAGCGCCGGATCAAAATAGGTAGGAGAGCCTGCATCAGGGCGAGGCTGACCCGCATTGGATGGAGAGCTGTTCCTCTACCAAACCTTTTTCTGTCCAATGTCCAGTCACGGGAGAATAAAGTGGATGAGATGCGATTGAGGCTCTCTTAGCAATGGAAAATCAGAGATCAGAGACATCTTCAGAGAGATATGGTTAACCCCTAACATCCCAGATCAGGCTGTCGCACCGGATGGGTGGACCTTGTTGGGAGCCATAAGGAAACAAGACTCTGATGCAAATCCTTTAACCCCTAAGATGTAGCAGGATCGGGAATAAATGTAATTTTGTTTTTTAAACTTTGTTTAAACAATTACGAATAAATCTACCTTCTACCTTCTGCTACCTTCAACATGTGTAGGTAATCAAATGGCTATTTACTTCTCCAATTCATTCAATGTTATGTTTTATTTTGACTGCAAAGGCAGGTTCTTGGAAAATACACAAATCTGAATGGAAATCAAATATTTCTTTCAGAATATCTTAAAAACAGATTCTTAACAGAACAGTAACCTTTTTCTCAAAATGTGATTGAAATGTTACTGTTTATCAATCATGTTGTAGACTAAAAGATGAGCTGTGTGTGTGTGTGGTTTGTGTAGCGCTTGTGTTTGTGTGTATAGACATACCGCAACCATCTGTGTCTCATTATTGCCCAGCCACCTTTCAGATCAGAGAGTGTCTCCCATCTGGCTGCCTGTCAGATACTTAATCACTCTGCACTCACAGATACAAATATAATCTACAGCCTGACGTTCCCTGGATAAAACAGACCGATGAGCACTTTATGTTATGTAACTTAACGGTACATCACAGCTCTAATAGATTTACACAACAAAATGTTGGTAAATCTGTACTTTTTAATATGGAATATAAATGAATCCCTCTACACACAACAGTTACCCTTTTTTAAACAAACCTCAATAGAGAGCTTTTAATGGTTCAATACACAAATAACGACTGCAATATGCAATTTTAAAGTCAATGCAGCACCAATAGAAACACCAAAGCAAACAGGTATGTGTGGGCACTGATACTTTGAAGGTCAACTGCACTTCAATGCACAAATTAAACATTTTTATGAGATTTTGAATCAAGCATTTATGATCAAAAATTCCTTTACATGTATATCAATACTTAGCCACAAACTTTGTTGTGACGTAGTGAGACAAGTATCTAAACCTTTTCGGCGCTTTTTTCAGCTGTTTACATCCAAAACCGAAAGTGTACAAAGTTATGTAGCAATGTGAAGATCAGATCTGTTAAGACATGATCAGAATTGTGCCCCGTAGCAGCCAACAAACATTTTCTGTAGTGTTTATGCTTGTAAAAAATACTAATCTTGAGAACGACAGTGAGTCAGTCTTTACAGGAAACCCCCCACACACACACTCTCATACACACACACACACACACACACACACACGCACATGCACAAACACACACACACAACTGCACTGTCAAGGCAACACGCACACTGACTCACTGACTGTCTCTATCTTTGTTTTATTCTCTTACACACACACACACACACTCTGCAAGTGAGCAGTTGCTGCTGTAAAACTTGAGGTCATTCTCTAGCAACGAGTTCATCCAAGGACAGTTAGACACACACACACAAACACACAAACACACACACACACACGCACACACACACACACAAACGCTTTCATAGTCATAGTACGTACTGTATAATCTAGTTGTATTATGTCATAACAACTCTCAATTAATATAGGATATCCCACTAATGTGGAAAACGTACTTCAGGCCAGTCTTCATTTAGATGAATAAAACAATAAAACAATATGCCTCAGTTGTCTTTTCTAGAATATATATATAGAGAGAGAATTTACAAGTTTATTATTACAAAAATAAGACTTTAGATAAGATAGATCTTGGTACTGCATGGACACCTGGACACAGATATACCAAAAACTTAAACTAGCATTACATTCACTCAGCTTTATACATTATGACCCCAATCATACAGAATCACGTGTAATCACGCCACCAAAGCAAAGACAAAACACTGTTGGGTAACCATTTTTTATAGACTATTTACTTTGAGAGTCTAGAATATTTACAAGGTCCTCATCTTTATCTTAACCTCCAGACATCCACAGCCTCCACAAATAAAGCATGCCGAGAGTGAAGGACTCAGAGGTCTCTGAAAATATCAGATGTACAAATCATACATTTCTTTAAGTCCAGCAATTTTCTACCACGATCAGGAAAATCAATAATTACCTGACAAATCTACTGTGTGCAATCTGCCTTCTTTCGGATTAGCCCATTGGTGTAATGCAGGAGATAGATGGAATTGTTTACCATCCTACCTCCATCTTGTTTTTTAAGCCTGGTACTTAAAAGATATACATTTACGTTCTGCATTTCGACTGCACATCAATGTACATTGTGTGCTGCAGAATTGTCCGATACGAATGAATTCCTTCAATGGTCAGAGGATGACAACACAAGCTTTATTGCCGCAATGTGCTGTTGAATTTGGCAGTACAAACAGATAACAATACATTGTGAATGTAAATATAATATGAGGTCAGTAGATCTGACAGTTCACCGTGGTGTTTAGACTTTACTTGACTCTCAGCCAATCTGACTGGTAAGGTGACAGGGACCTGCAATATTAAAACTAAAGTAGCCAAGAAAAACTGAGTAAGAAAGCCAAGTTTACATCATTATTTTCCTCTGCCCTTCTCAAACCATATATAGACATCTTTGTGCCTGAATGCTACAGCTACTCAATAAAAACACTGCTGTGCGAGTGTGTGTGTGTGTGTGTGTATAAGAAACACTCAGAAAGAAATACAAAGATATCAAATCTCTTGTAACAGGTGTTTCAACATCTAAAAATGATCATACTTTAGTTTATTGCACTATTTAAAAGTGCATTTTATAAATATATTGACTTCTTTACTTAAGCAATTCCACATAGTCTACTTTTATATTAGTATTAATATCTGCTTATCGTTTGGATTCAAAGTACACAAAGCATTTCTTGATAACTTTTTGTTTGTCTCACAAAGAAGTCTGTCCGGTCAGGCAGCCCTGCTCTCAGGCGTCAGAAGTTATTCATATCAAATAATTTTATCACAAAAGTCTGGCTCAACTGTTTTTTTATCCATCATTGTCTTTGTTTATCATTCATTAATCCCTTCCTCCTTTCTTGGCATAGCACAGTGGTAGATTAAATGTACTGCCAAAGACGCGGGTGATCACTGATTTTGTCAATGTGCAGCCAAAAGGTTTTTGTTTTTTTTTGCATTCCAGCAGATGAAATGCCTTGGCTTGTCTTCAAGATTTGTACTTTAGCAGCCTTGAAAATAGGCAAACACATTCTTTACTTTATTGGCAAGCTATATCTTCAGTGTTTTCCAGTGATGACCTGCTATATTTGTTCACTGGGGAAGATTAGATTCTGAACAAAATGTGATTCTCTCCTCAAGGTTAACAGTGACACAGTAACCGCTTAACTCACTTTTCATTTGCGTCATATCTCCAAACAGCCATATCCATCCATGTCATCCACCTTGCTGAAAAATAGCTGTAGCATTTCAGGAAAAAAGTGAAAAGTAAACAAATAAATACAAGTCTTTGTAAATTCTTATAATTTTGATACCTTAATTGATGTGATGATCGAATAAAAACAAACTAAAAGATGAAAATAGAACAAAAGGTGTTTGTTTTGGAAGCACTGTTCCCTGGATTTTAAATAAAAACAGAAAGAAAAGAATTTTTTTGTTACCTTAAATAATACAGGAGATTCCTTGTGTGTGTGTACAGGACAGTTTTGACTCCATGTTTCCATGTGTTTGCATATGTTCATTCATCTGTGTGTGTTTAAGGACCTCATCTCCGCAAAGATAGCCGTGTCTGGCGGCTCTATAGATGGCGTGCCCAGGACAGTATGAAGTTTGTGTTACATCCGAAACACACAGAGAATGTAATACACTTTACGCTTGGGCTTTGAAAAGAAAGAAAGAAACAAACAAAGACCGACCGCTATTGTGCTATAGATTCTGTCTTTAATACTCAATATCAAAAGTCTATCAGAGTACAGCTAATGAATTCCATCAGTGCATCAGCATTTCTGCAACTGTGGTGACGTGACAGCTCCATTAAAATAATATATCGAGAGAGTTTAAGGAGAGGCAGAAGTCCATCAAAATAAAATTACAATGTTATGATTCACATGTGAATATCAAACTATTCCATCATATATCGCCATATCATATATTCAATGTAATTTTACTGAATGTCACTCGCCTGAAATCATAAATTAAATTTACAGTGATGAACATTCCAGTAATAAGTTAAAGGCACTTTCCAGCATTTTTAACAATGCTGAAATAATGCAATTCGAATATTATAAATGATATAAATGTCATTATTATAAGTATATATATCTATATAGATATATATACACACAGTATATATAAGTATATCATAACTTAATTTCCAATATCACTGACAACATCCAGACATGTTTACCAAAATTTCTATTGTACAGTTTGAGTCACAGAATTTCTATGTAAAAGGCGGATAATTGCACCGCATGAATTCTACTTGCAAAAGAAGATGGAATGTTTAAGTATTATAAGGTCTAAACTGTATTTTTCATGTCTAAATAAGATGGTGTCATAATAGTCTAGGATTCTCCTAACGTCTGTATAAAGGAGCTGCAGTCATTATTATTTCAAACCAGGGAAGCCAGTGATCATCATTGTGTTAGAAGAAGTTGAATCAAGATTAAGCCACATCATTACTTCACATTAAGACAGTCTCAGAATGAAGTCCAGTCATTTCACATTCACTGGTCAATATCAAGACTAACCACTCTGAATTAATCATTTCATTTATAGAAATGAGAGGAAAAACTATCCCTAATCACGTGACAACTATTAGCAATAATTATTCAACGTTCTGGCTTCTAAATTGTAATGGCATTCCTCATGGCTTATTAGGAAGAGCAGTGCAGTTCAGTACATTTCAATGCTGGGTCCACTTAAAATAGATGTTGCCTTTCAGTTACCTTTTTGACTTTTGGCTGCTTTAATTATGGAGCTGCAGGTGCTGTTTTTAGATATTCACTTGATATCAGCATCAATTTAATGCATGAAATTAAGAAAGCTGGTGATCTGTAGTACATGTCATATAGCATGTACATGTCTAATATTTGGTCCGCACATAGATCATAACTTTGTGTGCTTGTGAGAGCATTAACTTGTTTTAATATAGATGTAGCATAAGTAATACGAGTATTGGCTAACTACAGTATCAAAGCTATAAGTTGGATGTGACAAGCATTCATAAAGAAACCTGATGGGACAGACAAACATCTCACATTCTTAATAATTTAATGAAGTTATATTACAGAAGTCATACAGTAGAAAGGTCCATCTTTACAAAACATCCTTTGAAGATGAGGAAGTTTGATTCATGGCATTATTGAAAATGTAAAATGAGAGGAAATCCTCAAATAAAACTTAAAACTGAGATATAGAAAAATCATATAATGGATATCTAGAATCAAATGTATAGCCAAACTCGTATGCATAATCATAAACTATGTTTGTGTGCAAATGATTGTCAGGTATTCGTGAAGAGGCAAACACTTAACTCCATCAAGAAGAATAGCAATGGAAAAGAGAGAAATCTGGCGATAATTATGCATCTTAAGTGTGATACACCATATGCTCCAATGGTAGCATGTTCACACTAAGTCAGTTTCTATAGTTCTTCTGCTAACCATACAGTGCTGCTGCAGATGTATACAGTCATACTGTTCCCACTTCACATTTGCACTGGTATCTATTTCATGCCTGCCACTGTTATATCATCTCTGTTAGTCTGATGTTGATTGTATTCGCTTTATAACACTTAAAAAAAATCTTATAAATATCTGTAAGATATAACACCTACAGCATTTGATGTCTTTTCCACTTTGAACATGTTGGCTTTATTTGTCACAATAAAGCTTGCCTTAAGTACAAATAAATCATCCAGAAAGTCCTCAGAAATATTTTAATCCCATAATGTTTTCATAAGAAAACTGCAATCACCAATATAGCCATTTAAACCCTTGACTTTTATTGTCTCCTCCACAGTGAATTGTGTAATTTGAATGGTGAAACATCTTTACCTCTACCACTACATTCCCCAAATATTCTCATAACTGAGTTCAGAACATCTAAGCAAATATGTAACTCATTACCACCCTGGGATTGGTTACATTGGAGGGAAGGAATCTTTAAGCAGTTGCTAATTAATGGGGCTGTTGAACAGTTTAGACCCATAAGCAAAATAACCTTTATAAGACAATTACCATAATAGGCTGTTGATACTTTTTCTTATTTATATGTCTTCTCATCCAGAAAAGATCCTTGTGTCTCCACACCACAGTTTTTAAACATCCTCCAGGGGATAGGATTCTTCTTCATGCAAATCCAGTTCTGAATGATGATATAGAACATGGTCATCGTAACACACCTGCATTTTGTTTTGTTGCTTATATTCCAATTTCTCAGTTTGCAGTGTGGAAAATGGACCTATCCAGTTGCCACCTCTTCTTCCAAGATCAGTGATGGGGATTTCTACAGAGGCAGAAAGTGTGCAGAAAAAAAGTTTCATTATTTTCTTGTAGAGTGAAAACAAAGTTAAGAGTAAAAAGGCACATTTGCCATCATGTTTTTTTTAATCAAGCCTTTCTTGTGAAAATTGTCTATGCTTTTTGTTTTCTGTTGAAAAGGCTTGAAAACTCAAAATCCACTTTTGTATCAGAATTATTAAAAAATATCAATATACCATATTTGAAAATCAACTTCAACCATATCTTGATATTAGTCAACCCCACTTACTGTTCTGACCCACCACAATATTTCAGTATTAGTAAACAATGAGTTAACTAAATGTTCAAAAAAGGAAGAGGAAAAAGTGGTAAAAGGAAGACACAAGATAGAAAGACAAGTCAGAGGTCTGGTGAGGGCAGTGTGTGTGTGTGTGTGTGTGTGTGTGTGTGTGTGTGAGTGCCTGTGTATGTGAGTGTGTGCATGTACTTGTGCAGACCCCACAACTTGGTAAAAACTAAATAGTCCCCTCAAAGGAGAAAAACGTGTGTGTGTGTGTGTGTATACAAAGGAAGGTTTTCACAATGTGCACTTCATTGTCTGGTGCCTCGCATACATGAAAGAAGAGATGTGGGAGACAACAGAGGAAACAGTGAAAGACGACAACAGAGCGTACAATGTAACAAAAGAGAGACCACAGTGAACACTGCTTTTAAAAACAGAGAATAATAAAACTATTAAACATGCTAATAATATGCTTAATTGTACACCCGATAAGGAGCTCATGTTGAAACAAAAGAAGTGAACTGTATTAAATTCACATTTGCTCTGTTGTGTACCTGTGGCAATGATAAACTGGGTTTACAGTGAAAAACTTAACCCAACACGCTGATGGAGGATGTATCTGTTAGAAAAATTTAGATGCATTGACGTATTGAGGGTTAGACTGTGAGAGAAGCCCTCCCTGCTGATCAGATCTGTCAGCTCAGTTTGCTGCTTTGCTCATTCAGGTTATTATACTGCCACCTTGGGTTCATATCCAAAAGGAAGGATTTTTTTTTGTGCTTACACTCCTTGAACATATTGCATGGGGACCTGTCAGTGCAGTGTTGTTATTTAGCAAGATACCTTATCTTTCATAAGAAATTAAGTAAAAAGATTCACTTCAAAAAACTATTTGTTGTTTAAAAAAAATCATTGTGCAATTCATACCACTCAGTTTACACAAAATACTTTCTATGCACGTGGGAGTGACTGTCTCCTTTATTTACATTCAGAATGAATCATGCATTCAATGCAAGAACAAAAAAGTCTTCCCTGAGGGTAGGATGATCTCTTAGATGAGTTGATACTCTGATTTTAAGCAGTTGGGCACTTCGTGACTAATGTTTGCTGCAGACCGGCTGGCTTATCACTTTCAATGAGTGATGCTACAGTAAGACTGCTTGGAAGATAAAAGCACAGCACAACATTCATAACTACAGTAATTTACCTCTCACCTCTGGGTGCCTGGGTGGTTTGGGGTCACAGGCATCTGGAGTTAAACAGCAGGATGGAGATTTTATCCTTGAATGCACAGGCAGGTCTTGTGAGCAGTAAGATGGAATCAAAAAACGTTTGCTATATGGTTGGAGGTTGTTGTAGATCCTCTTGTCCGCAATAGCAGATGCTCATGTTTGCATGCTTTCTTCTCTGTAAGATCCACTGAGTTAAAAAGCTTCGTGTCACCACATAAAATCACACTGATGGAACTGAATTGGGTGATACTGTAGGTCCAGTGCTTCATCAGAAACTGGCTGCTGATTGGACAGTTAGGGAGTTGATTGAGGTAAAATATATATATTTGTTGGTGATTGGTGGACACCTGAACCTTGACCCACCATACAAGGACCACAAACACACACTGTCTGCAGCATAAATATTGTGACTATGTACTATGTGGTTGGTTCGTGGTTGTTTGTCAGTTTAGAAATACAGCCATATAAAATGTAATTTAAAGTTGAAACTTAAGGTTTTGGTAGTTTTAACCTGTACCCTGTAACCTGTACCCTATACACTCAAAAAACAACAACTGAATACCTCTTCACTGGGAAGAAAAAACTTGTCATTAATTCTGTTCAGACTCCTTTACTTTCCTTTACACCTGTGCCCTTTACTTTTCTTGCATTTTGTCAAATACTCATGCGTGCCTACATTATTAATGCACTCCCCTTCTCTTCTATTAATGCCATTCTTTCTGTCAAACATCACCCTCCTTAAACCACCCCTGTCCTCTCCATTCTTGCTTTGTCCCCTTAAACACATCATGTCTCCTTTCCACTCATTTCCTCACTCCCACTCAAATGTCCATTTCCCTGTCAGTTCTCATAAGTGAATGTACTACTTGCGGAAATGAAAACGGGCATTTCCTGCCTCATTATCTTTCCTCACATCTTCCCTATTCACTTCATGTGTCCCTCATTGCCACTATTTATCTCAGATGACTAATGTTACAAACTCTTTGTCCCTCCGCTCCTTTAAACTCTATCCTCGCGTCTGATGGCTGGAGTGGACTCTATTCGGTCTGTAAAATCATCTTCTAATAAAGTCAACTACAGAGATACGATCTGCTCTGACTACTCTAATCGCCGCTGAGGACACTTCCCTCTGGGATATCGAGCGTGGGGGGGGGGGTTGAGATCCATGGGGGGCAGGAAGCTCAAAAGGCTTATTCCAGCTCATTACTTTGCAGAGCACTGACTGCTCACACAGGCTGAGATAGTGAAATACATGTGCAAACACATGTATGTGTGTAAACATGCATGTAGTGGAACACACTGACTGCATGATTTATTCTGACTAGACTGGGTTAAAAGCACATTGTGTTGATATTTTTTCATCTCAGACAGCATAGTAAATATCACATACGGAAGTACCACTACTGTCTGTCAATTTTTACAAAAAGCACTTGATGACCTAATGATGTCCTGCACATAGAAAAATATTTGTTTTATTGTGTAATATTGCATTTTCTCCTCTGAATTAACATTTTTGAGCATTAAACACTTAATTTTCATCATTCTTGTGTTTTTTATGCACCAATGTGTGCCTTTTTTCATTAATTAAAGGTAATCATTTTCTTTGTCAAAATACAATCCTCTCCTACTTCTATGTTTTTATTGAGGGGAGAAAATGCACATACTCTGAATGTGTGGGGGCGTGTCCCTACTCACAAGTTTTGGTTCAGTTAATGCAATAAAATGCCTTGGTTATAGGGATAGGAAAATATTATTAAATTATTTCTTCAATAAAGTGACAATATTGGCTATTTTGTATATGCATAACATACATATATGTACGCCAGTCATCAGTTTTGTGGTGACTTTCAGCTTGTTGCTCAGGTTTCTGGACTACAAGTTTACTGTTTGATTTCATTCTTTCCGTTTTCATCAGCATCATTTTTGCTCACAGCAGGCAGCTGTTTTCAGGCAAAAACCCACTGTGCGCTTACCTGCTGAGCACCAGACTGCAGACAAGGATCACACCACGCCGATTAACAAAAGGTTTGGTTTGATTCTTCTGCTACATTCCAGTTTCATCAAGTTTCTTTTTCTGACCTGATCCACCTTATCCTTCTCATTCTGCACTCCTTCTCCTCTCTCTTCCCTCTCTTCTCAAACCCTTGCCTCCTCCCTACCAGCTTTATGAGATTCCATCTCCCAACTAACAATCTCAGATTGATTTGAAGAGAGTTGAAAGCGAATGCCCCCTTTAATGATGCATTTATCCCTATAATGGGGAAAGAGTAGTCCTGACAGAAAGAGATGCCCCTGCGTAACCTTCCTTGCTTGTTAAAATTCAACAAATCACTGCTCAATCACAGCTGAGCCTTGTTCCTTTGGGCTTTTTTAGGATGCTACAGTTTCTTCAAATGCAAGACATGCGTGTCAGATGAACTAAAGTTTTTAAATTAGCTAGAGTTGACATTTGTGGACATGACATTGTTGTAATTGACTATTTACTTTCTCTGTTTTCAAGTTCTGTATCTGACTTTTGGGGATGTACAGCTTTAGCCTATGTCCTTTAGTGCAACATCATAGCCATCAAGTTCATATCTGAAGCCCCTTTTGCAGACTTCTCTTTTTGAAATGAGCTTAAAAATTTCGCCAACTAGCAACAAGAAATGTTTGTGGGTGACAGTTGTCATTTCAACCTGCAAAATCAACAGTCGGTCATCAGCTAGAAATGAGTAGCTTGCTTGTGTCTACATTAGGCTTAAATCAAGGACTTGTTTTAAAACACAGAGGTAAATCTACCATTGTTATCAGTAGTCTGGATTCCAAGTAAATGTAGCACAAATAGTGGGGATAGAGAGTTTAAAAACACTAAATTGGAAAATTGTGCTTCTGAAAGAGTTCTGGTAAGGTAACAGCCAGGTGCTTATATAAGCATCTTAAAAGCCATCCAGAGACGAGAGAGATTTTAGTGGCCGATGTAACGATGGTACGTCATCGTTTTTCGCCTGAATCTGTTTCCATTTCTTAAGTGTAAAAATGTTTTCTTTCAATATTTCAATTTTTTATTTTTATTTATTTATCTATTTATTTTATTATTTTTTTTTTTTTACAAATTTCTGACATTTTCACTATTTTTTAAATAAATAAAGGTGGATGGAAATACACCTATTGAGAGCTATATCAGAAAGCTTGATAGAAAGGACCAATAAGTATGGGGGGCATGGCTGATAAACGGCCTATTTCTAAGTTTTCAGATTTAGTCAACTAAATAAACTGGTTGTTGAAAATGTAAGAGTAAAAACAATAAAATAGAAAAGAACAGTATAGACAACACAGGTTGGAGTTCAGTGCTTTGTTCGAGCATCATTAGGATGCTATAGGGCCAAAATCTCAGGACTCTATTAAATCCCACTACCACGCAGACGTAATGTCAATGACCAGCTTCAACAGTGGATATCTTTCTGGCTTCTGATCCCACTAAGAGATCAAGTTATGATCTTGTCTAATCCTCCTGACCTCTGCTGAGCTTGTGGTGTAACCAGGATCGACAAGTTTATGTAACACTGGCTTGGCTTGCATAACCAGCTGACCATTGGCAAGTATAGTACTATTATTTGAAGGCCACTGCTTTTTTCAGCCTAGAATCCAGAATGAATGAATTTAATATTTGCTTCGGGGCAGCTCCTCATTAAAAAAATGTTAATTTTGCGTTCATGTGGAGACTAAAATAAACATCTCTGTGACCCATTTAGCTCCTCAAACCATAAAGGGCAAACCTTAGGACAGGTCCATCTGATTTTAGCTTCTCTGGTCTGTTTAAGGAACAATTTATTATGCCAGTGATTAAAGCACTCATGTTGTCGGATGTTATTATGTATTTGATTGTTGCTTTTTGCAGGTCATATACCAGGACGGTCAAGTGCTGGTATATGACTCTTTAAACTTTTATCTGGGTAATAGAACAGTAGCATAGTTTGTTTTATAAGTGATCTGTAGGCTTGGTTTATCCAAATGTGTTCTGGGAAGCCATCTTGCTGGTTAGTTAGTTAGTTAGTTAGTTAAAATGTGCATAAGTATATACATGCAAGATATTTGTCTGTTTGTGGTCTTGTTTGGTTGGTATCCAGTATTTTAAGAAACATCTGCCTCAGCAGCCATCTCAAATTCCCTTATTAAGACTCCATGCTATGATCAACCTTAAATTTGGGGCTTTTCCCATTTGTTTCACTGCAGATTTGAACAAAAAAAGTTAATTGTGTCTCTGCCAGATTATTATTCAGTCTGGTATTAGCCTTAAATAAATACATAAATATTTTCAGTTAAAACGCTTCAAAAATCTAATCTAAAAGTAAGGCTATCTTACATCATTTCTGAAGAAAAATATATTTCCAGGATATACAAGATTCCCCATCACACAACAGCAGCAGTGTTTTGCTCCACTCTTCCATCTCGTCAGAAGGCACAGGCGCAAACCACGGCCACCACCACGATGTTGCCGATGGTTGCCAGCACAGCGATCCAAAGCCAAATGGTGTCACTGGACACTTTCCCATCATCCTCTGCTTCTGAGGGTCGAGAGTAGGCGGTGTTAAGGTTGGAGGTGGACGTCTGCAAGGACGTGTTGCCATTGTATGGAGAATCCATGAAGGCCCCGCTCACAGCCGGGAAATGCTGTCAGTGAGAGAGGGGAGGAACAGACCGAGGATGAGACCAAGGAAGGAATTCAGATAAAAGTGTGTGAAGATTCAACTCAAAGAGCAGAAACATACAAAAAAGTGAAGTTACTGAAATGCACTGATCAGCCACAACATAAAACCACTGACAGGTGAAGTGAATAACATTGATCACAATGCAGTGTCCTGCTTGGAAACCTTTAGTCCTGGCTGAACTTCGTCACAAGTACCTCGACTGGCTGAAATTTTCTTTAACACGTTATTTTTTTTATGAAAATTATGTTTTACAAATTACTTACTGATTTAAACAAAACTGGGATCATTTTGTTATGTCATTTGCTGGATTAATTAGTGTCTGTGTTTAGGTTTTCACTAATCCACTCCACAAGAGAAATAGGAGAAAAATAATTATTATAGGCTAGCTTTTAAAAGTCATATTTTTAAATGTTCTTTTGGTGCAGGGAGTAGAGTGATACAACTCTGTCATTAGGGATTGGAAGAAAATTGTTCAGTATAGGGAAGTGATCAATCTGATTGGATGATCAGTTCTGATTTCCTCCTCATGCTGACTGCACTGATACTTTAATGCTTATTAATACTTAGGATATTATTTGTCTCAAAGATTAAAAATAAGATGCATTAAACCTTAAATGAATCTTACAATGAGAAGGACAGCATGGCTGAACAATAACATGTTCTGTTCAGGGGGTTAAGCCCACAGCTGTGCTGTCCTGGTATCAGGACAGCTGTATTGTACAGTGAAGGGGAATCAGCATCTCAAGGGGATTAATTCTCAGATGGATTAACCGAGTCTGACACATGCTTCACATATACTGAAAGAGACACACAGAGAGGATAGAAGAGAGAGTAAAAAAAGAAAGGAAAAAACAAGCCAGGCAGATAATGAATCCCAATTTTATCTCAGCTGGATGTGTTTGTCCCTGGAGGGCTTCCATAGCACCCAGTCACCCAGACAGCAAAGAGACTTGATGAGATTACATCTCTGGTAATTATTAACCTAAAATATCCATGACAAAGAAACAAGCACAATTCTTGTCCTAATATCTTTCTCTTTTATAACTTATTCCCACTGCAATTAGTGGGTGCACGCAGTTTTTTCTTTTAAAATAATGGTAAACCCGCTAAATGGCTGCCTTCCCACTGCCACTGAACTTACCACTGAAGAGCAAGTCGGCCTTTATGTCAGCAGGCCTCTGTGTGCGTGTGTGTGTGTGTGAGTGTGTGCGTGTATGTGCACGTGTGCGTGTGCGTGTGCGTGTGCGTGTGCGTGTTGTCTTGTTGGTGTGTCCCTGCGATGTCACGGACAGGCAGGAGAACAGGTAAACAGCAGCAGGAACAAACTGAAAACTTTTTAATGGTTTCTTCTCAGTATTTCTCTTACTTACAAGTCCCCCTTAAAACTCGGTGCAGATGTATCTGAATCAATGTTTTAGTGCTGCTCAGAAGGAGACAGATAATAATTAGTGACGGAGCGTCATTGCATTTCGCCAGCTAAGGAGCTGAAATTCTTGCATTCACCCGTGTGTTGTATTCCCGTCAATGCAGACTGGAGCTGGAGGCAATAAAAACCAGTGTCTACTGCAGAGTCATTTGACCCGGGTGTGTATGCTGATTTTGCATTCCCATTGCATTAAAAAGCCAGATGTTAGCGGGTGTTAGCGGGCGCACATTTATTCACAAAAGCTACCTCGCTACCTTCTACCTAGTTTTAGTTGCTAATGAAGCTGTTTGCTTTTTATTCTAGAGGTGTGAACCTGCGTCACAGACACACAGACATGCAGTTCGTAAACTCAGGTGTGTGAACTTTATGTGCAGTAACTTTTTACATAAGTGAATGACACACTGCAAAAAAGCAGATCACACAGGCTTTCTCATACTCTTACATACAAAACATAGACTGAACAGCCTGATACAAACAGACAGCTCAGTGACCATTAATAATTCCAGCTTTTTCTCTGACAGCTGAAAGGTTCAATTGAGTCTGACCCTTTAACTTGCGGGTGTTTTAGCATGTAAAAGCATTATTCTGTGGTGGCTGAAGAGCATCACTTAGACAGAATAGAAGAAAAGTGTGATATTGCTTGGAAACATCCTTACATGACCTGACGTGCAGACAGTTTTAAAAAGGTAATTTGTTTGATAATTAAAACATAAGGGCGAAATAGGATGCACTCCAACCAAACTATATGGCATTTTTAAAGTGCTAATTTATTGTAGAGGTGGATTTAATTATTGGTTTTAAGTCGTTCATTAAAGGCTCAGTTCACCAAAATATATTTAAAATGAATAAATAAATAGCTAAAATTCTGCTTTACTTTTGCCCCCCTAGTGTGTTTTCTGGGAAGTTTCTCTGCACAGATTCAAAATTAAATAAATAAAAATACATGTGTATATCTTCTTTTATAGATTTAGAGAAAGGATTGACTCCTAAAAACAGTTACAAACATATGGCAGAGGACACCTGAATATACAAAGAAAATGCAGAAAATGTTTTAAAGAATATGGACGTTAATTAAGCCGATGAGCTCACTTTCTGTGTCAGTGTGTCTGCAGTCGAAGGTCAAACCCTTGTGATTGTAAATAGACTTGTTTTTTCTCCTGGTGTGGCTCTGGGATGCTTTAAGCATCAGGTTCAGTTTGACCCTAAGTTATTCTCAGGCTTCTCTTGTGTCCTCATCCACCATATCTCGACACCCAACAGACATGACTCCAGGAGAAACTCTCAGTGAGGAAACCTCTTAATACAAGGAGGAGTAAAGGAGTTTCACTTTTGTTATCACTTGATATTACAAGAGAAACCCATTATAACACACAGTGGTGAAGCTCAGGTAGTACTATGTCATTTGATTCTGATGTCTTCACAGGGATAAAAGTACTTAAGCTGAGGCCCGTTTTGAAAGAGGGTTCAATAAGGAGTCACTGGAGGCATGATATGAGGTTATCCGACACCATGTGTCTGAGAGGAGATGTGGGCCATCAGCCCAGTCGTCGGGATAAAATGCTACCATTGTGCATTTCTGTAAATCATATGCTATAGTTTCATATGTATGACGTAGTTCAAGTTATATTTATCTGATATGAGTTCTCATCTGAAGGGAAAAGAGGAGGTCTAAATTCACTGAAAATTGAAATGTAAAGTTCAACATATCTGCTGCATGTGAAACACAAAAATACTCTGAATTTACTGGGATCAGGCCTCTGATGATTCAAATGTCGACTGATTTTGGCAATATCTTGGTAAAATCTTAAATTTGTCTTTTCGGGCAACTAAGGTGCACATGATTTACTGTAGTTTGTGCACAATTTAATAAATAAAGACTGAGATAAAAAAAAGACGAATGAGGATCAAAAGTCCCTTGACTGATCCCAACAATTAATATTAATATCAAACATTAATTTGCAGATATAGATAGATATAAATTGCTTATATGTCCCAACCATTAGTATGGATCCCACGCCTTACAATGGTATGTATTAAATCCCAAATGATTTCTCTTTAAGCTCCTTAAAGCATGCACAACTGTCTTATCTCATCCCATTCAACAGACCACCTTTCTTTGTGTCTGTGCGTGTGTGTTCAGTCCTTCTCAGAGGTGTAAAAAAAAGTCTTAAGTCTAAAATGCTGCAACAGTTAATATATGGCAGCATAATTTATGAGAAAACTTTAAGAGCTCTCAGATCAGCCACTTAATATGTATATTTAATTAACTGCCTCTCAGGGTTTTTCATGAGTGAAGGCAAGGTACGGGAGTAAATTCCTCTGTTCTCATGCTGGCTTGAAAGAACTTAAAACATGCAACTGACTATACAGTCATATAAACACAATCACAACCGCAGGACAAATAGTAAAGGGAGCACTGAACTGGTTCACCTCCTCATTAAAAAACACCCCCTGCCTTGAAGCAGTGTCTGAGTGTGTGAGTAAAACAGCACGTAAAGGTCATCAACAAAAACAGCAGTGAGCACAAGCATGTGCAAGACTTATTACACCACACACCTCAAAGACAAACTACCCAAATACATAATGAGCTTGTTTTTTGAACCACATAGCCTTAATCAAAAAACGTAGTCCCTCCTGCACGCTGCAACTCTACATGGTCAACTGAAAGAGGCAATTTAAGTGGATGCTTGATCATGAACATGTAACTTTTCCATTTAAGTGAAAATTGGGTATAATTGGTTGTATACACATTTGAAGTTGAAGACACATTTTCCAGCTTTAAATCTGTCTATTCTGCTCAAATGACATGAAAATAACATTTGTCATAAGGAAGCAGAACCTTTAAAAATTGTTTGTCTAATGTTACACAACTTTTACATTAGCTGAGAATTGAAAATTGGACTTCTTCTGAATAGGAGATTTTTGGAAGGGAAACAAATGTTACAACTGAGTGAAAAAATAAATGATTCAACGGGTTGCCTAACAATTCATGTCTATGTGAATCACTGGTGACAACAGAGAGTAACAGAGAACAGACAGCATGTCAATATCGTGATCTTGCAGACTGTACTGTTAAATAATGGAGGTGTTCAAGTATTTACCCATCAGATATTGTTTTTCTCATTCCGCCGAATTGATGATCTTGCAACAAACTGAATGAAAATGGTGGGCTTCCCATCCAAAGAAGAGATTAATTGTATTATTTAGAATTTAAAATTATTGTTATTATTATTCATTATTATTTAGAAATTAAAACCAATAACTGACATAAAGATTTAAAATGTTTCTGCTTTCTAGAAAGCTATTCCAGTACCAATTTTGGTGTTCCTTAAAAAGCTGCAAGTACACATTTAATGAACTTAGTGGGAACTGTAAAAATATTTCATCCTAAAACAGGAATGTATTTTCCAATGAGAACAAAACATGTGATGGTTAACTTAATTGCTCAAAAATAGCACATGTACGCAGTTTTTTTTCAAGTGTATCAAAACCTGATAAAAATAGACAATAGACTCCTTCCCCTCTGCAAGCAGATGAGTATGCCTTACTGTTTTTAAACACACGGAAATACACGGTTAGTAAACAGTAAAAAGCAGGGCCCATGCAGGTGTACTTTGAAATTGTGGCCAAACTATGTGGTCTGTCATATGATGCCATGGGATCAAAATAGACTTTTTCGCATAGATTTAAAAATGCGTGCATCTGTAAATAAGTGGATATGTTTTTTTTAGTATCAAGACACTCACAACATGACTTGTTTAACTTTCTGGGTTTGATCTATTCGGTGCGAAAACATTTGGAAACTTGGAACAAATTGACGGAGGGCTAAATCAGAAGTTAGCAGCACTGCTTTGCACATGCTCCATGAGAAAGATACGGTTAATTTTATTAATAGGAAGTCAAACTTTGTCACTGAGCAACTTTCATAGGAGGGAATGGGGCCCTTGAACATTGTGTCCAGTTATTGTTGTACATTCACGGTAGAAAGCAGGATGGATGCCAGTAAAAATCTTAAAGTGGTTACTTCTTATATCTGTTAATTATTTAGTCTTTCTTTCACACTTAATGCTGACTAATTTGGAACAATACTTGAGCACTGCTTGGACGGAGAGGGATGCAAATTTTGACTGAAACAAAAAAAAGTTGCAAAACTTACTGACAGAGATAACGCATTGCACCTTAGCATGTCACTGGCAATCTCAGAGCTGGAACCAATAAATACCCATGTTCCAGGAATTAATGCAGATTGTAAACTTTTTCACTAAAGACAAATGCCAGATGTTTGAGGGTGTTAGTGGGGGTTTGTCCAGTGGGAAATGAGCTGCAAAAACAGCTTGAACTTTTCAGTTCAGGTCAGAAAATATAACATTGTTACCAATTTTCAAGACTAGCAGCTTTGGTACTGCTGTATTAAAGGTAACTCATATTGCCCACCACAGTATCCACTTTGTTGTTATTGTTATCTAAGTTTTAAACAAGCTTTTCATATATTGTTCTTACATATACGCTTAAGAGCCCTGCATGGTATTAATGGATTGTAAAGGACCCAGCCAGACTCACGATCTAAAACCAGCTGCAAGAAATTAATTAGCTACTAGTGAGTGACACACACACACACACACACACACACACGCTGCACTAAGCATTAACACTAGCTGTGTAGAAAGGCAGCAATCTGTTCATTCAGACTGAAGTTACAGTTACATAAGGAGCTGACCTCTCTATCTTTACACTTTCACCCCATCTATTATTCATGTTAGTTTTTTATATTATATTTTTGAGAAGTAATATTGTCATCGTTTTAGAACAATTCACAAAAACAAGAACAGAACAAGACACACAAACACACACACACACACACACACACACACACACACACACACACACAGACACACACACCAAAACCCTAATAAATTGTGTACATCGGAATATGGATTTTTTTTTAAAGAATTTCATTTGTTTTACACTACAATAGTCACTAATATTAAATGTAAACTATATACACAGACTCAGACATGCATGGCAAAGGAAAAAAAAACTTTAAAAAGAAAAGGAAAATCAAGACACGATTGGTAAGATCAAAATACGAAGGTGACATCTCACATAATGGATGGGTGCTATTTTGACAACATACCCTACTATGTAACATAAAACTGACACCAGCCACAACAGTAATAGCCCACATACAGCCAGTCAGTTCAGGACACAGATGGTGAAACTGTGACTTTATAAAGTTAGTGAGACACAAACAGTCCACACAAAAGAGAAAGAAAACAAAGAAGACCAAATATAAATTATGATTACAAAAGAAAAAAATAGATTAAAAATAAAAAAAAAGGCTAAACTAAAGATATTTTTGCTGTAGTTCATTATGAAACAAACTCAGGCATCACAACATTACACGAGTAAGTGCTAGATGGCTGGTATCACATCAACATTTCAAGTCCATACAAGACTGCATCCTAATGTATTATACAGTAGAGTCTCTGCAGGTAGAGCAAAAATTCATACACTGCAGCCAGTTTGGACTGTAATGTGTGAACAACAGCTGAAATATGTACTCAAATGTTAGAATTAGCCTTGCATTTGCAGCAGCAGCAGCAGGGTATCACATCAATCGTTTGATGAATGAATCGTTTGCAACACCAAACAGTACTTCAGTTATTCAAGTGATTCAAAGTTGCAAACAGTGAAGTACTTTCATTATTCAAACTCAGTTACTTATTTTGGAAACATATATATACATATATATAAGACAGAGAAATATGGAACAAGAAAAGAAAAGTAGAGCAAGAAAGAGAGTTGTACCTACTGCCGGCTGTCTGTGAAGAAAGAGATCAGTTCTGGTGTTCCTGTCTATCCTGTCCTACACTCTGAATGAGGCTGAGTGCTTCTAAAAGGGAGGGAGGAAGCGATGCTTCATGGCTTCGTGAAAGTGAGAGACTGGACTTCATGTAGGATAGAGAGAGAGAGAGAGAGAGAGAGAGAGAGAGATCCCTCCCAGTGAAAGTGAGAGTTTAGAGCACACTGAGAGCGTAAACATAATTTCTAGACAGAGATGGACAGATTTAGACATCCTGCTGTAGCTGTGTATGTATGTGTGTGTGTGTGTGTGTGTGTGTGTGTGTGTGTGAGAGAGAGAGAGACAGAGAGAGACAGATCACACCATAGACACGGGTAGGTGTATGAAAAAGTAAAATGTGTCCACGTGGGTGACAGTAGAAAGTTTAACCAGGTGACACTTTCATCTTTCAAACAGCTGAGCTGGATGTTCACATGACTACAGACACAGTTCAGTAGCTGAGTATTTCATTACACATTTGAGCCCATTTTGAGAGGAAACAACCAAAAACATCCAAAGATGATGTGTTTAAAAACTGAAAGTTGATGCTCAAAGACTGCTAACAACCACACCTCAGACTAATTTAGAAATCTGATAATAAATATCAAGTATGTTTTTCCCAGATCAATTGTGTCAAAAGCTCAGTTACAGCCCATTAATTGCTGCTTTTGTCCAGTTGTTTGTCAAAAGCCTTCATGCTGATGTCCCAGTGAAGGTCTCTCTTGTACTGTCTACTTAAAACAATGTTTTTCTTACACTTCTTCTTCACTAGAAACAATACAACGACAAACAACTGGAACAATGGGGTAACTGGGTATATGACATGGCAGAAATCCTAAATCAAATATGTACTAATAGCATTGTAATCACATGGCGAACGACTCAGCCTGCTGAGTCACCAGGACGATCAGCTTTCCTGCATCTACATCAGGGACTGTGTGACAAGTAACTCAATCAAGGAGGATTTCTGTGTGCTTTTTTTTCTGTATGCATACATGTGCATATGTGTTTGTGTGTGTGTGTGTGTGTGTGTGTGTGTGTGTGTGTGTGTGTGTGTGTGTGTGTGTGCGCGTGGGTGGGTCGCGCACATATGTGGATGTGCTTATTGTACAAATATTAATAGCATGCATGTGTATGCATGGGTGAATGCATATGCACAGGTTAGAGAACATGTGTCTCACTGACTCTGTGTGCCATATTCTATGTAAATCAGTGCAGAAAACATCTGTCTTTACATATGATTTGTACCAAAGGCTGGTTTCATGACTATTTTCTGTTACAACAAGGACTATAAACAAATAATCAAGTAACCAACACTCTAAATCACTAAATCAAATCAGGGTGTCTACTGCCACAACTTGCTTTTCACTTTCTACTCCCAAACAAAACATAATATCCAGTTGGAGTAAAGAGGGGAAGGGAAAGAATACACAGAGAGAAAGAGAAAGATAAGGTTAATCAGTGGATAAACGTGACTCCATGATGTGTTCTCTTGCCCTCATCATCTTTCCTCACATTTACTATTTTTTCTTTCTTATCATGATCTTTCCTTTTCCTTGCCTGTCTCTAAATTCTTAATTTTTCTCCTTCGTAGCTGTTTATTGTTAATCTAGCCTTCTGTTCTGTCTCTCACCTTTCTATTTGCCACCCTGACACTGTTTTAACTCAAACTCTACCACCTGTCCTTTGTCCATGACATAAAACCTACTACTTACTTCTGTTTACCTCCCTCTGCATCTCTCTATTACCTCAAACTTGTATGTCTTCTCCCATGTCCTGCTCCTCTCCAATTGCACTTATTCTCTTTCTTTTCTCACCTCTGCTAACAGTCATCGTCCATTTTCTCCTCTCCCTCCACAGATTCTCCCACCCCTCCCTGTTCCCTCATGCATCCATCCTGGGAATCATCCTGATCCAGGGCACAGACAGACAGGACATCGTGATATAGTGTGCAGTGCTGCAGGGCCCGTGGGATTAGAGACAACATACACAGCTTCAATCCTCCAAATCTCTGAAAAAGAGATGTGCATGACGTATCCAGTGCACAACATAACTTCTGTGTATAATAAGTGGGCATAACAGCCTGCGTCCTGTGCATATCCGTAAGTGAGTCCTGTGGGGGTTCAGATGGAGGAAGGGCATGTGTGTAGTCTTTGAATATCTGTGAGTGTGTGTCCAAGAAAGTGACAGTTTACAAAGTTATATAATATTCTCCTAAGAGGAGATCCAGATACTGCCTCCGGTGATCACTCACACACACACGCACATGCACTTGCAGACACATGGGCAAAAAGGAATGCTCAGACATATGCAGCTGAAACACACTTTCATCAATCACTGGAAGAGCAAGCGCACACACACACACTGGAGGCTGGGGGGGATCTAAAATTAAGAGAGTTTGAGCGGAATAAGGGGATTTTGGGCGAAGAAAAAAGAGCTCTCCCATAATTAGCTAAAGATAGGAGTGGGCGGAGCAAAAGGGGCCAGAACTTACTTCATCATTTATGAGGCTTTTGTCCCAAAAGCTATTAATGTAGCCGGTGACGTGGACTTTTGCTCTTGGGTGAGGGTATCATTTCATCCTTGTGCATATTGTCTCAAATATTTATTAAAAAAATTATTTCCCAGGCGGGAAATTTGGGTCTCCATCTGTGTCTGCTTTAACAGAAAAACAAGGATGAAAGGAAAGAGGGAAAGGACAGAAAAGAAAAGAAATGACAGGGTGAATAAGCAGCTCTACAGCAGCCAGATGTTCCTTTTCTTTCTGAAACATCTGTCATAGAAGAAAAACACTGAAAGAGACAGAGAGACAGTGGAGTTGTGAAGGGAAATGATGAAGAGAAACAAAGAAAATGGCGAGTAAGGGTAAAGATAGAGATAACACTGTATGAGTCTGTATGACACTGTATGACAAATAATATGTAAAGACATATTAGCTGTAAACACAAAGCACAGCTGACATTGATGGGAATGCCATCAGTTTTGCAGATATTTAGTTATAAACCAAGGTGTTGGACAAATTTAAATTTGACTTAAAGGATCGCCAAAGGTATTACACTTCATCCAAAGGGAGACGTGAGTGTCCCTACAAAATTTGAGGCAATCCATCCAATAGTTGTAGAAATGGAGAAATTAAAACATTTCATTCAAAGCCACATATTTGAACCTCATGGTGGGTAAAATATTGCAATCCATCCAGTAGTTGCTGAGGGAATTCAGTGGGGAGTTAGGGTTGGGGTTTGGGGGTTGGGGGTTGGGATTGGGACTGGGATTGGGATTCAGAAACTGAACCCGACCCCAGACTAAATGGGACCTGGGAGGTGCACGGTCCTTCCCCCTGTAAGTGTTCTCTTTCTCTTACCCGGTGGATTGGTTTTGAGTGCAATTCTCATCATGAGCAAAACTCATGAATGAGTTTTATCTTTACATTAAGTGAAAAGTACAGAAATAATATTAAATGAAATTTTTTTTTTAATGAATTATATAACTAAAAATATTTAATTACAATGGAAGAAACTCTCAAAGTGCTCAGTGATTGTTAAAGATCTGTTATCTCTTCATCAGACTGAGAATGAGAGTTTAGGGTTAGGTTTGGAGGATTTGGGTTTAGGATTAGACAGGCAAACACTGCTAGTATGGTTAAAACCTCACCCAAGTCCACAATAAGATCTTGTCAAACAGATCATGGGATTTTCAGTATTTTTGATGACACAGGGACAAAGCCCCCAGCTCTGGACAAATCTGCTGGGTCATTTGGAAAAATACCAATGTGACAGAAAGGCATGCAATTTAACATTCAAAATGAGCCATTTTCTGTTGAGTTTAGATGGGATCAGCATCTGTTTTTCTACACTGGATGAATAAACTGAACCATCATGTATAACAAACATATAACTTACTAAGTTTTAATCACTGAATTTAAATCTCAGTCAGTGCCTCTACTCAAAGATTTGCATCAAAATGAAAGTTTAAAAAGAATCCATCAGTGCACTGAAAGAAACTCCGAAAAAGGATTTTAAAGTATTTAAATAAGGTAATACATTTAAATTATTTTATTTTATTAAGACTTTTGAAAGACCTGCAGATAATCTCTCCTGCTGGCAGTGGGTCTTGGTTTTGAATAAAAGCTCATTTGATTGAGTTCATTTTAGAAGACTCTCATGAGACGTTGATTTTGCCCTGAAAAAATGGACACCAAGCAAATCACAAAAGTAGAAGCAGCTGAAAATAATTTCCATCATTTCCAAGTTATTGAGCCGTGAGATGAAAAGAAAATACTGCTGCTAGAATATGTCCAGGGGGGGCCTGAGCTCACTGAATTCATGACAAGAATAGAGGGAGCAAGAATAATAAAGAAAGGAGGACAGAGAGAACAACATGCAAGGAGATGAGCGTGAGAAGGCAGAGGTGTCCGGTCTGTAGGTTATGGTGAGTACACTAAAGAGAGAGACACAGAGAGTTGGAGAGAGAAAGAGCGAGAGAGAGGCTTGTTCTCATGGGTGGATGAATCTTTGCTTAGTTTTGCTGGAGGCTTCAGAGCCTGACAGACGAGCAGAGAACAGCATTCACTGACATCACTAAGTGGCCACATCCAGCTTTCATAAGACCCTTCACGCTTCAAACACACAAAAACACACACAAGCACACGTTGCACTTATTGAAGGTGCAAATGTACACACACAGATGTTCACATACAGATGCCCATATGATTGTTTTGGAAAATAGGACCTGAAACTCGTGTCAGCTTGTGCACTAGTCGTCTAATGGAGTGCCTTGTAATTATAATGTCCCTGGTTCATTTCAGGCTGTTCTTACAAACTGTATGTTTTGGGGTGGATGGATCACAAAAATCCAGACTTTCCCCTGGAGATGTGTGTTCTGAGCCTAACTGTAGTAATTTTACTTGCCTAAGCCTAATCTGAGTACATTTTCGTTGATTATGTAACTGTACGATAAGGACGTATAACATCATTCATGGGGCTCTAATTTATAGGATTTAAAATAAACCGTTGAGAATGCATTTTCTTGGATATCTTAAGAAAAGTTCAATGTTCATTTCTAGCTGAAAACTTTTACTGACACTGTTTACGTCCAAGTGACAAAGTCGTCTGGTGACTATGAGAATACAGGCAAAGGAGGAAGTCAGATGTAGGTATTTAAAAGCAAAATGTCAGCATGACCATGATCGTCCCTGAACTTTAATCTGTGTTCATTTATTTTTTATCATAACCTTGTAACGGAGATTCCCCAATCATAGAAAAATGGCTATTTTTTTTAAAAGATATTTTTTAGGCGTTTTTGCCTTTAATTGATAGCACAAGTGCAAAGGGGGAGAGAGAGGTGGGGTGACATGCAGCAAAGGGCTGAGGCTGGAATTGAACCCGCGGCCACTGCAGTGAGGACACAGCCTCTATACGTGGGGTGCCCGCTCTCTCCACTGAGCCACAAGGCGCCCCAAAATGGCTATTTTTAACTTAAATACATACATATATATATGTGTGTGTGTGTGTGTGTGTGTGTGTGTGTGTGTGTGTGTCCTTGTTTGTTTCTTGTGAAGGCACAATGTGATCTCACCTTTACTCATATTTTAAAGCCTGGGCAGAAGCCTTTTGTGCTGTTACATGAGGTAGACAGGGTTGACAGATCTTGACACAGGAGGGGTCGCTGGTCAAGACTGATTAATAACACAACTTCTGTAAGAGCAGAAGTTCATCTGCTACTGTCTACATGTAATTGGAGCCATGTATTTAACATAGCTCTCATTTAACATATGGGTGATATTATGAGGTAATATTAGTTAATATAAGAGGTTATTTTGGTCCCCATGTCAGTGTTGCTCCTATAAACTGAATCTGAATAAGACTGTTATGTTTCAGTTCAAATGAGGACTTAAATGCAGAGCAGTAGGCAGGCAGGTGGTAAAAAGAGGTGAGCTTTAATGTGATAAAAATCCTCCAAACAGGCAGGCAACAAAACTGAGGATGCAGGCAGACGTAACTCAAAGTACAAAAGAAAGAAGAACCAAAACTAAACACAAGAGAGCAATACCAACAGGAAAAATAGAGCCGTGAAAGACACCATGAACATAGACAACGACAACGAACAAAGGAAAAGACACAGGCATGTATACATGCAGGGAACTAATAACAAGAACAAGACACAGCTTGAATAGGCAGGAGGTAAAACAAGACATGATACATTAGGAGCTTGACTTTCAGAATAAAACATGATATAAACAACAACAAAACCTTAATTCATGAGGTGTATAGTGCAGGTCACTGATTTTCACATTACACATTACATGTTGTTTTGTATGATATTTCAAATAAAGCACTAGAGATTACTGCAAATCCCCACATTCTGTATTATGTAATATTTTAGGTGTATGGACTGGTTTATCAAGGCTGTCTCCAGGTTTTTGTCATGCCGAATTGTATTTTAATACAATATAAGTGATAAATGTAGTGTGAAAGAGAGAGATTATGCGAATCCTCTAATAAAAAGCAAAATAAAAATATCTGACAATGCCTGGCTGCTGCATTTGATATTTAAA
Organism: Plectropomus leopardus; assembly: GCF_026936395.1. Lineage (NCBI taxonomy): Eukaryota > Metazoa > Chordata > Actinopteri > Perciformes > Serranidae > Plectropomus > Plectropomus leopardus. Next base: position 16,271,894 of record NC_142181.1, on the reverse strand, counting down.
GCTTAGGCATTGTGACTAAATGTACTATAGAAATAAACTTTTACTTATATAATACACTTTTGTGTAATGCGTTTACATGTTGGATAGACTTGTGGGACAGAAAAATACAGCAGTCCTGAGATCCTACTGTGAGGGAATTTAATTTTTAACTTTCTCATCTGACATTTTGACTGAAGCTGGCCAAGAAAATTAAATTTAAGTCAGATTTTTCAGTTTCTTTCTGAACAAATTAGTTAATGAAATCATACCTGAAACTGAAATATAATATAATTTATTATAATGAAATGTAAATTAAAAAAACAAACAAAGACCCATCTAAATATGAATGTATTTGGCTATAATAAAACACTGAACAACATCTGAATAATCTCATCAAAGGAACATAAAAATCTCTGAGGTGAAGTGTGGGTGGACAGCTGACTCATTTATGTAACAAAACTACATTTGTGTCCAAACACATACATGTCTGACGTGTGAGTTTGCGTCTAATCCATCATGCCATCCATGCTGAATGAATAAAGCATTATTACAGATTATTCTATGCGTGCCATGAGTGACTCATCTGCCTGAGTGCTCAGTGTGTTCAGCAGTCACAGCTTCTGCTTATCATGCAGGTTATCTCAACTCTCTAAGTTAAAATAACAAATAAATGCACCATAAAAACACCTAATGCGTAGTTAAACCCTATTTGAACATCCTTCCACCTCAGATGACTCCTCTATTCATACTGTATAGTATAGTATAGAAAAAAACCCAACAGTTCATCTTTAAGGTGGACAAGACATTTTGTCAAGGCAAATTAATATCTATTTAATGTACTGTGTCGGCATTATTAATATTAAAACAATTTAGCAGCCCTGCAATGAAAGAGGAGCAGACACAGGGGGACAATAAGCGGTTAAAGACGTTCAGAAAACTAAAATCAAATGTTGTGTTATATATATATATAAAAGAAAACTTGATGGTTGTCTGTCTATACACATTACAGTGCAGTACGGGAACAACATTGTGGGACAAGAATGTGGGACAACATTCAGTGGGAGTGAAGCAAACATCCAGACTAACATGAGATGTAAACAGATATAAAACATGGTATGATCACAGGTATTCCCATTGTAAATCAGTGCCTCATGATCTGATTTATCAAAAGTCTGCATAGCCAGATCTTCCAGCTGCTTCTGGACTGCAGTTGTTTTTAATGGGCCTGAACTTCAGACTTCCTGACTTCAGCATCATTTTGCTGATATTAGCACTGTGTGTTACAAGAAAGCATATTCAAGCAAGATGGCCTGATTTTGTAGTGTACATATACTCCATTTCTGTGGGATTATCTTTAGCAATTGTATTGCTTCTTGATACCAATATATTAGCAAAAATGAGCTCTCAGGTGTTTCAGAAAGTAAAGCGAAGTGAATCTTCTTATTCAAATGATGCCATATTGTCACAAAATGTACTTAACAATGAATGTTGAAACAGATTTCAATTGTAACAGATGTTTAGATATACTGTGCACATAAGACGAAAGTAAGAAAAAAATTACAGTTGTTAACAAAATGAAGAAAAAAGTTTCACATGAAGCACATGGTTATGCCCTATACTGTACTCATGGATAGATTGCTGAACTGGTCTACTGTGCGCAGGTCCAGGGGCCAAAAGTGTCAGGAGGCCCCCAGAACTCACCTGCAAGATGTCACTCAAATTAACATACTATATCGATCAGTAAGAGACGCAAAAATATACAAAGAGATGCAAAGGAATTGTGTAGCGACATAAAATTACCACGAAGCAACATAAACGACTACAAAAAGAAAGAAACACAAAACCAGAAGAAGATGCATAAACAAAGGGACACAAAACCACCACACAGTCTGTGTGTCTTGCGTCTATGTAGGAGAGGTGGTGCGACCCTTTGCATATTTTTCCAAGGGGCCCTTTGTCCCATAATCTGCCTGTGCATTTACTTCAGCTCCATGTTATGGCTAAAGTGTTTTTTTCTTTTAATTCTTAAAAAATAAGTACAATTTGTGCAATGTTCTAATACAAACACCCTTTTGGAAGCACCGCAAGGAAGAGCTGCTAATGATGGATCAGGTTTGTCATCTGTGTCACAGAGATGCCCTCCAGAACTACCTGATAAACTCTTTATCAGATGGTAATCTGACCTAACTCTCCATCACGAACACTTTGATAGACATGACTTAATTAAGACCAATCTAACGTTCAGTCTTAGAAAAAAAGGAGGCTTGGAATAGAAAGAGAGTGAACCCAGTCACTGAGGCAAGGTCAGACACTGGTCCCTGTATGAACTTAGTTTCTTGCTTATTTCATCAGTACAATACAAAATTATTTCATAGAGCACCCTGATGTATATTGATATTCATCTCCAGGTCTTAAAAATATGCTTTTAGAAGTAGTGGGCTTTAATATGCAGTTTATTACCAATATGCTGACTTTGTACTGCTGCAGCATGAAAACATATTGTAATTATATGGTTCCACAATGCATTTCAGCGACCCTTGAGGCTTTCAGCTGCAAAAAAAATGCCACATTTTTTCATTTTCTTGGAAAACAAAGTTTTGGAGGCGCATGTTTTTTTTTTTTTAGGAAAAGCATTGAGGTGTTGACTGCAGAGTGTGCAGAGACAGTTAGCGTTGGGTGATTAAAGACCACACATTGAGCACACCTGATTAACTATCTGAGAACAGATGGCTATCAGATGAGGCTTTCCATCAAACTCATTCAGCTGGACAGGGTTCACGTCTGGAGAAGACAGGCTCAGTGACATCATTCAGAGAATTAAAGGGGAATACCTCTAAATCTATGAAAAGTGTAACTGGAGCTGATTTTTGAGCAGGAATACTGAAATAGAGTTTAGTTTAGTTTAGTTGTCAAATGCAGAAAAGCTTTAAGAACTGCAAGACTTCTTGCCGTAACTTAAAGGTGTCATTGCACAGAGGGTTTCCTGATTTAGTACTTTTGAGCAGATGGTTATCATAAGAGATTTCCCAACACATCTGCTCAGCTGGACAGGGAACACTGCAGTGTTCAACACTGCACTGCAATAGGCATCATTTCTGCCAGCCCGTTCTCATTCCCGCTCTCATTCCCAGGGCGTCAAACACTTTGTCATGCCCCAAAATATACTTACAACATAGCTAAAACACTTTAATATATGTTTACTTCCTTAAGTTTAGGCAGTAAGAGCATGTGGTTAGGTTTAGACAAAACATTTTGGTTTGGTTGAGAATAAATATAACTGTTACTAAACCTAACCCCATGAAGTTACGCAGTTAACACACGGTTGTTGCACAATGACATCATTCACGTTACGTATTTAGATCATATTACGTGAAGTAAAAAACATGCTTGAACCCTAAGCATGATCCTTTTTTTCTAACACTAACCAAGTTGTTTTGTTGCCTAAATCCTAACGTGACCAAAACATTAATCACGTGTTACGATGTGTTTCCGATGTGTGCTGTGTGCATTGCTATGAGAAGCCAATGTGTGTGACAATTCATCCGTGTTTGATGACCTGGGATGAGAATGGGTTGCACCTGCACACCAGGACTGCAGCATGTGTCATGCTATAAGACATCTTCAAGATTCCAATTTATTATTAACCATCACTCTGTATGCATATTACTATCATAGAATTATCAAGCTCAAGCTGAGGCTGTAAAAAATGGGAATAAAAAAATATTTTCTCATACGCAACCAACAGATGGTGTGATTTCACGGGTAAGCAGACATTGGCTAACTGACTGACGTCAAAGATTCAGATGTTGTAAATCTGAGCTGTGTTATCAGCAATCTAACAATCTACAGTAGAATACCGTCATATGATAAACATACCTCACATGTTTAGAATTACAAGGATTTTTAAAATAAAATTGTGCAGAAGTAGTGGTTCAGTACAAGCTCAGTCTCAAAAACCCCATCTAGTGTTTGACTGGAACACAAAATCCATCTCAATTGATTTGGATCACGATACACACACACTCACAAGAAATATTTAATTTCCATTAGGTGTCTCTGTGACAACTCTTAAGGTAAGTGTGCTATTAAAATGATATGATTAAAGAATTTGACATGGGCTTGAAAATTATGACTGAAGTTGAAAGTCTCGAAATTATCCAAATTCTTTGCTCCTGTAAGGTGCAAAGTGCAAGGAGCATGTTATTTTCTTCATGTTAGACATTTAATACTTTCAATTAAAAACGTAGCTGTAATGAACTATTCTCCTCACCAAACCATCACTATCTTCTGACAGGAAAAAACATTCTTAAAGTAAGAGTGATTCAATGAAGTAAAAGTAGGACTTCCACTGTGCTTGTGCACTTGAAAGCTACAGTACAGTAATTACTTTTAAACCTGTCCATAGGCTGCAGAGCTCTATAACCCACAAAGGGACCTCAGATATAACATAAAGCTGAGCCCTCAGGCTTGTTGAAGCTCATCATAGGTCAGAGAAGACAGAGAGAGAGAGAAAAACAGGCAGAAAATGGGACACGAATGTTTTGCTACGACACAGAGCAACAGAGAGGATAAGAGTGTTGCAGCAAATGCAATAGGTGAAATTGCAATTTCTTAGATTATTTTCCTAATTGTTATCAAGAATTCTAGGTAAACACTTACACTCAACATTGATAAATGTGTACGATGCATGCTTTTAAAAACTGAAAGCCCCTTTAATTGGTCACTTCTTTAAATTTAAACTATTTTCACACTGGCAGACAAATCATACTAAATATATGCTGTGGGAAATAAAGGGGCGAGAGTGTTCGGTTAAAGTCAGGCAAATGGTAGTCTCTTGATATATTTGTTGAACTTTAAAATGTTTTTCAGGGTGCACTTTGTGTGTTTATGGCTCATGCTTTACTACACTCAGTCAAAAAGTTCTTAAAATGACAGGACTGCAGAACAGCAGCTTCATAGTGACTCAGTTGTCCGAATAATGTGTGAGTCCTTGTTGCGTGTCTTGTTTCAGAGAAGCAAGTTTGCAGTCTGTCATCTCTGTATGTGTGCACTGTCTAAAACTGTAAATCTCCCATACTAATATGTACTTTAAGAATACACAAAAACTTTTGTCACATTCCTGTGACTCAATGCGTGCAGCTACGTTGAACTCCCAAGTCGTTGCATTCTGTGGCTGTGAAAAATAGACCCTAGAGCATCTGAATTGTGGCTACTCTTCAACTTCAACCACTGCAAAGTGTAATATCTGACATGACTTCTTTCATGATTAATGTGAGATTGTGGGTCATAAATACTTTGACAGCAGACAACAAAAACATCCGATATTGTCACAACTGTTAAAATAATGCAGAGCATTACATACAAATAAATATATAAAGCTAAGACCTCAGCAACATATTAACTCCACTTTCCTTTGATGAGCTTGGGTAAAAGGTGAACTTACAATAAAGCAATAATGTAACACTGCCCTCTAAAAACTGTAAATAGTGCTATAATCCTTCTTAGGAAGTCTTGGGGAAAGAACATAAATAAATAAATATATTTCCTCTTTCTTACCTGTGCTGCCATCAGCGATAACTCCATTATCCCTGGATCGATGGTTGCCAGCTTGAATGTGTAAAAGTAAAACTGTTGACAGAAAAAAAATTAAAAGGAGAAGAAAGAAGAAAGAGTATGAAGACGGTCTCTGCAACTGCACCGCTGTGCTTCGCTAGATGAGTGTGCTTGTGGATGTGCTACATAATGACACAATGAATGCTTTTCATGCTTCATGGAAGAGTTTATTCACCCAGCACTTTCTCTCTCTCTTGCTGTATGGTTGTGTATGTTGGGGGGCAGGGGTAAACTTGTGCTCGAAGCATGCTAGGAAAACCCTGCAGAATTATTGATGCTGGTGCAGCTTTTGCATGTGAGCTCTTTTGACTGCTACCCCGTGCATATCCACTTTCTTTTAGATGAACTTTGTAATGCCTGAATTATTCATCTACATCTGAAAATTTACATTAAAATTATCTTTGTGTATTGTTCCATCCGTCTCAGGCTTGTTAAGGGTTTAGAAGTTGAAACTAATGGCTTCATTATGATTAATAAATCATTTTCTAATGTATTATATGTTTTATTTATAACTACAGACTTGAGAGCTTATCACAGAGAAACAGTAGCAGAGTCATGAGAAAAGTCAACCCTTTATTAATGAACACCAGACAGAGAGACTTCACATACTCTAGCAAGTTGTTACATTTGTTCTCTTTAATGTCTTATAACTGATACAGTATACAAAGCACTGGTTAAAACTTTATTGACTTTTAATAAGCCATAAAGAACATTTTGTAAAGGATGCTTAGTCACAAAGTAGTAAAGAAAAAGATAAACATTAAATAATAATAATTAAATGCTTGATACAGTACATTATGCACAAATAGTAACTGATTAAAACGTGTTGATGAAAAGGTACTGCAAGTCTCAAAATATACAAAACCAAACTGTGACTATATCAGTTCAGTGTCTGGGACCCTGTGCAGTGTATGAAGTGCATTTTCTTGTTGGTTTAAATAGCTTCAGAGGATTTGAAAGAATGATATGACATTCTTACATTCATACACTGTAGTAAAGCCAAGCACACATGCAGTCTTTTTTATTGCTTGTCTGTGCTTGAAATGAGCTTGTCTGAGTTTTTGAATTTAATTTCCAAAGACAGATTCACCCCAAGCCACTTACGTGTCTCTAATGTCACAGCACACCAAGCTGTTAACTGTAGACCTCTATTGTACTCTGTGGCCTTTGGAACAATTACTACCGCATGAGAAAACCCCTTAAAATAGTCGCTGTTGTGGCCTTTGTGTGTGTTACAAGTGAGAGCGAGAAAATGACTGTACATTTAGGTGCCCTGTGTGAGTGTGGAGGCATATGCATGTGAGGCAAAGCTGCTTCAAAGCAATGTGAAGCTCCTTTATGCACAGTATAGTCCATTTGTGGAGAGATGGTCATTATCCCTGAGGGTCGATGTGTCCAGCTGTCAGCAGAGGATGTTTTTAACAAAAGAGACACAATGAGGAGAAATGTGAAAAGATGAAGAGGTAATTGACCTAAAAATTGAAGAGATGGGTTGAATTGACAGTGCTGGAGTTTTAGTTGATTTTTTTACACATACCAGCCCACTCGTGTTTATACATTAGTGTGTATTATGTGTGTATTACACAGGAGTCTGACATTAGCTTGCCGGCAGTGTTTCGGCTCATTTTGTACAATTCTTTACACATCCACTTTCCATCTGACTGAGACAGCTTTTTGACATACAGAGAAACACTTTGTCATTGCAGCCACTTCATGGCCAAAGACAATTAAGAAATACTAGCTAGCACTTGCCCCCAAAGGCTTTACCAGACAGATGCATACACATACAAATGGATTACTGACTTTCAAAAGCTGCTCTTTCTCTACCTTCAATGTGCACAGAAGTGGTTTTCTGTTACGGGAACACACACATAACAAAATTAACTAACTGGATCATTAAGTACAGAATGCATCGATTTAAATTGATTTATTTAATGTGAAATGCAAAAACACAAGGTTGCTCTGCTGCTTCACACTGCCTCTGGTACAACTAGGTATTTGTTTTAATAATTTTTTAACAGATTGTTCTCATTTTTACACACAAGATCAGCCGTGTAAAAATTGCATTAAGCCGCACAGTGCATGCTATGTGACCAAGGGCATATTCATATCGCACAATGTCCATAAACAATGTATTTAGGCCCTAAAATTACGATACCAATGACATTATTCAGACTGTAATATATTGCTGAATTAATGTGTTAGACGTTTATTAATTGGTTTCCTATTTACATTTATTTGGCATTGTCTAACAAATGTATGTCCAATATTCACTTTGTATTTAGCTTTGGTTTTGGTCTCAACCAACTCCTGAAAGAAAAACCTAGGTCTTCCACAGCTCAAATCTCATTTTGTGCAGGTACAGGGTATTTACCTGAACAAAGTTACTGAAAACAGTTAACCAAAATGTAATGTTATGGACTGTAAAAAAAGTTAACTGAAAGACTGACTGAAGCTTCACTTTTGTATATCAGACCTCAGCGTTTCCCAGAGTTGACAGAGGTAGGTGAGACGGTTCTTTGGTCAGTGCCTTTCTATTTTTTTAGGACTCTGGCCATGTAAATGCTGTGTATCTTTTATTGTACAGCACATTTATTTTTCAGAGCTATTATTGCTGCTGGTGCTAATAATCCCACTACAGCCCCAACAGCTCCACCAGCTGTTGCTCCAATGGCAATACAAAGAGGGCCTCCAGCAGCTGCTGCCGCAGCACCGATTGCAACACCCACCTCAGCAGCTGCTACAATCACACCACTTTTAATGAATTTGTTTTTCTTTTCTGCCTTTTCTCTTGATTTTCTTATATACTCTTCATCGAGATACTTTAATTGTTTCTTCAGTTGTTCTCCCTCAAACATTGCCATCAGTTGTTGTTCTTCTCTGAGTTTTTGCTCAGCACTATCCCTCAGAATCTTCTCTTGCTGTTCGCAGATCGCTCTCTCAGCCTCCTGGAACATTTCATTTGTGTAAAATGTTCCTCCATTATCACTGATCATACTTTCTATCTTAGCAAGCAGCTGAGGCCCCTGACTGTTATTGGTATCTGTGTTATTGAAAACATGATATCGAAAGTGACATCTTACAATCAAATGGCTAAGTTGTTTACTTTTTCTAAAAAAGTCCTCAATTCTTGTGCTTCCGAGCTGGTCACCATGAGTGAAGAGAACCATAGAGAAATCTGCAGCTTTGTCACCAAACACCTGCTGCAGAAGATCAATAGTTTTCTGTTCTTCTTCTGTGAATCTGCCCAATTTGACCACAACCAGGAACGCGTGAGGGCCAGGCGAGGAGAGAGAGATGCACTCTTTCAGTTTTCTGATTACGTCGGCTTCTTTGTATTTTGTATCGTAAATTCCTGGTGTGTCAATGACCGCGACCCTGCGTCCATCCACCGTTCCTTTAGCCTTTTCACACTCTGATGTGACAGACTCCGCAGAGAGGACTGATGTAAAGGCTTTTCTATTGAGGATGGTGTTTCCCGATGCACTCTTCCCATTTCCTGTCTTTCCAATCAGTATGATTCGAATTTCTTCATCGGGATCAAAATCTACAAAACAGTGTGAGAGATTAGGGGCTGGCTAGGTGCGATGGGTTCTTTAGTGTGCTTCTACTGTAAGAAAATTAATCAATAGAAATGCTGTAAAATGTATTGCATATCACTGTCAATAATATGCTATTGTTTACAAGCAAAAGTTGAAGCCAATGTCATAAGTTACCGTGCATTTTGTTCTTGGGAAAAATCTGATACGAAGATACGACAATATCATTAAAGGTGTCCTCATCACTGTGGCCATGGACTCGAGTACGACCAGCAGCCCTTTGCTCTATGTCATCTCAATTCTCTCTCATCCCCATTTCCTGTCATCTCTACTACTGTCCTATCAATCGAAAGCCATTTAAGAACCCCCCAAAAATAACTAATCAGTCATCTGTATCTTATGTTCTAATCTTAACGACTCAAAAACAGTATTCAATTTTCAGTTAGATTTTTGGTATATATTTGCCATGGCAGCCAGTAGATTGACTCTTTGGAAAATACTCTGTTTATTTGCTTTCTTTCTTACAGTTAGATGAAAAGATTGATACCACTCAGATGTCCTTGCATTAAAAGAGTATGCCACTGATTTAGCATTGCACTTCTACCATCTACATTACCCGTGATGAATCTCAAGCACTTTTAAGCTGTGAGCAAGAATGCAGAATATCAAGAAAGTATTTCACAGATTTTAAAATATATATAAGTACAGCTGATAAACATTAGTCTAAAAGAGGCAAAAAAGGGCAGGATTACCTGTGTTCTGAGTCCCTGCAGTCTGTCCTCGTCTGCCTCTGCCATCCCTCTGACTTAGCCTTAGAGCACTGAAGGCCATGGTTCGACAGATTTGGAGTTCACACAAATGTTTGAATCACTGAAACAGTTCTGTCTTCTCCGACTCACTGAGAACTGGTGCTTTTTTGGATGTCGGTGTATTTATACCTTTTCCTCCCCGTTTTTGGCAGCTTGCCATCAACCTTTTTAAAAGTCAGCACTCCAGTTTGATCACATTGCAAAGAAACAACGTACCAGGAAATACATGGTACAGGAAATGCTTTTGCACCACCTAGAAGAGAATGATTGGTATGACAATGTTTCTGGGGACTCAGTATTAAAAAAAAAACAGATATTAAAATGTTTTCATCCTCTATAGAGTGATGGTGGGATTAATTGGGATTCATCCTCTGAGAACCATGAATGTGTAAACAAAATATCCATGGCAATACATTCAATACTTATATTTAAGTCTAATAATTTTGTGCTGGAGTCAAGTGTTTTAGGAAAACATTACAGTGTAAAATTACTACAGTCAGCAGTTAAAAGTCAGCATTACTCTAAACTCTTTTTTGTTGTCTTGTTTCCTATTGGAAACAGCTTTCTCTGTATTTCATGAGGTACATCATAATTCTTTACTACAACTGTACAACTAAGCAGCTTCACAACCACTTCAAATCACACTGTTTCAAAACAGTGCTTTTTATGATGATTTTATTGATCTTTTAGTTTTCTGTTGGTTTGTCAGTGGTGTCATGTTGATAAGTCACCTGGATTCCTGCATCTTTGTGTTAACAAGAACCACAATTTAAAAATGCTGCATTGGCATTTAGTGTAGTTCGAAGCTCCAGCGCGCCTAAATACAGCCTCACAGAACCACTGGGTGTGACTGCAGACTGCCACTGTTTCAAATCATTCAGATTTTACCCTCCAAAAATTAAACATGGTCTGCTGGCTATTGAACATTTAATACGGAAACAACTTCCCATCAGCACAGACACATTTTCTGTAAAAGTTACTACAGGAATGTAGCAGCTCCTGTTTCAAAGAAGGATGTTAACATCTCTGTTTGCGGAAATCCCCACAGTCATTCCCCACTGTAAACATCTGCCATTGTTACCGTCACTATCATTATCTGCTGTGGTGACAGATGGTCTATCAGTCGCGGTTCATAACATTTTCCAAGTCCGAAAGGAGAATTAAAGAATGATAACATAGATCATTCAGAAAATGTTTTCAATAGAACTGAGGCAAAATCAGTAAAACTTGAACATACAGCACGTGCAAGAAAGATGAAACACAGTGAAGAAGTTTTAGATCAGATTTATTTTAGTAGAGGTAACAATGAAAATGGTAAATTACAAGGATAAGTAGTGCTTTTAATAGTTACGGAGAAGAATGTACACCATGTACTGGCTCACAGGCCATGACAAATATTGTAATGGTCATAGTGGTTGGCAGTAAATAAAATATATTTATTGTAACAAAGAAAATAACTGAAAAACTGCAAATTTGGAGGGTGTCAATCAGTAAAATCAGTGATGTTAAAAGGTGAGAGGACATGAAATGTAAGGTGTTGTAAAGTGAAAGCAAAACAGAAGTCAACAAAAGCAAAAGTATGCAGACACAAAATCTGTCTGGCTACTGCTTCCTCTGATACAGTCAAGCACATGCAAGTAAAATGCAGGTGGCAGAGCCATCTCAACAGGCCTTTCCCACAGCAGTTTGACTTGTCAGAGTAGGAAAAGCACAGGTGTTACTGATAACACTAATGATGGCTGTTTTACTCAAGTGTTTCAGTGAGACTGACGGTAAGCAAGCATGCAGGATAAAAAGATCCTGAAATCAAAGCAGCTAAATGTAATTCAGTCATTGACTGTATTGTTTTCACCTGTGTTGTTCCTACTGTGACATGTCAAAATGCCGTCCATGAAATAGGCCTGTGACTAAACAACAACATGAATCTAATGTATTGAAAGTAAACATGCCTATTACGGAGAATGGCCCATGTTGTTATTATGGTATTATATTATTGGATCTTTGTTATCCATTCACTTGTTTTAATGTTGTGATGTCGTGAGAGGTTGGGAGCTTTTCTCTTGGAACTTCAGAAGTGTGGGTGCAGGAAATGAGTGCATTCAAATGTTGCTTTCCAACTCAAATTCAGGTGAATTTAGTCTTCTTTAACAGCATTTTAAACTTATTTCTTGTAGACAGAAGTTGAAGAAAACAAAAAGTAAATCAATATTGTAGTTTACGGTCTTCTAGGTAACATAACTAAAAAGCTCTGCTCTTCTCTGGTTGTCTCAGTCATTGTCTTCTCGTCTGCATGCACCGATTCAATCAGCTGATTTGTTTCAGCTGGGCAGTAATCAGTGTCCTGACTGCCCTACTTGCTTAGTGTGGGTCTTGTAGTCTTTTACTGGATGCCATGATGGTTTGTAGTCCTTCCTGCAAGAGAAAAGGTATCCCTTAAGGAAAAAGGCTAGAAATTGTGCTGCTCAAAATATGAAATTAAATTAAATTGCGCAGGCTAATTTTACAGGCCAATCAAGTTTTCTTTTGGATCTTCATCTAATCAGTCATCTCAAGAGCTGATTATTTCAGATAAATGTAGATCACTACAACAACAGAAGAGGAGAGTATTTAGTATTGAATTCTTGAATTAAGAACAGGGTGAGGCAAGCGGAAGGCTATTTTTCAGGGGCTGAATTGAGATAATTTTGTGTTGATGTTATATTGAACTCTCTTATGTTTAGGAGAAATAGACTGGACATTTTAATAACAAGATAGCAGCTGCAGTCACTTCTTGTCAAGTTGAAAATTGCATTTTATTTGTTGCATTGGCCCTTTAAAAGGTATTTACACTGATAAAAAGGGACGCTGAGCTATAATCTGTCAAATACAGCCACTTTAAAGGAAATCAAGTCATTTTGAGGCAGAAACAGCCTTTTAGTGACAAGATAGATCACTTTTTGGCAATTTATTATGTGTTGTATTGGCTCTTCAAAGGTATTTCAACAGGTAAAAGGAGGTAAAAAGGATGAGTGGTTATAATATTGGGCACAGAGCAGGTAATATAATACAGGCTCATAAGGATAATAGCAGATAATACCTTTATTTTTACATTACTCATCTGAAAAGAATGATAGACTATTTTCCAAATGTAATGTGTAAGATTTTAGACATATCAAACACATACAACCAACCTTTATGTGCAGTCTATGGGTAAAACTAATCCTTAACTGTGGTGGCTGCTACAGGAACATTACCATCTAGTGGATATTTTAATGTACTACATTAGCAGGGGTCGCTGCATTTATTGTTAGAAAAAGATCTCAGTTTTTGTACTGTAGTATGAAACGTGTAGAATCCGTTTCACAATGAACTACAACTGAACTTTAAGGGTAAGTTAAAAAATATCAAGCCTATACCAGTTTTTAGTGTAAGTGTAAAGATAGATATATCAGATGAAAAAATGAGAACAGTATTAAACCTTTTTTTGTACCAGCTTCTAGCAAAACTGCTATTTTCCATCCATAGTCCCTGGGCAGGTAGGTGGAGTAATTAAATAAATAAATGACAGAATTCTATTAAATTTAACTTGGGATGGGGGCACAGCAAGTTTTCAATTAAAAAAAACAAACATTATTATTATTGCTATTAAAAATATTCTTAATATCTTTGTTGTTTTTTTATCATCTATTGCACTTTTTATTTAATCTCACCTACAATTTTTGTAACATTGAATTTGTTTATATGTACTAGTATTTTTTGTGTGGTTGATTCTGTTTGATTGCTAAACGGCTCTGTTGGAGCAGAAACATGGAGGAGGGGTATATTCTATTTTACCAGTTTTATTTGGGATTTATTGTGTTTTAAGTCTGCTTTTAATTTCTTGTTTTGCTGCCTTGTCCTGCATTCCCATTAAACTGAACGCTGGTTTTATCCCCTTTTTAACTGTCTTTGTTTAATTCTGTTTTCTTTATGTTCTACTCTATCAGTACTTTTATTTTATGCCTTTGTGTCACTTTATAAATCTGTTTTTTTTCCTGTTTATGTCCCTGCACTTGCCTTCACTTGTTCTGTTATCACCGCACAATAAAGAAACATAATAATAACATAATAAAAAAAACAAAAAAAACTATTCATTTCTCACCACTGACGATATCCAAATCATAAGTTTCCATGTTGCTGTTGTCCAAGTCAGCTTTCTCTGAACCTCCAAGTTTGAAAGCCACCCTCTGACTGTCTGCTGGAGGAGTCTGGGGTTGAAGGCGGCTCTACTGGAGCAGGTTTGCTGGACTTCTTCTCCATTGGTGGAGGTTCACAGGGAGCCGGGGCTGTTTCTCCTGAAGTACATTAAAGTGTTTAACTGAGATCAAGTGTGTCATATTTTAGGCAAGACTTATAAAAGCTTATTTACTCTAAAACATTCTTTCCACTTTAGAAAATTATTTTTAAAACACTATTTTTTCATTATTTTTCTTGTCTATGCAAGGATTATACAAATCCAGACAAAATAATTATATTTTAATAAAGAGCAACAGGCCTAAAATTTGTTTTCATTTGAAATGCATTTGTGAGTGGAAGTCCAAAAGTGTAGGATTTACTCACGCTTGATTTTCTTCTTGAGGTATGGACAGACAGCGAACCAAACAACCAACGCTGTGACAAAGGCACATCCCAGCAATCCACAGCATACCCCATCACGGCACACTGTCAAAACCCAACACCATGCACACGAGTCAGGAACATCAGAGAGAAGTCTGTCTGAGATAAGGACTAATGACCCCATGGATTTATCTTGTGAACCTTTTGGAGGAGCTCAACCCTTAGGTTGGTAAAGGTAATTTTGAATGCTGGACTTCGACTGGTAATAGTGTACTTATATATTTTGTACTTAACTTTAGAAAAGAAACTTAACATTGCTGTCACCACTGATGACTTGAAATTACACTTATATATCAAACATGTACTCTTTTGTGTTAGGGTCAGATTTACCTTTTCAGAATGAATTTGCAAACAAAATAGACAAGAATTCCTGACATGATATCGGACAGCACAGGCGACAGGAACCAGGATGCCACTTTGGATAGAAAAAGACATTTGAAAGATAATTGATTAATGAACTTTGAGATATACTTGTATTTCAGGTTTAGTAACTTTTTGTCATATATGCTGAATTTATCACTACATCTTTCCAGCAGTACATGAGACAGATAATCTGAGGAAAATCTCTTGTTCCTGTTGCTCCTCCTAGGGCTTCTAATGGCATTTGCAAGAAAACACTTTGTCTATAGCATTAAGATGTACTGCTTAGTAAATTGACAAGTTTCAAACAAAGCACAAAACACACCTGACCTTAACTCCTGTCCCTGCAGGTGGTGGGCCCTCAGGGTGGCGGCTCCATGTCGTCTTTTCAGGCTGAGCTCTTGGGCAGAGGGCCCAGCCACCAGACGCTCACCGGCACCTGCAGACTGACCATACCAGGCGAGGTACTCGTGTCCCTAAGATAGCATTCAGTCATGGTCTTTTCTGAACCGCTCTTGGTCTGGCCCCTCCCCTGGGACCACTTGCCTTGGGAGACCCTACCAGGGGCTATTAAGCCCCGGACAACACAGCTCCCAGGATCACAGGGACACGCAAACCCCTCCACCACGTTAAGGTGGCGGTTCTCGGAGGGGAAAAAATGTTTTGTCTGTCAGTTACTTAGCAGACAATACTTAAAGAAAAATGAGAGAGAGAGAGAGAGAAAGAATCAAAATCTTCTTTACCCCCCCATTCCATCATGATGGTCTTCCTCTCCTCCCTTCTTTTTGTTGTCTTTCCTTTCTCTTCGTCTCCTCTTTTTTTAAAAATCTCTTCTGCTGTGATGGTCTCCTTCCTATCTTGTGGTGTTTTCCCTTTATGGTGGTATTGTCCTTCTGCTCCTCCTTTATCCTCTTTTTTGTCATTCCGTCCACTGTGGTGGACTTTTTTTTTCTCCTCCCCTTTCCCATTTGTTGTCGTCCATTCCTCTGCGGAGGTGGGTCATCTTCTCCTCCTCCTGCTATTCTTCCCTCCTCTTTGTTGTTGGTTCTTTCTCGGTGATGGTCTTCCACTCATCCTCTTCGGTTTCAATCTTTCCTCTGATGTGGTTTTATACTCCTCCTTATCTTGTTGTCGTTCATTTTGTTTGTGATGGTCCTCCTCCTCCCTCCTTCACTTTCCATCTTCTCTTTATCATGCTTCCTTCCTGCATGGTGGTTTTCATTTTCCCCTAATTCTAATCCTCCCCCCTCCTCTTTGTTGTTGTTCATCCCTCCATTTTGTTTTATTTCTTCTCCTCCTGCTCTACCTTCTCTACCCTTCTCCTTGTTGTCGATTCCACTCTTGCAGTCTTCTCCTACTCCTTTATCTTGTTTGTTGTGGCCTTCATCTTCACCTCCTGCTCCTCCCCTCCTCCTTGTTGTTCTTTCCTCTGTGGTGGTCTTTCTGTCCTTTCCCCCCTCTTTGTCTTTCCCTCCTATATGAAGCTCTAGTCGTCCTCCTCCGTCCCATTCGTTGTAGTTGCTTTCTCTTTAGTGATCTCCTTCCTCCCTTTTGTTTTTGTCCATTTTTTGTGGAAATCCTTTCCTCCCTCTCCTCCGTCCTTCTTTACTGTTGTTCCTTTTTTCTGTAGTGGTGTTTTTGCTCTCCTTCTCCCTAGTCTTTGTTGCCGTTTCTTACTCCGTTGTGGTCATTTTTTGTCTCCCTCTGCTCCAATTCCTCCTCCCTTCTCTTTGCTGTATCTTCATTAATTGCCCTGCACCTCCTCTTCCCCCTTCTTTATTGCCATTCCTTCCTCTGTGGTGGTCTTTTTGGTCTATTCCTCCATCCTCCCTCCCTCTAACTCCTTTCTTCCTCCAATTTGTTGTTTTCCAATCCCTCATGGTGGTCTTTATCTCCACCTCCACCTCCCTCCTCTTTATAGTCATTCCACCCACTGTGGAGGTCTTCTTCTTGTCCCACTCTGGCTTCAGCTTTGTTATTTTTCATTCCTCTGTGGTGGTCTTCTCCTCTTCCTCCTCCTCCCTCCCCCCTTTGCTGTCTTCCCTTGCTCTGTGGTGTTTTTTTGCCACCTTCTCACCTTTTGTTCTATTCCGCTATTGTTCATTCCTCTATTTTGGTCTTCTGTTCCTCTTCTCCCCTCTTTGTTTTTAGTCCATTCCTCTATGGATGTCTCCCTCTTCTCCCTCCTTTTTGTTGGTCTTTGTCTCCTCCTCTTTTTTTTGTCATTTAGTCCTCTAGTCCTCCTCCTCCTTCCTGCCCTTTTTTGTTTTTCTTTCCTTTGTGACTGTCATCTTCTTTTCCTCTCATCCTCCCCTCTACTTTTTGTTGTTTTTTCCTCTCTGGTGGTCATCCCCTTCCTCCTATTTGTTGTCTTCCGTCCACTGTGGTGGTTTTCTTCTCATCCTTCTTAACTGTCCTCCCCTTTGTTGCCCTTCCTTCCTCTGTGATGATCTTTTCTCCACCTCCTACACCTATGTATCCTCTTCTTTGATGTTGTTTCTTTCTTTTGGGGGTTGTCTTCAGCTCCTCCTTCCACTTTATTGTCATTCCTTTCTCTGTGGTCATCTTCTTTTCCTCCATTTCCCCTCTTCCTCTCTTTTTCTCATTCCTTCCAATATGCTCATCTCCTTCTTGTCCTCATCCTCCCCCTCCTTCCTCCTGTTGTCCTTCTGTCCTGTTTTCTTCTTATTCTCCTCCTTCATCCTACTCGTTCATTTCTTTTGTGGTTGCTGCCAGTTCCTCCTCCCTCCTCATCTTTGTTGTACATCTCCTCCTCTGTGGTGATCAATTATTCACCTCCAACACCTCCTCTATCCTCCTCTTTGTTGTTGTCACTTTCTCTCGGAAGGTTTTCTTCACCACCTCCTCCTCCTCCTCTTTCCACTTAATTGTAGTTCCTTCCTCTGTGGTGATGTTTTTCTCCTTCTCCTACCTCCTCTTTGTTGATGTTCATTCCTTCATTTTGGTTTTATTCTTTTCCTCCTGCGTCAACTCCTCTTCTCTCCTCTTTGTTGCATTCCATTCCTCAATGAATGTCTTTTTCTCCTCCATCTCCTTTCTTGTACTTTCTTCCTCTTTGGTGATCTTTTCCTCCTCTTCCCCTTTGCTGTCGTTCCATCCTATGTGGTGGTCTTTTTGGTCCCCTCTTCCCTCCTCTTTTTTTATTGCTCCTTAATCCATTTTGGTCTTCCTACTCTTCTCCTGATCCAACTCTAAACTCCTCTTTCTTGTTGTCCATTCCTCCGCTGTGGTCTTCATCTCCCCCTTCTGCTCCCTATTTTATGATCTATCCTATCTGGTCTTCTTTTCGTCATCTTCCCTCCTCCTTGTTCATCTATCCTATGTGTGTAGCCTTCATCTCCTCCTTCCTCCCTCTGTTGTTGGTTCTTCCTCTGTGATGGTCTTCCTCTCATTCTCCTCCCTCTTTCTCTCTCCTCTATGGTGTTAATATGTCCTCTGATGTGGTCTTCTAATCCTCCTTCACCCTCCTCTGGTTGTTGTTGATTTCTCCTGAGATGACTGTCTCCTCCTCCCTCCTCCTTCCATCTCCTCTTTATCATGCTTCCTTCCTGCATGTGGTTTTTATCTTCCCTTCCTTCCAATCCTCCTCCTTCCCCCTTGTTGCTGTCAATTCCTCTCTTGCAGTCTTCTCCTTCTCCTCCTTCATCTTGTTTGTTGTCATTCCTTCCTCTGTAGTGATCTTTATCTCATCTGCCTCCTACTTCTCCTCTCTTCTCTTTTGATGTTCCTTCTGATGTGTTGGTTGTCTTCTCGTCCATCCTTTTTGTTATCATTCATTCCTATGTGGGGGTCATCTTTCTCTCCTCCTCCCTTGTCTTTGATGTCGTCCTTCCTCTGTGGTGGTCTTCTACTCCTCCCCAATCTTCTGCCTTATCGTCTCTTTGTTTCTTCCTATTTTGTGGTCTTCACCATCTCCTTCTGCTCTTCCTCCCATCTGTTTGTTGTTGTTTCTTCTTTCCTCGTGGTCTCCTCATCCTCTTTGATATCATTCCTTCCTTTGTGATAGTCTTCTCCTCCTCCTCTTTGTCGTTCCTTCCTCTATGGTGGTCTTCATTTTCTCCTCCTCCTCCTCCTCCCTCTCCTTTCTCATTCCTTCCAATGTGGTGGTCTTCTCTTCCTCCTCCATCTTCTTTGTTATCATTCATTCCTCTGTGGGTGGTCACCTTCCTCTCTTCCTCTCCTCCCTTGTCTATGTTGTAGTCCCTTCATATGTGGTGGTCTTCTACTCCTCCCCCATCTTCCTCCTTATTGACTTTTCTTTTGGTGGTCTTCATCATCTCCTTCTGCTCTTTCGCTCTCCTCTTTCTTGTTAATTCTTTTGTTGTGGTCTTCTCCTCCTCTTTGACATCAGGGTAATCTTCCTCTCCTCCCTCTTTCTCTCTCCTCTATGGTGTTAATATGTCCTCTGATGTGGTCTTCTTCTTATCCTCAATTCAGCCTCCTCTTGGTTGCTGTTAATTTCTTCTGTGATGGTCCTTGCTCTCCTTCTCCCTAGTCTTTGTTGCCGTTTCTTACTCCGTTGTGGTCTTTTTTGTCTCCCTCTGCTCCAATTCCTCCTCCCTTCTCTTTGCTGTATCTTCATTAATTGCCCCGCACCTGTCCACTGTGGTGGTTTTCTTCTCATCCTTCTTAACTGTCCTCCCCTTTGTTGCCCTTCCTTCCTCTGTGATGGTCTTTTCTCCACCTCCTACACCTATGTATCCTCTTCTTTGATGTTGTTTCTTTCTTTTGGGGGTTGTCTTCAGCTCCTCCTTCCACTTTATTGTCATTCCTTTCTCTGTGGTCATCTTCTTTTCCTCCATTTCCCCTCTTCCTCTCTTTTTCTCATTCCTTCCAATATGCTCATCTCCTTCTTGTCCTCATCCTCCCCCTCCTTCCTCCTGTTGTCCTTCTGTCCCGTTTTCTTCTTATTCTCCTCCTTCATCCTACTCATTCATTTCTTTTGTGGTTGCTGCCAGTTCCTCCTCCCTCCTCATCTTTGTTGTACATCTCCTCCTCTGTGGTGATCAATTCTTCACCTCCAACACCTCCTCTATCCTCCTCTTTGTTGTTGTCGCTTTCTCTCTGAAGGTTTTCTTCACCACCTCCTCCTCCTCCTCTTTCCACTTAATTGTAGTCCCTTCCTCTGTGGTGATGTTTTTCTCCTTCTCCTACCTCCTCTTTGTTGATGTTCATTCCTTCATTTTGGTTTTATTCTTTTCCTCCTGCGTCAACTCCTCTTCTCTCCTCTTTGTTGCATTCCATTCCTCAATTAATGTCTTTTTCTCCTCCATCTCCTTTCTTGTACTTTCTTCCTCTTTGGTGATCTTTTCCTCCTCTTCCCCTTTGCTGTCGTTCCATCCTATGTGGTGGTCTTTTTGGTCCCCTCTTCCCTCCTCTTTTTTTATTGCTCCTTAATCCATTTTGGTCTTCCTACTCTTCTCCTGATCCGACTCTTAACTCCTCTTTATTGTTGTCCATTCCTCCACTGTGGTCTTCATCTCCCCCTTCTGCTCCCTATTTTATAATCTATCCTATCTGGTCTTCTTTTCGTCATCTTCCCTCCTCCTTGTTCATCTATCCTATGTGTGTAGCCTTCATCTCCTCCTTCCTCCCTCTGTTGTTGGTTCTTCCTCTGTGATGGTCTTCCTCTCATTCTCCTCCCTCTTTCTCTCTCCTCTTTGGTGTCAATATGTCCTCTGATGTGGTCTTCTAATCCTCCTTCATCCTCCTCTGGTTGTTGTTGATTTCTCCTGAGATGACTGTCTCCTCCTCCCTCCTTCTCCTTCCATCTCCTCTTTATCATGCTTCCTTCCTGCATGTGGTTTTTATCTTCCCTTCCTTCCAATCCTCCTCCCTCCCCCTTGTTGCTGTCAATTCCTCTCTTGCAGTCTTCTCCTCCTCCTCCTTCATCTTGTTTGTTGTCATTCCTTCCTCTGTAGTGATCTTTATCTCATCTGCCTCCTACTCCTCCTCTCTTCTCTTTTGATGTTCCTTCTGATGTGTTGGTTGTCTTCTCATCCATCCTTTTTGTTACCATTCATTCCTATGTGGGGGTCATCTTCCTCTCCTCCTCCCTTGTCTTTGATGTCGTCCTTCCTCTGTGGTGGTCTTCTACTCCTCCCCAATCTTCTGCCTTATCGTCTCTTTGTTTCTTCCTATTTTGTGGTCTTCACCATCTCCTTCTGCTCTTTCTCCCATCTGTTTGTTGTTGTTTCTTCTTTCCTCGTGGTCTCCTCATCCTCTTTGATATCATTCCTTCCTTTGTGATAGTCTTCTCCTCCTCCTCTTTGTCGTTCCTTCCTCTATGGTGGTCTTCATTTTCTCCTCCTCCTCCCTCTCCTTTCTCGTTCCTTCCAATGTGGTGGTCTTCTCTTCCTCCTCCATCTTCTTTGTTATCATTCATTCCTCTGTGGGTGGTCACCTTCCTCTCTTCCTCTCCTCCCTTGTCTTTGTTGTAGTCCCTTCATATGTGGTGGTCTTCTACTCTTCCCCCATCTTCCTCCTTATTGACTTTTCTTTTGATGGTCTTCATCATCTCCTTCTGCTCTTTCGCTCTCCTCTTTCTTGTTAATTCTTTTGTTGTAGTCTTCTCCTCCTCTTTGACATCAGGGTAATCTTCCTCTCCTCCCTCTTTCTCTCTCCTCTATGGTGTTAATATGTCCTCTGATGTGGTCTTCTTATCCTCAATTCATCCTCCTTTTGGTTGTTGTTAATTTTTTCTGTGATGGTCCTTGCTCTCCTTCTCCCTAGTCTTTGTTGCCGTTTCTTACTCCGTTGTGGTCTTTTTTGCCTCCTTCTGCTCCAATTCCTCCTCCCTCCTCTTTGTTGTCCTCCATTCCTCCATGGTGGTCTTCATCTCCTCCTCCTCGTCCCTCGTTTTTGTGGCTTTATGTTTTCTCTGTTATAGTCTGTGTCTCTTCCCTCCTCTTTATTTCATTCCTTCCAACTGAGATGTTCTGCTTCCCATCATCCTCCCTCGTTTTTTTGTCATTACCCTCTACTGTGGTGGTCTTCTCCTCGTTCTCCTTCTTCCCCCCCTTTGTCGTCATTCCTATGTGGTGATCTTGTTCTCCTCCTCCTTCTTCCCGTCTGCTGTCATTCCTTCTGGTGTGGTAGTCTTCATTTTATTCTCCTTCTACCTCTTAGTTGTTCTCATTCTTGCCTCTGTGGTGGTCTTCTCTACCCCCTTTCCCCTTTGTTGTCGTTCCTTCCTCTATTGTGATCTTCTTTTCCTCCTCTTGTCAATCCTTTCTAGGTGTTTGTCTTCTTCTCATCCTCATCTCCCTCGTTCCTCCCTTTTGTTGTCCTGCCTTTCTCTGTTATTGATCATTTCTTTTGTAGTGGGCATCTTCTCCTCATTCTCCCTCCTCTGTTTACGCTCCATGTCCGTGGTGATCTTTTCCTCTCCTCCACCACCTCCTCTATCCTTCTTTTTGTTGTTGTTGCTTCCTTTCTGAGGGTCTTCTTCACCTTTTTCATCCTTCGTCCTCTTTTTCATTCCTTCCTCTGTGGTGGTATTTGTTTTCCTCCTCCTCCTCCTCTCTCCTCTTTGTTATTGTCTATTCCTCCATGGTGGTCTTCCTCTCCTCCTTCCTTTTTGTTGACATTCACCTTCAATGATGCCTTGGTCTCCTACTCCTCCTCTTTTTTTACATTCCTTCATCAGTGGTAGTCTTCTTGTTCTCATTCTCCTCCTTCCTCTCCTTTATCATCATTCTTTCCTTTGTGATGGTCTTCTCCTCCTCCTCCCTCCTTTGTTGTCATCAAATCCTCTGTAGTGGTCATCTTCTACTTCCCCCTCTCTGTGTTGTGATTCATTCTATTACTTTAATCTTCTCCTCCTCCTCCTCTTTGATGTCATTCCCTCCTTTGTGGTAGTCACGTACCTCTCTGTCCTCTTTGTCATTGCTTCCTCTGTGATGGTCTATTTTTCTTTTTCTCATTTGTTGTTGTTCCATTCCATGTGGTGGCCTTCATCTCCTCCTTCCTCCCCTTTGTTGTTGGTTCTTCCTCTGTGATGGTCTTCCTCTTGTCCTCCTCCCTCTTTCTCCCTCCTCTTTGGTGTCAATCCCTCCTCTGATGTGGTGTTCTTCTACTCCTCGATTTTCCTCTTGGTTGTCCTTAATTTCTTTTGTGATGGTCGATGATTCGCTGTCATTTTTCCAACGTTGTGGTTTTCATGTTCTTCTCCTAATCGTCCTCCTATTTTGATGTCATTCCTTCCTTTATGGTAGTCCTCTCCTGCTCCTCCTTTGTCATTCCTTCATTGTGGTGGTCTTTTTCTTTTCCTCATCTTCCCTCTTCATTGTTGTTGATCCACCCTATGTGGTGGCCCTAATTTCCTCCTTCCTCCTCTTTGCTGTTGGTTCTTCCTCTGTGATGGTCTTCCTCTTGTCTTCCACCCTCATTGGTGTCAATACCTCCTCTGATGTGGTCTCCCTCTACTCCTCAATATTCCTAGTGGTTGTCGTTCATTTCTTTTGTGGGGGTCATCTCCCTTTCCTCCTTTCTCCTCTTTGTTGTTCTGTCCAACTTGGTGTTTTTTTTATCTTCTCCTTCTGAACCACCTCCTCATATTTTGATGTCATTCCATCCTATGTGGTGGTCTTCATCTCCTCCTCCCCCCTCTTTGTTGTTGGTTCTTCCTCTGTGATGCTCTTCCTCCTGCTTTCTCTTTTTCCCTCCTCTTTGGTGTCAATACCTCCTCTGATGTGGTCTTGTTCTATACTCCATTTCCCTCTTGTCGTTCATTTCTCCTGTGGTGGTTGTCTCATCCTTTTCCCCATCTCCTCCCTTCATCGTCCTACCTTCCCACATGGTGGTTTTCATCTTCTCCTCCTTCCAATCCAACTCCCTCCTCTTTGCTGTTGTTCCTTTCTCAATTTGTTTTATTTCTTCTCCTCCACCTCCTTTACCCTCCTATTTGTTGTCGTCAATCACTCTGTAGTCTTCTCCTCCTCCTCGTTGTCCTCCATCCTGTTTACTGTCATTCCTTCCTCTGTTGTGATCTGCTCATCTACCTCCTCCTCGTTTCTTCTTTGATTTTGTTCCTGCCTCTGTGGTGGTCTTGTCCAGATTTTTATTTTTTACTGAGGTGGCACAAGTGGGGCACGGACCTATGCAGGGGTGGCAGTTAGTACGAGCATGCTGTAGGCACCAATACCTACTTTAACTAATAGCATTGCAGCGTCCTACATGCCCTGTTGTCTTAGATGGACTCTTGGTTAACACTCTAGGTATAAACCAGGACTCCTGACCACCAAACCATCTGGGTCAGGAGGACACTGAGATCTAGTTTTACTTGTACACGATAAGGCAAGCAGCACAATCTACTAATCCAATGAGGCTCGATGAGGACAAAACTGTAGATATGAGCCAATAAGAACTCAACTCTATACAACAAGCCCTTGATTCAATCAAATCTTCATCTGAACTAAAACTGTCGGTCCTTTAAGGCACAGATTAAACGTTGCTTCTAATGTTATCTGGACCATTTTACAAGTTTATCTTAAAAATAAAAACACTTACCAGTCGAGCTAGCTAATTAAGCCAGCTCAACCCCCTGGGCTTTCATATACTCACGTTCACTCTATTCCTTCCTCTGTGGTCCACAGTGGAAATTGGTAAATTCACATGTTGAAATTGGTAAATTTGCATGTTGAAATTGGTAAATTTGGACGTTGAAATCGGTAAATTCGCACGTTGAAATTGGGAAATTCTCAAGTAGAAATTGGGAAATTCGCAAGGTGAAATTCGTAAAATCACAAGTTGAAATTCGCAAGATGAAATTCGTAAAATCACAAGTTGAAATTCTTGAAATTCGCAAGATGAAATTCGTAAAATCACAAGTTGAAATTCTTGAAATTCGCAAGATGAAATTCGTAAAATCACAAGTTGAAATTCTTGAAATTCGTAAAATCACAAGTTGAAATTCTTGAAATTCGTAAAATCACAAGTTGAAATTCTTGAAATTCTTGAAATTCGTAAAATCACAAGTTGAAATTCTTGAAATTCTTGAAATTCGTAAAATCAAAAGTTGAAATTCTTGAAATTACAAGTTGAAATTCGTAAAAATCGGCGTGAAACCAACGCAAAGCTTGAAATTTGACTCCCACATTCACTCATCTCAAGCAGTCCCGTGTGACATACCTCAGGCAGGGTTTGAGCCTGCATTGAAGCTACCTCTCTATGTTGGCGGTCGGTGTCCTTAACCACTGGACTGTGTCAGGCATCAATGAACTCTACAAAGCAGAGGGAGAAAGAAGAGAAGACCTTAGATGTAAAAAGTTCCCCATCATCAACCTGCAGACAAGTTCATATTTATCTGACTGCTTGTATTTATTGATGAAAAAGTAGCCATGTGCCTTAATATAGAAAATTGAGGATGCAATGTGTCTTGATGCATGGTAGACTTGAATCCAGTCCTTGACATGATAATCGTAATCAAATCAAATCTAGAGATTAATAAGGATGCACAGCCCTATGATTTACCCTGAGACTACTAAGCCTGTAGCCAGTCTGACTAATCGATAACAGAAAGTTATAGCCAAATAATAATGATAATTGTGTTACTATGGCATGTTTAATGATAAACCGTCCAGTCACAGCACATTAACCAGGCGGAATTTACAGTACAACTATTTTAGGTGTAATCAATACATAGTCATTTCCAATAGATAATACAGAGAAAATATCTCAACATTTATCATTCCTAAATTATGCCTGCTGGTGCCAAATGGCTTATGCCACATGACAGTTACTGACTACAATAATTTAGTGTGAATAATAAAAAAAATATGCCATATTTATGCCTGGTTAATGTGAGGCAAGGAAATGCCGAAATAAAATCACTCCACTGTCATTACAAAAGCATTGCACATATCCCAACAACATAACAGACTTAAATTTATACATTCCTTTATTAACAGTGCCATGTTGTGCTACACTGACAATAAAGACAGAGAAAAATACATCTACAGTACAGTATTATGAGGCAGTCCTGTTGTGATCATCTGACACAAACTGTATATAAAGATGGACAACATGGCGCCCAGTGTTTCAGTGGACAGAGCATCTGTCCCATGCACAGAGGCTGTGTCCTCGCTGCAGCAGTCGCAGCCCTTTGCTGCATGTTTCTCTCCCCCCTCTCTTTCTCCCCTTTTCACACTTTGTCTATCCTATCAATTAAAAAGGCATTAAAAAAATGAAAACAAATAGACAACATGACAGTTCCCTCCAAAGTGTAGCTTCTCAATCTAGATCGCCCCCTGGTGTCTGCCGCAATATAGATCATAAAACCCACCCCTCCATCTCAGTGAATGGGACATAGGCCAAACTAAAAACTCAAAGTTCACACCAGATGAACTTTTCCCAAAGATGATTTCTGACTGCTGGGCTATATTACCTCAAATCAATATCACAATTTATTTATTTATTTTTTTTTTTAAATAATTTTCTGGGCTTTTATTGCCTTTAATTGACAGGACAGTGTGAGCGTTTAAGTGGAAGAGATGCAGCAAAGGGCTGAGGCTAGATTCAAACCCGCGGCGGCTGCGGTGAGGACACAGCTTCTGCACATGGGGCAGCGCTCTATCCACTGAGCCACCAGGTGCCCCAATCAATATCACGATTAACTAAACGTTTTACCTTGATTTCAATTTACGTTTTTTTTTTGTTTTGTTTTATTTTGTTTGCTTTTTGCCCTCATAGTTCACTGATGTGGTTTAAACTGTAAATATGCTCAACCATTGAAGCTG
This sequence comes from Plectropomus leopardus, assembly GCF_026936395.1. Taxonomy (NCBI): domain Eukaryota; kingdom Metazoa; phylum Chordata; class Actinopteri; order Perciformes; family Serranidae; genus Plectropomus; species Plectropomus leopardus. The sequence continues at coordinate 16,245,200 of NC_142181.1, read as the reverse complement.
GGATATTTTTTCTAATGAAAGAGTGCATATCTTATCTTTGCGATTTTACTTTAATTGAATGCAATACACATAGATGAACTACTTATGGTTATTTATTGAATATTTCTGACGTGAAAAATGTTGGCAGTAATTAGTATTAGTATTAAGTTGAAGTTTTAAACAGTTAAATGTGTATTGTTTAACAGTGGTGGGATGCAAGTAAGGCTATATTTAGTCAAGTACTGTATTTAAGTATAAGGTGACCAGATTTCAGAAATGAAAACCGGTAAAATTTCAAATATATATCATTAAATTATCCAATGTTATTATCTAAGAAATAAAAAAAGGAGGACATCAACAGTTCCATTTGGCCGCAGTATGCTGCACTGTAATAAACATATGATGCGTTATTATTTATCAAACTATTCAGCTTTATATAAGAATTATAGGCTCTATTTTCAACAAATTAAATAAATAAATTTAAGTACATTGTGATGATAATAGGCAAACCTCTGCTGACTGTAGGACTCTGATTTGAACTTCTGCTGTGAATTAGATATGCTAATAATAATAATACTAATAATTTTATTTGACATAAAGTTACCTACTTGAGATACTTAAGAGTAAAAACTCTATGGACACCAGTGGTGGGTGCAAACAGTAGCCTAACATTGAGCTAAATAAGCCAACCTGACACATGTTGTAGCATCTACAGCAGAATATAATCATCACCAAGACAGACAACACGGAGCTGTTTAAACTTTAAACTGCACTGCAGCAACACAAACACATTACAGCAAAGAGGAGCAAAAGGAGGGACTGTAGTCTGCATGATGATGCCTCTTGTTGTTGACAATATCATCTGTTATTGCTGCACTCACCTGTAAGAGTCACAATGTGAGCTTTGACCACGCGAAGTCCTCCATTTTCACTGCAGCGAGAAAAAAACATTACTTTAAATGTTAGCAAAATAAGGGACTGTAAACAATACTGCCTGTAGGAGCTGTTGGTAATATCGTCTCAAGTTGTTGCACTTACCTGTATGAGTCACTTTGTGAGCTGTGTCCAAGCGAAGTCCCTCGTTTAGTCTGCTCTTCGTCTTCAGTCCACTCGTCCTTTTCGTGCCACTGCGCTCCTCAACGTTTTCCGAAATGTTGAGCTGAATGCGGTCACATTACGGGTTTTTTGGGCAAAAACAGTATACACTCCGTTGAAAGTAAAATCCCCCTAGTCAAAGCTCTGACGGTCGCATGTGGACATTAGCCTGTTACACATGCACCTGCGTCACGCAACGTCGCAGATGTGTTTGATTTTGGTCATTAGAGTACAGGGCGCGTTGAACATTAAATGATTCAATAGTTAAGCAAACTTAATTTGATTGTGTCGTTGCGCATTTGAAATATTAGGTTTTTTCGGGCTGAACTGCGCCTCGCCCGGACAGCGCACGAGAGCAGGAGGCCGCTGCAGGGTTCACGGTTGACGCCATAATGGATCGTCCGGAAGGAAGTGGGCGGGATCTCCGTTGTACTTCATCAAATTCTCACAGCGGAGCCAACCAATCATAGCAGCGTGTAGTTTTTGGCAGCTTTTTTTTTTTTAACAAGGAGGACTTCAGGTTAACTTGCGAGATTCATATAGTAACTACATAGACCATGCGCCACTGAGCAGCTCTCATAGAAATGAACGAGGCCCCGCCCCCACCAACCAATTTGATCAGACCAGATCAAATGTTTAAATTTTCAGCCCGGATTTCGAGACCTCTTTCTGAATCAGCTCAAAAAGGCTACAACATCAGCGTGTCACCAAGCATACATTTGTTTAATATGTTCAGTTGCAGCTAGAAGAGAAATTATATTTAGAGTTGAATGTGCTGCATGTATGAGGAGTTACTCAGAGCACAAAGATGAGTGTCGCTCCCACAGAAATGAATGATGCTGGTAGATATTTACTCAGGAAATGTAGCTTGTTAGTTACAATTTGATGTACCCTTACTTGGGTAATTCCATTGGACTACATTACATTACATTACATTTCAGTGTGAAATATTGTACTTTCTACCACAATAGATGTATTTAACATTATTTTAATTAATTTCACTTTTCCTGGAGATGTAACTCGGCAGTTATCAGATTTCTGAAAGGGGGTGCAGTCAGATAACCTAAAGTTAACCTGCAGCACTGTAGCTAACGTGAAGTTTCGTGGCTTATATCTAAAGTTAACTAGCAAGAAATCAATTGTTCTCAGTTAATTTCTTTACCTTTGTCACTGTAACGCCACTCCACACTGTAATAAACTCTTTCTCCAGTCCACTTCTTTGAGAAAATAATCTAACTCTGCAGAGTCACACTTCTGAACAGGAATGATGCAGACGGATCATAGAGTGGTGAAGTCCTAAAACACGGAAGTCCGTTAGCCTTTTAGCACTTCCGGTTACCTCCTCTTAGAGTCTATGGGTTTTTTGAATAGGTTTTCGGTAAAATGCCTTAAATAAGGTCTGTGGTTAACACAGGCTACAAATATTGAAACGCTTTGTTCTGCAACATAAAATACATCTGCTTTAACCCAATTTTTGAACTTTTAAGGTTTTACTCGTATTTAAAAAGGCAGTTGCTAACAAGTGGCTAAATGGGACTACGGTGTTTGTCGTTAGACGGTATCACACCGGACACCGAAACTCATTAAACCCAGTAGTCCGCCTTTACAGCTTTACAGAGTGGCATTGGCATACTCTGAACATGTCTCTAGTGAGATTGAAATACTGTTAGGTGTTTGTACTCCCCATCGGTTATACTGCTATTTCTTTCCTGGTGTATAACATCCCAGCAGCGACATTTTGTTAGTGTAGTGGCATATATCTTTAGTATCAAGCTAATGATAGGATTACTCTTGCTCTTTTTGCCTAAGTGGGCCCTCTCATTTCTCCTGTCAGCTATCCATCTCTTACTTGGCATTCAAGCCTCAGTTACATTCATTGTTTTGCCCTGCGGCTCCATTATATAGGACCTATACCCCTAATGGCAAATCCATGCTGCATGCCTTCTTAATCGCCCAACAAAAGACAGACAAAAATGCTCCAGGGATCAGTCTATAGGCCCTGCTAACTTGATACTGTAGGGGATAAAAATCTAAGTATACAGGCTGACCTGAGGAGGCTGTTTGTCATGTTTCCATGTTCATCCATTTCATTCATCCATCATCAGACTGCACTCAAATTCTGGCAAGTGAGGATAATGTTGTTTAACCCAAGAACTGAGGAGTATTATCACACTGAGCTGACTGGCTAACTTCTTACACACCCCTTTTAATAAAACATACTCTACACATCAGGGCAGATGTTGATCCGATACAATCACATTCAGGCATGTTGCTAAATTGTACGTGTTGTACTCTGTCTTTTTTCTGCCCTGTGTTGCTGCTCTGTCTGCACCCTCCCTCATAAGAGCCAATTAGCTCAGATCCTGTGTACGAATTCCTCTACAGCCACTTTAATGACTCTACAAGCCGCTTTGGATGTGAATGTATGTTCCGGCATGCATGGACTGGATGTGGTCTTTGTGTGTGAGCATGAAATGTTTGTGCGTCAGTGTGCTTGATTTTACACAAGCGTATTGTGTAATGAGGCCCTCACCTGTCTGCAGCCATCTCAGTAATTGCAGTGCAAGGCTGAGCTGTTGGCCAGTGGGAACCCTTCGTTGTCTTAACAACACGCTCAGTTTAGTCTACAAAACAACAGCTGGTCAGACAGGAGACCATGGCTGTCCCCTCTGAAATCATGACAACACTCTGCTCCATCTTGTTTTTCAGAGCAATCTGTTAAATAAAAAAATAAAAATAGACTTTTTTATTCTTTTATAAGTGGTTAGGTTATACTCAGAGGCATCAGTATATTTGTTTGGGAATTAATCAGGGTCAGTACCAGCAACAGATGAAGCTCAATCACAACACAAACATTTTTATCTGGTGTGAACAATAATACTAAAACAGGGAAAAGATGGGTTAATTTAAGAGGAAGGAATCAATTCTCCTTCCATTTAACCTATTTTTTTGTCTTTGTCTCAGGGACACTTTTGTTTTAGTCCATGACCCTGGGTCAATCTGTCGTCTTAAATTTCGTAGATTTCTAATCATAGCTCAACTTAGTAGCTGCTCTGGAGCTTTCAAACATATCACATGATCTTTTTTAGCACATGGAGCAAGTTGCTTTGAAATTTCTTTTTTTTTTTTTTCATTTTAAGGACTTCCCATGCAGGCTGGCTTAGAAGCTGCGGTTCAGCATAAAATTTTGACCTTGGAAACAGCAGTTGAGAAAACAATCTCACCATAAAGGTCACTTAGTAGCTGATTATTGATGCATCTGCTAATGAAGACCATGCAACATGATCAAAAGCTGAACTTCGTAGTGACATTTTTTGTTTCCAGACAAACTTTGGATCTCATCCTAAAGGTCTAATTTTAACAATACATTTGTTTAGCCATTCATGAACTTGTGAACAGTGGTAGTCAAGGTTCTGCCAAGTGGAAATATCACTTTCAGCTTATGAACAGAAGATTAGGAGTATATTTCCCTTGCCAGTGCTCAAGGACAGCTTCACCTCACACATCAGCCAACCTCTGAAAAAGCACCGTAATTGTGAGAGCGAGAGTGGATCCACTTGTGTACCCTGAGGCATGCCATCCCCCTTTGATATGTAGCGCCAGCTGCCAGAGGCCAAACTCCTGTTGCTGGCATCTTTGTATTCTAATTAGCTGGAGGCTGCATGGCAGATATAGACAGATAGAGAAACCAGGTGCTGCTTTTAAGAATAGTGATTCTGATCTCTGGGGACTTTATGCAAGCAGATATCTCTCTATAGTTGGAGAGCAATGAGAGTCATTAAAACACAAGTGGATAAAACAGGTAAGAGTGCTGAAATATATCAGCCAAAGCATGGCATGATTTTTTTTTCCAGGTGCCATGGCCAGTTGTTCAGAAGGAAATATAACTGGTGTGCAACCAAGGAATTTTTTATGTTTTCATTTTTATAAAAAAGGAATGTTTACAGCCATATGTTTGTCTTGCATTACAGGTATCAATAAGAAATGCCATCAGGGAAAAACGTAATAGATCAGTCTATTCATTGACTGACTGGCAGCTAAAAGGAAAATAACAGGCAGAATTTACTACTTGAGGTCTTTGGCTGCCTATCTGATGTTCAAACATTATATTATAACTGGCCAAAAATATGAACAGGGCTGAGCTGTGTGTTTGGTGTGTGTATCATCTCTCTGTCAGGACGACAGTCAGCTGAGATTAATTCCTGTCTCTCCTCCAATCAAAGCTGCCTCTGTAGTGGAAAAGATTCAGACACTTTAAATGAGCAAAGCTGTGGGCGAAATAATTGTTCAGTGCCAGCTATTTGTACGCTAATGTGCCAGCTAAACCCCAGGGTGTGTTGTCTTTATTGAATAAGGGCTTTTGGGACATACTGTCCTGAATAGCTAATTTATGCATCAGATCTTGTTTTTTATCATTTTTTTCAATATAGGTTGTCAGAGAAGCTTAAGAAAACATTCCCTTAAGGTTACTTAAAGGTTTTTAAAACCATTAATTAACCTTCAAAAAAGCTTAGTAGAACATTTCCTGAAAGTTATTTAAATGTTCTGATTTGTACATCTACATGCATTGTTATGAGAATGTTTGTTTAGTAAAAAGAAGTTTCTTCAGAAAACCTATTGCCCCCCCCCCGCTTCCCATCTTTAAGATAATTGTCTCATGGCATACAAAAGTATCATTGTTGTAACTGTTGATTAGATTTTTACACTTTTTTGATTTTTCCCATAACAGCTGGCAAGCATAAAACTGTCACCAGGCTTCACCAGATAATAAACAGTAGTCTCACTGCATGCACATATATGCACGTACACACACACACACACACACACACACACAAACAGCGTCCCAGAATGTGTGGAATGGTGTCTCCGAGGCCTTGTTGACACCCCTCTGTCTCTCCACTGATTTAGAGGGTAACCCTGCCAGTGCTTTTCTATCTTAAACACACACACACACACACACACACACACACACGCACACCTGTCAGAGCGGGCTGTGGTCCACCCCGCACAGAGATGCCTGCACACCTCGCCCCGCTTTATTCAATTGCCCCAGCTCTGGATCTCCGTGACAATGGGAATCCCTGGGTCAGATAGCTCTTGGTCCAATGCTGGCAGGGCAACAGGGTGATAAAATGGCAGCCGTTTTGATCTGTTAAATCCTCCGGGAATGACCTTGGAATCCTGTGATGGAAAGGTTCAAGGCTGCTGAGCTCATACACACTTCGTCCTGCTGTGACCCTTTGTGTACAGGAGAAGGTGTGTGTGTCAAGGGGGTTTAACATTAGTTCAGAGATAACACCGTTTTAAGCAGCTGTCAAGTGTGAGATGAGCTGAGAGGTTCGCTCTGGTGAACTGTCAAAATCCCCTTCTTAGCAGCAGCATAACACAGAGGAGGAAGAATGTAAGAGCACAATGGGTGCACACAAAGACAAGAGAGAGAGAAAAAACGTTATAATCAATTAAGATAAACTGATTTAGGATAGGTGCCAGCCACTGCATGCACCAGAGTAGCAGTTGTCATCCAGCAGCCACAAAGCATATTGGAAGTAACTGAAGTGTAGTGGCAGAACTATTGGAGGCATTATCTTTCCTTTTTTTGTGCAAAGTTCTTCTGTGACAGGGTGGACAGCATGATAAATTGTGGTATCAGCTGGATTTAAACCTACATGCCTCCAAAGTTTCATTTTAAAGAGGTCGCTCTGTCGTTCTTCTTCCCGGTGCATAACTCACACGCACATACGAGTGATACTGTTACAGTTTCATATCCATCAGAAGTTGTGAGTATTGTGTTTGGAACAACTGTAATCCACTGAGTATCTGCAATAATGTTTTATAAATAACTCTTAGTCGCTCCTCTGTTGTGTGTGAGGGAGAGACTCTGTAAGGTGATAGATTGGAAAGACACCAGTGGATGAGACCGCAGAAAAGAACACACTCTATTGGTTGCTTTGTTGGTGCGTGACATCAGTCTGTGTGCATGTAAAACATGGGCGGTCCGCTGAGGATGGCTACTTTAGGAGCGGGCCCTGCCCCTGGCGACTGCACAGAGCTGGACAACGGGAAGAGGAACAGCTGCTAATAGATGCTGCGGAGAACAAGTGACACAATACAGAAGTTTCCAGAAAGAGGACAAGCTTTCAAAGGTCAAGTTCAACACATAACAACAACTGCTTTCTACTTTAGTGAGAGAAGGTAACGGTTCACTGACTGCATCTGATTGTGTGTTATCATTTTGAAGGATGTTTTTATTGTTATTGGTTATTAATCCAATCAAAATCTTTCAAAAATCCTGTTTCCAATTGACAACCAAGAAATAAAAAAAATCAATGTATGTAAAGTGACTTGGGAAATATGATCTTTTCATGCATCAACAGCTTTGCCCCGCAGCACTTTCTAACCTGATCATGTGTATTTGTTTATTATTAAGTGTGATTTGTGGCTGTGTGCGTCATGTCCCGTGTGTATATAAGGGGATATTGTGGCCCCTCTCCCTGCTGAATGATATTAACTGTGAACAGATGATGAGAGGGGTGACAAACATACACGCACGATATGCCACTGAAGACACCTACACTTATGTTTAACATCTTATTTGCCTCGGCCATGCTTGTATTATGTTGCTCATTGCTCATGTCTCTCTGCACCTCTCCTGTCCAGGTCCGATCACAACTCTTGAAAGGCATCCAACACTTCAGCATCCCTTCTCCTTGTCTCATTCTTTTCTTCTCTCCTTGGGTGTGACGCCACCATGGACCGCTCGGTACAGGAGCTCTTCCTCAACTTCATGATCGTCTTAATCACTGTGCTGCTAATGTGGCTGCTGGTGAAAACTTACCAGGACTGAACCATGGAAGAACAAGAGAGGAGATGAATGGGAGGCAGAGATACGTGTGGAGGGAAGCCAGCATGGTTCCTATTGGACTCTGCTGCTGATTGATTCTTGTTCAGATAGCTCTGGTTTACATATGAGGTCATAGACTGTATATAAAGATGGACGGCATGATACCTCTCCAAAAGTGAGGCCAAAACATCTTAATCACCGCTTGGTGGCTGGCTGCTGTATAGCCAAAACTAAAAACTCAAAGTGTTTTAGCTCCAAATGACATCACCTGCGCAAGATGACAGCAGCTCTATCTTAAATATTTTGGCTTCATTTTTGTACTTGTTTATTTTTTGGGTGAAGGAGGAGAGGCGTCGTTCATCTTTATATGCTCTCATTAATATGAGGTCATAAACCATGTGATTGATACATCCAGGGCACGTTGTCAATGACAAACTCTTGGATCCGAATTTGTACTCTGAGATGTTTTTTGAATGTGGCCTTGATTCTCTGGCAAGAGCCAAAGAGGGAGTCACAGTGGAGATGGGAGGGTGAATAAAAATAAACAAACAGGGATTTTTGGCTCCAGTTTTTTACTGTGGGAACCTTTAATGTGACACGTATAAAACACTGCAGTGTCACTATAAACAGCACAGTAGTTAATGTTTCATTTATGCAGCTTTTGATACATTGAACCATGCTGTCTATTGTTCTGTTCTTACTAAGAGATGCATGTATCAAACAAGAGGACATCAACACAAATAATGGAGCATTATGTTTATGTTCTTGCCATTAAACAGTCGTTCATTTGTTGGATTTTTTTTCTGTTTCACTACACAAATGTTCTTTATGATTTACACCATGACACCCACATTTTTCTCCTCATGGTTTCTGAAACTAAAATTATCGTGTTCTTTAAAGTTACAGAATGTTTTGTATGATAGTTGCACATTTTCATAAAACAAGCAATTACTGAGTATAATCAGGTGATCTGTGTGTTAATCACATGTAGAACCATCGATCATGAGAGGAGAAACAGGGCATGCATGGATACATGACAGTCCGAAACTGAATGAAGGCAAGTAGTTTAAAGCGTAAATCCACCCAGATCAGTTTAACATTACTGACATTGAATTGTTTTAGCTGAATTTTAAATAGTGCAATATATATGAGCAGGTCTCCATCAGTGAAAAAAAAACTATGAAAGTATATTTGGAGAATAATATGGAGTCATATGACAGACAATAGAGGACATTTTTCAAAAATATTTCAAAATAATGTGCCTTTTCTAATCTCCTCTATAAAATAAAGAACACATGTTTAAAAAGGGACTTCAGCACTGTGTGAAATGTAGCCAGAACAAAAGCCTTTGATTCTTTTCGGCTACAAAATCCATTCATGCAGGAAAAGGACAGTGAATTCCTCCTGACGCTTGTAATAATGGAGCCTCAAAAATGTTAGATATCAAAGTCTTATTTTCTATATCCTAGATGATAAACTAAGTTCTTATGTGAGTGAATTCTCCTTTTTAAACATACAAAGCAAAAAATAAATATTTAGCTACTAAAATAGGATTTCCAAAACAGTCTTCTGTTAGGGTTCCTCCATGGGAGGGACCACATTTTGATTGACAAAACAAATATCCTATGAGAGTGTGCGCTTTACACATACAAATATAAAGATCAGATCTTTAAATAAAAAAGTAATGATTCATTTGGCTCAGGTGCTCTCGTGTTATAATGATGTGGGAGAGACATGGTGTTAGTTAAACATTCTCTCAGTCAGCTGTCCATCATGCATAAAGGAGACTTGTGGGTACTTGATTACATCGGTGGCACATGGAACACATACATGTACATCCACTCATGTGTTAATGAGTGTGTGGGTGTATATCTGCTGTGTATCATGCTGTGTCACCCCATGGGTCTTTGTATCTGTTAAAGCTGATGAGCTGGCAGTGGAACTCGGTGAGCGCTCTGGGCATGGGGGCCACTTCCTCCCACTGGCATCTCCCACTGTGGTACACCTGTGCGGGTCACAAGAAAACACACAGATCTGAGAGAATGAATAACCCCCCTCCCACCTTTCAAAAACTTTTAAACCTAAGGAATCTTAGAAATTTGGTTTGATTTCTTTAAAAAAACATAGGGGAAAAAAGCAATGAGTAACTTTGCATGAATTTGTTTTTTCTTGAAAAAGTACAAAGCAAAAAGACAATTACTTGAAAATTGATAGTATTTTCTTCAAAGGGACAAATGTACACTATAGTTGGTAGCAAGTAACTGGACAATGTGCAGGTATTCTCTCTTTTTTCGCAACAGAAAACCTGTCGATACATCAACTTAAAACAGCACCTCTGCCAATAAAAGCCAAAGCAGAGAATCTTCTCTGAATTAAAAGTTTCACCTACCTGAACTTCATCAGTGATCTCGTCCGGAGAATAGTCTCCACCCAGGATGTAGATTCTGTCTCTCAAACCCACTGCTCCAGCATTGAACCCAGCACACTCAAATGACCCCTCACCCTTCCACACGCAGGTCTCTGGACAAAAACTGTAGACCTGGATGGGGAAAAAGGCATATTTTGAGCTCTGATTTAAACACTCCTGCTTGGCAAATTTTAATTACATAACCTTCTTAATGCTTTCATACTTCAATGCAAGGACTGACAACTCATTCATTCATCAGTGCCCATCTGATAGCTCACCTTATAAGTGGACAGGTCACAGAGGTGCAGTGTGTTATTAATTGACACCGCTTTGACCAGTGTAGCATGGAAGAACTGGCCAAACTCTGCCACGAGGCGGTTCCACTGGTCCTGCTGGGCGTCATAGCAGAAGAAGCAGTCCAATGAGGGATTGAAGGAGTCTGTGATCTCCACCTCTGACCCCAGTGTGTAGATAACACTGTCACAAGCACTGGCCTCAGGATAGAAGATGGCAGTGGGCAGCGGGCTGACTGAGCACCAGGTCTGGGTCAGAGGGTCATAATACTCCACCTAGAGGAAAGAATAAAATTTGTACTGCACATTAAAAAGATATTATGGGGGTAGTCCAACAAGAAGAGGGCCTTTCTGGTCACCAAGGAAGGGCAATTTAATTTGCTTCTCCTCTTGCCAATCATCTTATATTGCTGAATTGGAATGCAAAAAATCCAGCTTTTTTAATCAATGGATTCAGGAGGTGATGTCAATGATAGTACGAGAGAAGGTCAGATATACTCTACATGGGTCACAGCAGAGGTTTAACGAAACCTGGTCACCTTTCCTTCACTGTTTTAAAACCTTGTCATTTGAATAATATGTTGCAGTTATATAAGAATTGGTTCACCTATGTTATTAACATACATAATCCTTATTATTATTGTTATTATTATTATCATTATTTTTATTTATTTATTTGTTTGTTTTTATTATTTTTCATATTTTGGTTATTTATGTAAACCTGGATGGGAGGGTGTGGTGGGCATCTGTGTAAATGACAATCAAGTATATAGCCTACATGTATTCACACATCAAAATATTACATTTGGAAAACATAAACAAAGTTGCAATAAATACATATAAATAAAATAAAATAAAATAAATTGAAAAATCTACATTTCTTGTCAATATTCTGATAAAGAAATGACATCTCCATCACTAACATGGTCTGAGTTGTATATAAAGGAGGCACTGTTACCTCCAGCAGACTGGGTGCTCCCCCTCTGGACCCCTTGGTCCGTCCTCCAATGACATACACTCGGTCCAGGCAGGTCACAGCTGTGTGCGTGGTTCTGGGTTTCAGCATGGCCGGTGCAGGCGTACAGGTTAGGGTTACAGGACAGAAGCACCAAACTTCATCCGTGGCATCATGGAACGGCTCAGCCACGTGGAGACGTATTGCCCGGCAACAGTTGCCCCTGCAGCCACCTGTTACAAACATCTTGGACACAAGAGAAACACAAGAAGATGATGAAAAACTTTTTACAGTCAAATTTTCAGATGAACAGCTTTCAAATTATGCATGCCACTTGGCCATGAACTGTTGACCTGCTATCTCCCCATACTGATCCCCTGTCCTCAATTTAAAAGACAAAAATGGATCTATGGTGGGTCTTAGAGATTAAAGTAATAATGTTGCTTAAAAAAAAATAAAAATAAAAAAATATATTATATATATATATATATATATATATATAATTTTCTCTTATTTTAAGTTTTTGTTTATTGTTCTGTTAGTTCTTGTAAACTTTTGTTTAGGTCTCTAAAAAGCTTTCAGACAAAACAAGCTGGGGAAGAAAACCCAATCTTTGAACTGCTCACAAACCTGGCCCAAACTAAGGCTATAGCTTGTAATACGGGGTCAAAAGCTGACATTGCTTCAATTTAAAAGAACTGCAGAGTGTGTACTGCAGCAGGGTGTGTCAAAATCTTTTAGCAGGACTGCCAATTCCAAAACATACCTTCTCAGCAAAGCTGGCAAGGTAGGATCCGGGTGGGTCTGGCATCATGGCTGTCCCCTCTCCATGCCCTGTCCCCAGCTCTTTCCACTGGTCTGTTTCCAGACAGTAGCAAAAGGTGTGGCGGATCTCTCCATTCTCCTCCGTCTTGTGGATGTAGATGTAGCTCTGCGTGGTGGCCGGCCGAGCGTCAGAGAGCAGGCCGCTGTACTGATCCTGCCTGCTCTGAGCCTCTGAGAACAGGGCGACGCAGGACTCATTATCATAGAGGAGAGTGTCTGAATCACGCAGATTCTGGGAAGGAAATAGAGGAATAACACATGAGGGATAAGACCATCACAAGACCAAATGAAAAATCCAAAATCCAAGATCATACCTTTAGATCAGGTGCAGGTAGATGGTGGAGTCTAGTTAAAGATAACAAGCCTGGCAACAGTTTTTGTCTTCCTGCAAGATCATGGTGCGTCCATCTGAGAAGTGACTTCACTACAACCTCTTCACTGGGCACGTTTAGAGCATCTGACCTCAGGCATGCCTCCAAAATATTCACCTATAAGAAGCAATTGAAATAATAAATACTGAGTGACATGAGCTGGGCTTTTTGATGTGAGCAAGATGATAATTCGGTCATTTGTCAAATCAAAATCACTTCTTACACTGTTTTTACAAGGAATGTTAGACTTTCTGCACCAGACTTTGACTTTTAAGTGTAATTATGAGAACAACATTAAGCTCTAAATGCATAAACGTTTTTTTTTATTTATTTATTTATTTATTTTATTTATATGTTTATTGCTTTTTATGATGAGAAAGAACACAGAACAAACATATGAGAAAAAAGAGAAAAGAAAGAAAAAAAAAGCAAAAAGGCCCTCCCCCCACCCCCTAAGTAAACAATAAAACTTTTTACTACACTTTTTATTTTATTGAATATTATAAAAATAATACCATATCTTAGATCTAAATCATAACCATTTTCCTTCGCATGTAGAAGATTTAAGCATATTGACAAATGTTGCTATTTTTCTAAAGATCATTTAAAATGCATGCTGTAATTTTTTCCAGCCCAACTCTTTAACACAGTTATGTCATATGATGTAAATAAACAGGATTTTTACCAATTACAGTTGGCTGGCTGTAATAGGATTTGGAGCTGTCATGGAATACAGACTCTGCATCCATAATACATAGTCAAGGTATGAACTAATTAAAGAAATAAAGCTGCTCTGATAAAAGAACTTCCTTATCTTGTCCATTCTACCTGCATATCCAGAAAGTCCTGGGTTTTGGAGAGGTCAGAGAAGTTCTGAACCACAAAGTCGTTGGCACTTTTGAGCAGGGAGGCAGAGCCGTATGCCTCAGCAAGGGAGAAGAGGGACAGGCAGTTACAGAGATCCATGGTTCCTATCAGGAAGTCGCTGCATGCTCGGGACAGGACTGAAACCTATGGACAGACACCAAGACACAACGACCAGAGTACTTGGGAAAACATAAATTTGAAAATGTCTAAATGCCTTTTACATAGTTTAATACATTGTGAAAACAATACAGATGTAAAACACAGATTAAAAACTGCAATTTAGAGACAAGTATCTTTCTAAACAACCCTTACTTCAGTAACTATTGTAGTTCAATTATTTGGCTCTGTTTGTTAATCTAGTTTAATGAGGGTCCTGTATACAGGTGTTTTCACTTGCTTGATTACACCTGCACTCATTGGCCAGTTATAAGGCAATGGGGGCACAGATATGCAAAAGGGCGCAGCACCATGGGAGCCAGAAACACAGATTTTTTTTATTAGTTGTAATTATGCATGTTTTGTGGATTTTTGGATTTTTGTAGTCATTTTTTTGTATCTTTCAGGTAATTTTGTGTCTTTTTGGTCATATTGTGTCTTCTTGTGGTTGTTTAGCCCCCTTTTGTATTCATTTTAAGAATAATAAAGTTGTCAGTAGTCCAACGCTAACATGTGAAGGGAGGTCTAATTAGTCCAGATAAGTGAAGACACCTGCGTGGGTGTGTGTTGCAGACATTTTGCCTTGTCATTGTGGTGTGTGATGTACTGTATGTGTGTGTGTGTGTGTGTGTGTGTGTGTGTGTGTGTGTGTGTGTGTGTGTGTATGGGGGGGTTGTTCCTACCTGCAGAAAAGAGGCAATCTGAAACAGCATATCTACATTACTATCAGTGATGAGTGTCTCTCCAGAATAGGCAAAGTCCAGGAAGAAACCCACTGCCTCTGGACACTGGTTACCAAGAGTCACCGAACCATCCCCGCACTCTCGCATATCCACCTCAAACATGGCCCTAACCACACACCAGATAGAAACAATATTACATATATATGATAGATAGATAGATAGATAGATAGATAGATAGATAGACAGATAGATAGCTAGATAGATAGATAGAGAGATAGATAGATAGATAGATAGAGTACCTGAAGAAATCACTGCATGCTGCAAGGACACAGCGATGGCAGGGAAAACTGCGTTCCTGAACCTTGATGGTGAAGTCAAACAGTAAGCCTCGCTCCCTGAATGATCTGAGCACGCCCAGCAGCTGGAGTCCGTGTGACTCAGCCACCCGCAGCATGGTCCGGCACTCTGAGACCCCGTTGCATTGTGGAGGACTGCCAGGTTTACTACTGCAGTTGGAGTTGTGGGCGTTGGTGATACAGGACGATGACTCTTGAGGTTCATCCATCTTTCCAAATTCTGACAAAAAAAATCAAAGATAATTATGCATTTTCACAGAATATAGTGAGACTAAGCCGTTTTGTGAGAATATGTGTGTGTGTATCTGTGTGTGAGAGACACAGAGAGAGGTGAGCAGAGATAAGAAAAGCAAATGCATAACATGACAGCAGTTTAAGGAAAGATCTTATGTCTAGCACATTGAGTATCATCACATATCATTCACATATTCAGTTCAAAATAAACATGATATACACTACCTTAGATGATGTATCGCTGTTAAAAGTCAAACATTAAAAAGTAATACTCGTGGGACATACAGGTAGCCTATGTAGTCTGAAGCAGGACAAGCACTACTCACAGTGTCAGCACCTCGGACAGCTCTATATCTCATGCCATTCTCACTTCCGGAAACGTGAAATCACGCGAGGACTAGGAAAGGGGTTTTTTTTATTGTTTTTTTTTTTTTGCTGTTGTTATGATTGTCGTTATCATCTTTATTGAATGTGCGCCGGTTTGTTGATAATAATGAGATGTTTAACTCGTTTATAAAAGCCGCAGCGTTGTGTGTGTATGCATGCGGCTTTGTTTGCAGTAGAGGGCCGCGCAATGGCAGCTGGGACTTGTAGTGTGGTCAGGCCTTGCGTACTGTGGTGGTTTGAGGGTTTAAACGTTCTTAGCTGCAGATATACCAACGAGGGTCCATAAATAGGTCCTACTTTAGAGCCCAATAGGCTGTTACTGATAAATCTGTTGTCTGTGTCTTTTTTTTTTTTTGAGATTCAGTCTTTAGAATGGTTAGTCTAGTTGCTTTTTGAATTGTATTTATTTATTTTAATAACATAGTTATTGTTGTTGTTGTTGTGAGGAATTAATTCATTATTATTGCAGGTGCAATTGGAAAATACTACTACTACTACAACAAATAATAATAATTATAATAACGATATTAAAAAAAAAAAGTTTATATATACATATACACACACACACACACACACACACACACACACATATATATATATATATATAAAGTCACGGAATAAATGTACTAAAAGCTCAAGAAACGGGCTAAGTGAGGAAACATATAGCCTAATTGATTACCAAATTACTAACATGAAACATGTAAAACTAAAAACAAATGAATTCGATTCAAGCTAAAATTGTATTCATTATGTACATGAATTATATGCACAAAAAAGTAGGCAGGGTTCTAGACCGTGTATGTTCAGAAAATTGCACTGCGGTGTAATGCGACTCATTACCATTGGATGGCGTTGCCCCGCTGTGCTGCACATTTTGTGGCTTTGATGCAATACCGTTTCACCACCACAGTGCTGCTGACCGAATAACACACTTCACTGCCTGGAACTAATGAATACATGAGTAATGAGTACATAAACGCAGGTTTTTGTAGACATGCACTAACACTACTACAGTGTGTGTTTTTCCTGGCAGTAACAATAAGAAGATATGCCAAAACATACCTTTTCCACTTTTTACTAACACAAAATCACGGAGTCAATCAATAAACACAAAACAGAACAAAGAACAGCGTTATTATACAAACGCATGTCGACTAAACCATTTCCATTCATCTGTATCATCTTTATTAAAAGACTAGTTAATAGTCACAGTAGCCCCTAATATAAAATGCTAAATTATTGATTTATTGATTGATTCAGAAAACAAGTATTATCAGTCAAACTTAACAACAGAAACTAAGGCCATCACTCATTTGCCTTATCCCTACTTTGGTTACAAGTTTTACCTCTATTAGTATTAGAAACCGAATCAGAAATAATGTACTGATACACGGGGGAAAATTCATTACAGTCGCTCTGATACCAAGCATAAGTAATCTAATATTGTCTGCCCAAGAGAGTTCAATACATGCTATGTGGAAAAGGAATACTTGCATTTTTAGCCAGCTGAAGTTGATTTATTGTTTTTATTGAACTACTGTTTGCATATTTCTTGTATGTTCTGGTTGTATTTTATTAAAGATACTACTGAATATATACTAAATGCATATGATCATTATAACGTTGCCAAAACAACAAAGTTTAAAGTGGCCTAAGACTTTTGCACAGTACTGTATAAACATGTGTAATGTCCATGTAAAGTGTGTGCAAATGTAAAACTATCTGCCATATGACAACACAGTGTATAAACGTATGTAAAGTCAGAGATATAAAATATGTGTATGATGCCACAATGTACAACAGATTACGTAAGACGAACAATAACTATAAACAATAAGTGTGTAAGATGCTAAATATAGCCTACATTCAAGGATTGAGAGAATATTGCACATCTGAATAATTACACAGAGGACTGCTGTAGTTAAGTTATTGCACCGATTATTGCGGTTTAGACAGTATGTAAAGAATTGTTGCACCTTAAAACCTTAAAAAATATATTAATGCTATTATTATTCGGCTGCTATGAAAGCCGCTCAGTGTTGTATGTTATACCGCCAGGTCGGACCCCCTCCTCTCTCCTTACATCCCTGCATCCCTCCCTTCCTCTCTCCCTCCCGGCAGTGCATCCCCATCCCCCACACGGTGGCCGTCTCTTCGGGTGAAAGCTGTCTTCCCTGCGCCACTGGTCCGACAAAACGCTGCTGTAGCAGAGCCAGTCAGTCCGCACAGACCCGAGGCAGAGCACACACACGGGAGAGAGCACGTACACACGCGGGGAATCATTTTTTGTTCGACCGATTGGCATTGGTAAGTCTTGTCCGATGTCTATTATGGAGGGCAGGAATGTCCATGTGTCGACTTGCTAGTTGTTCGCTTTTTTCTGTCTTTCTTTTCCTCCGTATCCCTTCAATTGTCCTCCGTGTCGGCTACAGTGGGGGAACTAGCGGGCTAAGCTAAAGGAGCTAGCTTTAATAGCGGAATCAAACTGTTGTCGTAACGGTTTTATCGTTAACGGTTTGCGTCCAGGCGGTAAAAGTAGCCGCCGTTGTTCCGGCGCAGTCCGGTCTGACCTACTGTGAGTGTTTTTCATTGTAGTTTTGCTCACATTGACCCAGCTAGCTCGCTAATTAGCAATTTGAGCAGCGTGTGCCGAGGGATGCAGGGATGCTGCTACGGCGGGCTAGCAGTTGTCTTTTCAGGCTAGCAGATAAGCTAAGCTAACGTTAGTATTATGTGACCCGCATAGATTCCTGCACGGGGTGCTCCGGAATGGTTGAATAGCCATGCTAACGGGAGCTAATCGGATGGTAATTGGCAAGATGGCATCTCGGAGTTGTTATCTAGAAATCGGTGGATTTCCAAAATGGTGTCTTAAGCTTGTTTGAGTGTGACCATTTTTGTCCAACCATGGCTGTTTTGGCGTTGCTTGCTATCTCAGGAATGCAGTGTACTGCCAGTGCATGCCATACTCTGATGGATATAACTATATTATCAACCACTGATGTGGTTGTAAATACAAACGCTCTCATGCTAGGCTGTTTCCTCCAGGCTGTAGCCACTATTATGAACAAAACAATCGTGTTTTGTAGTGGAACTAATTTCTTTATATCCGTGTTTTAAGCTGCGTATGTGGTGTGTTTAAAAATTGTTACAAAATGAAGTGTAGCGTCTGTCCTAAATATATAATTCTTTGCACACAGAATTTTGATGGCTCGCCTAAGTTAAGTCTATGCACACCACTCCTAGGTTCATAGTGAACATGTGGTTCATCTTGAGATTGAGTTTTAGTTACATAAAGAAACCAGCTACGATCAGTTGTTTTACAAGTTCAAAACACATATTTATCATGGCATCAGCTGACAATTATTTTATGTATTGAACAATCTGCTGTTCAGTTTTTGATGTAACTGTTGTTCTTTAGTCTACAGTGAAAACTAATTTGTTTATAACAGTTTTAAGCTGCATCTGTGGTGTGTTTTAGTTCAGTTTTGGTTACACAAAGAAACCACCTACTATCAGAAGTTTACAAATTCAAAATGAAGGTTTATCTGGGCAGCAACTGCTTATTATTATTTTCTGTATTGAATAATCTGCTGTCCCATTTTAACATGATTATTATTCATCAGTCTATAGAATGATAAAAATAATAGTGAATAATGCTATTGAAATTTCCCACAATAACGTCATGAAATTGCTTGTACGTAGGGTTGCAATGGTGTGACATTTTCATAGTATGATAACCGTCTCAGAAAATATTTCAGTTTCTCTGTATCAAGGTATGACAGCATTGCAGAAATATTATCACTGTAAGTTACAGTGACCCTTAAAGAAGTAGAAAGAGAAGGGATAATTGAAACTTTAAATGTTTTTTTTATGAAAGTATGTGCAAAAAGTCTCCCATTTCAGAATAACTAAAATGAAGATCACACTCTCCAGATACATTTTTCAAAACCTTAATTAAGAAAATGTACATGGTATAACTAATAACTAATTTTCATACCACTTTGTTACCAATAAAATATAGTATTGTTCAATGACATTAAATGGAGAAAACAGCCTGGGCAGAGAGAATGTTTGGCATTTTGCTTGATAAACAGTTTAAATTATTAATTCATGATTAAAATTCTTGTTCATTAATTTTCTTTTTTTAAATCTAAATAATTAACCAACTAATCATTAAGCGTCAGTAGAGATGCAACAGTCTAAGAGCGCATCACAGTACTCACTGACAACCTGGAATACAAAAACTAAACGAAACCCTGCATAGTTCAGAAGAGACAGGATTACACAAAATGCTACGGGCATATTTTTCTTCTTCTTTCTTATGACTAGTCTTATCAGTGAAATGAATCCTCTTTGCGATCATCTCTTTTTTGGGGGGGGGATTACCTGCTTCAGTCATTGACCACTAATCCCATTTAATTCAAGAAGCCTTATCTGTCTAAAGGGATTTCTCAGATACTACTGTTCTTGAGCCTTGCCAGAGCAACACAGTTAAAGTTATCTTTTAACAGTTCATAAGGTATTCTGCAGAGACCGGCAGAAGCACGCTGCTCATGTACGTTAGACATTCTGTGATGTGATTTGTTTTAAATTTTTAATTTAGGTTATGCTTCATGAGGCTGAACAACATTAAAGTTATCTTGATTCAGCCAAGTGAAGAAACAGCACACAATCTCTTCAAGACTCTAGTGAAATCAGAATGCATCTGGCAGATTTGCATTTCTCTGGTGAAGGCATAATAAATGCAAGGATAATGGTCATCCTTGAGAAATCCTCTCACAAATTACACTATATTGGTGACATTTTAATTTTAATGTATATTTTTGCTGAGGATAACAACTAGAGCTAAACTGGGCTAAATATCTAAAGTGCTTGAAGTACTTGCTAGTTCAATTTCAAATTTAGACTAAGGTGACCCCTATCTACTATGCCAGAGAAAAGAGGGGGAAATGTGGTGGGTTTTTGGCATGTGTTGAGTGTAGTCTCATGAGTATGAATGGTGGGCTGTACAATACAGCCGTAAAACTGTCAGACTATAGAAAGCTGGAGTCACTTAATGTTTACAAGAGATGGTGGTTCTAAAACAGACTGTTGTCTCTCTAGCACTTCAGTCCCTTGTGGTTTGAACCACTTAATGAGTTTCTCATCAGAGATCAGTGAATGACATGCTTACAGACGCTCACTTCCAGATTCCCCCTCCTCTGGTTTTCAGCCCACAGTCCCTCGACTTAATGACCAGTATTTATTTAATAGAGACGAGCAGATTCGAACACTATATATCTAACACTTAATTTCATCATTGAAATTATTTATTGCTGTAATTCATTGCTAAAACTATGGCTTATATTAGCACGTAGGCTATAGCCTATCGGATTTTCAGATTTTTCAGTTGTCATTTTTTTAATCATTTGATAAATTTATTAGTCTATAAAATGTCAGTTTTCCCAAAGATAGTCCCAAACTCCAAAATATAAATTGTAAAATGAGGAAAAGCAGTAAATGCTCACATTTGAAAAGTTGGAGGCATTTATTATTTGCCCCTTTTGCTTGAAAATTGATTTTAAATGATTATCAGAATAGTTGGCAGTTAATTTTGTGTTGATTGGCTAATTAATTAATTCAGTCAACTGTCATTGCAGCTCTAAATGATGTATTAAGGATGATATGTATCAATGTTTTCACTTTGCGTCGACAATATTAGAGGAATATGACTGAAGTTTATGGATATTCGGTGTCATCAACAGTATATAAATGAGAGAAAATCACCAAAAGAATTCGATTTTACAGGTATTCTTTGCAGGTTTTCAACAATTTCTGTGTCATTATGGTGTGGGGAGTGAATGCAGATGAGCAGTGTTAAGGGGTCCCCTGTGCTGCCTGCTCCCCACCCACCAGCCAAAATTTGCTACATGACTCACAAAATGAGGTGTTTTGCATCATTTGGTGGATTTTTGCTCATAGCACAGCAGGGAAGCCTAAGACTGTTCATCTGCACACACTCCCCACATCATGGTGACAAAAACCTGGTTGAAAATAGGAAAAGAATCCTTTAATGTCGCACAGTGACATCAGCCAGCACCTCCTGTATCAAAAGCTGCTACTGCGAAATGGTACTGTACTTTAGTTTCTTGTATAATAGCATGGACTTGAGACAGTTGATGTTTTGTCTCTCTACATCCAGTTGCCGGTTGTATCTAATCATTTTATCAAGAGCTAGCTTGCAACGGGGAACAGTATTTGAATAAGTATCTTTCATGGAAGACCTGGTCGGCTCTTTATATTGAGAAAGCTAGAAATCTCTCTGAGCTCCTGGCATTGGTCAGCAACCCTTCAAAGCCCATCGTCAGTAATAATGGGGATTTTGTACAAAGAGATATTAAAATATTACTGGTTGCTATGTTAACCACACCATTATGGCCCTTCTTTTCTCCTGTGTTTGTCAAGTCCCACCTCCGCCGCAGGCAATAATTCCTGTCTGCTGTTAATATTGCCTGGAGGTATTGATTGTTTATCATGGGTTTAACTGCCAAGTTCTGGCTCATAAAGTGGTTGGTTGTCTTTTGTGTTTGCGCATGCACGTGTGTTTTTCCTGTTACTCATGAGGTCAAATTATCTGAGATATGAGTCCAGGAAGGCTCAAATTTGGAATAGTTTTACTTGTTAAATCACTGGCTATTAGAGCCTGGTAAGGAGCTAAATTTAAGTAGTTTTTATTTTGTTTTTTGTTTTGTTTCTTTTAAACGAGAGGCTTAATCAAGTGCTAAATAAAAAAGGTTTTGCAAAATTATGGCCTTTACATAGTAAAAATCCACCCACATTGTCTATTTGTCTTTTTTCCAAAGCAGTGTTAAAATGGTTAAAAGGTTAATAAAATTCAAAATTAAACTCATGGCCAAATGAGAATCTGGCCTTGCCCAGCAGCTTATTATTTGCTGTCCCACTTTGGGTTGATGTGGCATTTGTAAGTAATCAATAAAATTTGATGCACCTGGTTCATTAATTTGGAGAACCTTTGAGCTTTATGCATTCATTGAGAGTGCCTTGAAACTTAAAGAGAGACAGTGCAAGGCCAAGGATGAACCAGTTCCTTTTTATATTGTTATTGCATAAGTGGTAATACAGTGTTGCGGATGCACTCATGCGACGCACAGGCATGACCGGGGCAGCTTTTTCTTTGGTAATTATGTAGCTTTTAATATATCACCTACCATTGAGGCGATCAGCAAGAGTTAATTTACTTTCAGCTGAATTTTGGATGAAAGAAACAGTCTTGCTGGGCATTTGGGTTTCTGCAACCAGATATGCGCTATAGCAGAGGTTCCCAACTGGTGGGTCGTGGTCCAGAAGAGCTTTGCTGGCCCATTCTGATTGGACCGCAAGTGCCTTGTGAAAGTGTCAAGTTTTGTCCAAAAAAACCATAATTTTGAAGTACATTGAATTTCTAGAATGGAGCTTATATTTTGAAGTGCCTTTTCTGTTTATTCTTACAACATGTTATATTTCTTTGTGTTTAAAGCTAACCTGTTGTTTACGTTTTGTAATAATTATAATAATAATAATAATGATAAAATTAATTATAATGTCTGGACCTTGAAATATTGACTTGAAATCTGCACCCTGTGACTCGACCAGTTGGACACCACTGTACTACAATATGTAAGTGTAAAATATGCCATTTATAATTCTGTAGATGTTTCCAATTATTTTGGTACAGAGGTGGAATTTCAACATGCAGAAAGTAAAATTTATACAATCAACAAACACCATATCTTTGTCCTTTTTCAAAGTTCACTTGGATGGCAATCATGATGAACTTTTAGCTAATAATCACTTCTGACTTGATGAATTTCACTTTGGCTCTTTGTAATGTCGTATCTTTAGATATCTTTTGGCAAACATTTTCTCCATCCAACAATTTTTGTTGTCTCGTATGTAAATTCCAGTATTGTTCTACTAATATGCTGTAATTCCCTAGTTGCTGTGGCAACCCATTAAAAGCCAAATTACTTGATCCTCCCTTTTAAAGAAAGTTTAACAAAAGCCTCTAATTAACACCTTAAAAAGGACTCCTGTTGGGGACAACTTTGTCACCTCCCCCTCTGTTTCTTTTAACCTCAGTGAACACTATTAACTTTTTACACCATAAACAATGAGTTTTAGATTTCATTCTGCATCATCAAATCATTTTAACACAAACTGATAACAGCAAAAAATTACCACAGAGTAGCTCCTCCTAAATGTGTCATAGTAACCGAGCACCACAGCATGGTAGACATCTCCCTAAATGGATCACGTTTATTTCATGGTAACATAACCATCTTAAGTGGGCGGGCACAATATTGTCACATAATCCAGGGATGCAGACCCATGAGGTATGTGACTGATGAGATGATTTTTGAGAGGAGAATAGACGAGGAGGAAGCCAGCACAGAGAAAAAGGGAGATGCTGTCCCAAAGTGCATAGTGCTGTCCTAGATCTAAAATAGCCCAGGGCTGTTAGGAGCTCTTTGCTGCAGGGCAGGTCTGATTGTGTGGAAGGCAGGGGGGATTTCTGATTCCATCACACTGCCATTGAGCACTATAGTGAGATGGATTTGATCACGAACTTGATTACAAATGTCAGTTCTGATTGTGACAGCAGGCACTATTAGTTGTTCTGTCCCTTGGGCCCATGTTTTGTTAGATGTCATGCTGTTAGGATTTCTGCTGTATTAAAGGCCCTGAAAACCTACATGAGCACAATATTTTCTATTAATATTTAGTGTCAAAGAGAAACTCTTCAATAGGAAACCAAGCTGTCAGGGGCTTTAAAAGGGCTGTAGCCGACTCAGAATTATGCAAGTCAAATCAGATGTGGCTGTTTAGTATGAATATTCAACAATTTGTCTATTTTTTTCATATAGAGTTTTAAAGGTTGAACGGTGCTCAGCACCAGCAGCATTCAAGTTATATAGTAAACAAGTCAACAGTGCTAACGGTGGATTGGCAGTGTGCAACAATGTATTTGCTGACACTAGATATCCAACAAAACCCCGAGATTGTGTCGCATTAAGTTGTTGAAAGCTGTCAATTTACCACTTGTCAGCATAAGAGAGAAGATAATCATTTCTCAGAGCCCCACAGTGCAGTCTCTCTCTATCTCTATGTCCTCCGTGTGTGTGTCTACACAGCAGCCTGCACTAAAGAGTAGTGTGAAAGTCAAGCACAGCGCACTGAAAAGCAAAATAATTAATTAATAAATAAAAATGTTTGCTCAACTTTAAGCAACCCCGGTTGACGGAGGGGTCTCTGATTGATGATTGAATTTCCAACTTTCATGAGGCAGTTGGGCTGCCTCATGAAAGTTGGCTTTAATAAGAGTTGATTGTCAGTGGTCTTGAGTTCAGCAGGGTTGCCACAATACACCCTCCTCCTGCAGCTCTGTCCTAAGCCCCTCCCACTAGACAAGCATGGCCATGTGTTTCATACAATATCGCAGTGTTTGCTATACCTTATTTCATCTTATTCCATTGTGCAGTACATACAACACATTTATTTAGCCCCTCATCGCCCCTCTAGTTCCTCTCTCAGTTAATCAGACCGCAAAGAGACAAGCGTTAACTAGCTATCCAACCTGCTGTCCCCTCATCTTGCTTCCCGTTGCCGTGGACTCCTTCCCAGGGAGAAGAGCAGGCATGAGCTAGTGAGACAGACTTTCAGATGGCAGCTGTAACATCTCAAATTTTGCCAGCACAAACCCTCCAGCGCCAGGTGTCACTGTGGGCTGGTGGCCAGCAGCAGTGCTGGGTCTAAACTGTGTAAAAACAGCAACAGAAAGTTTGCAGATCCAGCGAGGAGTTCTGGGCTATTTGGCCCCCTGGAGCTGGGGTTTGTGTTGGTTTGATTTGGGTTGCTGCAGCAGCTGACTGGCACGTCTGTGTCCATAACTGCTAAACTATTAGCATAATTTTCTCTCCATCTCTGAAATGTTTTGCAAATATTGACGTGTTTTTTTGCTTTGTTTTCTATTGTCAGGCTATTTTGTAGACTCTCCTTTTGGTATGTCAGTCTTCTTTTTCAGGTTGCTTTACACAGTAGGCAGATGTTGCCGATGCTGGAACAGCAACATTTTCAGCAGGACTATCTGCCATTGAATCAGGCTTTCATTGAAGGGACATGCCAGCACATCTGCATTTGTAGATCAGTCAACAGGATTTCCCTCTCTCTGAAATGACCTGTGATCGGCCAGAGTTTCTTGTTACCAGCTAGATTTACAAAAGCCTGAAAACAGAGTCAAAAGGAGGTCTAGAAGCTGAGTTTTCTCACAGATCCCTTGAACTACAATATGTTAAAAGTTTATATGGGATTTTTTTGCCCAACAAAGTCAAAATTAAATAGCCTACCCCAGCTTTAATCGTTAGGTCGAAACAAAGTTATGATAGTGTATAATTTAATGTTTTAATAAAACCCTAGTAACCCAGGGTAACATTTTCTAATGGCTTGTTATATCCAAAGGTTTCCAGGTGATTATCATGGAAGACAAAAATCCAGAAAACATTCACATTTGAGGAGTTGTACAAACAGTCACTTTTTTTTCTGGCATTTTTGCTCTGCAAAAAGAGTTTGAAATGAGTAACTATTACAGATTAATATTCTGGAAAAAGACATTACAGTAAACCAATGTTAAAATAATGCGATTTTAAAAAAAAAAGAGTCGCCCACAGGATATTAAATATGTAACTCATTATAGGTAGCTATTTGGAATATCGAAGAAAAAAATATACTTGATTCACCACATTACACTCAGTAGTTTATCTCGTTTCTTTGGTCTTATGGTTTTTATTTCTCCGTTTTCTTTTCATATGACCCAAGTGAAATGCTGCCTTCTTGAGGATTAAAAAAAAAAGCTGTTCAGCTCTATTCTCTCCTGCACTGAAGTGTGATGACGCCCACCGGTTTTGATTTGTTGCTTTAAAGAGTAGATGCCTGGTGAGGTATTATGTGGGAGGATAGAGTTGGTGTGGGGGTTGTGTTGTATTGTACATGTTCTCTAGGAATGGTAGCTCTTTGTGTGTGCGAGTGAGTGAGAGGTTTATTCTTTCACAATCCTCCTCCTTCCTCATTATTACCTCTTCTGGTCCCCTGAGGCTGCAGGAATCTCCCTTTATGGAGTGCAACCAACGTTATTGTTTTGCAACATTCACATTTTGATATTAACATACACAAATTAAATATGGGGGCATAATCTTTGAAGATCTGAAACAAAGCGAAACCTGACAGTGCTATTACTGAGCACACACAAAACATTTAAAAATAGACACACACAAATTCGGCCTAGCTCTGTTAGCATGCAGGTTAGCGAGACTTGTGTGTGCTCTCAGGCCTTGCGGCTATAGCTATGAATCCAGCCCAAATGAAGTCCTACTAATAGAGTTTAAGCTTAACAAAGTCCTGATAAATAACTGTTTAAGACAGGGAGCTTGAAGGGCTTCTTAATAATGTCAGTGTCAACATTGAAGGTTGCAGTTAGGGCTGGGCAATTTTTGACACTTATTTTCATTATGATTTCGGCTTCCTGCGATTACGAAAGCAAGATAATCGATAATGGTGCCGCATTCTGTTTCTGCTATTATGCTCTCGTTTTGTCTTGTGCAAAAAAATCACGTTCCTTTTTCCTTTACAGCAGTGCACTCAATGCCTTTTCGTGTTTTATTTTTTTGGTGTTTTATTAAGTGACTAGCGACAAATTTTGCAACTTGGGAAGAAGCAAGAAACATTCAAATATATTGTTAATCTTCAAATATATGATAATTTTTCATACATTTATTTTATCGTTCAGTAGAAATATTCAAAATTAGCAACTGTTCTATTAATTGCTTCAGACATTCATCAAGCAAAATATCCAATATTTGCTGATTCCACCTTCTCAAAAATTAAGATTTAATGGTCTGGCTTTTCTCATTTATAAGAATATTTTAATGTTGTTTGGTTTTGGACTGTTTGATTGGATAAAACAAGGAATTTGTGTAAGTCAGTGTTTAGTAAATAAAAATAGGCTTTTATTACAATTTTGTAATGAAATTGAAAATGATTGTTAGTTGCACTATGTTCACTGAAATTATTTGATATAGTTTTGACTTTTTATGTTGTGGCATGATTGCATGCTTGTGTGGCCTTGCAGTCTAGTTGAGAATCTCGAATTTAAGGTATTTGAACAGATATGTACTAAAAGAGTCAAATCAATTGCAAACAACATCCATTCAGTGCACACCATCTTTTGGCATCTTTTATGTGCCAGCATCAGCTTTTACTCCAAAATCCAATTTTCTGTTTTTCATCAGTGTCATAGACAGACAGGTAGCTGAAAATTTTAAGTGAGATCCAGTTTGATGTCGAGGATGCCAGGTGGTTATAGAGCCAAACGTGGTAACATGGTCACTGGTATCATTGCAATAAGCTACTGAAAGGTGCAAAAAATATCAGCAGATGAGTGAAAACGCTTTATGTCTCGTACAGTTTCATCATCACTGTCAGAGTCGGCTGTAAGCTGCAGCCCTTTGACTGATGAGGGGATGTTACACTGCAGCTAGCCCCGCTGTCTTTGAAGTCTGGTGTGATTGTCTCGAGGAGAGAGGAGCAAAAGGATAGATAAGTCATTTTTTACAAAATGCATTTAACAGCCAGTTACTCATAAAGTGTGTGCATGAGGAATTGTAATGCACCTGTCAAAAACTGAGCCTTTAAAAAAGTCACAAATGTGGATCCAGACTGTTTTTGACCAGTTTGCCTTGTAGCTCCTTCACACTAAAAGCTTTAAAATGTATCCTAGCAAAAACAATGGTTATCTCCTCAGTGTTTGAATGGTCAAAACATTCTAACTAATGGTAATGTTAGTTATTTTGATAATAATTTAATCATTTTAAGTCATAAATCAAATTTTTAAAAAAGTAGCATTACCAGCTAAATACTTAATGTTTTCTGAGTAATTTGAAGATATTATTTTCCGACTTCAGTAACTCAATTTTTCACCTGCTTTTCTGTCCATCAACGAATAAATTAATTGACAGATAGTTTCTGTCTTTAATGATTGTAAATTGAAGATATTTTTGGTATTGTAATCCTGTTTGGCCTAAACAAGACATTTAAAATAGGAATCTGAGAAATTGGGATCGTAATTTTATTATTAATTTAATAAATCAAGAAAATAATCAGCAGATTACTCAATTATGAAAATAACCACAAGTGAGAGCTATAGATGCATAAAAAAATAATACATTAATCAGAAATGGCAGTCATGATTTGCAGCTGCACACAGAGATGGAAACTGATAATATCTGCCTCCAGTACAGATGGTATATAAATTATCTACTTTCCAAAAAAAGCACTTCGTTCCTTTTACAGTAAAACATGTAGCAGAAGAAAATTGCACTTCATTGTGAGGACACAGTCGAAACCTTTGGCTCTGAGTACCCAGCAGCAGTTGCTGTTTACTGGTGTCTGTCTAGCAAGTGCGGATGTGTTATTGATATTTCAGGCAACCAACAATACGTTGTCATTTTTAGTTCTTTTGGTTATGAAGTATGCCTTAAGAGCCAGAAATGCTTCCAGACCATGAAAGGATATGTGTACTCGTCTCTGGCCCTTTACACTGTCCTACAAATAAATGTAGCCTAAACTGTCTCTTTCATAGAGGATATCCTCTAGAGAATTTTACAATCATAGTGGTCCGTTGAACAGAAGGTCTTCATTCCCTCCCCCTGAAAACAAAAAGGAGTTGGTCTGACACTCCTACTCATCACATGCATTTCTACCATATTTGTTCCTCTCACACACACCTTCATTAGGCACATTGTGGTGCCCGTCTTTTTCTCACCCATTCACTTCTGTCACCTTTGCCTACACTCACTCACAGACAGACACACACACACACACACACACACACACACACTCTGTTCCTCGGGCTGACATGGATGAACACACGTCTTTCTCTTCTTTATTCAGGCACAGCTGTAACAGGGTATGTGTTAGCTTAGCCACCTGTCTACGTGTTAATGGGCATTGATCCCTCACGCTACACATTTACTTGCACATTACAACTTCTCATGTGAATTACCACCAGATAAAAAGCTCCCACATGGTTTACTGTAACTTTTATTTGATGCTTTGGTTCGGTAATTGCCTGTTAAGATAGATAATGAGAGACTAGATTTTCTTGAAGCAACAAAATAACACAAATAAAATTAGAAGAGTGCGTTGGCTAATGATAAAATGATATCTTCAACCAAATTATGACAATGATTTTGATTTTCGCAAAAGCCATGGGTTGCTATTAGATTGCAATTGTATATGATTGTTGATAATTGTCTCAGAAAATATTGTGGTTTCATGGTTTCATGGTATTACAGAATTACTATTATTATCAGTCAGAATAACCCTTACAGGAATGAAAACAGAAGGATAAGTTTTGGTTGAACAGACATTTTATTATTGAAACTTGAAACATTTATTTAATGAAGGTATGTGTAAAAAGTCTTCCTTTTAAAATAACTAAAATAAAAGCGAAACTCTCAGCCTAGTTGCATTTTCCCCCATTTTTGTAGATAAGCAAATGTAAACGGTATGATAACGTTCAACTTTCATATCACGGTATACCCTCAAAGTGGTTTTGTTGATTTGTTCATTGCAGATCAACGGTACAGAAAGTTAAAACTTGCACAGTGAGCTTGGAAGACATTTTAGGAAAATTCAGGGTTGCATTTGCAGGAAATGATCCAGTTAAGCTGTTTGTTTTTTTTTAAATGTGGCAGTTGCAGTAATCTTTGTGTTTTGCTTTAATCTTGATAATCACATGTTTGCATGTAGAAACACCGATGAAGTGAGGTGGAGAAAAGTAATGATAAACTAAACGAAGAAGAACGGTGTAAGGATTGAAAGGTGGGAGGCAGAGTTGCCCCAGAGGAAGGATTTAAATCATAGGAGGTACAGTAGATTAATGAGGTATGTACTATGTGATGTGTTCAGCATTCGGTTAATCAATTCCCCTGGCACATTCTTTTGTTATGAGATATGAATTTGGGTAATGAACCAAAGCTGACATATCACCACTCTTGTTTTCTCACACCCACAAACACAGGCTCATGTTTTTGATCATTTTTAGGGCATGCATATGTGTGTTTTTAAGGAATTCATGCACAACTCACAAGCAAATGCACCCACGTGTTTGTGCTCACATTCAGTTGTCAAGTGTTTCTGGGCGTTTTGACGTCAGTGTTCCTGGACGGAGCGCTGAAATGCTTCCTTGCCTAATTTGAAGTGTCACTTGGTGCCGTTTGGCATCACCACGGTACAGTGTATGCCCTGGAATTATGACAGTGAAGCTGTAATCATCTGAAGGATTTGTTAACTGGCCATGAAGCACAAGCCCAGGATGGATCGGTCAGACTTAAATTTGTACAATATACAAATCTACAGGAGGCAGAATTGGACAAAAGAGTTTTTGATAGTCTGTACATGGTGAATGGATGATGTGCTGTGTGCTGAGAGCTTGCCACGACATATTTCACGCAGTCTTATTACATACAGACGGCAGAGCCACACCGAAAACCAGAAAGAACCAGCCTGGTCACTGCCATCACATCTCGGGGTCCCATCTCTTTCAGAAGTACAAATCAACACAAGATACACATGAACCCAAATAACACACAGCTCACGTGCACCTTTCCTCTCTTTATTTATTCCTCAGCTGTTCTGCTCTGTGTTTGTGCAATGCTCTTGTGGTTCTGGCTCATGTGTGTGCTAGATCATGCTTACTCATGGCTCAGTGCAAAACTCGGCCTATTTGTACTATATTTTGTTCCCTGTCACTTGCCCGCTCACTGGGTGCTTTTTTTTTTTTCGTTTGGCCGTCTTAATGTTTTCTTTGCTGCTTGTATTGGATGTTGTGTACAGCACATCACATATACACACACTCATACTCATGTCTCACTTTCTCTTGGACATGTACACATCATATACAGACACAGAAATGAATAAAATATTACCTCAAGGCTCTTTTTATCAGCCAGTACTGCTAGAAACAGCTTGTTTTTGTATGCACATAAACGGCTCATGGTAGATTTACCCATTTCACAGTCCATGGACAACACAGTCCATTTCACACAGTATTTACATAAATATTTTTATCCATACACTGACTTGTATTTAGCACAGTTATGCATTTATTGGTAGCTAAAGGCACAGCAGTCACCACAAACACTCACTCAAATGCACCGTCTAAATCACTGTCTCCCCTGCTGCGGTCACTAACCATTTGCTGTTGCACTGGTGCTTGCTTTTTTGCTATTTTATTTATTTAATTATTTTTTATTTTTTCCTTTTCCTGTGTTCGTTGTAATCATGACCTCTCGCTGTTTTAATTTCAGATTTGCATATCCACTTCCACTCCTTCCTCATTTGCATACAGCAAGAATGGCGAGCGGGCATCCCACAGACAAATTCAGTTTCATGTATCAACCAGACACGCACAAGAGGTACGGGGCACGCATGCACACACACTCACACACACACACACACACACACACACACACACACACACACACACATGTACACAATTTCCCATGCCCATATTCTCCATGAAGCAGGTAAGTTGGAGTTGAAGCGCTTGAGCTCTTTTCGTCTACATTGTGAGACTGGCGGGGAAAGATGCCGTATGTGAGACGTAGTATAAATGTCTCTGTTATTGGTCACCTCCTTAAATGTTTAGTGGCCACTTCTTCGTTCAATCCTGTTGTGAAAACCTGGCTGGTAGAGCTCGCCCTGCCTTTTTAGGTGCGGCACTGAAAATGCTGCACCTAAAAAGGCAGGGCGAGCTGTAATTAATGCCACACAGGAAAACAAACCATTATTTTCAGTGGACCCATGCGTACTTGTGCTTTTTCGTCAGTACCTTATTTATTCCAAAAGTGTGTGTTTTTAAATACGTACTTACGTTGAGCCTACTTGAGGGTGAGGATTCACAGGGATTGATTTTTTTTTTTGCATGCTGGCAAAATCCTTCAGCTGGATGTCGCCTTAAGAATCTGAGTTTGGGATTTATGTGCGTGATGAGTGTGTGCGTATGCTTGGTAATCGTAACAATTTTCTTTCCAATTTACACGGCTTACCTCTCTCTCCTCTGTTTTTCTTCTGTCTTCTCTTATCCCCCCTGCCCTCTCTGCCACACTGTCTTTTTCTCTCTTTCTCAGTAAGAACAGGTTATCTTCAGCTATGAATCCAGTCTACAGCCCTGTTCAGCCTGGCACCCCATATGGAAACCCTAAGAACATGGCCTTCACAGGTGAGACTTAACACATACACACACATTTATCATCCTCAATGCCATAATAAACATGCTTTTAAGGATATCTGCCAGTGACACGCTGAATTTTGAGTCAGTGAACAAGTTCCTTGAAAGTTATGGCCTCTTGATTCTACCTAGAGTTTTTAAAGGGACAGTTTACCCCAAAATCCAAAATGCATATTTTTCCTCTTACCTGTAATGCCAATTATCAGATATCAGACATAGAGATGCCTGCCTTCTCTCCGGTATAATGGAAATACATGGCACTTAGCTTGTGGTGCTCAAAGCACCCAAAAAAAAGAAAGAAAAGGAAAATTTTCTAGAAATTATGAAGTGGTTACTCAAGATAATCTACAGACCTTGTTGTGCGTAGTTACATGTAGGAACTATTTTCTTTCTACCTAACTACAGCTGCCAGCTGTAGCACTACACAGAAGGAAGCATTCATGTACTTATGGACGAGACACTCGTGATAGATTAGACCTAAACGTTAATGGTGTCCTCCTCGGCTGAGCTGTCCTTTCTTTCTTTAATACTGTTGGTGTGTCCTAACACCCCCCCCCCCTTTTTTTAATGAGTAGGCTAGAATTAGTCAAGCTAAATTCTCTTTTCAAAAAATGGAAAATGTTTTTTCATGTATAAATGAACTATTCTACACTATAACACAAACTGCTAGAGAAGTGCTGCAGCATTAGACTGTACAGTAAAACTATAATGCTGCTTACAAATTAGGGTTATAAATACATATTATTCTCCTGCACTTTTAGCATATGTGCTAGCACTATATCTTAAAATTGATGGCACCATCACCACCAGATATTACGTTAAGACCTTGGACTACATGTATGCTTTTCCACAGTCTATAAAATGGGTTTTGGAGAAAGAAAAAAAATAAATCTGTGTATATATATATATATATATATATATATATATATATATATATATATATATATATATGTATATATCTCCTTTATTTAACCAGGTAAAAGACTCATTGAGATTTAAAATCCCTTTTACAAGAGTGACCTGGCCAAGGTGTCCTTGGTGAGCATCTGAACAAAGAATTTACATCTAATAATCATATTGCAATAGACAAGGCAGTTTGCAGAAACAGGTCACAAAAAATTTTCAATAAACATTTAATGGTGGAGATTTGGGACTCAATTGCAATATATAAGCAATAATGTAGTATCCAGAGAGCTTGTGTACTATAAGAAAGTGATAAAATACAAACTAGTAAAAAATGTTTCTGGCATTTTTAGTACAAGTGGGGGTTGATGCAGCATGGAAAGTGTTAGATAAGGGTAAAGGAAGGTAGGAGATGAGAGTCACAAAGTGTTGACTGAAGTTCGGGATGTCAATAATCTCAGATTGAAGAGGCAGGGGGAAACAGAGTCAGCAGTCTTTGCAGAGCAGCAATGTGAACCTGGATCATGACCTAAAGATCCACATCGTGGGGCCTTTAATTTCATACAAGCACAAGCTTTCAGTGCAGAGTAGGTAAAGGACTTGTTGAGATGTACCAAGACAATAGAAAAATAATATAAAAGAATCTCCTTTAAAAACAGACAGAAAGCACATGAGCTTGGACAAAAAGCTCGTTAGTCTCTTGTGGTGTCATACAGCGCTACACATATGAACCTTTGTGTAGGTTTTAGCAGAAGAAAAAATGTAATGAAAAAGATAAACAGCTCACCTTTTTCAAGTTAAAAGCCTGGCAAGACATGTTTTTGAGACCAAGTCAGAGAAGCAAAAACTCTGCAGAGCAGCTCCACATTTTGTCATCCAAGTCACCTGGTCAGATTTGTTTCACCAGACTTTAATATGCCTCAAGCAGAAAGTTTTCTTTTTTCATTTCTTGTGACATTTTTTTAATGTGATGCAGTAGCATGAAGCTGGGATAATACTGGCTGCTCCATGATGTCGTTTTACTTTCCTTCACTCCATCTTTTTCAATACACCAAAGGAGTTTTATTTTCCAAAACACAGTGCATAGTTTTAACCGTAGGTCAGATGTGACTGCAGGAGAGATGAAAGTTTTGATCATGTATCCATCATGTTGCAAACAGATTTAAAAATTAGATGTTATGCCGAAAATGAGAGAACTAGTGTTGTTTACAGTTATGTGCTTTTCTCTCACTGTTTGGTTTACCTTTGCATGTGAACTAGAAGACACACATGTGACAAAGTCTGAGGAGCAGCATGTTTTTCAGGGATTATTTCCTGGCAGAGACTTAATTTTTTTCCCACATGGGCTTCAATTGGTAAGCAGTCCATCTCATGTGTATCCAGTGTTTGTAAAAACACTCACCACAGACATACGGAAGTGATAAAACGGTCCATGAAAGTTGATTTTTCCAAAGATCAAACCTGACTGATCATAAACAACCTCTTGTGAACATAGGAAAATGCGCCTCTGTGTATCTTAACTGCACGCTCACTGTGACCAGCAGACATCAATAATACAATAATAGAACAAACCAAACCAAACATTATTGGTTGTTATTTTAAATTTGTATTTGAACAAATTCATTCGCAGTTTTATTAACAAAATTATCTGCACGGATATGCTTCTGTTACATGGTTTCTCTATATATTTTAGTCTTTAAGTTGGTCTCAATCTTGATTTTTAAATTATCAGGTTGTTTTGTAAACTGGTTCATGGAGAAGTACGCTCTGAAGATTTTAAATATTACCCAGGTCAACTTGAAATGTCTGATGTAAACAGATTTGATTTCTAATGTGAGGAAGGGGTGTTTTGAGTGATTTAATTTATGTTGTTAAGTATTTACATTTCTGTTCATCAGTCAGCAAACAAAAAATGTTTATGCTTGTAAAAAGCAGTAGTCATAATTATCCTTCCTGTAGCTCATTAGTATCAAACTAATACACCTTTTTAACATACAAGTTCAGTGCTCTGTAGGGACGTAACATCTGGTGTGTTATTGTATCAGTTAATTCAAGGCTTTGAATCAGTGCATACAATGAATTGAGCAAGTCAGCAGACATTTTGTTAAATCTACTGAACCGTGCTGCAGCTGCTGAGCTAAGATGATAATTTTGTGTTATTTTCCTCATTAAGAAACAACTCTAAATGAGTCAGACTACATGTCAAAGACTCTGCCGTCTCATTCAGAAATCGAAAATATTATGCTCAGTGCTGCAACTGATTTGTGTCATGATCAAATCATCTACTGTTTTGAATAATCTATCAGAATAAACATATTTGTTTTAATTTATACAATCTATAAAAATGCTCATCACAGTGTGTGAGTCCAACGTGAGTTAAAATTGTGAGTTTTGTCCAGCCAGCAGTGCAAAACACTGAAGAGGTTCAAATTAAAATTCCATAAAACAGTAAAGCAACAAAAGCTCAAGTTTGGGAAGCTGTAATTAATGGATGTTTGGAAACTATGATTTGATTAATAACTAATTTTCTGTTTGTTGACTAACCATTCAATCAGCTAATGGATTCAGCACTAATAATGCTTTTATGAAGTTTTCTGTTGAATTAAAATTTTAAATAAAATGCATTTTTAATTGTTTTTGTTTTGCATTGAAAACATATTGAATATTTCTAATAACACATAAAATGTAACTTCTTTGTGAATTTGTGAATTGCTATACCTGTATTTTTTTATTTTTTTGTCTTTTCAAAAAGAATTTTTTAGATTTATTGTACGGTCAAATGTTCCTGTGCAATCTTAATAAAATTAACTGAGCACAGATTAGTTTATCATCACAACCGTTGCTGCTGCTGCAGTGTAGATTAATGCAGATATCTAATGAACCTGTTAATTTGACTGTGGCTCAAACTACAACAGCAGACAGCAGCCAGAACTAGATATAGCAAAGGCTCAAGGCTACAGAACAGATAGTCTATGAGATTGACTGCCAATAATAGCAAGCAGCAAGCAGGGCTTCACTCACGTACATATCGTCTCTTAACTCTCCTGCTTTCAT